>NC_140965.1:77852606-77950106 GCF_056783735.1 Eptatretus burgeri
TGTATGTTCCCCCTCCATCCCCTCCCTTACCTCAAATGGCCGCACTGCTGATTCCACACGTGATAAAGCTGAATGTCTAAACTCGGTGTTTGCAGCTAAATCTTGTGTCCTAAACCCATCACTATCTCTACCCACTTTACCCAGTCGCACCCAACTGTCCCTGGACTCTGTATCCTTTTCTCCTGACAAGGTGGAGAGCTTGCTTTCAAACCTCGAGTCAGATTCTGCAACCGGTCCAGACGGCATCAGCCCACGTGTCCTCAAAGCCTGCTCTTCTGCTCTTGCTCACCCTCTCTCTGTTCTATTCACCCTCTCATTTGCCCAAGGTCATCTGCCATCTGCTTGGAAATCTGCTAACATCACTGCCCTGCATAAAAAAGTTGCAAAAACAGATCCCTATAACTACAGACCAATCAGCCTTCTCCCAATCATCAGCAAGGTGATGGAATCCATCATCGCCTCAGATATGAAATCCTTCCTCTTCTCCAATGGCTTGATTTCCAATCATCAATTTGGTTTCAGACCAGGTCACTCTACCCTGGATATGCTGCTTCTGCTCTCCCATCAATGGATGGAGGTCCTCAATGCCAGACAGGAAATCCGAGCCATATCCCTGGACATATCACGTGCTTTTGACAGTCTGGCACCCTGCCCTTCTCACCAAACTCTCTTCCCATGGTATTCAAGGCCATCTCCACTCATGGCTCGCAGACTTCCTCTCCTGTCGCAGTCAACGTGTGGCCCTAAATGGAGTTCTTTCATCCCCTCTTCCTGTGCAGGCTGGAGTTCCTCAAGGTAGCGTTCTGGGCCCTGTTCTTTTTCTGGTTTTCATCAATGATCTCTCGGACTCTCTGGAAAATCCTCTATTTCTCTTTGCCGACGACTCCACCCTCTGCCGTACCATCTGTCATCCCTCAGACCGGCAAGCAGCAGCTTCTTCACTCACTGCAGATCTGGATAAAATCACAAACTGGTCCAACACGTGGAACATGTCTTTCAATCCAGACAAATCTCACACTCTCACTATGTCTCTTCGAAAGGACCGTTTACAAAACCCCCCATCCACTTTCTCAACAATCCTCTGGAAGAAGTCTTTTCTTTCAAGCTTCTAGGTCTCACTATCTGCCATGACCTTTCCTGGGAAAGTCACATTTCCAACCTCGCCTCAAAAGCCAGTCGCCGACTGGGAATCCTCCGTCGTGCTAAGTCCTTCCTCGGCCCTCTTGAGCTCCTGACCACTTACAAAGCTTTTGTCCGTAGCCTGATGGAGTACTGCTCTCCCCTCTGGGCTGGTGCTCCTGCCTCCCACCTTTCTCGGCTTCACGCTGTCGAAACCAGGGCATTTAAGATCATCGGCATCTCCCGCAATGAAGCTGAGTCTTTGGGCCTCTCACTCAATCACCGCAGGTTGGTCGGTGGTCTTTCTGTCTTCTACCGACTCCTCTCCAGCCTTGCCCCCCTGCTCTCTCTGCGATTTGTCCCCACCACATTTCCCCAGGGCGCTCAAGGTCCGCCAACAACCCCCTTCTGGTAAAACTACCAAAATCACGAATCACTGCTCATCTTCACTCTTTCATTCCTCTTTTATCCCGCCTTTGGAATAAACTTCCTCACTCTATTCTTTCCCATTCTTCCCTCCAGGCTTTCAAAACAGCTGTTCACCACCACCTCTTATCTTCCCCCATCCAAATCCTCGATCTTTTCTACCCCCGATAATCCACCCAAGCCCTCTTCCTTCATTTCTCCTGCTTTCCTTCCTGAAAGTCCCTGAAATGTCCATCTTCTCTTCGCCATGTTCCCCGTCCCATCCCCATCCCTCTCCCTTCCACAGTTCACCTAATGTGTCTGTTCCCCACTGTTTTGTCCCTTCCACTCCCGCCCCTCTTGTCTCATGCCTCCTTGCTGTGAGTTGTGTGTTAGCTCTCATACGAGCCTCGACCAAGGTATACAAAAAAAAAAAAAAAGAATGTCCTGAATCAGAATGATAGCAGATAGCTTTGGTTAACACGATGTTGTTAATAACGTTTCTTTTGCAAACGATTGCCATCTTGACATTACTTTTTTTTTTTCTTTCTTCTTTCCTTTGTTTGGCAGATGAGAGTTGGCTAAACATCAGCCCAGAGGGACTTGATAGATTGCTCCAAGAGGCTGCAGGAACCAGTGAGGCCCAAGCTGAGAGTGAAGTTCCTTGCAAGGCTCAACCTGTAGATTACAACCTCTCTGAGATGGTTAAAGGTGTAAAAGCGTTTGTAAAGAAAGTTTCCAGCCACGACGGAGCTGAAATGCCATGGTGAGCACATTCCCTCTCCCACCCCCCCCCCCTCAGTGGCCCGAGGGTCCTTTTTAGTTGGGGTCCAGCTCTATCCTGGATACAGCCATTAAATGCACACACTTAGAGTATTTATTTCATGGCCATAAACGCGGGTTTGAAAATTGTATTATGATGTTGGGAATGATTCCTGGAATATGGAGATTTTTGCTTCGTTTATTTCGTTTGAGCGGCCTCACGCGTTTATTTTAAATTCAATTTGAATTCTATTTTCACTTTCCGTAGTCACTATAGTTTATTAACACTCGGTTGTATCAAGTTTTGTATCCGAGCTGACCATCAAACCCACTCTGGTGTATTTTATTATTAGGGCTTCAAGCATGGCTGAAGCCCTATTGAATTCGTTAGTATTATTATTATTATTATTAGGGTACCCTGTGAGTACAGGGTACCCTATTGTTTTTCTTCTGTTTATTATTACGCATTATTAGGGTATCCAGTCAAATGGACTGGATAACCTATTGTTTTTCTTCTGTTTATTATTAGGGTATCCAGTCAAATGGACTGGATAACCTATTGTTTTTTAGGGTATCCAGTCAAATGGACTGGATAACCTATTGTTTTTCATCTGTTTATTATTATTTTTCTTCCGCCGTAAATTTGCAAAATTTCCAATTTTTTTCGCTTTAAATGCCATTTTCTCAGAAATGGTAAGACCAATCTACACAAAATTTTCACCAAATATGTATCTTTTTTGATAGCATACATAATTGGTAATTGTGACGTCATAGGTCACGTGATACGGGCGCCATCTTGAAAAAACAGATAAACTTTGGACCTCTGTATCTCGGAAACCTTCTAGGGTAAAAAAATTTCGCTTGATACATTTGAACAAGCTCCCTCTCGGGAATACGTGTGATTTTTCGTGACGTCATCAGTGAAGAGGTATCCCAGTAAAAATTCGTCAAGTAGAACGCCACATGGCAAAAATTTGAAATTTCTTGAGCATCATCTACACAAAAATTCATCGTAGAAAAAAAGTATTTTGACGTCATCGGTAACGTAATTCGGCCGCCATCTTGTTTTTTAGTGTTTTTTTAAAAAAAAATCTTCTTCTCCAGAACGGCTGTGCAGATTGAGGCGAAACTTTACAGGCACATTCCCCCTGAGGTCCTCTTTCAAGTTTGTTAATTTGTTGTTGATACGTCACATGGTTTGGCGGCCATCTTGAAAAAACCTTAAAACCTTCAAACATCTTCTTCTCCAGAAGCGCTGGTCCAATGAAGGCGAGATTTCAGAACTATATTCGTGACATGTATGCGATGCAAGTTTGTTAATTTCAAAGTGATAGGTCACATGGTTTGGCCGCCATGTTGGATTTAAGAAAAATATTAAATAATGTTTTCTCTGGTATTTCATAAGCCATCAAAGTGAAAATTTGCAAGTGCCTTCCTCGCTCAAGTCTGCATACATGGTAAAAAAAATTTTACCTCAGAAGTCACATGGTTTGGCGGCCATCTTGGATAGAAAAATAGACTTTATCCGATTTACACAAAACTTCACACACTTGTTCGGGTCGACGATGGAAAGCAGAATTTAAATTTATGATATCATAGGTCACAAGGTTCGGCAGCCATCTTGGATTGAAAATGAATAAATTTTAAAAATCTTCTTCTCCAGAAGGGCAAGACAGATGAAGACGAAACTTCACACATATATTCCCCATGAGGTCCTTTCTCAAGTTTGTTAATTTCTTCTTGATCGGTCACATGGTTTGGCGGCCATCTTGAAAAAACCCTAAAACCTTCAAACATCGTCTTCTCCAGAAGCGCTGGTCGGATGAAGGGCAGATTTCAGAAGTATATTCGGGACACGTAGGCGATATAAGTTTGTTAATTTCGAATTGATAAGTCACACGGTTTGGCCTCCATCTTGGATTTAAGAAAAATATTAAATAATGTTTTCTCTGGAACCGCTTAACCTAACGAATCGAAAGTTTGCAATTATCATCTACCATCGTGTGTGCACGAGTGGTAAAAATTATGATGTCACACGTCACATGGTTTGGCGGCCATCTTGGATAGAAAAACGCACCTTTACCGATTAACACGAAACGTCACACACGTGTTCCAATACCCAGTTGGAAGCAGAATATAAACTTGTGATGTCATAGGTCACATGGTTCGTCAGCCATCTTGGATTGAAAAATAATATCTTAAAACGTCTTTTTCTCTGAAATGACTGAACAGATCCAGGCGAAACTCCACCACTATGACCGCCTCTCCATGACGAATAAAAAGTTCTCACCCCCTTTTGAGGTACGACGCAACGTTTGGCAGCCATAGTGGATTGAAGGAAAAATATTAATTAATGTTTACTCTGGAACAACTGCATCAATCAATGTGAAACATCACCTTTATGGTGGAACAGTCATGCGGAATGAGCGTTTGAAATTTCAACGGGATCGGGCCCAGGGTTTGGCAGCCATGTTGGTTTTAAGAAAAATATTAAATAATGTTTTCTCTGGAACTGCTTAACCAAGCGATGCGAAAATTTGCACTTATCGTCCCCAATCGTGTTTGCACATGTGGTGAAAATTATGACATCACAAGTCACATGGTTTGGCCGCCATCTTGGATTGAAGGATAAATATTAATTAATGTTTACTCTGGAACCGCTGCTTCTATATATGCGAAACTTCAGATTTATAATTTAGGCGACATGTGAAACAAAAGTTTAAAATTTCAACCTGATCGGTCACACGGTTTGGCAGCCAGAATTATTTAATTATTTGAATCTGTTCGCCAGTAATAAGAAAATTGACCGCTTTGTGCTGACCGGTTCGTAACTCGTCTGTTCCGTGCCGTCTCGAAGCAGGCCTCTGTTTGTATCACCATTAAATAATGTTTTCTCTGGCACCGCTTATCCGATAAATGCGAAACTTTGCGGCTATGATTTAAGTCTCATGTTGTATCAGTTGTGTCAAAGGCGGACGGACTGGGTACCCGGTCATCACTGCCAGCAGTTATAAAGTGGCAGTTCTAGTCTTCTGTTTATTATTAGGGTACCCTGTGAGTACAGGGTACCCTATTGTTTTTCTTCTGTTTATTATTACGCATTATTATTATTATTCTTCCGCCGGCATTTTGCACCCTTTTTCGCTTTAAAAATCATTTTCTCTGGAACACTAAGTCCGATCGACAGGAAATTTTCACCATAGTATGTATCTTTTTTGATAGCACAATCACGTTATAATTATGACGTCATTGGTCACGTGGTACGGTCGCCATCTTGAAAAAAGCGATAAACTTTGGACATCTGTATCTCGGAAACCGTGCAATGGAAAAAATTTTCGTTTGATACATTTTACTAAGCTCCCTATGGGGAACACGTGTGATTTTTCGTGACGTCATAGGTGAAGCGATATACCGGTGAAAATTCGTCAAGTAGAACGCCATATGGGAAAAATCTGAAAAATTCTGAGCATCATCTACGCCAAAAATCACTGACGAAAATGTTTTTTTGACGTCATCGATGACGTAATTCGGCCGCCATCTTGTTTTTTAGTGTTTTTTTTAAAAATCTTCTTCTCCAGAACGGCTATGCAGATTAAGGCGAAACTTTACACGCACATTCCCCCTGAGGTCCTCTTTCAAGTTTGTTAATTTGTTGTTGATACGTCACATGGTTTGGCGGCCATCTTGAAAAAACCCTAAAACCTTCAAACATCTTCTTCTCCAGAAGCGCTGGTCCAATGAAGGCGAGATTTCAGAACTATATTCGTGACATGTATGCGATGCAAGTTTGTTAATTTCAAAGTGATAGGTCACATGGTTTGGCCGCCATGTTGGATTTAAGAAAAATATTAAATAAAGTTTTCTCTGGTATTTCATAAGCCATCGAAGCGAAAATTTGCAAGTGCCTTCCTCGCTCAAGTCTGCATACATGGTAAAAAATTTTACCTCAGAAGTCACATGGTTTGGCGGCCATCTTGGATAGAAAAATCGACTTTATCCGATTTACACGAAACTTCACACACTTGTTCGGGTCGACGATGGAAAGCAGAATTTAAATTCATGATATCCTCGGTCACAAGGTTCGGCAGCCATCTTGGATTGAAAATGAATAAATTTTAAAAATCTTCTTCTCCAGAAGGGCAAGACAGATGAAGACGAAACTTCACAGATATATTCCCCATGAGGTCCTTTCTCAAGTTTGTTAATTTGTTTTTGATCGGTCACATGGTTTGGCGGCCATCTTGAAAAAACCCGAAAACCTTCAAACATCTTCTTCTCCAGAAGCGTTGGCCCAATGAAGGGGAGATTTCAGAACTATATTCGGGACAGGAAGGCGATATAAGTTTGTTAATTTCGAATTGATAAGTCACATGGTTTGGCCGCCATCTTGGATTTCAGAAAAATATTAAATAATGTTTTCTCTGGAACCGCTTAACCAAACGAATCGAAAATTTGTAATTATCATCTAGCAGGCAGTATGCACGCTTGGTAAAAATTATGATGTCACACGTCACATGGTTTGGCGGCCATCTTGGATTGAAAAACGCACCTTTACCGATTAACACGAAACTTCACGTACGTGTTCCAATACCCAGTTGGAAGCAGAATATACATTTCTGATGTCATAGGTCACATGGTTCGTCAGCCATCTTGGATTGAAAAACAATATCTTCAAACGTCTTTTTCTCTGAAACGGCTGAACAGATCCAGGCGAAACTCCACCACTATGACCGCCTCTCCATGACGAATAAAAAGTTCCCACCCCCTTTTGAGGTACGATGCAACGTTTGGCAGCCATATTGGATTGAAGGAAAAATATTAATTAATGTTTACTCTGGAACTACTGCATCAATAAATGTGAAACATCAAGTTTATGGTGGAACGCTCATGCGGAATGAGGGTTTGAAATTTCAACGCGATCGGGCCCAGGGTTTGGCAGCCATGTTGGTTTTAAGAAAAATATTAAATAATGTTTTCTCTGGAACTGCTTAACCTGGAGAAGCGAAAATTTGCAGTTATCATCCACCATCGTGTTTGCACACGTGGTGCAAATTATGACATCACAAGTCACATGGTTTGGCCGCCATCTTGGATTGAAGGATAAATATTAATTAATGTTTACTCTGGAACCGCTGCCTCTATATATGCGAAACTTCAGATTTATAATTCAGGTGACATGCGAAATAAAAGTTTAAAATTTCAACCTGATCGGTCACGCGGTTTGGGAGCCAGAATTATTTAATTATTTGAATCTGGAAGCCAGTAATAACGAAATTGAATGCTTTGTGCTGCCCGGTTCGTAACTCATCTGTTCCGTGCCGTCTCGAAGCAGGCCTGTGTTTGTATCACTATTAAATAATGTTTTCTCTGGCACCGCTTATCCTTTCAATGCCAAACTTTGCGACTGTCATCTGCAGAAAGTCCCATGTTGTATCAAAGGCGGACGGACTGGGTACCCGGTCATCACTGCCAGCAGTTATAAAGTGGCAGTTCTAGTTAGGGTACCCTGTGAGTACAGGGTACCCTATTGTTTTTCTTCTGTTTATTATTAGGGTACCCTGTGAGTACAGGGTACCCTATTGTTTTTCTTCTGTTTATTATTATTTTTCTTTTTCCGCCGGCATTTTGCACCCTTTTTCGCTTTAAAAACCATTTTCTCTGGGAGACTAAGTCCGATCGAGACAAAATTTTCACCACAGTATGTATCTTTTTTGATAGCACAATCACGTTATAATTATGACGTCATTGGTCACGTGGTGCGGGCGCCATCTTGAAAAAAACGATAAACTTTGGACCTCTGTATCTCAGAAACCGTGCAATGGAAAAATTTTTCGCTCGATACATTTTACTAAGCTCCCGATGGGGAACACGTGTGATTTTTCATGATGTCATAGGTGAAGCGATATACCGGTGAAAATTCGTCAAGTAGAACGCCATATGGGAAAAATCTGAAAAATTCTGAGCATCATCTACGCCAAAAATCACTGACGAAAATGTTTTTCTTGACGTCATCGATGACGTAATTCGGCCGCCATCTTGTTTTTTAGTGTTTTTTAAAAAAAAATCTTCTTCTCCAGAACGGCTATGCAGATTGAGGCGAAACTTTACACGCACATTCCCCCTGAAGTCCTCTTTCAAGTTTGTTAATTTGTTATTGATACGTCACATGGTTTGGCGGCCATCTTGAAAAAACCCTAAAACCTTCAAACATCTTCTTCTCCAGAAGCGCTGGTCCAATGAAGGCGAGATTTCAGCATTATATTCGTGACATGTATGCGATGCAAGTTTGTTAATTTCAAAGTGATAGGTCACATGGTTTGGCCGCCACGTTGGATTTAAGAAAAATATTAAATAATGTTTTCTCTGGTATTTCATAAGCCATCGAAGCGAAAATTTGCAAGTGCCTTCCACGTTCAAGTCTGCATACATGGTAAAAAATTTTTACCTCAGAAGTCACATGGTTTGGCGGCCATCTTGGATAGAAAAATAGACTTTATCCGATTTACACGAAACTTCACACACCTGTTCGGGTCGACGATGGAAAGCAGAATTTAAATTTATGATATCATAGGTCACAAGGTTCGGCAGCCATCTTGGATTGAAAATGAATAAATTTTAAAAATCTTCTTCTCCAGAAGGGCAAGACAGATCAAGACGAAACTTAACACATATATTCCCCATGAGGTCCTTTCTCAAGTTTGTTAATTTGTTGTTGATACGTCACATGGTTTGGCGGCCATCTTGAAAAAACCCTAAAACCTTCAAACATCTTCTTCTCCAGAAGCGCTGGTCGGATGAAGGGCAGATTTCAGAAGTATATTCGGGACACGTAGGCGATATAAGTTTGTTAATTTCGAATTGATAAGTCACACGGTTTGGCCGCCATCTTGGATTTAAGAAAAATATTAAATAATGTTTTCTCTGGAACCGCTTAACCTAACGAATCGAAAGTTTGCAATTATCATCTACCATCGTGTCTGCACGAGAGTTAAAAATTATGATGTCACACGTCACATGGTTTGGCGGCCATCTTGGATAGAAAAACGCACCTTTACCGATTAACACGAAACTTCACAACCGTGTTCCAATACCCAGTTGGAAGCAGAATATAAACTTGTGATGTCATAGGTCACATGGTTCGTCAGCCATCTTGGATTGAAAAATAATATCTTAAAACGTCTTTTTCTCTGACACGACTGAACAGATCCAGGCGAAACTCCACCACTATGACCGCCTCTCCATGACGAATAAAAAGTTCTCACCCCCTTTTGAGGTATGACGCAACGTTTGGCAGCCATAGTGGATTGAAGGAAAAATATTAATTAATGTTTACTCTGGAACAACTGCATCAATCAATGTGAAACATCACCTTTATGCTGGAACAGTCATGCGGAATGAGGGTTTGAAATTTCAACGGGATCGGCCCCAGGGTTTGGCAGCCATGTTGGTTTTAAGAAAAATATTAAATAATGTTTTCTCTGGAACTGCTTAACCTAGCGAAGCGAAAATTTGCACTTATCGTCTCCGATCGTGTTTGCACATGTGGTGAAAATTATGACATAACAAGTCACATGGTTTGGCCGCCATCTTGGATTGAAGGATAAATATTAATTAATGTTTACTCTGGAACCGCTGCTTCTATATATATGAAACTCCACATTTGTAATTCAGCCGACATGCGAAACAAAAGTTTAAAATTTCAACCTGATCGGTCACGCGGTTTGGCAGCCAGAATTATTTAATTATTTGAATCTGTTCGCCAGTAATAAGGAAATTGAACACTTTGTGCTGCCCGGTTCGTAGCTCTTCAGTCCCATGCCATATCGAAGCAGGCCTCTGTTTGTATCACTCTTCAATAATGTTTTTTTCTGGAATCACTTTCCCGATGAATGCGAAACTTTGCGACTGTCATCTGCACAAAGTCCCATGTTGTATCAAAGGCGGACGGACTGGGTACCCGGTCATCACTGCCAGCAGTTATAAAGTGGCAGTTCTAGTTACGCATTATTATTATTATTCTTCCGCCGGCATTTTGCACCCTTTTTCGCTTTAAAAATCATTTTCTCTGGAACACTAAGTCCGATCGACAGGAAATTTTCACCATAGTATGTATCTTTTTTGATAGCACAATCACGTTATAATTATGACGTCATTGGTCACGTGGTACGGTCGCCATCTTGAAAAAAGCGATAAACTTTGGACATCTGTATCTCGGAAACCGTGCAATGGAAAAAATTTTCGTTTGATACATTTTACTAAGCTCCCTATGGGGAACACGTGTGATTTTTCGTGACGTCATAGGTGAAGCGATATACCGGTGAAAATTCGTCAAGTAGAACGCCATATGGGAAAAATCTGAAAAATTCTGAGCATCATCTACGCCAAAAATCACTGACGAAAATGTTTTTTTTGACGTCATCGATGACGTAATTCGGCCGCCATCTTGTTTTTTAGTGTTTTTTTTAAATCTTCTTCTCCAGAACGGCTATGCAGATTAAGGCGAAACTTTACACGCACATTCCCCCTGAGGTCCTCTTTCAAGTTTGTTAATTTGTTGTTGATACGTCACATGGTTTGGCGGCCATCTTGAAAAAACCCTAAAACCTTCAAACATCTTCTTCTCCAGAAGCGCTGGTCCAATGAAGGCGAGATTTCAGAACTATATTCGTGACATGTATGCGATGCAAGTTTGTTAATTTCAAAGTGATAGGTCACATGGTTTGGCCGCCATGTTGGATTTAAGAAAAATATTAAATAAAGTTTTCTCTGGTATTTCATAAGCCATCGAAGCGAAAATTTGCAAGTGCCTTCCTCGCTCAAGTCTGCATACATGGTAAAAATTTTTACCTCAGAAGTCACATGGTTTGGCGGCCATCTTGGATAGAAAAATAGACTTTATCCGATTTACACAAAACTTCACACACTTGTTCGGGTCGACGATGGAAAGCAGAATTTAAATTCATGATATCCTCGGTCACAAGGTTCGGCAGCCATCTTGGATTGAAAATGAATAAATTTTAAAAATCTTCTTCTCCAGAAGGGCAAGACAGATGAAGACGAAACTTCACAGATATATTCCCCATGAGGTCTTTTCTCAAGTTTGTTAATTTGTTTTTGATCGGTCACATGGTTTGGCGGCCATCTTGAAAAAACCCGAAAACCTTCAAACATCTTCTTCTCCAGAAGCGTTGGCCCAATGAAGGGGAGATTTCAGAACTATATTCGGGACAGGAAGGCGATATAAGTTTGTTAATTTCGAATTGATAAGTCACATGGTTTGGCCGCCATCTTGGATTTCAGAAAAATATTAAATAATGTTTTCTCTGGAACCGCTTAACCAAACGAATCGAAAATTTGTAATTATCATCTAGCAGGCAGTATGCACGCTTGGTAAAAATTATGATGTCACACGTCACATGGTTTGGCGGCCATCTTGGATTGAAAAACGCACCTTTACCGATTAACACGAAACTTCACGTACGTGTTCCAATACCCAGTTGGAAGCAGAATATACATTTCTGATGTCATAGGTCACATGGTTCGTCAGCCATCTTGGATTGAAAAACAATATCTTCAAACGTCTTTTTCTCTGAAACGGCTGAACAGATCCAGGCGAAACTCCACCACTATGACCGCCTCTCCATGACGAATAAAAAGTTCCCACCCCCTTTTGAGGTACGATGCAACGTTTGGCAGCCATATTGGATTGAAGGAAAAATATTAATTAATGTTTACTCTGGAACTACTGCATCAATAAATGTGAAACATCAAGTTTATGGTGGAACGCTCATGCGGAATGAGGGTTTGAAATTTCAACGCGATCAGGCCCAGGGTTTGGCAGCCATGTTGGTTTTAAGAAAAATATTAAATAATGTTTTCTCTGGAACTGCTTAACCTGGAGAAGCGAAAATTTGCAGTTATCATCCACCATCGTGTTTGCACACGTGGTGCAAATTATGACATCACAAGTCACATGGTTTGGCCGCCATCTTGGATTGAAGGATAAATATTAATTAATGTTTACTCTGGAACCGCTGCCTCTATATATGCGAAACTTCAGATTTATAATTCAGGTGACATGCGAAATAAAAGTTTAAAATTTCAACCTGATCGGTCACGCGGTTTGGGAGCCAGAATTATTTAATTATTTGAATCTGGAAGCCAGTAATAACGAAATTGAATGCTTTGTGCTGCCCGGTTCGTAACTCATCTGTTCCGTGCCGTCTCGAAGCAGGCCTGTGTTTGTATCACTATTAAATAATGTTTTCTCTGGCACCGCTTATCCTTTCAATGCAAAACTTTGCGACTGTCATCTGCAGAAAGTCCCATGTTGTATCAAAGGCCGACACGTCTGGGTACCCGGTCATCACTGCCAGCAGTTATAAAGTGGCAGTTCTAGTTAGGGTACCCTGTGAGTACAGGGTACCCTATTGTTTTTCTTCTGTTTATTATTACGCATTATTATTATTATTCTTCCGCCGGCATTTTGCACCCTTTTTCGCTTTAAAAATCATTTTCTCTGGAACACTAAGTCCGATCGACAGGAAATTTTCACCATAGTATGTATCTTTTTTGATAGCACAATCACGTTATAATTATGACGTCATTGGTCACGTGGTACGGTCGCCATCTTGAAAAAAGCGATAAACTTTGGACATCTGTATCTCGGAAACCGTGCAATGGAAAAAATTTTCGTTTGATACATTTTACTAAGCTCCCTATGGGGAACACGTGTGATTTTTCGTGACGTCATAGGTGAAGCGACATACCGGTGAAAATTCGTCAAGTAGAACGCCATATGGGAAAAATCTGAAAAATTCTGAGCATCATCTACGCCAAAAATCACTGACGAAAATGTTTTTTTTGACGTCATCGATGACGTAATTCGGCCGCCATCTTGTTTTTTAGTGTTTTTTTTTAAAATCTTCTTCTCCAGAACGGCTATGCAGATTAAGGCGAAACTTTACACGCACATTCCCCCTGAGGTCCTCTTTCAAGTTTGTTAATTTGTTGTTGATACGTCACATGGTTTGGCGGCCATCTTGAAAAAACCCTAAAACCTTCAAACATCTTCTTCTCCAGAAGCGCTGGTCCAATGAAGGCGAGATTTCAGAACTATATTCGTGACATGTATGCGATGCAAGTTTGTTAATTTCAAAGTGATAGGTCACATGGTTTGGCCGCCATGTTGGATTTAAGAAAAATATTAAATAAAGTTTTCTCTGGTATTTCATAAGCCATCGAAGCGAAAATTTGCAAGTGCCTTCCTCGCTCAAGTCTGCATACATGGTAAAAATTTTTACCTCAGAAGTCACATGGTTTGGCGGCCATCTTGGATAGAAAAATAGACTTTATCCGATTTACACAAAACTTCACACACTTGTTCGGGTCGACGATGGAAAGCAGAATTTAAATTCATGATATCCTCGGTCACAAGGTTCGGCAGCCATCTTGGATTGAAAATGAATAAATTTTAAAAATCTTCTTCTCCAGAAGGGCAAGACAGATGAAGACGAAACTTCACAGATATATTCCCCATGAGGTCCTTTCTCAAGTTTGTTAATTTGTTTTTGATCGGTCACATGGTTTGGCGGCCATCTTGTAAAATCCCGAAAACCTTCAAACATCTTCTTCTCCAGAAGCGTTGGCCCAATGAAGGGGAGATTTCAGAACTATATTCGGGACAGGAAGGCGATATAAGTTTGTTAATTTCGAATTGATAAGTCACATGGTTTGGCCGCCATCTTGGATTTCAGAAAAATATTAAATAATGTTTTCTCTGGAACCGCTTAACCAAACGAATCGAAAATTTGTAATTATCATCTAGCAGGCAGTATGCACGCTTGGTAAAAATTATGATGTCACACGTCACATGGTTTGGCGGCCATCTTGGATTGAAAAACGCACCTTTACCGATTAACACGAAACTTCACGTACGTGTTCCAATACCCAGTTGGAAGCAGAATATACATTTCTGATGTCATAGGTCACATGGTTCGTCAGCCATCTTGGATTGAAAAACAATATCTTCAAACGTCTTTTTCTCTGAAACGGCTGAACAGATCCAGGCGAAACTCCACCACTATGACCGCCTCTCCATGACGAATAAAAAGTTCCCACCCCCTTTTGAGGTACGATGCAACGTTTGGCAGCCATATTGGATTGAAGGAAAAATATTAATTAATGTTTACTCTGGAACTACTGCATCAATAAATGTGAAACATCAAGTTTATGGTGGAACGCTCATGCGGAATGAGGGTTTGAAATTTCAACGCGATCAGGCCCAGGGTTTGGCAGCCATGTTGGTTTTAAGAAAAATATTAAATAATGTTTTCTCTGGAACTGCTTAACCTGGAGAAGCGAAAATTTGCAGTTATCATCCACCATCGTGTTTGCACACGTGGTGCAAATTATGACATCACAAGTCACATGGTTTGGCCGCCATCTTGGATTGAAGGATAAATATTAATTAATGTTTACTCTGGAACCGCTGCCTCTATATATGCGAAACTTCAGATTTATAATTCAGGTGACATGCGAAATAAAAGTTTAAAATTTCAACCTGATCGGTCACGCGGTTTGGGAGCCAGAATTATTTAATTATTTGAATCTGGAAGCCAGTAATAACGAAATTGAATGCTTTGTGCTGCCCGGTTCGTAACTCATCTGTTCCGTGCCGTCTCGAAGCAGGCCTGTGTTTGTATCACTATTAAATAATGTTTTCTCTGGCACCGCTTATCCTTTCAATGCAAAACTTTGCGACTGTCATCTGCAGAAAGTCCCATGTTGTATCAAAGGCCGACACGTCTGGGTACCCGGTCATCACTGCCAGCAGTTATAAAGTGGCAGTTCTAGTTAGGGTACCCTGTCAGTACAGGGTACCCTATTGTTTTTCTTCTGTTTATTATTATTTTTCTTTTTCCGCCGGCATTTTGCACCCTTTTTCGCTTTAAAAATCATTTTCTCTGGGATACTAAGTCCGATCGACACAAAATTTTCACCACAGTATGTATCTTTTTTGATAGCACAATCACGTTATAATTCTGACGTCATTGGTCATGTGGTGCGGGCGCCATCTTGAAAAAAACGATAAACTTTGGACATCTGTATCTCGGAAACCGTGCAATGGAAAAATTTTTCTCTTGATACATTTTACTAAGCTCCCTATGGGGAACACGTGTGATTTTTCATGACGTCATAGGTGAAGCGATATACCGGTGAAAATTCGTCAAGTAGAACGCCGTATAGGAAAAATCTGAAAAATTCTGAGCATCATCTACGCCTAAAATCACTGACGAAAATGTTTTTCTTGACGTCATCGATGACGTAATTCGGCCGCCATCTTGTTTTTTAGTGTTTATTAAAAAAAAATCTTCTTCTCCAGAAGGGCTGGACAGATTAAGGCGAAACTTTACACGTACATTCCCCCTGATGTTCTCTTTCAAGTTTGTTAATTTGTTGTTGATACGTCACATGGTTTGGCGGCCATCTTGAAAAAACACTAAAACCTTCAAACATCTTCTTCTCCAGAAGCGCTGGTCCCATGAAGGCGAGATTTCACAACTATATTCGTGACATGTATGCGATGCAAGTTTGTTAATTTCGAAGTGATAGGTCACATGGTTTGGCCGCCATGTTGGATTTAAGAAAAATATTAAATAATGTTTTCTCTGGTATTTCATAAGCCATCGAAGCGAAAATTTGCAATTGCCTTCCTCCCTCAAGTCTGCATACATGGTAAAAATTTTTACCTCAGAAGTCACATGGTTTGGCGGCCATCTTGGATAGAAAAATAGACCTTATCCGATTTTCAAGAAACTTCACACACTTGTTCGGGTCGACGATGGAAAGCAGAATTTAAATTTATGATATCATTGGTCACAAGGTTCGGCAGCCATCTTGGATTGAAAATGAATAAATTTTAAAAATCTTCTTCTCCAGAAGGGCAAGACAGATTAAGACGAAACTTCACACATATATTCCCCATGAGGTCCTTTCTCAAGTTTGTTAATTTGTTCTTGATCGGTCACATGGTTTGGCGGCCATCTTGAAAAAACCCGAAAACCTTCAAACATCTTCTTCTCCAGAAGCGTTGGCCCAATGGAAGGGAGATTTCAGAACTATATTCGGGACAGCTAGGCGATATAAGTTTGTTAATTTCGAATTGATAAGTCACACGGTTTGGCCGCCATGTTGGATTTAAGAAAAATATTAAATAATGTTTTCTCTGGAACCGCTTAACGTAACGAATCGAAAATTTGCAATTATCATCTATCATCATCTATGCACGCAAGGTAAAAATTATGACGTCACACGTCACATGGTTTGGCGGCCATCTTGGATAGAAAAACGCACCTTTACCGATTAACACGAAACTTCAGAAACGTGTTCCAATACCAAGTTGGAAGCAGAATTTAAATTTGTGATGTCATAGGTCACATGGTTCGTCAGCCATCTTGGATTGAAAAATAATATCTTAAAACGTCTTTTTCTCTGAAACTACTGAACAGATCCAGGTGAAACTCCACCACTATGACCGCCTCTCCATGACGAATAAAAAGTTCTCACCCCCTTTTGAGGTACGACGCAACGTTTGGCAGCCATATTGGATTGAAGGAAAAAATATTAATTAATGTTTACTCTGGAAATACTGCATCAATAAATGTGAAACATCAAGTTTATGGTGGAACGCTCATGCGGAATGAGCGTTTGAAATTTCAACGGGATCGGACCCAGGGTTTGGCAGCCATGTTGGTTTTAAGAAAAATATTAAATAATGTTTTCTCTGGAACTGCTTAACCTGGAGAAGCGAAAATTTGCAGTTATCATCCACCATCGTGTTTGCACACGTGGTGCAAATTATGACATCACAAGTCACATGGTTTGGCCGCCATCTTGGATTGAAGGATAAATATTAATTAATGTTTACTCTGGAACCGCTGCCTCTATATATGCGAAACTTCAGATTTATAATTCAGGTGACATGCGAAATAAAAGTTTAAAATTTCAACCTGATCGGTCACGCGGTTTGGGAGCCAGAATTATTTAATTATTTGAATCTGGAAGCCAGTAATAAGGAAATTGAACGCTTTGTGCTGCCCGGTTCGTAACTCGTCTGTTCCGCGCCGTCTCGAAGCAGGCCTGTGGTTGTATCACCATTAAATAATGTTTTCTCTGGCACCGCTTATCCGATAAATGCGAAACTTTGCGACTATGATTTAAGTCTCATGTTGTATCAGTTGTGTCAATGGCGGACGGACTGGGTACCCGGTCATCACTGCCAGCAGTTATAAAGTGGCAGTTCTAGTTATTATTATTTTTCTTCCGCCGTAAATTTGCAAAATTTCCAATTTTTTTCGCTTTAAATGCCATTTTCTCAGAAATGGTAAGACCAATCGACACAAAATTTTCACCAAATATGTATGATTTTTGATAGCATACATAATTGATAATTATGACGTCATAGGTCACGTGGTACGGTCGCCATCTTGAAAAAACAGATCAACTTTGGACCTCTGTATCTCGGAAACCTTTTAGGGTAAAAAAATTTCGCTTGATACATTTTAACAAGCTCCCTCTCGGGAATACGTGTGATTTTTCGTGACGTCATCGGTGAAGAGGTATCCCAGTAAAAATTCGTCAAGTAGAACGCCACATAGCAAAAATTTGAAATTTCTTGAGCGTCATCTACACAAAAATTCATCGTAGAAAAAAAATATTTTGACGTCATCGGTGACGTAATTCGGCCGCCATCTTGTTTTTTAGTGTTTTTTTTAAAAAATCTTCTTCTCCAGAACGGCTGTGCAGATTGAGGCGAAACTTTACAGGCACATTCCCTCTGAGGTCCTCTTTCAAGTTTGTTAATTTGTTGTTGATACGTCACATGGTTTGGCGGCCATCTTGAAAAAACCTTAAAACCTTCAAACATCTTCTTCTCCAGAAGCGCTGGTCCAATGAAGGCGAGATTTCAGAACTATATTCGTGAGATATATGCGATGCAAGTTTGTTAATTTCAAAGTGATAGGTCACATGGTTTGGCCGCCATGTTGGATTTAAGAAAAATATTAAATAATGTTTTCTCTGGTATTTCATAAGCCATCAAAGCGAAAATTTGCAAGTGCCTTCCTCGCTCAAGTCTGCATACATGGTAAAAAATTTTTTACCTCAGAAGTCACATGGTTTGGCGGCCATCTTGGATAGAAAAATAGACTTTATCCGATTTACACGAAACTTCACACACTTGTTCGGGTCGACGATGGAAAGCAGAATTTAAATTTATGATATCATAGGTCACAAGGTTCGGCAGCCATCTTGGATTGAAAATGAATAAATTTTAAAAATCTTCTTCTCCAGAAGGGCAAGAGAGATGAAGACGAAACTTCACACATATATTCCCCATGAGGTCCTTTCTCAAGTTTGTTAATTTGTTCTTTATCGGTCACATGGTTTGGCGGCCATCTTGAAAAAACCCTAAAACCTTCAAACATCTTCTTCTCCAGAAGCGTTGGCCCAATGAAGGGGAGATTTCAGAACTATATTCGGGACAGGAAGGCGATATAAGTTTGTTAATTTCGAATTTATAAGTCACATGGTTTGGCCGCCATCTTGGATTTAAGAAAAATATTAAATAATGTTTTCTCTGGAACCGCTTAACCAAACGAATCGAAAATTTGTAATTATCATCTAGCAGGCAGTATGCACGCTTGGTAAAAATTATGATGTCACACGTCACATGGTTTGGCGGCCATCTTGGATTGAAAAACGCACCTTTACCGATTAACACGAAACTTCACGTACGTGTTCCAATACCCAGTTGGAAGCAGAATATAAATTTCTGATGTCATAGGTCACATGGTTCGTCAGCCATCTTGGATTGAAAAACAATATCTTCAAACATCTTTTTCTCTGAAACGGCTGAACAGATCCATGCGAAACTCCACCACTATGACCGCCTCTCCATGACGAATAAAAAGTTCTCACCCCCTTTTGAGGTACGACGCAACGTTTGGCAGCCATATTGGATTGAAGGAAAAATATTAATTAATGTTTACTCTGGAATTACTGCATCAATAAATGTGAAACATCAAGTTTATGGTGGAACGCTCATGCGGAATGAGGGTTTGAAATTTCAACGGGATCGGGCACAGGGTTTGGCAGCCATGTTGGTTTTAAGAAAAATATTAAATAATGTTTTCTCTGGAACTGCTTAACCTGGAGAAGCGAAAATTTGCAGTTATCATCCACCATCGTGTTTGCAAACGTGGTGCAAATTATGACATCACAAGTCACATGGTTTGGCCGCCATCTTGGATTGAAGGATAAATATTAATTAATGTTTACTCTGGAACCGCTGCCTCTATATATGCGAAACTTCACATTTATAATTCAGGTGACATGCGAAACAAAAGCTTAAAATTTCAACCTGATCGGTCACATGGTTTGGCAGCCAGAATTATTTAATTATTTGAATCTGTTCGCCAGTAATAAGGAAATTGAACGCTTTGTGCTGCCCCGTTCGTAGGTCTTCAGTCCCACGCCATATCGAAGCAGGCCTCTGTTTGCATCACTCTTCAATAATGTTTTTTCTGGAACCACTTTCCCCATGAATGCGAAACTTTGCGACTGTCATCTGCAGAAAGTCCCATGTTGTATCAAAGGCGGACGGACTGGGTACCCGGTCATCACTGCCAGCAGTTATAAAGTGGCAGTTCTAGTTAGGGTACCCTGTGAGTACAGGGTACCCTATTGTTTTTCTTCTGTTTATTATTACGCATTATTAGGGTACCCTGTGAGTACAGGGTACCCTATTGTTTTTCTTCTGTTTATTATTACGCATTATTATTATTATTCTTCCGCCGGCATTTTGCACCCTTTTTCGCTTTAAAAATCATTTTCTCTGGAACACTAAGTCCGATCGACAGGAAATTTTCACCATAGTATGTATCTTTTTTGATAGCACAATCACGTTATAATTATGACGTCATTGGTCACGTGGTACGGTCGCCATCTTGAAAAAAGCGATAAACTTTGGACATCTGTATCTCGGAAACCGTGCAATGGAAAAAATTTTCGTTTGATACATTTTACTAAGCTCCCTATGGGGAACACGTGTGATTTTTCGTGACGTCATAGGTGAAGCGATATACCGGTGAAAATTCGTCAAGTAGAACGCCATATGGGAAAAATCTGAAAAATTCTGAGCATCATCTACGCCAAAAATCACTGACGAAAATGTTTTTTTTGACGTCATCGATGACGTAATTCGGCCGCCATCTTGTTTTTTAGTGTTTTTTTTTTAAATCTTCTTCTCCAGAACGGCTATGCAGATTAAGGCGAAACTTTACACGCACATTCCCCTGAGGTCCTCTTTCAAGTTTGTTAATTTGTTGTTGATACGTCACATGGTTTGGCGGCCATCTTGAAAAACCCTAAAACCTTCAAACATCTTCTTCTCCAGAAGCGCTGGTCCAATGAAGGCGAGATTTCAGAACTATATTCGTGACATGTATGCGATGCAAGTTTGTTAATTTCAAAGTGATAGGTCACATGGTTTGGCCGCCATGTTGGATTTAAGAAAAATATTAAATAAAGTTTTCTCTGGTATTTCATAAGCCATCGAAGCGAAAATTTGCAAGTGCCTTCCTCGCTCAAGTCTGCATACATGGTAAAAAATTTTACCTCAGAAGTCACATGGTTTGGCGGCCATCTTGGATAGAAAAATCGACTTTATCCGATTTACACGAAACTTCACACACTTGTTCGGGTCGACGATGGAAAGCAGAATTTAAATTCATGATATCCTCGGTCACAAGGTTCGGCAGCCATCTTGGATTGAAAATGAATAAATTTTAAAAATCTTCTTCTCCAGAAGGGCAAGACAGATGAAGACGAAACTTCACAGATATATTCCCCATGAGGTCCTTTCTCAAGTTTGTTAATTTGTTTTTGATCGGTCACATGGTTTGGCGGCCATCTTGAAAAAACCCGAAAACCTTCAAACATCTTCTTCTCCAGAAGCGTTGGCCCAATGAAGGGGAGATTTCAGAACTATATTCGGGACAGGAAGGCGATATAAGTTTGTTAATTTCGAATTGATAAGTCACATGGTTTGGCCGCCATCTTGGATTTCAGAAAAATATTAAATAATGTTTTCTCTGGAACCGCTTAACCAAACGAATCGAAAATTTGTAATTATCATCTAGCAGGCAGTATGCACGCTTGCTAAAAATTATGATGTCACACGTCACATGGTTTGGCGGCCATCTTGGATTGAAACCGATTAACACGAAACTTCACGTACGTGTTCCAATACCCAGTTGGAAGCAGAATATACATTTCTGATGTCATAGGTCACATGGTTCGTCAGCCATCTTGGATTGAAAAACAATATCTTCAAACGTCTTTTTCTCTGAAACGGCTGAACAGATCCAGGCGAAACTCCACCACTATGACCGCCTCTCCATGACGAATAAAAAGTTCGCACCCCTTTTGAGGTACGATGCAACGTTTGGCAGCCATATTGGATTGAAGGAAAAATATTAATTAATGTTTACTCTGGAACTACTGCATCAATAAATGTGAAACATCAAGTTTATGGTGGAACGCTCATGCGGAATGAGGGTTTGAAATTTCAACGCGATCGGGCCCAGGGTTTGGCAGCCATGTTGGTTTTAAGAAAAATATTAAATAATGTTTTCTCTGGAACTGCTTAACCTGGAGAAGCGAAAATTTGCAGTTATCATCCACCATCGTGTTTGCACACGTGGTGCAAATTATGACATCACAAGTCACATGGTTTGGCCGCCATCTTGGATTGAAGGATAAATATTAATTAATGTTTACTCTGGAACCGCTGCCTCTATATATGCGAAACTTCAGATTTATAATTCAGGTGACATGCGAAATAAAAGTTTAAAATTTCAACCTGATCGGTCACGCGGTTTGGGAGCCAGAATTATTTAATTATTTGAATCTGGAAGCCAGTAATAACGAAATTGAATGCTTTGTGCTGCCCGGTTCGTAACTCATCTGTTCCGTGCCGTCTCGAAGCAGGCCTGTGTTTGTATCACTATTAAATAATGTTTTCTCTGGCACCGCTTATCCTTTCAATGCCAAACTTTGCGACTGTCATCTGCAGAAAGTCCCATGTTGTATCAAAGGCGGACGGACTGGGTACCCGGTCATCACTGCCAGCAGTTATAAAGTGGCAGTTCTAGTTAGGGTACCCTGTCAGTACAGGGTACCCTATTGTTTTTCTTCTGTTTATTATTATTTTTCTTTTTCCGCCGGCATTTTGCACCCTTTTTCGCTTTAAAAATCATTTTCTCTGGGATACTAAGTCCGATCGACACAAAATTTTCACCACAGTATGTATCTTTTTGATAGCACAATCACGTTATAATTATGACGTCATTGGTCATGTGGTGCGGGCGCCATCTTGAAAAAAACGATAAACTTTGGACATCTGTATCTCGGAAACCGTGCAATGGAAAAATTTTTCTCTTGATACATTTTACTAAGCTCCCTATGGGGAACACGTGTGATTTTTCATGACGTCATAGGTGAAGCGATATACCGGTGAAAATTCGTCAAGTAGAACGCCGTATAGGAAAAATCTGAAAAATTCTGAGCATCATCTACGCCTAAAATCACTGACGAAAATGTTTTTCTTGACGTCATCGATGACGTAATTCGGCCGCCATCTTGTTTTTTAGTGTTTATTAAAAAAAAATCTTCTTCTCCAGAAGGGCTGGACAGATTAAGGCGAAACCTTTACACGTACATTCCCCCTGATGTTCTCTTTCAAGTTTGTTAATTTGTTGTTGATACGTCACATGGTTTGGCGGCCATCTTGAAAAAACACTAAAACCTTCAAACATCTTCTTCTCCAGAAGCGCTGGTCCCATGAAGGCGAGATTTCACAACTATATTCGTGACATGTATGCGATGCAAGTTTGTTAATTTTGAAGTGATACGTCACATGGTTTGGCCGCCATGTTGGATTTAAGAAAAATATTAAATAATGTTTTCTCTGGTATTTCATAAGCCATCGAAGCGAAAATTTGCAATTGCCTTCCTCCCTCAAGTCTGCATACATGGTAAAAATTTTTACCTCAGAAGTCACATGGTTTGGCGGCCATGTTGGATAGAAAAATAGACCTTATCCGATTTTCAAGAAACTTCACACACTTGTTCGGGTCGACGATGGAAAGCAGAATTTAAATTTATGATATCATTGGTCACAAGGTTCGGCAGCCATCTTGGATTGAAAATGAATAAATTTTAAAAATCTTCTTCTCCAGAAGGGCAAGACAGATTAAGACGAAACTTCACACATATATTCCCCATGAGGTCCTTTCTCAAGTTTGTTAATTTGTTCTTGATCGGTCACATGGTTTGGCGGCCATCTTGAAAAAACCCGAAACCTTCAAACATCTTCTTCTCCAGAAGCGTTGGCCCAATGAAGGGGAGATTTCAGAACTATATTCAGGACAGGAAGGCGATATAAGTTTGTTAATTTAAAATTGATAAGTCGCATGGTTTGGCCGCCATCTTGGATTTAAGAAAAATATTAAATAATGTTTTCTCTGGAACCGCTTAACCAAACGAATCGAAAATTTGTAATTATCATCTACCTTTGTCTGTGCATGCATGGTAAAAATTATGATGTCACACGTCACATGGTTTGGCGGCCATCTTGGATAGAAAAACGCACCTTTACCGATTAACACGAAACTTCAGAAACGTGTTCCAATACCCAGTTGGAAGCAGAATTTAAATTTGTAATGTCATAGGTCACATGGTTCGTCAGCCATCTTGGATTAAAAAATAATATCTTTAAACGTATTTTTCTCTGAAAGGACTGAACAGATCCAGGCGAAACTCCACCACTATGACCGCCTCTCCATGACGAATAAAAGTTCTCACCCCTTTTGAGGTACGACGCAACGTTTGGCAGCCATCGTGGATTGAAGGAAAAATATTAATTAATGTTTACTCTGGAACTACTGCATCAATAAATGTGAAACATCAAGTTTATGGTGGAACGCTCATGCGGAATGAGGGTTTGAAATTTCAACGCGATCGGGCCCAGGGTTTGGCAGCCATGTTGGTTTTAAGAAAAATATTAAATAATGTTTTCTCTGGAACTGCTTAACCTAGCGAAGCGAAAATTTGCGCTTATCGTCTACATTCGTGTTTGCACATGTGTTGAAAATTATGACGTCATAAGTCACATGGTTTGGCCGCCATCTTGGATTGAAGGATAAATATTAATTAATGTTTACTCTGGAACCACTGCTTCTATATATACGAAACTTCACATTTGTAATTTAGCCGACATGCGAAACAAACGTTTAAAATTTCAACCTGATCGGTCATGCGGTTTGGCAGCCAGAATTATTTAATTATTTGAATCTGTTCGCCAGTAATAAGGAAATTGAACGCTTTGTGCTGCCCGGTTCGTAACTCGTCTGTTCCGCGCCGTTTCGAAGCAGGCCTGTGGTTGTATCACCATTAAATAATGTTTTCTCTGGCACCGCTTATCCGATAAATGCGAAACTTTGCGACTATGATTTAAGTCTCATGTTGTATCAGTTGTGTCAATGGCGGACGGACTGGGTACCCGGTCATCACTGCCAGCAGTTATAAAGTGGCAGTTCTAGTTCTAGTTATTATTATTATTTTTCCGCCGGCATTTTGCACCCTTTTTCGCTTTAAAAATCATTTTCTCTGGAACACAAAGTCCGATCGACAGGAAATTTTCACCATAGTGTGTATCTTTTTTGATAGCACAATCACGTTATAATTATGACGTCATTGGTCACGTGGTACGGTCGCCATCTTGAAAAATGCGATAAACTTTGGACATCTGTATCTCGGAAACCGTGCAATGGAAAAATTTTTCGTTTGATACATTTTACTAAGCTCCCTATGGGGAACACGTGTGATTTTTCGTGACGTCATAGGTGAAGCGATATACCGGTGAAAATTCGTCAAGTAGAACGCCATATAGGAAAAATCTGAAAAATTCTGAGCGTCATCTACACCAAAATTCATCGTCAAAAATGTTATTTTTGACGTCATCGATGATGTAATTCGGCCGCCATCTTGTTTTTTAGTGTTTTTAAAAAAAAAATCTTCTTCTCCAGAAGGGCTGAACAGATTAAGGCGAAACTTTACAGGTACATTCCCCCTGAGGTCCTCTTTCAAGTTTGTTAATTTGTTGTTGATACGTCACATGGTTTGGCGGCCATCTTGAAAAAACCCTAAAACCTTCAAACATCTTCTTCTCCAGAAGCGCTGGTCCAATGAAGGCGAGATTTCAGAACTATATTCGTGACATGTATGCGATGCAAGTTTGTTAATTTCAAAGTGATAGGTCACATGGTTTGGCCGCCATGTTGGATTAAAGAAAAATATTAAATAATGTTTTCTCTGGAATTTCAAAAGCCATCGAAGCGAAAATTTGCAAGTGCCTTCCTCCCTCAACTCTGCATACATGGTAAAAAAATTTTACCTCAGAAGTCACATGGTTTGGCGGCCATCTTGGATAGAAAAATAGACCTTATCCGATTTACACGAAACTTTACCAACTTGTTCGGGTCGACGATGGAAAGCAGAATTTAAATTTATGATATCATCGGTCACAAGGTTCGGCAGCCATCTTGGATTGAAAATGAATAAATTTTAAAAATCTTCTTCTCCAGAAGGGCAAGACAGATGAAGACGAAACTTCACACATATATTCCCCATGAGGTCCTTTCTCAAGTTTGTTAATTTCTTCTTGATCGGTCACATGGTTTGGCGGCCATCTTGAAAAAACCCTAAAACCTTCAAACATCTTCTTCTCCAGAAGCGCTGGTCTGAGGAAGGGGAGATTTCAGAACTATATTCGGGACAGGTAGGCGATATAAGTTTGTTAATTTCGAATTGATTAGTCACACGGTTTGGCCGCCATGTTGGATTTAAGAAAAATATTAAATAATGTTTTCTCTGGAACCGCTTAACCTAACGAATCGAAAATTTGCAATCATCATCTATCATCGTCTATGCACGCAAGGTAAAAATTATGACGTCACACGTCACATGGTTTGGCGGCCATCTTGGATAGAAAAACGCACCTTTACCGATTAACACGAAACTTCACATACGTGTTCCAATACCAAGTTGGAAACAGAATATAAATTTGTGATGTCATAGGTCACATGGTTCGTCAGCCATCTTGGATTGAAAAATAATATCTTAAAACATCTTTTTCTCTGAAACGACTGAACAGATTCAGGTGAAACTCCACCACTATGACCGTCTCTCCATGACGAATAAAAAGTTCTCACCCCCTTTTGAGGTACGACGCAACGTTTGGCAGGCATATTGGATTGAAGGAAAAATATTAATTAATGTTTACTCTGGAAATACTGCATCAATAAATGTGAAACATCACGTTTATGGTGGAACGCTCATGCGGAATGAGCGTTTGAAATTTCAACGGGATCGGGCCCAGGGTTTGGCAGCCATGTTGGTTTTAAGAAAAATATTAAATAATGTTTTCTCTGGAACTGCTTAACCTGGAGAAGCGAAAATTTGCAGTTATCATCCACCATCGCATTTGCACACGTGGTGCAAATTATGACATCACAAGTCACATGGTTTAGCCGCCATCTTGGATTGAAGGATAAATATTAATTAATGTTTACTCTGGAACCGCTGCCTCTATATATGCGAAGCTTCACATTTATAATTCAGGTGATATGCTAAACAAAAGTTTAAAATTTCAACCTGATCGGTCACACGGTTTGGGAGCCAGAATTATTTATTTATTTGAATCTGGAAGCCAGTAATAACGAAATTGAATGCTTTGTGCTGCCCGGTTCATAACTCGTCTGTTCCGCGCCGTATCGAAGCAGGCCTGTATTTGTATCACTCTTAAATAATGTTTTCTCTGGAACCACTTTCCCGATCAAAGCGAAACTTTGTGACTGTCATCTGCAGAAAGTCCCATGTTGTATCAAAAGGCGGACGGACTGGGTACCCGGTCATCACTGCCAGCAGTTATAAAGTGGCAGTTCTAGTTAGGGTACCCTGTGAGTACAGGGTACCCTATTGTTTTTCTTCTGTTTATTATTACGCATTATTATTATTATTCTTCCGCCGGCATTTTGCACCCTTTTTCGCTTTAAAAATCATTTTCTCTGGAACACTAAGTCCGATCGACAGGAAATTTTCACCATAGTATGTATCTTTTTTGATAGCACAATCACGTTATAATTATGACGTCATTGGTCACGTGGTACGGTCGCCATCTTGAAAAAAGCGATAAACTTTGGACATCTGTATCTCGGAAACCGTGCAATGGAAAAAATTTTCGTTTGATACATTTTACTAAGCTCCCTATGGGGAACACGTGTGATTTTTCGTGACGTCATAGGTGAAGCGATATACCGGTGAAAATTCGTCAAGTAGAACGCCATATGGGAAAAATCTGAAAAATTCTGAGCATCATCTACGCCAAAAATCACTGACGAAAATGTTTTTTTGACGTCATCGATGACGTAATTCGGCCGCCATCTTGTTTTTTAGTGTTTTTTTTAAATCTTCTTCTCCAGAACGGCTATGCAGATTAAGGCGAAACTTTACACGCACATTCCCCCTGAGGTCCTCTTTCAAGTTTGTTAATTTGTTGTTGATACGTCACATGGTTTGGCGGCCATCTTGAAAAACCCTAAAACCTTCAAACATCTTCTTCTCCAGAAGCGCTGGTCCAATGAAGGCGAGATTTCAGAACTATATTCGTGACATGTATGCGATGCAAGTTTGTTAATTTCAAAGTGATAGGTCACATGGTTTGGCCGCCATGTTGGATTTAAGAAAAATATTAAATAAAGTTTTCTCTGGTATTTCATAAGCCATCGAAGCGAAAATTTGCAAGTGCCTTCCTCGCTCAAGTCTGCATACATGGTAAAAATTTTTACCTCAGAAGTCACATGGTTTGGCGGCCATCTTGGATAGAAAAATAGACTTTATCCGATTTACACAAAACTTCACACACTTGTTCGGGTCGACGATGGAAAGCAGAATTTAAATTCATGATATCCTCGGTCACAAGGTTCGGCAGCCATCTTGGATTGAAAATGAATAAATTTTAAAAATCTTCTTCTCCAGAAGGGCAAGACAGATGAAGACGAAACTTCACAGATATATTCCCCATGAGGTCCTTTCTCAAGTTTGTTAATTTATTTTTGATCGGTCACATGGTTTGGCGGCCATCTTGAAAAAACCCGAAAACCTTCAAACATCTTCTTCTCCAGAAGCGTTGGCCCAATGAAGGGGAGATTTCAGAACTATATTCGGGACAGGAAGGCGATATAAGTTTGTTAATTTCGAATTGATAAGTCACATGGTTTGGCCGCCATCTTGGATTTCAGAAAAATATTAAATAATGTTTTCTCTGGAACCGCTTAACCAAACGAATCGAAAATTTGTAATTATCATCTAGCAGGCAGTATGCACGCTTGGTAAAAATTATGATGTCACACGTCACATGGTTTGGCGGCCATCTTGGATTGAAAAACGCACCTTTACCGATTAACACGAAACTTCACGTACGTGTTCCAATACCCAGTTGGAAGCAGAATATACATTTCTGATGTCATAGGTCACATGGTTCGTCAGCCATCTTGGATTGAAAAACAATATCTTCAAACGTCTTTTTCTCTGAAACGGCTGAACAGATCCAGGCGAAACTCCACCACTATGACCGCCTCTCCATGACGAATAAAAAGTTCCCACCCCCTTTTGAGGTACGATGCAACGTTTGGCAGCCATATTGGATTGAAGGAAAAATATTAATTAATGTTTACTCTGGAACTACTGCATCAATAAATGTGAAACATCAAGTTTATGGTGGAACGCTCATGCGGAATGAGGGTTTGAAATTTCAACGCGATCGGGCCCAGGGTTTGGCAGCCATGTTGGTTTTAAGAAAAATATTAAATAATGTTTTCTCTGGAACTGCTTAACCTGGAGAAGCGAAAATTTGCAGTTATCATCCACCATCGTGTTTGCACACGTGGTGCAAATTATGACATCACAAGTCACATGGTTTGGCCGCCATCTTGGATTGAAGGATAAATATTAATTAATGTTTACTCTGGAACCGCTGCCTCTATATATGCGAAACTTCAGATTTATAATTCAGGTGACATGCGAAATAAAAGTTTAAAATTTCAACCTGATCGGTCACGCGGTTTGGGAGCCAGAATTATTTAATTATTTGAATCTGGAAGCCAGTAATAACGAAATTGAATGCTTTGTGCTGCCCGGTTCGTAACTCATCTGTTCCGTGCCGTCTCGAAGCAGGCCTGTGTTTGTATCACTATTAAATAATGTTTTCTCTGGCACCGCTTATCCTTTCAATGCCAAACTTTGCGACTGTCATCTGCAGAAAGTCCCATGTTGTATCAAAGGCGGACGGACTGGGTACCCGGTCATCACTGCCAGCAGTTATAAAGTGGCAGTTCTAGTTAGGGTACCCTGTGAGTACAGGGTACCCTATTGTTTTTCTTCTGTTTATTATTACGCATTATTATTATTATTCTTCCGCCGGCATTTTGCACCCTTTTTCGCTTTAAAAATCATTTTCTCTGGAACACTAAGTCCGATCGACAGGAAATTTTCACCATAGTATGTATCTTTTTGATAGCACAATCACGTTATAATTATGACGTCATTGGTCACGTGGTACGGTCGCCATCTTGAAAAAGCGATAAACTTTGGACATCTGTATCTCGGAAACCGTGCAATGGAAAAAATTTTCGTTTGATACATTTTACTAAGCTCCCTATGGGGAACACGTGTGATTTTTCGTGACGTCATAGGTGAAGCGATATACCGGTGAAAATTCGTCAAGTAGAACGCCATATGGGAAAAATCTGAAAAATTCTGAGCATCATCTACGCCAAAAATCACTGACGAAAATGTTTTTTTTGACGTCATCGATGACGTAATTCGGCCGCCATCTTGTTTTTTAGTGTTTTTTTTAAAATCTTCTTCTCCAGAACGGCTATGCAGATTAAGGCGAAACTTTACACGCACATTCCCCTGAGGTCCTCTTTCAAGTTTGTTAATTTGTTGTTGATACGTCACATGGTTTGGCGGCCATCTTGAAAAAACCCTAAAACCTTCAAACATCTTCTTCTCCAGAAGCGCTGGTCCAATGAAGGCGAGATTTCAGAACTATATTCGTGACATGTATGCGATGCAAGTTTGTTAATTTCAAAGTGATAGGTCACATGGTTTGGCCGCCATGTTGGATTTAAGAAAAATATTAAATAAAGTTTTCTCTGGTATTTCATAAGCCATCGAAGCGAAAATTTGCAAGTGCCTTCCTCGCTCAAGTCTGCATACATGGTAAAAAATTTTACCTCAGAAGTCACATGGTTTGGCGGCCATCTTGGATAGAAAAATAGACTTTATCCGATTTACACAAAACTTCACACACTTGTTCGGGTCGACGATGGAAAGCAGAATTTAAATTCATGATATCCTCGGTCACAAGGTTCGGCAGCCATCTTGGATTGAAAATGAATAAATTTTAAAAATCTTCTTCTCCAGAAGGGCAAGACAGATGAAGACGAAACTTCACAGATATATTCCCCATGAGGTCCTTTCTCAAGTTTGTTAATTTGTTTTTGATCGGTCACATGGTTTGGCGGCCATCTTGAAAAACCCGAAAACCTTCAAACATCTTCTTCTCCAGAAGCGTTGGCCCAATGAAGGGGAGATTTCAGAACTATATTCGGGACAGGAAGGCGATATAAGTTTGTTAATTTCGAATTGATAAGTCACATGGTTTGGCCGCCATCTTGGATTTCAGAAAAATATTAAATAATGTTTTCTCTGGAACCGCTTAACCAAACGAATCGAAAATTTGTAATTATCATCTAGCAGGCAGTATGCACGCTTGGTAAAAATTATGATGTCACACGTCACATGGTTTGGCGGCCATCTTGGATTGAAAAACGCACCTTTACCGATTAACACGAAACTTCACGTACGTGTTCCAATACCCAGTTGGAAGCAGAATATACATTTCTGATGTCATAGGTCACATGGTTCGTCAGCCATCTTGGATTGAAAAACAATATCTTCAAACGTCTTTTTCTCTGAAACGGCTGAACAGATCCAGGCGAAACTCCACCACTATGACCGCCTCTCCATGACGAATAAAAAGTTCCCACCCCCTTTTGAGGTACGATGCAACGTTTGGCAGCCATATTGGATTGAAGGAAAAATATTAATTAATGTTTACTCTGGAACTACTGCATCAATAAATGTGAAACATCAAGTTTATGGTGGAACGCTCATGCGGAATGAGGGTTTGAAATTTCAACGCGATCAGGCCCAGGGTTTGGCAGCCATGTTGGTTTTAAGAAAAATATTAAATAATGTTTTCTCTGGAACTGCTTAACCTGGAGAAGCGAAAATTTGCAGTTATCATCCACCATCGTGTTTGCACACGTGGTGCAAATTATGACATCACAAGTCACATGGTTTGGCCGCCATCTTGGATTGAAGGATAAATATTAATTAATGTTTACTCTGGAACCGCTGCCTCTATATATGCGAAACTTCAGATTTATAATTCAGGTGACATGCGAAATAAAAGTTTAAAATTTCAACCTGATCGGTCACGCGGTTTGGGAGCCAGAATTATTTAATTATTTGAATCTGGAAGCCAGTAATAACGAAATTGAATGCTTTGTGCTGCCCGGTTCGTAACTCATCTGTTCCGTGCCGTCTCGAAGCAGGCCTGTGTTTGTATCACTATTAAATAATGTTTTCTCTGGCACCGCTTATCCTTTCAATGCAAAACTTTGCGACTGTCATCTGCAGAAAGTCCCATGTTGTATCAAAGGCCGACACGTCTGGGTACCCGGTCATCACTGCCAGCAGTTATAAAGTGGCAGTTCTAGTTAGGGTACCCTGTGAGTACAGGGTACCCTATTGTTTTTCTTCTGTTTATTATTACGCATTATTATTATTATTCTTCCGCCGGCATTTTGCACCCTTTTTCGCTTTAAAAATCATTTTCTCTGGAACACTAAGTCCGATCGACAGGAAATTTTCACCATAGTATGTATCTTTTTTGATAGCACAATCACGTTATAATTATGACGTCATTGGTCACGTGGTACGGTCGCCATCTTGAAAAAAGCGATAAACTTTGGACATCTGTATCTTGGAAACCGTGCAATGGAAAAAATTTTCGTTTGATACATTTTACTAAGCTCCCTATGGGGAACACGTGTGATTTTTCGTGACGTCATAGGTGAAGCGATATACCGGTGAAAATTCGTCAAGTAGAACGCCATATGGGAAAAATCTGAAAAATTCTGAGCATCATCTACGCCAAAAATCACTGACGAAAATGTTTTTTTTGACGTCATCGATGACGTAATTCGGCCGCCATCTTGTTTTTTAGTGTTTTTTTTTTAATCTTCTTCTCCAGAACGGCTATGCAGATTAAGGCGAAACTTTACACGCACATTCCCCCTGAGGTCCTCTTTCAAGTTTGTTAATTTGTTGTTGATACGTCACATGGTTTGGCGGCCATCTTGAAAAACCCTAAAACCTTCAAACATCTTCTTCTCCAGAAGCGCTGGTCCAATGAAGGCGAGATTTCAGAACTATATTCGTGACATGTATGCGATGCAAGTTTGTTAATTTCAAAGTGATAGGTCACATGGTTTGGCCGCCATGTTGGATTTAAGAAAAATATTAAATAAAGTTTTCTCTGGTATTTCATAAGCCATCGAAGCGAAAATTTGCAAGTGCCTTCCTCGCTCAAGTCTGCATACATGGTAAAAATTTTTACCTCAGAAGTCACATGGTTTGGCGGCCATCTTGGATAGAAAAATAGACTTTATCCGATTTACACAAAACTTCACACACTTGTTCGGGTCGACGATGGAAAGCAGAATTTAAATTCATGATATCCTCGGTCACAAGGTTCGGCAGCCATCTTGGATTGAAAATGAATAAATTTTAAAAATCTTCTTCTCCAGAAGGGCAAGACAGATGAAGACGAAACTTCACAGATATATTCCCCATGAGGTCCTTTCTCAAGTTTGTTAATTTGTTTTTGATCGGTCACATGGTTTGGCGGCCATCTTGAAAAACCCGAAAACCTTCAAACATCTTCTTCTCCAGAAGCGTTGGCCCAATGAAGGGGAGATTTCAGAACTATATTCGGGACAGGAAGGCGATATAAGTTTGTTAATTTCGAATTGATAAGTCACATGGTTTGGCCGCCATCTTGGATTTCAGAAAAATATTAAATAATGTTTTCTCTGGAACCGCTTAACCAAACGAATCGAAAATTTGTAATTATCATCTAGCAGGCAGTATGCACGCTTGGTAAAAATTATGATGTCACACGTCACATGGTTTGGCGGCCATCTTGGATTGAAAAACGCACCTTTACCGATTAACACGAAACTTCACGTACGTGTTCCAATACCCAGTTGGAAGCAGAATATACATTTCTGATGTCATAGGTCACATGGTTCGTCAGCCATCTTGGATTGAAAAACAATATCTTCAAACGTCTTTTTCTCTGAAACGGCTGAACAGATCCAGGCGAAACTCCACCACTATGACCGCCTCTCCATGACGAATAAAAAGTTCCCCCCCCTTTTGAGGTACGACGCAACGTTTGGCAGCCATATTGGATTGAAGGAAAAATATTAATTAATGTTTACTCTGGAACTACTGCATCAATAAATGTGAAACATCAAGTTTATGGTGGAACGCTCATGCGGAATGAGGGTTTGAAATTTCAACGCGATCGGGCCCAGGGTTTGGCAGCCATGTTGGTTTTAAGAAAAATATTAAATAATGTTTTCTCTGGAACTGCTTAACCTGGAGAAGCGAAAATTTGCAGTTATCATCCACCATCGTGTTTGCACACGTGGTGCAAATTATGACATCACAAGTCACATGGTTTGGCCGCCATCTTGGATTGAAGGATAAATATTAATTAATGTTTACTCTGGAACCGCTGCCTCTATATATGCGAAACTTCAGATTTATAATTCAGGTGACATGCGAAATAAAAGTTTAAAATTTCAACCTGATCGGTCACGCGGTTTGGGAGCCAGAATTATTTAATTATTTGAATCTGGAAGCCAGTAATAACGAAATTGAATGCTTTGTGCTGCCCGGTTCGTAACTCATCTGTTCCGTGCCGTCTCGAAGCAGGCCTGTGTTTGTATCACTATTAAATAATGTTTTCTCTGGCACCGCTTATCCTTTCAATGCCAAACTTTGCGACTGTCATCTGCAGAAAGTCCCATGTTGTATCAAAGGCGGACGGACTGGGTACCCGGTCATCACTGCCAGCAGTTATAAAGTGGCAGTTCTAGTTAGGGTACCCTGTGAGTACAGGGTACCCTATTGTTTTCCTTCTGTTTATTATTATTATTATTACGCATTATTATTATTATTATTATTTTTCCGCCGGCATTTTGCACCCTTTTTCGCTTTAAAAATCATTTTCTCTGGAACACTAAGTCCGATCGACAGGAAATTTTCACCATAGTATGTATCTTTTTTGATAGCACAATCACGTTATAATTATGACGTCATTGGTCACGTGGTACGGTCGCCATCTTGAAAAAAGCGCTAAACTTTGGACATCTGTATCTCGGAAACCGTGCAATGGAAAAATTTTTCGTTTGATACATTTTACTAAGCTCCCTATGGGGAACACGTGTGATTTTTCGTGACGTCATAGGTGAAGCGATATACCGGTGAAAATTCGTCAAGTAGAACGCCATATAGGAAAAATCTGAAAAATTCTGAGCGTCATCTACATCAAAATTCATCGTCAAAAATGTTTTTTTGACGTCATCGATGACGTAATTCGGCCGCCATCTTGTTTTTTAGTGTTTTTTTAAAATCTTCTTCTCCAGAAGGGCTAGGCAGATTAAGGCGAAACTTTACACACACATTCCCCCTGAGGTCCTCTTTCAAGTTTGTTAATTTGTTGTTGATACGTCACATGGTTTGGCGGCCATCTTGAAAAAACCCTAAAACCTTCAAACATCTTCTTCTCCAGAAGCGCTGGGCCAATGAAGGCGCGATTTCAGAACTATATTCGGGACATGTATGCGATGCAAGTTTGTTAATTTCGAAGTGATAGGTCACATGGTTTGGCCGCCATGTTGGATTTAAGAAAAATATTAAATAATGTTTTCTCTGGAATTTCACAAGCCATCGAAGCGAAAATTTGCAAGTGCCTTCCTCCCTCAAGTCTGCATACATGGTAAAAAATTTTTACCTCAGAAGTCACATGGTTTGGCGGCCATCTTGGATAGAAAAATAGACCTTATCCGATTTACACGAAACTTCACACAGTTGTTCGGGTCGACGAGGGAAAGCAGAATTTAAATTTATGATATCATAGGTCACAAGGTTCGGCAGCCATCTTGGATTGAAAATGAATAAATTTTAAAAATCTTCTTCTCCAGAAGGGCAAGACAGATGAAGACGAAACTTCACACATATATTCCCCATGAGGTCCTTTCTCAAGTTTGTTAATTTGTTCTTGATCGGTCACATGGTTTGGCGGCCATCTTGAAAACCCGAAAACCTTCAAACATCTTCTTCTCCAGAAGCGTTGGCCCAATGAAGGGGAGATTTCAGAACTATATTCGGGACAGGAAGGCGATATAAGTTTGTTAATTTCGAATTGATAAGTCACATGGTTTGGCCGCCATCTTGGATTTAAGAAAAATATTAAATAATGTTTTCTCTGGAACCGCTTAACCAAACGAATCGAAACTTTGTAATTATCATCTAGCAGGCAGTATGCACGCATGGTAAAAATTATGACGTCACACGTCACATGGTTTGGCGGCCATCTTGGATAGAAAAACGCACCTTTACCGATTAACACGAAACTTCACAAACGTGTTCCAATACCTAGTTGGAAGCAGAATCTAAATTTGTGATGCCATAGGTCACATGGTTCGTCAGCCATCTTGGATTGAAAATGAATAAATTTAAAAAATCTTCTTCTCCAGATGGGCAAGACAGATTAAGCCGAAACTTCACAGATATATTCCGCATGAGGTCCTTTCTCAAGTTTGTTAATTTGTTCTTGATTGGTCACATGGTTTGGCGGCCATCTTGAATTTACCTTAAAACCTTCAAACATCTTCTTCTCCAGAACACCTGATCTGATCAAGGGGAAACTTCACACCCCTATTGCACATGAGTAGTGAATACAAGTTTGTTAATTTCTAATTGATAGGTCACATGGTTTGGCAGCCATGTTGAATTTAAGAAAAATATTAAATAATGTTTTCTCTGGAACTGCTTAACCTATCGAAGCGAAAATTTGCGTCTGTCATCCTCCATCATATCTGCATACATGGTAAAAATTATCAGGTCACAAGTCACATAGTTTGGCCGCCATCTTAGATTGAAGGATAAATATTAATTAATGTTTACTCTGGAACCACTGCTTCTATATATGCAAAACTTCATATTTATAATTTAGGCTACATGTGAAACAAAAGTTTAAAATTTCAACCTGATCGGCCGTGTGGTTTGGCAGCCAGAATTATTTAATTATTTGAATCTGGTCGCCAGTAATAACGAAATTGAACGTTTTGTGCTGCCAGGTTCGTAACTCGTCTGTTCCGCGCCGTCTCGAAGCAGGCCTGTGTTTGTATCACCATTAAATAATGTTTTCTCTGGCACCGCTTATCCTATCAATGCAAAACTTTGCGACGATGATTTAAGTCTCATGTTTTATCAGTTGTGTCAAAGGCACTTCTGGGTACCCGGTCATCACTGCCAGCAGTTATAAAGTGGCAGTTCTAGTTAGGGTATCCAGTCAAATGGACTGGATAACCTATTGTTTTTCTTCTGTTTATTATTATTATTATTATTTTTATTATTATTTTTCTTCCGCCGTAAATTTGCAAAATTTCCAGTTTTTTTCGCTTTAAATGCCATTTTCTCAGAAATGGTAAGACCAATCGACACAAAATTTTCACCAGATATGTATCTTTTTTGATAGCATACATAATTGATAATTATGACGTCATAGGTCACGTGATACGGGCGCCATCTTGAAAAAACAGATCAACTTTGGACCTCTGTATCTCGGAAACCTTCTAGTGTAAAAAAATTTCGCTTGATACATTTGAACAAGCTCCCTCTCGGGTATACGTGTGATTTTTCGTGACGTCATCAGTGAAGAGGTATCCCAGTAAAAATTCGTCAAGTAGAACGCCACATGGCAAAAATTTGAAATTTCTTGAGCATCATCTACACAAAAATTCATCGTAGAAAAAATATTTTGACGTCATCAGTGACGTAATTCGGCCGCCATCTTGTTTTTTGTGTTTTTTAAAAAAATCTTCTTCTCCAGAACGGCTGTGCAGATTGAGGCGAAACTTTACAGGCACATTCCCCCTGAGGTCCTCTTTCAAGTTTGTTAATTTGTTGTTCATACGTCACATGGTTTGGCGGCCATCTTGAAAAAACCTTAAAACCTTCAAACATCTTCTTCTCCAGAAGCGCTGGTCCAATGAAGGCGAGATTTCAGAACTATATTCGTGACATGTATGCGATGCAAGTTTGTTAATTTCAAAGTGATAGGTCACATGGTTTGGCCGCCATGTTGGATTTAAGAAAAATATTAAATAATGTTTTCTCTGGTATTTCATAAGCCATCAAAGCGAAAATTTGCAAGTGCCTTCCTCCCTCAAGTCTGCATACATGGTAAAAAATTTTACCTCAGAAGTCACATGGTTTGGCGGCCATCTTGGATAGAAAAATCGACTTTATCCGATTTACACGAAACTTCACACACTTGTTCGGGTCGACGATGGAAAGCAGAATTTAAATTTATGATATCATAGGTCACAAGGTTCGGCAGCCATCTTGGATTGAAAATGAATAAATTTTAAAAATCTTCTTCTCCAGAAGGGCAAGACAGATGAAGACGAAACTTCACACATACATTCCCCATGAGGTCCTTTCTCAAGTTTGTTAATTTGTTCTTGATCGGTCACATGGTTCGGCGGCCATCTTGAAAACCCTAAAACCTTCAAACATCTTCTTCTCCAGAAGCGCTGGTCGGATGAAGGGGAGATTTCAGAACTATATTCGGGACACGTAGGCGATATAAGTTTGTTAATTTCGAATTGATACGTTAGACGGTTTGGCCGCCATCTTGGATTTAAGAAAAATATTAAATAATGTTTTCTCTGGAACCGCTGAACCAAACGAATCGAAAATTTGTAATTATCATCTACCATCGTGTATGCACGCATGGTAAAAATTATGACATCACACGTCACACGGTTTGGCGGCCATCTTGGATAGAAAAACGCACCTTTACCGATTAACACGAAACTTTACAAACGTGTTCCAATACCCAGTTGGAAGCAGAATGTAAATTTCTGATGTCATAGGTCACATGGTTCGTCAGCCATCTTGGATTGAAAATGAATAAATTTTAAAAATCTTCTTCTCCAGAAAGGCAAGACAGATTAAGCCGAAACTTCACACATATATTCCCCATGAGGTCCTTTCTCAAGTTTGTTAATTTGTTCTTGATTGGTCACATGGTTTGGCGGCCATCTTGAATTTACCTTAAAACCTTCAAACATCTTCTTCTCCAGAACACCTAATCTGATCAAGGGGAAACTTCACACCCCAATTGCACATGAGTAGCGAATACAAGTTTGTTAATTTCTAATTGATAGGTCACATGGTTTGGCAGCCATGTTGAATTTAAGAAAAATATTAAATAATGTTTTCTCTGGAACTGCTTAACCTATCGAAGCGAAAATTTGCGTCTGTCATCCTTCCTGATATCTGCATACATGGTAAAAATTATGAGGTCACAAGTCACATGGTTTGGCCGCCATCTTAGATTGAAGGATAAATATTAATTCATGTTTACTCTGGAACCACTACTTCTATATATGCGAAACTTCATATTTATAATTTAGGCTACATGTGAAACAAAAGTTTAAAATTTCAACCTGATCGGCCACGTGGTTTGGCAGCCAGAATTATTTAATTATTTGAATCTGGTCGCCAGTAATAAGGAAATTGAACGCTTTATGCTGCCCGGTTCGTAACTCGTCTGTTCCGCGCCGTCTCGAAGCAGGCCTGTGTTTGTATCACCATTAACTAATGTTTTCTCTGGCACCGCTTATCCGATAAATGCGAAACTTTGCGACTATGATTTAAGTCTCACGTTGTGTCAGTTGTGTCAAAGGCGGACGGACTGGGTACCCGATCATCACTGCCAGCAGTTATAAAGTGGCAGTTCTAGTTATTATTATTATTCTTCCGCCGTAAATTTGCAAAATTTCCAAATTTTTTCGCTTTAAATGCCATTTTCTCAGAAATGGTAAGACCAATCGACACAAAATTTTCACCAAATATGTATCTTTTTTGATAGCATACATAATTGATAATTATGACGTCATAGGTCACGTGATACGGGCGCCATCTTGAAAAAACAGATCAACTTTGGACCTCTGTATCTCGGAAACCTTCTAGTGTAAAAAATTTCGCTTGATACATTTGAACAAGCTCCCTCTCGGGTATACGTGTGATTTTTCGTGACGTCATCAGTGAAGAGGTATCCCAGTAAAAATTCGTCAAGTAGAACGCCACATGGCAAAAATTTGAAATTTCTTGAGCATCATCTACACAAAAATTCATCGTAGAAAAAAAATATTTTGACGTCATCAGTGACGTAATTCGGCCGCCATCTTGTTTTTTTGTGTTTTTTAAAAAAAATCTTCTTCTCCAGAACGGCTGTGCAGATTGAGGCGAAACTTTACAGGCACATTCCCCCTGAGGTCCTCTTTCAAGTTTGTTAATTTGTTGTTGATACGTCACATGGTTTGGTGGCCATCTTGAAAAAACCTTAAAACCTTCAAACATCTTCTTCTCCAGAAGCGCTGGTCCAATGAAGGCGAGATTTCAGAACTATATTCGTGACATGTATGTGATGCAAGTTTGTTAATTTCAAAGTGATAGGTCACATGGTTTGGCCGCCATGTTGGATTTAAGAAAAATATTAAATAATGTTTTCTCTGGAACCGCTTAACCTAACGAATCGAAAATTTGCAATTATCATCTATCATCGTCTATGCACGCAAGGTAAAAATTATGACGTCACACGTCACATGGTTTGGCGGCCATCTTGGATAGAAAAACGCACCTTTACCGATTAACACAAAACTTCACATACGTGTTCCAATACCAAGTTAGAAGCAGAATTTAAATTTGTGATGTCATAGGTCACATGGTTCGTCAGCCATCTTGGATTGAAAAATAATATCTTAAAACGTCTTTTTCTCTGAAACGACTGAACAGATCCAGGTGAAACTCCACCACTATGACCGCCTCTCCATGAAGAATAAAAAGTTCTCACCCCCTTTTGAGGTACGACGCAACGTTTGGCAGCCATATTGGATTGAAGGAAAAATATTAATTAATGTTTACTCTGGAAATACTGCATCAATAAATGTGAAACATCAAGTTTATGGTGGAACGCTCATGCGGAATGAGCGTTTGAAATTTCAACGGGATCGGGCCCAGGGTTTGGCAGCCATGTTGGTTTTAAGAAAAATATTAAATAATGTTTTCTCTGGAACTGCTTAACCTGGAGAAGCGAAAATTTGCAGTTATCATCCACCATCGTGTTTGCACACGTGGTGCAAATTATGACATCACAAGTCACATGGTTTGGCCGCCATCTTGGATTGAAGGATAAATATTAATTAATGTTTACTCTGGAACCGCTGCCTCTATATATGCGAAACTTCACATTTATAATTCAGGTGATATGCTAAACAAAAGTTTAAAATTTCAACCTGATCGGTCACACAGTTTGGGAGCCAGAATTATTTATTTATTTGAATCTGGAAGCCAGTAATAACGAAATTGAATGCTTTGTGCTGCCCGGTTCGTAACTCGTCTGTTCCGCGCCGTCTCGAAGCAGGCCTGTATTTGTATCACTCTTAAATAATGTTTTCTCTGGAACCACTTTCCCGATCAAAGTGAAACTTTGGGACTGTCATCTGCAGAAAGTCCCATGTTGTATCAAAAGGCGGACGGACTGGGTACCCGGTCATCACTGCCAGCAGTTATAAAGTGGCAGTTCTAGTTATTAGGGTACCCTGTGAGTACAGGGTACCCTATTGTTTTTCTTCTGTTTATTATTACGCATTATTATTATTATTCTTCCGCCGGCATTTTGCACCCTTTTTCGCTTTAAAAATCATTTTCTCTGGAACACTAAGTCCGATCGACAGGAAATTTTCACCATAGTATGTATCTTTTTTGATAGCACAATCACGTTATAATTATGACGTCATTGGTCACGTGGTACGGTCGCCATCTTGAAAAAAGCGATAAACTTTGGACATCTGTATCTCGGAAACCGTGCAATGGAAAAAATTTTCGTTTGATACATTTTACTAAGCTCCCTATGGGGAACACGTGTGATTTTTCGTGACGTCATAGGTGAAGCGATATACCGGTGAAAATTCGTCAAGTAGAACGCCATATGGGAAAAATCTGAAAAATTCTGAGCATCATCTACGCCAAAAATCACTGACGAAAATGTTTTTTTTGACGTCATCGATGACGTAATTCGGCCGCCATCTTGTTTTTTAGTGTTTTTTTTTTTTTAAATCTTCTTCTCCAGAACGGCTATGCAGATTAAGGCGAAACTTTACACGCACATTCCCCCTGAGGTCCTCTTTCAAGTTTGTTAATTTGTTGTTGATACGTCACATGGTTTGGCGGCCATCTTGAAAAAACCCTAAAACCTTCAAACATCTTCTTCTCCAGAAGCGCTGGTCCAATGAAGGCGAGATTTCAGAACTATATTCGTGACATGTATGCGATGCAAGTTTGTTAATTTCAAAGTGATAGGTCACATGGTTTGGCCGCCATGTTGGATTTAAGAAAAATATTAAATAAAGTTTTCTCTGGTATTTCATAAGCCATCAAAGCGAAAATTTGCAAGTGCCTTCCTCGCTCAAGTCTGCATACATGGTAAAAATTTTTACCTCAGAAGTCACATGGTTTGGCGGCCATCTTGGATAGAAAAATAGACTTTATCCGATTTACACAAAACTTCACACACTTGTTCGGGTCGACGATGGAAAGCAGAATTTAAATTCATGATATCCTCGGTCACAAGGTTCGGCAGCCATCTTGGATTGAAAATGAATAAATTTTAAAAATCTTCTTCTCCAGAAGGGCAAGACAGATGAAGACGAAACTTCACAGATATATTCCCCATGAGGTCCTTTCTCAAGTTTGTTAATTTGTTTTTGATCGGTCACATGGTTTGGCGGCCATCTTGAAAAAACCCGAAAACCTTCAAACATCTTCTTCTCCAGAAGCGTTGGCCCAATGAAGGGATTTCAGAACTATATTCGGGACAGGAAGGCGATATAAGTTTGTTAATTTCGAATTGATAAGTCACATGGTTTGGCCGCCATCTTGGATTTCAGAAAAATATTAAATAATGTTTTCTCTGGAACCGCTTAACCAAACGAATCGAAAATTTGTAATTATCATCTAGCAGGCAGTATGCACGCTTGGTAAAAATTATGATGTCACACGTCACATGGTTTGGCGGCCATCTTGGATTGAAAAACGCACCTTTACCGATTAACACGAAACTTCACGTACGTGTTCCAATACCCAGTTGGAAGCAGAATATACATTTCTGATGTCATAGGTCACATGGTTCGTCAGCCATCTTGGATTGAAAAACAATATCTTCAAACGTCTTTTTCTCTGAAACGGCTGAACAGATCCAGGCGAAACTCCACCACTATGACCGCCTCTCCATGACGAATAAAAAGTTCCCACCCCCTTTTGAGGTACGATGCAACGTTTGGCAGCCATATTGGATTGAAGGAAAAATATTAATTAATGTTTACTCTGGAACTACTGCATCAATAAATGTGAAACATCAAGTTTATGGTGGAACGCTCATGCGGAATGAGGGTTTGAAATTTCAACGCGATCGGGCCCAGGGTTTGGCAGCCATGTTGGTTTTAAGAAAAATATTAAATAATGTTTTCTCTGGAACTGCTTAACCTGGAGAAGCGAAAATTTGCAGTTATCATCCACCATCGTGTTTGCACACGTGGTGCAAATTATGACATCACAAGTCACATGGTTTGGCCGCCATCTTGGATTGAAGGATAAATATTAATTAATGTTTACTCTGGAACCGCTGCCTCTATATATGCGAAACTTCAGATTTATAATTCAGGTGACATGCGAAATAAAAGTTTAAAATTTCAACCTGATCGGTCACGCGGTTTGGGAGCCAGAATTATTTAATTATTTGAATCTGGAAGCCAGTAATAACGAAGTTGAATGCTTTGTGCTGCCCGGTTCGTAACTCATCTGTTCCGTGCCGTCTCGAAGCAGGCCTGTGTTTGTATCACTATTAAATAATGTTTTCTCTGGCACCGCTTATCCTTTCAATGCCAAACTTTGCGACTGTCATCTGCAGAAAGTCCCATGTTGTATCAAAGGCGGACGGACTGGGTACCCGGTCATCACTGCCAGCAGTTATAAAGTGGCAGTTCTAGTTATTATTATTATTATTATTATAACGGGTTTTTATGTTCTACTGACCGATTTTGTGGCGGATCTGGAGGGAAAACTGTCGGATGAAATTCAACGAAACTTAACAGGATTATTACTCACCACCTGAAGTTTATACTATGAAACATTTGATGACGTAGGTCACGTGGTATGGCGGCCATATTTGATTTTATCCAAAACCTAAAAACATCTTCTTCTCCAGAAGGGATAATCAGACAGCCTCAATCTTTTGCACACATTTGCTAAGTTCGATGCTAATGTGAATTTGTTAATTTGGTCGAAATCGTTACATAATTAATATGATTTAAAATGATGCCGATTCGCCTCATTAAATATGCAAATGAGAGTTGAAAAAATTTAATGACAGATTTCGATAGTACCGAAACAGGGGACTCCCAATATAGTTATACTATGTCTGTATTTGACCCCAGTGAGCCCCCAGCGCCCCCCAAAGTTGAAAATGACCCATTTTTGAAATGTCATAAAATGAAAACAACGCTTGGAGTAAATTCAATGAAACTTATCCATTAAATTAATCTCCACCTGAAGTTTATACTTTAAAAATTTTGATGACGTAGGTCATGTGGTATGGTGGCCATATTGGATTTTATCCAAAACCTAAAAACATCTTCTTCTCCAGAAGGGATAATCTGACAGCCTCAATCTTTTGCACACATTTGCTAAGTTCCATGCTAATGTTAATTTGTTAATTTGTTAATTTGGTCGAAATCGTTATTTAATTTATATGATTTTAAATGATGCCGATTTGCCTCATTAAATATGCAAAATATGCAAATGATAGTTGAAAAAATGTAATGACAAATTTAGATAGCACATAAACAGGGGACTCCCAATATATTTATACTATGTCTGTATTTGACCCCAGTGAGCCCCCAGAGCCCCCCAAAGTTGAAAATGACCAATTTTTGAAATGTCATAAAATGAAAACAACGCTTGGATGAAATTCAATGAAACTTATCCATTGAATAACTCTCCACCTGAAGTTTATACTTTGAAAATTTTGATGACGTAGGTCATGTGGTCTGGCGGCCATATTGGATTTTCTCCAAAACCTAAAAACATCTTCTTCTCCAGAAGGGGTAATACGACAGCCTCAAACTTTTGCACACATTTGCAAGGTTCCATTGGAATGTTAAGTTGTTAATTTCGTCAAAATCGTTGCATAATTTATATGATTAAAATGATGCCGATTCGTCTCATTAAATATGCCAAATATGCAAATGAGAGTTGAAAAAATTTAATGAAAGATTCTGATAGGCCTTGAAGAGGGGACTCCAAATATGTTTACGCTATTTCTGTATTTTACCCCAGTGAGGCCCCAGAGCCCCCCAAAATTTAAAATCACCCATTTTTGACATGTCGTAAAATGAAAACCAAAGAAGACAGACAAAAAGTGACCACAAATTCTGGAAGATATTTTAACGTTCTACAAGTTCGCCATTTACATTAATATGCAAATGTGGAGTTATTGGACTTTTTTGGGGACTTGAAAATTTGTCCAGCCTCGATTTGTCCAACGTGAAGTTTCTTTCTCTATCATGTATTGCTATGGGCTTTTCAATCCTTCATTGAGATAACATGAGGGACCCCGTAGCTGGGCCACATTGCAGACTTGAACTAACTTTCTAACTCGGAAAACCCACATCATGTGACAGGGTGATGGTGTTGAAATTTGTTAAAATGGAGGCACGCCTTGAAGCCCGGGATTACTGGTTTACCAGTTTTAATTATTATTGTTATTTCTAGCAGAGTACCAACCCTGCGGGCGCTCGTGTTCCAAGCATGCAACAACTTCTTCTGACGCATACCTTTATTTGGATGGTGTATAGACAAGTGACAGCTCTGTATCAGCCAAAAAAGAATAACCCGGGTTACATGCATGAAGCAAAAGCAGACCTACTACTTATAATTAAAAACACCTCACTGCACTGGTAAACATGGGTACAGGATTACTGTACTGTAGATGGTGGAGACTTGCAATACCCTCCCCCACCTGGAGGTGGTGCTACACGATACACATTTACCTTGAGAATTTGCATCCCTCTCCTCCCACTCACCCCCTCCCCCCCCCTCAAAAAAAAAATCACCAGCAAAGATATTCATTGAGGTCATGCTGATCCTATGTAGCAAGTCGAAATGTAATCGGTCCAGAACTACAAGAGGAGTAGTGTGACAAACACACAGACGCCGGCGGGTGAATTATAGTGAAGGTTATTATTTCATGCAAGTTATTACCCTGGCCGTGGAGTGAAAAGTGGGTGAAGCAATTGAAGTTTTTTGATGTCTGTTCTTGGGAATGAGGAACAACTTGATTTGAAATGAATGTTATGTTTTGAACACAAAGTTGATCTGCAGTTTAGCAGTACTTTAACTCTGAATTTGGTAAATTTTACGGAATGTCATCCCGATCACAAATGCATACAGAGTAGTACGGTTTTTATCCCCCGCTGCGTGGCGGAAGGGGGATATTGTTGTCACCCAGGTCGTCCGGCTGTCCGTCGGTCCGTCTGTCCGGGCATCAACATTTATAGCTGTGAGTGCGATAACTCATAAACTGTTCGCCATATCGATTTGAAATTTGGGTCACACATGTACCACCTGAAAAGGAAGAACCCTATTGATTTTGGGCATGGCCGGATCCAAGATTGCCGACTGGGGCAGCCATCTTGAAAAATGTTTTTTCGCCATATCGATTTGAAATTTGGGTCACACATGTACCACCTGAAAAGGAAGAACCCTATTGATTTTGGGCGTGGCCGGATCCAAGATGGCCGACTGGGGTGGCCATCTTGAAAAAAACGTTTTTTCGCCATATCGATTTGAAATTTGAGTCACACATGTACCATATGAAAAGGAAGAACCCTGTTGATTTTGGGCGTGGCCGGATCCAAGATGGCCGACTGGGGTGGCCATCTTGAAAAATGTTTTTTGTAATAAATGGAAAACCGCTTATCTGATTTCAATTATCTTTGGTTACTACGTTCCTCACCCCTGGGGAAATTTTTCGAGATGATGACCAAATGGTGTCTTGTTTCCAATTCACCTCCCTCATTATCTGGAATATGTATGACCTTTTTCATTCAATGGCGGGGGATTCCCCATCTCTGATGGTATATTTTTTGTTGTTGTTTGGTTTTTTTAGGTCATCTCGTAAGAGATGACCTAATAAAACCAGTCTCGATGTCCTTACGTCCGTACGTCCCCATTTTTTTCTTCTGATTTTCTTGATATTTGGTATGTGGGTGGATGTCGATGAGGGATGCACGACGGTATGACCTTTGACCCGATTGAAGGTCAAGGTCAAGGTCACTCCAAAGTTTCAAAATCGTCCCTTTTCAAAATCTATCTCCTCTGCCGTTTATGATCCGATCTTCAAAATTCCTTCGGATTCTGATAATATGGAACAATATCTAAATTTGGTCAGGCCGGTTTTTTGAAATTCTTTCTGGTTATCGAGGCACGTGTCTTCAAAGTTGGAAAAATGATCGGTGATACTGTCAAAAAAAAATTCGCCCGATCTTGATGAAACTAGGTATGTAGATAGGGGTCGATGAGTGATGCATGATGGTATGAATTTTGACACGATTGAAGGTCAAGGTCAAGGTCACTCCAAAGTTGCGAAATCGTCCATTTTCAAAATCTATCTCCTCCTCCGTTTGTGATCCGATCTTCGAAATTTCTTCGGATTCTGATAATATGGAACAATATCTAAATTTGTTTGGGCTGGTTTTTTTTAAATTCGTACTGGTTATCGAGTCACGTGTCTTTAAAGTTGGAAAAATCGTCGATGTGATACGGTCAAAAATTTTTTGCCGATCTTGATGAAACTTGGTATGAAGGTAGGAGTCGATGAGTGATGCACGACATTATGACTTTAGACCTGATTGAAGGTCAAGGTCACCAATGCTGTAAACTTGTGAAATCATCCATTGTCAAAATATCCTTCGCCATTTATGACTCAGAAATGCGGTTTGATTTCTGAGGTCCGGTTTCTATCCCTTTGAAGACGCATTGATCATAAATGTTCCAAATCAACCATTTTCAAAATCAATCTCCGGATAACTTCGAAATGTAGTTTGATTTCTGAGGTTTTCTATCCTTTTTACTCCCGGGGCTTTCGTCTGTACGTTTAACCAAAAGGCAAGATGTCATCAAAGCCATTCTAAGCCGATTAGAGATCCACATCTACAGAGCTTCAGAGATGACCGTCACCCTCAACCGGGGGTAATTTTTATATATATATATTTTTTTTGCCTGTTTGGCAGTCAAACAAAATTGAATAGTCGTGCCAAACAGGAAACTTTGTTGTTCAGGATGTCATAAAAGACACAAACAGGCATGAATAATTAATTTATCATGTTAAATTATGTTCTGTAAAAGATGCTGCATCAACGGCATTAAACCTCTGAAAAGTTTTTTTTTTTTTTTCTTTTCTAAAACCTTTCAAACTTTTTATTTTACTTCAATTGAATTATGTATTTTGAACACTGTAGAACACAAATCACCTTCTTGTCACTTCAAGAAAAAAACCTTCAGTTTAGCAGGACTTGGACAAAATATTACGCCATCTTGACCAATCGAAGTTGCCGCTCGTGCTCTTAGCAATGGGGAATATTGAGATTCGCACAAAATTGTGATCATGCTCAAACACAAAGCAAGAGTTAAAAGACCCTTCCCATCTCCTTTTTCTCAAGATTGCACAGGGTAAGGTGTTCTGTGAACTCTCTGTTTGTTAAAGTTATTTTGTGAAAATGTTAGTTTGCAGTAACATTCTCTTCTTCTGTGTAAAATAGCTCGACTTGATCTAAAAACTTCAACAGGTCCTTTACTGTGAGCAATTGCATTGGAATTGGTGATATACATGTTCAGTCTTGTATGTGGCTGATTCGTATTAAAGAATGGTACTTCCCTTGTCACCATAAGGTCACCTGGAGGTGCACCAGTCCAGCTGGATTCTGACCTATTTACAGCAGCTGTGCAGAAGATTCTTGGTGTGTTGTGGTCTACGCCCTGACAAAGTATTTCTCCCCAATGGCTTCTGAAATAGCAAATCTGAGTAAACATCGGTGCATAAAATGCTTTCACGATCGTTGACACTGAAACATGTTTGAGTCTTTCTGCTTTATAGTAATTCAACTTGTATAAGTAAGTCGACCTGGTGGCACTAGCCAAACTCGGAGCAATGGATTAGTCATTTCTTTGTAGGCTTGTTGGAGAGGATAAACAATGGATTTTATAAATTAAAAGTTCACAGTCGTCTGTTTATAACTATGGGAAACCACAGACCACAATCATATTTAAGGATTATCCCTTTGTTGGAAAAAATAAAAAAGGTGCGAAAGGGCTGACGCTCAAAACTCCAGTCTCACCTTGTTTATCACAATGGTAAATACAGTATACTCTTATGAAAGTTTCATTGACATTTATCAAACGAGTAAGACCTTTGTAGACTACAGTAACTGTTTTACTGACTTGTTAAAACAATTTATTGAGTTGCAGTGAAGATAAGGTTTTTTTTTGTTGTTTAAAAAATATATATATTTATTCCTGTTACTTTCTTCCCTTCCCATGAAAGCAAGGCAAATGTTTTTGTCCTTTTCATACTTTATATGTTGCTATCAGCAGGGAATGACAGGAAACAGGAGATGGACCTAGACAGTGATGATCTTGAAGAGGAGCAGGATGAGTATGATTTGGAAGTGGAAGATGAATATTGTGAAACGGGAGAAAGCAATGAAGATGAAGATGATGCTGAAGCAGGAGCAAGGAGTGAAGATGTAGATACTGCTCATAGTTTGAGATCTCTCATGTATGAGATGGATGTACAGCTACAAGGAACCACTATGGGTCAGAGTTTCTCCCGAAAAGTTAAAAAGGTAGGTGATCCAGTACGAATGTGGAAAGTGAGGAAGAGATAAGTTTGTGGAGTCTAATGGTGAGGAAGTAATGGATTCGTGAAGTTGGTAGGGATCTGGACATTCCTGCCATATAACTATGTAGATGATATTGACTGGTTTTTCAAACATTATTTACTCAATTATTAGTGTGTGCAATATGGTAAGGTTGTGATTCGCTCTGACAATTTGTAACATATGTACGGCCAAGTGTGCAGTGCATGTTTATGTTATCCTCAAGACAAGATAACGCTTGGCTAATTACTCATGTTTTTTAGATCAGCAAATGGCATATGTTGTTCTGTGACAAAATATTGTTTGCAGTTTGAGGGTAATATATCGACAAAATTCGACATAACTTTCATGTTGTTTATGAGGGACAAGAAAAGCTTGGAATTTCCAGCGGATGAAATTGATGGACAGGATGGAGGTGGGGTTGGAAGAAATTGAGCATTTGTCTTTGCTTTTCTCAAACAAGGAGTAAGAGTGCAAAAGTACAGTTCTTGTTTGCAAAACACATTTGATAATTGGCAGGATTATTTAATATGCAATATGCTTGTTATTATTATTATTATTATTATTATTATTATTTATTTATTTATTTATTTATTTTCCACAATTAAATTTGCATTTGTCAGTTGTGTGAAACATGTTAACAAAAAACAAAAACCTCGTTCAAGTCAAAAATCATTAAATTCCAAATGAGTGGTCGTTTCCACTGCACCTTGACTTCCACCGTGTCATAGTGCAGGTCCAATGTGAAAATGCGCTGTATTCTGTTTTGAGTTTCGTGTGAAATTGGAAATGTTCATAGATCTTCATGTGAAATGCAATAGTCTGTTACTTGTGAAAGATATGCAAGGTGTTGATCAAATTCTATGGGTATTTTTTTTTTGTGGCTTAGACCAAGATGCAGCAAAACTCGAGCTCTTCAGATGAGGAGGACATGGAGATGAAGAAGGAAGAGGATGGAGAAAATGAACAATTGACTCCGATTGACATTGATTTGAATTTGGTGCAAAATCTGCTGGCATCGCTCGGCTCACAGGATGGGTTGGCAGGACCAGCGGCGAATATCCTACACGGGATGGGCATAACCCTGCCACCTGCCACAGACACTTAATCATTTGGTACCAATCTTGTATATTGATGATGGAAACTTGTTTATGATTTATACGATAGGAATTTTTCAATGATTTATGGGGAAAAGGTGGTCTTTTTACTGAGGCTATGTGGATGAGTTAAGTTTACCAAAGTACATTATTACACTGATTATTTATTTTCTTGGTTAATAAACTTTTCTTCGCCTTTATTTAAGTGCAGCATCTATTCATGACTTAAATGTGTGCGTGCATGTGTGCATGCATGCGTAAAGTGGTACCCTTGGAAAGCTATTAATTAATCTACTTACAAAAATTTCAAAGTTGTAAAACGTCATGTCTATTTAATCAGTGTAGCGGAAGCCCATAGTAAAAATACGACAGAAGGAAAAAAAAATGGAAGCCTTTTATTCGTGTGCTTGTTGAAAGAGCTCATAATGGGAGGTTATAAAAGGAATGTCTTGTTGTAATTGTATTCAAGAAACGCTTCAAGAAAAGAAGAGTAAAATGAGTTTAATAACATTGATCTATTGAAACCATTTGGGTAAATCTTGGTTCCAAATGTTGCAATATCTGCACCTTATATGCATAAAGATACAATCTCTTGTATACAACTTTGTTTTGAATATTATTTTCCCATCGGTTTGGATTAATTTGATGCAACAATTTTTCTCTCAAAGGAGCATTGCTGTATTTCAGGGTGGGACAGATGCATGGCATTAGCTTATTATATACTGGTGAAGCACCCATGGGAAACCCATAGAATGTATGACAATTCGACTAGCCCTCTTCATATCTGATGCTTCACTCAAGAGGCAGGAGGGGAGAGGATCATGCACAAGGCAGAAGAGGGAGGTAGTAGGTGAGGGGTGGGAGAGGGTGTGGAGAGACTTACTTCAGCCTCAGGGGAAGTTTGGAGGGGAGAACTTGCCTTGACCGACTTTCATTGAACACACTTCATTTCACAAAAAAAAATTCACATCCTCTGCGCGGATGCTCTCACCATATTCAAAGAAAGATGTACGTATGGTTTCACATGATGATTTCTTGTGATCATCCCTTCCTTGTTTACATACTTTTTGACATGCCAATACCTACATCATTTTACCCTTTTTTTCTGTTTGTGACTTCTTTCTATACTTAAAAAAGAAAGTATTTACATGCTTGAGAATTTTATTTTGATTGCATTATGGAATATCTCGTTATTATATGATACTGTGAATAGCTGGACATTACATCATCTTCAAGCCTTCCTCAAAGTTCAGGAGTGGCTGGTGGGCTTCGTCTCCTGGACTGGACCACAATTGGGGTGCTGCCGCTGAACACTGCTGGGGACCTAAGCAGCTCCAGATCCCCAGTCTTTAGTCATGGGTGTCACTAGAGTCTCGAATCGCAGGTTGAGAGGTTTGGTTTTAATGAACTGAAAGGAGGCATTGCATAAGCCAATGACCAAGGCTCTCAGACCCAGAAGTCAAAACAATTTTACTTCCCTTGGTCATCGACTTTTGGTCACGGCATGGACTTACTGATCATTATTTGTATGTACAAATGATTTTTCTTCAATCAAATGTACATCGGTCTGGATTCAAACTTAACTCTGATTCAGATGTTAACTTAAACAGCGAGCAAAGCCTCTTGAGAAACCTGGTTTATTTCTGCACTGCGACGTTGAAATACCACGAGTTAAATGTATTAGGTACGAGAATAGCTTCAGGAACTGGTCGTCTCTGGGTTTGATCAAATAATCAATGGAGACTCATTGGTTCGCTGTGATTGTCCATTCATGTGTCACGCAGCATGACGTCACATGCCTTATCATTGCGATCGATACCATTTTTCGCATCCGGGAGAAGAGGTTATTTTACATTTGCAGGGCTGCCATGCCTGCATTCGACAGCTACAGCAGCGGGGTCATGGCGGCCTCGGTCAGCACGCTGCTGGTTTTTCCAGTGTTCAAATTGAGCGAGCGGCAGCAGTTGGCGTCGAGCGATCCGAGGCGTGCTGTCCTTGCGTCGTTACGCGCTGAGGGGATGCGGGCGATGCTGCTGCGTGGGTTGAGCCCGCCACTCCTGCAGGTAGGTCCCATTCCCATTCATTATGGTCTCTTCAAATGCATCTTGATTGTACGCACACGAGCTTAATGGTTCAGTGGTCACTTCTGATGTTTCTACCTGCAAGTAGTGCCATAATGTGGAGCGAACCACGTGATGCCATGTAATTGCATGAAAAGACTGCGACACAACACTGCCCTCTAAAGATGCGTGACTGGGACATCTATTTATTATCTACGAACGGGCACGAAACGTCAAATGGTCATTGTGAATGGAGCCAAATAAGATTGGGCAGGCGCACTCTGGAACACCGGCAAGGGAGTGTTGTTGGTCCGTTGCTCATTGTCATCTCCATCAATGTCCTGCCGGCTTCAATCCATAGCAGTATCCAACTCTATGAAGATGATGCCAAGGTATATTGAGCAGCTTTCGACCAAGCATCATCTTCAGTCACCCAGAAGGACCTACATAATGCCATGGAATGGTCACAGCCATGGTTCCTTCCTTTCAATCTGAACAAATGCAAGACTCTGCACCTGAGTAGAAGTAACATCAGGAAGTCGAACCATATGGGGAATGCAGAGCTGCAGGAGGTGATTGAGGAAATCAACCTTGGAACAATCATGATGGGGAGTAGAGCTTCCAGAAGCATGTGTCAGTTTATGTAAATATGGCCAACCTACCAGAGTCGGTGATGCAATGGTTCGAGTGTCTGCTCCGAATCTTTGAGCTCGGTGGTTCAAACCCCGGCTGAGTCCGACCAAAGACTTAAAAAATGCTTTGTACTGCTTCCTTGCTTGACGTTCAGCATTTATAAGGTTAAGAGCATCGACAATCCCTCCCCCTCCCAAAAAAGCAAGGAAGGTGACTAATAGGACAGAGGGGATGGAGACTGAGTGGGTTTTGGAAATAGTTGGGGGGGGTGGGGAAAAAACTCGGTAGACTTAAAACTACCCGAGCCTGAGACGCATGATCAAAATAACAAGCCGGTAGGCGACATGGGTGGTCGCTACATAATTGCATACTAGTCATACAGTTTTTGACGGATCGGGCTGAAAATTTTTGACAAAGAGGTTGATTATAGTGCGCATAAAAGCCTGGAAGCCGATTTTTGATTTTCGAAAAAATATTTCTTGGGGGATTTTTCAAAAATTTCAAAGTCCCATTGTTAGGCAACGGTGGTGTTCATAGCAACGGTGCTCAAAAGCATAGAACTAGATCCTGGTATGAACCTACCTGTCAAGTTTAATCAAAACCGGTTGACTCCTCTGGCCTCCAGAGCAGTCCATTACATACAAACATAGACAGACGGAAAAAGTGAAAATAAGGGTACTCTAGCGACCACCCAATTAAAATGGGCACGAAAAAAATACACTCAAGCACTCTATATGAAGAACAATCGACTCAAACAGAGAATCTAAAATCGATGGCAACACAGATAAATCTGGAACGATTACTTATCTTTTTGGAAGCAGATCACTCGGAGGACCAAGAGAAGCAACCACGTCCAGGAAACCGGAAACAAAAGTCAAGTTTTGGCTTTGAAAGAGGAAATGAAGTGGGAAATACCGAAATTCAATTCAAAAATGTATCAAGCCAGAGAACACAAAAGATCGATTTGTACTTTATGCTTTCACAGGTAGAACAAACATGGCGAACACCTGGTCGGATGGACCTCATTGTTTTTTTCTAATATGCATCGATGTCGAAGTGAGAGGTGGACTACAAATGGAGATCGCCCAAGGCGATCTTTGCACATTTTCAGTGGATAAGACACCTCCCAAGGCACCCACCGCACTGCACTGTGGGACTCAACAATGGCGGAAACATACGGAAACATCGATGTGAGATTAAAACATGTATACTTTTTCCAGAAACGAACAACCAAGCAGCTTGGAGAGTGCTCGCCAAGTGACTTAAGCATCCAAGAAAGAACTCCAATGAAACAGCTCCCTTGGCACGCAATTGGCAATCACCGAACCGTCATATTCAACATACACCTCCCAGAGACGCCCAAAATATCACATATTTTCGAATTGGAGAAATTAACACTTTTCTCAGAGTCGGAACTGCTTGTAAGTTAGATTCTGGAGCTTAAATTTTGTAATTCGTTTAAGTTTATGAGATACTCATGGCAAACGCATATGCGGAAATGAAATAAAACAACGCACGCTGATGTCTCTGTGCGTTTATAAGCATTGGAATGTACCCAGCGATTCATATCTATGATGAAGTTGCAGCCTGTTTCAAGTCAAGGTAATGTTGAGCAAGTCAAAAAACTTCAGCGGCTTCAGACCTCAGCGAGGTTATCCAGGAAACGCCTTAAAACCCCAGACAGTGAGGTGGCCGAGGATCGCATGATGAAGGATATAATTAAATAAGGCCATTAATTATCTTCAAAAGGGGTGTTTTAATTAACCTAAAGCACCCAATTTTCACTCTTGCACTTCCTTGGAGTTTTCTTTGTATTCATGCAAAGATTCAGGCTGCTAGGTTTTATAGTTTTGGAGTTTATGGAGGACACACACACACACACACACACACACACACACACACACACACACACACACACACACACACACACACACACACACATTGGGGGGGTGGGAGCTCGGAAGGGGGGAAGTGGGGAGTTTTGGAGGAGGTAAGCGTGAGTGCAAGGGGTTCTGGACTTGCGTTTAGTCAGGGAAATTGAAGGGGAAAGAAGGGGAGGGGTTCTCGACTTGTATTTGGTAGTGGGACTTGTGGAAAAAGGGGGGAGAGTAGTTCAGGATTCAACGAAACAGCACACGGAAACCTCCCAGAGATATCCATGGGGGGTGGAGAGGGGAAGGGGTTTTGGAGGAAATAAGTGTGACGGAAGGGGAAGAGAGGGGAAGGAAAGGGCGATAAGGTCAGGTCAGGTCAGGTATGGGAGCATGTGCCAGAACAGCACGTCGCTGCGTCCACTTTCCGCCGGTACTCCAGGGGCCTCCGTCTGGCCATCCCCCAGGCAGATGCCAGGCCCATCCCCATCTCCTTGAGATGATGGTCAACCTGTTGCAACCATGAGGCACGTGGTCGACCCACTGGCCTCCTCCACTCATGAGACTCCCTCGCTGAGAGAATCTGGTGAGCAGGATCAGAGTCAGGAAAACGAGCCACATGTCCATACAGCCGCAACTGACGCTCACGGACTATGCAGGTAACAAATCTCATCCGAGTCTCTTTCAGCAACCGCTCGTTGGACACAAAATCCGACCAGCGATAGCCAAGGATTCTCCGAAGAGACCTGGTACCAAAGGAATTAAGTCTCCGTCTCAGATCCTTGGTCAGAGTCCAAGTCTCGCACCCATAGAGCAAGACTGGAAGTACCAAGGACCTGAAGACTCGGACTTTCGTCCTCCCGCACAGGTACCGGCAGCGCCACACCCCATGATCCAGTGAATCCATGACTCCCCAGGCCCGACCCAGACGTCTATTGACCTCTGACTCGCAGCCAGCAGAGACATGAATATCACTGCCAAGGTAAGTGAATCTCTCCACGACCTCAACATCCTCACCACAAACAGACACAGACAGGACAGCAGCATCCAAGATGTCACCGAAAGCCTGGATCTTAGTTTCACCCAAGAAACCCGTCATCCCAACGGCTCCGACTCCTCATTCAGCACCTCGAGGGCCCCCAAGAGGATGTCTAAAGTCTCCGCAAAGATGACTGCATCATCTGCAAAGTCAAGGTCCGAGATCTTGACATTCCCAAATGACGCACCGCAACTTGATCTCTCCGACATCCTCCCTAGAATCCAGTCCATACAAGTGCTGAAAAGTGTGGGGGCAAGTACACATCCCTGACGAACTCCAGTAACAACTGGAAATAAGTCAGAGATGGTACCACCACACTTCACAGCACTCTCAGTATCAGAGTAGAGTTCAGACATCAGATCGATCAGTTTTGGTGGCACCCCACGAAGACCAAGAATCCTCCAGAGGACATCCCGATTCACTGAATCGAACGCTTTACAGAGATCAACATAGGCTGCAAGCAGCCCCTGCCGAAACTCTCGTCTGCGTTCGGTGAGGACACGGCGCAAGGATACGGTCAATCGTTGACCTCTTTTGGTGTAAAGCCTGACTGCTCTGGACGCTGGTGCTCAAGCAGATGGTGGCGAACCCTATCGAGAATTATCCGAGCAAAGACCTTGCCCGGCACTGAGAGCAGCGTCACCCCTCGGTAGTTGTTGCAGTATTGGCGATCACCCTTCCCTTTCCAGAGAGGGACAACAAGGCCCCTCTTCCAGTCAGTTGGGATGATGCCTGTGTTCCAGGCAGAGCACAAAACTGCATGCAACGACACGAGTGCAGCATTTCCACCAGCCTGAGAAGTTCGGCATGGATGCCACAGATCCCTGGAGCTTTGCCCCGCTTTCAACTGGTTCACCGCAGCCCGTGTTTCCACAAGCGTAGGTGGACCACAATTGATTCGAGGGTCAGCAACAGGGATTGTAACACCCTTGACGTTCAACTCGACAGTTGGGGGATCAGCCTGGTACAATCGCTCAAAGTAGCCGGCCCAGCGGGCCTTCACTTCAGACTCCTCTGTCAAGAGCCTACCACTCTCTGCTCGAACTGTAGTGCTCAGGGATGGGCTTGGATGAACGTAATGCGCGGATTCCCTGTAAGCGGGACGAGAATCACCTGTCCATAGGTGATGCTCTACCCCTCACAGATTCCTCGCACATAGGGCCTCCTTGTCCACCCTCAGTGCACGTACAGTTTTACGACTCAGCTCCCTGAACAGCTCAGCTCTGCCATTCAGCCTGGCCCTGCGACTCTGGTCAATGGTATCCAGTGTCCCTTGAGAGACAAAATTCTTCTTTTGCCCTGCGGTGAGCTCCAAGGCATCCACCGGCAACATCAAGGAGGGTGGTCTTGAAGGCGCTCCACAACTCTTCAGGACCCCCAAAGCACCCAGACCCCCAAGTGTCCACTCAGCCTGTTCGCAAACTCCTCAGCTACTCTCTCATCCCTGAGCTTGGCAACATCCAGCCTCGGCTGGGATGGTACCATTCTCCAGGATTTAAGGTGCAGCTTTAGAGTTGCTACAACAAGCCTGTGGTCAGTATTGAGGAACTGAGCACTCAGTGACCCTGCAGTTCTGGATCATCCTCCAACGACCGTCCAATGAGGACATGGTCAATCTCCTTTGCCACACCGCCAGCGTTGGAATACCAAGTCCAGCGATGAGCTTGTGGGCGCTGAAACCATGAACCAGCCACCCTAAGTCCATGACTTCTTGCAAAGTCAAGGAACTTAGTGCTATTCTGGTTCATAGTTCCTGACCCATGGGGACCAACACACACCTCATAACCGTCCCTATCAGTTCCAGTCGATGCATTGAAATCCCCCAAGACTAGAAGTGTATCTCGTCTGGGGCACTGATCAACCACAGACTCGAGTGTGGCGTAGAATGCATCCTTCACGGTGAGATCACTCGCCTCAGTCGGAGCATAAACAGAGACCAGGGAAATGACACCTAAGGAGTGACGAATCCTTAATCTCATAATACGCTTGTTGACCGGTGTTACCTCAATTATCATTGGGGTCAGCTTATTGGACACAGCTACAGCAACTCCTTGGGTATGGTAACCATCAGAGCGACCAGACCAATAGTAGGTGTAACCACCCACCATTATCTCGCCGCAATCCGGTCTCCGAACCTCAGAGAGAGCTGCAATCCCGATGTCCAAACGCTTGAGCTCAGATGATAACAGAGACAGGTGATCATCCTCTCTTAGGGATAGGACATTCCAGGCACCCACCCGAAGGATAAAACATGCCCAAACAGCAACATTTTCTTTTTAACTGCCGGGTTCTATATAAAATCGGGTTAAAAACCATGCTATCTACCTGGCAAAGGCCTGCCTGCATGCATGCTCTCACATAGAGCGACCTTTGCACACCTCCGGTCGACTCACTCCATATATACGTTACCCTCTGGGAAAGCCGTTAAATTAAAAACGCTCCCCTTAACGGAGGAGGTGGAGGGCGAGAGAGGGGAGATTAAAGGAGAAGGGGGGGAGGGGATTCCAGCAGATGTGATGCCCAGTTTAATGTCCATCCGAGATGGCACGCACATTGATGAATCACCCTGCCTGTGAAACTCCGGGATGATAGTTTATAGTAGGTTCAGGATTCAAACTCAGGGGGTGGACACTTATCCAACCAAGGTATTCTAGTTTTTGTATTTTCAATTGATTTTCTGAAATTTGTAGAATTTGTTTTTCACTTGGAAGTTGTGGGTTACGATATGTAAATAAAGGTGGAAAAATTCCGATTTAATGTTTAATTTCAGGCTATAAGAGTATAAGGAAACAAAAGGTGAAAAATTTGAAAGGATGTGTCGACCCTCTGTAGGCACTGTATCCTTATAACTGTTACCATTAATTGACAAAGCTGTTCATTGTGTAATTGGTATCACTTTCCTCTGAATTTATTCCTAAAATCCACTAACAAGTTTATCTTCCTTTGAAGGAAAAATTTTATTTTGGGGCAATATTTTTCGAACAAAGGCTTTAAATGATTGTCAGAGAACCAACCACTTTGTTTTTTACCTGACACTTTTTTGTTCTTTTTTTTTTCCCCCCTAACTTTTATATCCAAAGTTGCTTCTATTTTTCCTTCCATGTCCCACAGCGTCTTGTCTGCCGCTCGCTCATGTATGGAAACTATGAGGTAGCCTTGAACCAGTTGGAGTATGTCGGGTTCCACCGCAAGAACCATAGCACGCAGAGTGCGGCTGCTCTGCTCGCTGGCTCCCTGGAGGCAGTGCTCGTGCCTTGTGAGCGTGTACAAGCACTGCTCGTTGACCCACGGCATAACACGCGCTTCCCACATGTGTTTGCGGTGCTCGTTGCTTTGGTGCGGCAGCGGAATGCCTTGCGTGAGCTCTACGTGGGATTCACACCTGTGCTTTTCCGCAATGGGCCAAGCTTTGCACTCTACCTGTGGCTAAAGGTATGCCTTGCTATTCCACATGAACCTTGCACAATAAAATTAGCATTTTCTTAGCATATGATTGATGTAAGTGTCGTGCAAATGTACAGTTTGGAGATGAGAACCAGACGAATCAGTGGTATAATGGTGATGTTTAGAGTGTCTGCTCTGAGTCTAAGAGGTCGGCGGTTAAAACCCTGACCGAGTCATACTAAATATTTAAAAAATGGTTCATGCTGATTCCTTGCTTGAAGCTGAGCATTCAAAAATATAGAGCACAGACAAAACACTGGGAAGGTAATGGCAAACCAAACCACTTGGCATAATCCTTGCCAATAAACTGCTTTGGCAGTTCCCATGCTCTGTAAAGAGTATGGTACATCAAATCAAAAGTCATATGCCCTGGTGAGACTGCATTGTTAAATGTGTTTTGTTATCTCGGAGAAATGTGCTCGTCCTAATCTTTATTCTTGAAAACCATCAGACAAGTGGATATAAAGGATTACATGGTAGTTTGTTACCTTTGAGGAATGACCTGCTTATGTCACTGTACCAGGATATCAATTTTAACCTTTTTTTCCGCAACTGTATTTGTATTCGCTTAAATCGACAGTTAAGGACATGCAAGCCATCGCTCGATCAAACAACATTTGAAGACAGTCATGTTCCAATTAATAATGTTTTGCGAAAGTTGCTTAGTTTACTATTGCTACAAATTGCTGTTGTTTTGTCAGAGTTGCATCCTGTTTCATAGATATAATTGCATTTTTTTTTCCAATTAGTGATCCATAGTGCACTCTCCACTTCGTCAGTACAGATAGTTTACACAAAAATGGAAACACCAGGGTACATGGGTTGTACAACATATATGCAAAGTATGTGGCTGCCACACGTACGTGACCGTGTGGTATTGTGCATCGTGGACACGAGGGAGTGACAGTGTACAGAAAGGGCTTGCTCGGAGAGATGAGGGAGGAAGGAGTGTGGGGAGGATGTACGGAATGTGCCTTCTGGATTTTGGTTTAATAAAATTTGCTTAACACCATTGAATCCTTCACGATCAGAATGCGTATGACAACAGATTGGCGCCTTAAATATGCAAATATTTTCCCCCATCAGTCCTCTCTTGTATACTTGTATATAAGCAGGCTGTAGTTCGAGTCCAGTATTAAAGGACGTCATCATGGCTGTACGCAGACATCAGTTACTTGAAACGAGGTGTAATTCTTGGTGTGCATTTGGCAGGCGCTTCAGTGACAAAGGCTGTGGAAATTGCGAATGTATCGTGAGGAACTGTCTCGAAGGTGATGTCAGACTCGGAAAAAGAAGGAAAGCCATCATCATCGATGGGCAACAGTGGGCGGAAACGCATATTCAACAAGCGTGATGCATGGGCACTTAGTCCGGACTGCGAGGCAAAACAGGAGAGCAATGAAGGATAAACTGTGTGTGGAGTTCAATGCCAGTCGTGAGCATCTTGTATCGTTGAGAACGGTGAGAAGGGTACTTCACAGTACAGGATACCATAGTTAGGTTGCTATGCACAAACTGCTCATAACATCTGCCAATGCCCATTTGCAGGTCCATGGTGCAAGGAGCATAGACAATGGACTGTCAAGCAGTGGAGGAATGTGTTGTGGTCTGATCAGTCGGCCTTAACCGTGTTCTCGACAAATATACGTGTGCATGTGTGGCGACAGTCCATGGAGCTCTGCAGCTCCAAGTGCCTGGTTCCAACAGTAAAATATTCTGGTGGTTCCATAATGGCATGGGGTGCATTTTGTTGGTATGGCCTGTCCACTCATTCAATAAGAAGGCAGGGTGGATGCAGCATGCTATGTTACCATCCTGAGCAATCATCTGCATCCCATGATGCAGCGCTTCTTCCTTGCTGTGAGGGGTGTCTTTCAGAATGGCGATGCCCCAGTCCACAGGGCACGAGTCATAACCGGGTGGTTTGAGGAGTCAATCACCAAACCTCAATCCCATAGAACATTTGTGGGACTGTCTGGAGAGGAGCCTAAGACAGCAAGTTCTGCCTCCATCAAACCGACATGAATTGGAGGACTTCCTTGTGGAAGAATGGTGTTACGTTCCTGCAAAACAGTTCCAGACCCTTGTTGACTGCTTGCCACGTCGTATCCATGCCATCCTGGGTGCACGTTGCAGTCCAACAACGTATTACGTGACATTTTGTTGGCATTTACATTTTTTGTCCACAACCTGTATATCTCTGCATCGGTACATCCATATTTTTTTTTTAAATTTATAAACAAGTTTTATAATACGTGCAATATGTGCCTCTTCTTCAAGTACTGATACTTGTATATTTTCACTATCTTCACCCCATCCTCAGGACTTGACAGCTGAACAACTGCCCAAAATTGTCCAACAGAATGCATTCTTAGCAGGAGCTTTTTCAGGTGGAGTTGCATCGTTTGTTACAGGCATCGTTTTTTACCCTATAAATACCATAAAAATGAAGATTCAAGCACATGTAGAGGGGGAACACCTTGGTTTTCTAACCACCACAAGGCTTGTGGCTTCAAGAGGTATTGGACATCTGTATGCTGGACTTGGAGCTCACTGCATGGGCTCCGTTTTGTCATGGGCGATATTCCAAGGATTATACCAACTACTGACAATTAGGTAGCATGGTTTTGCTTACCAGTAAATTGCAAAGCTTTGCCATATCACGTTATCCTTCCTCATATGACAGATAAGAAGTCAGCAACAACAAAATAAAATAAACCAATGTCACCCGCAGGGTGACCCGTATCTTGCCAAAAGGTGACCACGTGTGACTTCTTTAAGGTCACACTGAGGTGAACAGAGCTGCTATCCACCAGGAGCGACTCCTTGAGGAATATCTGCCTACGAAAGATTCCGATGAGAATCGTTCTACAGAGTAACCATGAAAAATATGCTTTTGCCTCATAACGTCACCAAATGACGTCATAATGTCTCAAGCTTGACATATCTAGAAAGCACTCATCGAGGTGTTCAATTTGAGGTACTACACGATATGGTTCCTAAAACTTGAAAATTTGACCTTGGGGCCAAATATGTTTGACCTCAGGCGCTAACCATGAAGGTCAAGGCCAATCGCCACCAAAAATTAATCAGCTGAGCGCCAGACCATGAACTATATTCCCATGAAGTTTGAAGACGATCTGATCAAAATTACTCAAAAAATAAGGGTTTCGTCGACTCCCCTGATTTGTGACAAAGTGACCTTGACCTTTGACCTTGACCTTCAAAATTTTATGCGCTGAAAGGAACCTCTATAGGCCTCTGACATGCGAAGTTACAAAAATTTCCAATGATAACTGTGCTCTGCAGAATTATTTATACATGATTGCAGACAAACAAAAAAACAAACAAACAAAAAAAAAACATACAGGCTGACTAACATATCTTGCAAAAACTTTGTTTTGGCAAGATAAAAAACGGTTGTAGTTGGATAGATCCACATTCAAAAATGAAGGCACCACCAAAACGTATTATTATCCATCACTCAAGGCTCAGGTCTGACATCTGGGACTATGCAAACATTGTGTGCACACGGCTGCAATAAACACATGATGAGACCTATTATCATGATGTCCCCTGTCCCTTGAGAGGATACTTACTGGGCACACGATGCCTGAACTGTCCCAGATGAAGACCGCTTGGTGGTCAAAATGTTGAACCTGAGCCTTGCCTGCTGGTCGTCTTTCCTTGTAGGATGTGATAGGTAAGAATTCAATGATTATCTTGCTACAAGCTGTCCAATTCCAGAGTAGAATTGTTAGGATTAATGGATACATTCCATGTACTGTATTAACGAATGTCTCAGTGGGCATATCTCAATATTAGCTAATTATGAATGAGTACAGTAATATTTTTAGCACTTCTCTTCAGCTCATGGAGGAGTTTTGACAAATACGACAGGTGGAGTATATTCATGGCAAGAACATGTCCCTTTCAGATGATGTATTTATTTGCCTTTGTAACAAACATGCTGTGCATCTGTGCCTCTTCCTGGTTGTAAGTATTCGCTTAAATACTTACAATCTTAGTATAGTATAGGCTTACAAAGCAGGATGTTTTGTGATGCACCCCTCTCCATCATCTCAGATATGAGCAAATGGAAGTGTCTTCACTCCATTGGTTTTGCACTTAAGGAAAGAAAATGTTGCCATCTTTGATTTTATGCTGCAGGCTACAAAACACTGCTATTTTGCAGCAGTCCTACATGTTCTTCCACTGAAAGTGAAGCAGGTTCATTATTCGCTCGCTTATATCATGATCTACATATTTGGACAAAGGTGAACAAATACGCCGGGATATACTTTGATTGGATAAGCTGGGAGTGCCATGCTCAGAGTGAAGATGAATGAATACACAATACGTGACTTTTGAAATGGCGTGATCTGCCCGAGAATGCTCAGTCCGCATGCGCAGCAACTCCAGGAAACTTGCGTGTCCGAGGTGAAGTAAAGTATATCGTGTCTGGGATAAGGATTGTTAACTTAAATGGCTCACAAGGCTTAAAATAAGTCAAAAATACTTTGAAAGTTGCCTGAGAGAAAGGCCTGTGCCTCTGCACAACTAAAGACTTGGAGAACTTTATCAGCTCACCAAACGGGCACCTGCTCGTACTACAAACACGAGTGGACGGGCGTGTGCTACGCAAACCGTCGATGGATCACGACCAGTGAATGGACTGTATCTCAATTAAATGCTTCTGAACATTGATGGGAAGGACATATCTGGGGCTTGTAAATGTACAGGGTATGTTCAAAATGATATTTGCTATTAATCAAGTAGGGATGTGGGATCTACAGGAGCTGTGAGGGCTGTTAGAAATATATTGTTTGTTTGGTTTTGGGGCCACAAGAGAAATAATAATACTAGATTTTTGCATCCATTGTTAAAAGTTGAAGCATCCTTCTTTGTGTATGTGTGTTATATGCACGGCCTCTCTGGCAAAGGAAATGGTACGAACCTGACACCTCTCATCCACGGATATTTCTCGTATTCCTATATTCCTGTGTCTGATTTGTATTCCGGAACAGAACAATTGTGGTTAACCATTTTGCAATTACCACTCTTTCATGAAAAATGCGGAAAATTATGTTTGAAAGATTATGTGAATTACAGATTTTGTGCTTGCAACAGCAGGTTAAAAGTCCTCGTTGAGCAGAACCCAGTCACTGTAAAAACACATGCCAAAAAAGCCTCATTTAGCATTAATCTGGTGGATATGTGTGACAATTGGGTGAGCAAGGAATGCTATATTATGTAAGCACAGATTTGAAAATCTTTTTGTGCATGCATCTTATTTAAATACAGTAACCTTAATGAGAGTGGTATGTACAAGTGCCATTTGTATTCAAGGTATTTATCTCAATGAGAGTCTCTTGTACTTCAAAAACTGCCTGATTGAAAGTTAAAAAAAAAATTTTTTTTTCAATATAAAAGGTATAATTAAATGTTTCAAATACCATGCTTAAGGCCTAAGTCACATTTGCTCAACGGCGAGGATACGGCGGCCATACGCCCTCTGAATTGACAAACGTGCGGCGGCCGCAGAGTTTCTGCGGTGGCCTCAGGGTGGCCCTACGCCATTTGGCTATCTTTTACAGGCCGTAGGGGTCGCCGTGGAATTATAACGCGGTTATAACTTTTTTCATTTCTACGTTCGCCGTAGCAATTCGACAAGCCAAAAAAAAAAAGGTAAAAAAAATAAAAAAATTAACCCACTCGTTATCTTCCATCTGGCCAAATGTTCGCCTTAGGGCCCCCCTGCGGTCGCCTTGCGGGCACCTTGAGGCTACCTTGCGTCTGCCTTGAAAATTCTATGGCCACCGCAGGGCCCCCTTAAGGTCACCGTGCGACATCAAATCAAAGACCGTACGGCAACCCCACGTTTTCGGTCTCCACAATTTATAAATATGCCGTGCGGCTCCCCGAAAAATAAAAACGTGTGACTGCTACATTGTGTGACCGTGGGAGTACTGCGGCTGCCGTATCATTGCTCGTGGCCGTAGATTTTGGAGACCCCACGGCCGCCGTGGCAAATGTGACTTAGGCCTAACTGCCATATTTATTTGATTATTTTATGTTCTCTCTCTCACTCTCACTCTCACTCTCTTTCTCTCTCCCCTCCAAACCTACACTGTGTATGAACTTGTAATACTAGAGAGAGTGGGCTCTGTATGTTTTTAACTCTGCTTTTTTTATTCCATCTCAGCTGTTGTTTATTTTCACTCAGATATAGGTGGAGGGGGTAAGGGTGTTTTTTATTTTTATTTTTATTTTTTTTTTGTATACCTTGGTCGAGGCTCGTATGAGAGCTAACACACAACTCACAGCAAGGAGGCATGAGACAAGAGGGGCGGGAGTGGAAGGGACAAATCATTGGGGAACAGACACAGGTGAACTGTGGAAGGGAGAGGGATGGGGATGGGACGGGGAACATGGCGAGGAGAAGATGGACATTACAGGGACTTTCAGGAAGGAAAGCAGGAGAATTGAAGGAAGTGGGCTTGGGTGGTGATTGGGTGTGGTTGAGAACTTTAGATTCTGCAGAATCCAGTGGAGTCAGATGAGAAATGTGGATGCCACCTCAGAGGGTATGGCAGTACTTCATTGACCAAAGAAGACAGTGATGTAGGTTGTGAGTAGTTCAGAGTTTTGAAGGAATGATTTTGAAAGAGGGAGGATTCCCAGTCTCTGGCTGGTTTTGGAGGCACACTTGGATATATCAGGCCAGGAGAGGTCATGGCGAATGGTGAAGCCAAGAAATTCAACAGACTGAAGCTTCTCCTTATGGCTAACTATGGACATATAGAGGTTGGGTTTGCTTGGTGATCGTCCTTGAGTGGCAGGGTGAGACACTGAGAATTTTCCAGGGATGAAGGTGTATTTCATTTGTCAGACCAGCCAGTATCCAATCAATTCCACATCAGCAGCGAGTGATGCTGCTGTTATCTGCCTATCAGTGGGATGTGGTACTGTATTGCACAATATGGAATAATCTGCGAAAGGAAGACAAGATTTTTTTTTTTTTAAAGTATCCGAGAGGTTGTTCATGTATATTAGGAACAAGAATGGCAGAGACCGAGCTTGTTCAACCTCACATGTGAACTGTATTGCTAGCCTTATTGAGTTGATCTTTGCATGGAAACGGTCAACATTTGCCTTCTTTAAGATCACAAATGTATCATTAACTTACCACAGCCACAAGCTCATACATGAGAATCCCAATGCTACATGTCCCCTCAACCGCCGGGCCAGTTGCTTCACTTGTTGGTGAGTCATCAGTGACAGTGTAGATTCGTTTTCGTTTCTCTACCTTCTCTATTGCACCTTTCATTTGAGCAAAATCTCTTTTGATTCTTTTGAACTATCAACTCTCATGGAAATCGCAACCTTTCATTCTTCGTCAATTCTTCCATCACTATTACCAAACATAGAGGACTTAAAACTGAACCTTGGTGTAATCCTTCCTTGGCTTCAAACATTTCAGTGAATTCCAAGTTGGTCTTTACCATCCCTCTTGATTATTTATTAATTCCCATGACTACTTTTGCCATTTGTTCAAGCATGAGATGTCTTATTCGAGCCTGTGTAACAACTGCTCTTGGTACGTGATCGTATTCTTTTTTTAATGTCAACGAAAACAGGATAAAGTTTCCCTTTCTTTGCCAAATACTTCTCTTGGTATTGCCTCAAAATAAAAATCGCCTGCGTTGTTGATCTTTCTGGCATAAAACCAAACTGGTTCCTGTCTATATTTACAACTTTTCTTTTTATACATGATCTAAGGCTGATGGTGGAGCTCATGCACATGCACACCCACACTAACATATGTGACATAACACAGCCACTGAGCTTAGGGGAATTGCCATCACTTCCCAAGGTACTCTGGGTACCAGCGACATCACAACAATGATTGACATCGTTTTCTCACCGTACTCAGTGGGGCATTTCCTAAGGAGGAATTTCCTCCTCCTCATGGATTCCAACCGATGGGAATTGCCCATGTTCTTAACTTTCTAAATGTTGAATATCAAGCAAGGAGGCAGCATGTACAATTTTTAAACTCTTTGGTATGACTAGGCCAGGGTTTGAAGCGCTAACCTCCCATAAACGGAGCAGATGCACTCAACATTACACCCCCGAATCTACTATATAACATCTTGGTCTATTGTCAAACACATTTTCAAATCTTTCAATTCCTGTTCAAATAGTTGAACTCCTCTCTAAGATGAACATAATAAATCGTCTCCCTCTTGAAGAAGGGCGCAATGGTGTTATTTGCCCAATCTTCAATGAGCATTCCTTCTTCCCAGACATTTCGACACAATTTCATCGTTCATTTGATTCCTACATTTCTAGCTACCTCGATCATTTCAACTAAGAATTCAGTTGAACCTGCTGCCTTTTCTTTCTTTAAACTTATAATAGCTGATGCAACGACTTCTTCATACATCTTTTCTTCTGGGCCTTCAACTTTATTACATTCCAGGTTGTTCTCCCAGTAAGGCAACCAGGGTTGCGTCAGGAAGGGCATCCAGCGTAAAACATGTGCCAAATCACTATGCGGATCATACGGATGATCCGCTGTGGCGACCCCTAACGGGAGCAGCCGAAAGAAGAAGAAGAAGAAGAAGTTGTTCTCCCAGTAGTTTTTTTTTACACCTCCGCTGACGAAGTCGCCGGAGGCAATGCTTTCAGGTTGTCCATCCATCCATCTGTACTTCATCATTCCATGATAATTTTGTTTTCTCTGCAACCGTTTATCTGATCAACACGAAATTTAACCAAAAGTGCGACTACTCATGTAGAATGTTTTTATGATAATTATGATATCATAGGTCATGTGGAGTGGCAGCCATGTAGGAAAAAAGGAAAAACTTTGGACCTCCATCTCTGAAATCACTCCATGGAAAAAAATTTGACACTTGGCACATGTGAAGTACTCCCCATGGGATACAAGTTTGATATTTTGATGTCATAGGTGCTTTCGTTGTGATGTCATTGTTGCATATGTCGAACGCTTTATGTGATGAGTACGAAATTTTTGAGGGTTATCTAGGGTTAAATTGTTTGGGGGTGGGGGGGGGATTGATGACATCTTTGGTAACATGGTTTGGCAGCTATGATTTTTTTAAAAGAATAAACCTTTTAAAATATTTTTCTCCATAATGGCTTGACAGATCAAGGGTGAAACTTCACCACATGTTCCTCAATCCTTGGGGATACCAGGGTGTTCATGAATAATTAAAAGGTCACATGGTCTGGCAGCCATATTGGATTAAACGAAAAATTTTTTTTTAATCTTTCTCTTGAACTGCTTTATCAATCGACATGAAACATCACAATTATGATATAGTAGTCATGGGGGATATATTTTTTAAATTTCATCCTGATCGGACTCATTGGCTGCAAGCCAGAATTATTTAATATTTTGAATCTGGGTTCAGGGATTTAAATCAAAGTTGGTACAATTATGGACAATGATGTCATAATGTGGGCAGAGGCATATCTGGCAACCTCGACAAGTACCCTTGTCGTGTGTTCTAAATCACTATTCTAATGCAGAAACGCATGTTTTCATCAAATAGTGTGTATTTTAGCTTGTACTAAGCATATCAACACATTTTACACTCGGAACCTGATTCATGCAAAATGTTTTATTCGCCTAATATAAGTGTTTTTGACATAATAGCTTGTTTTTTCATTCAATATCTTCTCAAAGTAAACTTTCCATTCCTTATCAATATTGCCTGTTTTTTCACGACATGTCTGTGTTTACCCCATGCACACGAAGTGAAAAGCAGGTTTAAGGAATTGGTTCGTGTCCACCCGTCCTTGTCTGTCTTATTAGTTTACTAGTACATACCCGTATGTGGTTGCCCATATGTGCGTGCCCGTACGTGCAATTTTTTTTTAATAGTGACGTCATAGCACCATGTCCTGTCATTGGTTGATAAATAAATGGCCGTAACTTGGGAACCGCTTGTCCGATTAATATCAAACCTTGAAAAGGCACATTCTCAGGTCCCCAGCAATATTCTTGGCAAGTTTCAATTAGATTGGACCAGGGGTTGTCGAGAAACGGCGGTCGCAGACACACATACAGACAGACAGACAGACACAGATATTGCTGGAATTATAGATAGATGATCGAGGAACAGCTTATTTAAATCGAATGTTATATTTTGAACACAAATCGGAACATGAATCGGCAGACAAATCTTCCGTTTTACCATGTTTTGGCTCTTGATTTGTCCCGATCGCACATGTGAAGAGATGAGTGAGATAATATTTTACTCTGCCTGCCTGGCAATAAACCAAAATTGAATATCATCCCAAACAGGAAACTTACTGTTGTTAAGGACGTTATAAAGGACATGAACAACATGCACGTATAACTAATGCAACATGTTAGATCGGGTGATATAATAAACACTGGGGAAAATGGCGGGAAAACCTGGAATTAATTTATTTATATTCCTTTAAACCTCTCTAAACCTTTATTTAAATTGAATTATATTGTCTATCCTGTTAAGACTGTACAACACAAATCACCTTCATAATGCTTCCAAGAACCACACTATATATATATCGATATATAGCATGAGGAGGCATGGCATGTGTATCGGGGTGAAGAAGAGGCTGCCAATATAGCTATGTACAATGCTCATTGATGCTGTGTTCTATGGTGATCAATAAAGCCTCCATCTCCTATACTTCGACTCAATGTCGTCTTATTACAGTGTATAAGGGCGATGGAAGTTTCATGATCTTAATAATTCAAGAAAATAAACTTTATTTTTTATTCTTAATACTGGAAAATAATACTTCATTTTATTTCCTTAATAACTTTTATTCATGAAAATAAATAGCACAAAAACAATGCACAAACGTTAATAATTAAGGAGAGAGTTTGGACAAATTTTAAAGTTGAAGTCCCTTACCCAATTTTCCCCATTACCCCCTAAGTTTGCTCAGCACGGATTTGCGGTTCATGGGGATTTTCAAGAATGTAACCCCCGCTAACGGCAATGTCCTCCTGTACATATACTTGACCACTGCATGGAGTATCGTGTTCCATGAACTCTCTAGTTGTTTTTGAAACAATTGCCTTCTGTCCCATCTCTTCTATACTTTACCGTCTGCCTGGCTAGTTTGAAAATTTTATTCTTGCCTCTAAAGTGGTTAAACCTTTTCCCCAATCATCATGCATTTTGTTCTTTGCTGTCTCTATTTCCTTCTTCAAGCATTTATAATCTTTATCTTGAGAGGTTTTACTCTTTTTGCCATTTTTTTGTAAGCTTCTTTATCCTATTTGAACACTCTTTAGACTCTAATATTCCACCACGATATTTATTGTTCCTTTTGAAACCTGTCAGTGCAGATTCCACAATTATTGCTGGCTGTCTTCATCCAAACCTTTTTTAATTTGAGTTCACATCCCATATACATCTTCAGAAGTTACAAACTTAATCTCATTTTTCAGATCCTCTTAAAAATTTTCTCTTCACATCTTTAAGCTTCCAAACTTTTATGTGTGGAATTTGTTTGAGGCCCTTGCTTTTCTTTTAACTTCTGATATAAAAACCTCCAATTATCAATTGATGCTGAGTGAAACATTCTTCACCAGCTATTACTTTCAAATTGTGTACTATTCTTTTAAAACTATTTGCACCAATAGGTAATCAATCTGGTTCTTTGCAATTCTGCTTGTAAAAGTCATGAGTTGTTCTTTTCTTTTATTGAAGTAGGTATTGAGTACACACATATATGGCGCTTCTACCATTTATAATGGACTTTCCTGCCTCATTCATTTCACCATATCTAAATTCCCCATGGACAACATTGTTTTCTTACTGACATGTCCATTCAAATCTCCACCAACAATGTACCATATACGTTTCAGCTCATAACGAATCAAATCTTCTAATTCATTCCAAAATAATTTTCATTTTTCTTCGCCAAGACTTGTTTGGGACACATACATGCTTACAATGTTCAAAATATATTCTCCCATAATAATTTGCAGTTTCATTATTCTACGACTGAATATTGGTAAAGCACTAAAAAAAATGGAACTGAATATATCGCTTTACCAACACCACTCTTTGAATAAATCTTTCTATGATGGGAACACCAATGTGTTTTTGATCTCCACACCAGAAAATGTTTTATTTTCCTTTGTTGCACCCATTAAGCCCTGTATTTTCCCCATTTCACCTCATTCATTGATAACAAATGTCAACTCTTCTCATCAGCTTTTCAACGACTTCTCTACTCCTTTCTATCATCATACCAACATTAATCATTTCGATTTCTCATTTAAAACTACATCAAACCAGGATATATGCGCAATTCCAGGCTGTTCTTTATCATTAATACAGTGTAGTCATTTTACCTGTACAGCTCATTTCCTCCGGGTTGCTCACCGCTTTTTTGTCGAAGGGAGGTGGACTTGCCCACGTGGTATTTCAGACTGAACCACACGCATGCTTTAGAACTGCAATCATGAGTTTTGGAGCTAAAAATTCTCTGGCTGGATGTTCTTTCTGATGCCAACAATTTTTAGCCCATGTTGGACTTAATCCGAAATGGGGGCTTATGGATTTGGTCTCGATTTTCGTGTTTGTGCGTCCATAACCATATTTCGGACATATATGGACCAATTTTATTTGTACTTGGCACAAAGACAACACATGATGGTATACTGTACTTTTTTTGACATCAGATCCAAGATGGCTGACTGACGGCCATTTTAGTTGTAAGAAAAACAAAAAAAACCCCGGTGTCGAACACGTCCTCAATCATTTCTCGGACATGCATTTATCGATCTTGTACAAACTTGGCAAACATAATGAATGATAGCTTACATATGCACGTCATTTCTTTTTTTCGAGATCAGATCCAAGATGGTCAACTGGCAGCCATTTTGTTACTTAAATGTTTCCCCAACCATTGCTCAAACATGAATGGTCAGATTTTGTTCAAACATAGCACTAGAGCAGTAGATGATGGCATATAGTGCCCCTCACTTTATTTTGTAATCTGATAAAAGATGGCCGACTGAAAGACTGGTGGCCATTTTAGTTGTACTTAAATATGGGCTTGCCCTTTAATTCCATACAGCAAAATTATTAAAACAATGGGGGCTATGACATTTCATGGCTTTTTTTACTTGTTCTTTTAGGGATCTACCCTTATCCTTTTGTTAAAATAACATTGACTGTAAGACACCTGAGTTTTTCTCTCAGGGATCATATACTTAAACTTTGGTTAAAAAAAAAAATTGTGAAAAACCGTTGTTGGGGTTTAAAGCAAATTCAAGGGAACAAAATGAAAGTAAAAGGTCTCCACAGGGCATTTGGAGGGACCACTATGTAATGGTCACATGGACTTTGAACATAAATTATTGGGACCAGAGGGAGTGCATGTACAATCATCTCTTTTGCCAAAGAAAGGTAGCCACATCATCCAGGCTATTTCATAATAATAAAAAAATGCTGATCCATTCATTGAAAATTGGTTTATGCAAGTCAGAAAAAAAATCATACATATTTTGATAAACATGTCCAACAGCAAAAGCTCAAAATTTATAGAGTCCCCATTTTTATTCTTCATGCAGCCACTCTCGGATAAGCTGGTGAGCAATGGTCCAAGGAGGAGGTACGCTGAATCTGTCATTGCCTCCACCTATATTTTCTGCTGAAACAGCTGCTTGGAGTGCTGCTCGAACCTCCTCTTTTCCAAACCAACAAGCTGCCTCAAGCTCTGTCTCATCCAATGAAAGCTGAATTGTGACAAGAGATGAGACATCTGGAATCAAGTAGCAGGACTCTAGATGCTAAAATATTTTAAAGTAAAGTAATGTTTTCAAAAGATGGTGTAACTTCTAAATTCTTTGCTTGATGGATGTGAAAGAAATCCTGCAAAAACATTTTCTTCTTTGTTTCCTTTCTATTTAACATGTTTTTTTGGATGTACATTAACTTTTTAACATTTTTCTACTTTAAGTTGCACTTTTTTTGCACGTTTTTAAAGTCCTTATTATTTTTGTATTTAAGTTTTTTTTTTCCATTTAACATTTTATGCCTGGTGTTGGCTTAATGGTTCAAAGGGTGGTGGGTTTGGGATCCTAGGATCCTGAGTTCAAATCCCCCTCTGCTGTTGAATTAATACCAGGTGGGGTTGACTCTGCCTGTCATCTTTCCGAGGTTGGCAAAATGAGTACCACCATGCTGGTATACTGTGTCGGAGTGGCGACCCGTCCAGGATTGTGTACAATAGCCAAGGAGACTGCTTCGGCAGCACCAATGTTCTGCACAGAGTATAGTCCCAATGGATGGATTTAACATTTTGCTTTTTTTCTATTGAGCACTTTGTTCAAAAGGTGTCGTTTTTGTTTTTTTCTCTCCAGGATTTTGTGAAATCTCAAAGCACTCAGAATTATTGGAATTTCCCGTGATGAGGGCGAAGCACAAGGTATGTTGCTTTCACATCGCAGGCAGGTCGGTTATGTCCCTTTTTGTTAACCACCTCTTCTCCAATGGGCTGGCAGGATGGCCTAGAGTTACGCATGCTCACCTCTAAGCTGTAATATTAAATGGAAAAAAAGCAAAAAATCGAAAAATGTTAAAAAGTTGATGTTGGTTCAAATCTCAGCCCAGCTATAAACTATCATCCTAGTGTTTCACAGGCAGGGTGATTCAATTTGTGTGCCGTCCCTTGGATGAACGGTAGTGGGCATACCATCTGCTGGCATTAGTTGGTAGATGTTAAAGATCCCCACGGTGTCCTTCGCGAAGAGTAGGCGAGCATTTGCCAGCACCATGGCCAAAAACATTCAAATGCCTGCCTAACCTCACGTTCCCCCCATCTCAAGGGAACGAAGTGCAAGAGGTTGAACCCCCTTGGGGATCGCCATGGGTATGCAGATTAGTAGTAGTAGTAGTAGTAGTAGTAGTAGTAGTAGTAGTAATAGTAGTCGTCTTCTCCAATATTGCTTCCTCTACTCACCTCTGATCCTCCACAGCAACTCCAGGATGCACATGTTCTTCCAGGAACCCCAGTTAAACTTCCAAAATCCAGGCTGACTGCACACCTCAACCCTTTTAATGCTTACTGATCCCATCTATGCAACTGCCTTCCAGAAACTGTGCTATCATACTTTTCCCTCTAGGGCTTGATGCAAGCAGTATGCCACCGTCCTTTATCATCCTAAATTCTGACCCATGAACTCTATTACCCCCATTAACCTCTCCTAGCCGGACCATCTTACATGCTAGTTTCAGTGTTTCCTCCCTCCTTCTTCTCCTCTTATCCTGTTCATTAATTTCCTTTCTGTTTATCCCACTGGCAGATATACTTTGCCCTTTCATGAGCCTCACTTTTGGAAAGATAATCAAATAAAGATATAATTTAATCACTATTAGTGCTGTAAATCCAAGTCTAATTTTTAGGTCAGCTCGCTGAGATAATAAAACCGTTCGATGTCCTCAGATCCGTCCATCTGTCTGTCTACAATATTTATTTTTCTATCTCCTAGACATCTCGGCCGATTGAGTTCTAACTTGACACGATGATAATACTAGTTGCTCTCTATAGATCGTCTGAGCCCTTTTTCGCATTTTCGCCCTGGGGTCAAGGTTACAGGGTCTTCAAGTGCAAAATGACCGATTGGTCGAATGGCCTATAAGGAAGTTTCAGATGGCAATCATGCATAATGGGTTTCATAGGGATTATTAAGAAGATTTAATTCGATCAACTAGTTTCTCATTACCTCTGTCATCTGGCCCTGTTTATTATATCCAGTTTCCATTCTAGATAGTCCCGAGCTGACCATCAAACCCGCTCGGGTGTATTATTTGCTTATAACTGCAACGTGAATACACGTTGACAGTGTCGGCTGCAGCAGGATTCAATAAAGATCATTCGACCGATGAAATATTTTGTTCCTTTTGTATTGTTACATCAAATCTGTTTGAGAAAGGATGGTGGCATTTTTATTTTACACAGGATGTTGCACAGGGGAGTATATTGACACATTAATGTTGTCGGTGGTTGAGGTGACATCTCACAACAAACTCTGTTTGTTGCACTTTAGCAAACACCATTATTATTGAGATCTCCATAAAGCTGTATGATTATTCTGAAGCACAAGCCTGCTTTTATTCTGAAGCCATTGCTGATATTCCTATCCCAATGTTTGAGAGTGTTTTTAAGCTGACACGAAAGGCAAAATTGAGATCAGAATATATGAAACATCATAGTGCAGAGGTGAGTCGGTCATTCTAATTTTTTACAGTTTACGTCCTTTTTATAAATTCCCTTTTGGAATATCTCCCGGGAAAAGGTTCTCGAAGCAAACAAAATAAGATTTGTTGACAGGCAACTGTTCTCTCTTGCCATTGCATGGATTCAATTATTCAAAAGTGCTAAAACTCATAATGGGAATGGATTCTGTTTTGTTTTCCTTCAACTATTCTTCCAACCAGGGGGAAAGCATTCGATGAACATGGCACTGGCACCTTAAAACGTTCACCATGTGTAATAGTTACATTCTTGGCCCGACACATTCCAACTTCAGTGAGCACCAACAACATATTACTTTTTTTTTAGTTCTTCTTCTTTACGTTGTTGTTTTTCATGACGTGATAACGTGATTATGCGTACAAACTTATTGATATTCAATATTTCAACGCTTATTGCCTTTTTAAGCAAACAGATGATTCAAGTGCGTGAAAAACAATTTCATCATGTCAATATAATCAATTTGGATACAGCAAAGGATTAGGTCTCTTTGTTCCTCTCACTGATGTCAAAGTTTCTCTGAAAATGCATCCATATGAATACCTTTACTGGTATCCCTTCGATGTCCGCTTGCAGTTATGAACCCCGATTGCCATTAAATGTTTGTTTTTATTTCAACTGGAACATTGTTTCAAGGAGCTTATGGGATGGCGCGTTGTCCGTCTGTCCGTCCACAAATACTTGCAACTTATTCCCTGAAACTACACATATGATTATGATGAAACTTTAACACAACGTTCATCACCCAGAATGTACCAAAGTTTGTTCATGGCATTAAAAAAAAATTCCATAGGTATTTACTTTCTTCTCCGTTACATATTTTGTGGGTCCTCCATGCCTTCCAGTGGTTTCCTGGTTATCTTATCCAGCCGCTAACAGGTGAACGCCCAGGGGTATTGCCCCTATGTTTTTATCCCCCGCTGCGTGGTGGAAGGGGGATGTTGTCACACAGGTCGTCTGGCTGTCCGTCCGTCCGTCCACATTTATAGCTGTGAGTGAGATAACTCATAAACTGTTCGCCATATCGATTTGAAATTTGGGTCACACATGTAGCACCTGAAAAGGAAGAACCCTATTCATTTTGGGCATGGCCGGATCCAAGATGGCCGACTGGGGGGGCCATCTTCAAAAAAATGTTTTTTTTCGCCATATCGATTTGAAATTTGAGTCGCACATGTAGCACCTGAAAAGGAAGAACCCCACTGATTTTGGGCGTGGCCGGATCCAAGATGGCCGACTGGGGTGGCCATCTTGAAAAAAATGTTTTTTGTAATAAATGGAAAACCGCTTATCTAATTTCAATTATTTTTGGTTACTACGTTCCTCACCCCTGGGGAACTTTTTCGAGATGATGACCAAATGGTGTCTTGTTTCCAATTCACCTCCCTCATTATCTGGAATATGTATGACCTTTTTCATTCAATGGCGGGGGATTCCCCATTTCTGATAGTATATTTATTTACAGTAGTGAGGCTCATGGAAGAGCAAGGTAATTAGAAGAGCAATGCAAGATGGATGTTTTGAAAAGTAAATGACTAACTTAACTAGTGCTGTAGCCAAATGAGCACATAACTTGCATTATAAAATTCCTTACCAGCACCTTGCTACATAGCATGTCTGACTCATAAGAAGCAATTACCTCCGAGTTGCTGGAGTGCACTCTTGCTTGGCAGCCAATCATAAGGGAGCATGAAGGAAAAGGCCAATGCTGAGAGCCCGAGTACTGTACCGAAACTACCTTAAGTCCAACCTCTTCAGCAACTTCCCTGTGTACAGCAGCTTCCACCGTTTCTCCTGGAAAATAAGCTTACAAGTTGATGGATTCATCCTTCACTTTGTAATTTCTTTCCAGCAACAATACCAAGAAAGCTAAGTTGGCATTTTGTATCTGTCTCAGTGGAAACATAAAGGAAGAGCTCAATAACCACCACAGAGACTTGAATACCTCTTACTGTACATGTTATCAGATTTTGACAAAATCTTCCACAAGAGTCTGGGTGAAAATTGTGGAAGACAATCAAGTTATTCTCGTATGTTTACTGAGCTCTTTCTTTACATCTCAAGAAAGCAGATGCTGAACAAGATTGAAGAAGCACAAACTAAGACATACAAGTTATTGCATTCAGAGTTCACTTTGATATGACACAGGCATGATAGGCCAAACATGCTGGTTTATCACCATCATTCAGATCCACAATACTTTGTACATTTACACACTACCCAAATACTCAGCAATCTTCGGTACTTCAATCTCTCTTGTTTGGTTTAGATGAATGATGATGACGATGATGATAACAACACTCGTTCACCTAAACTAGTAGATTATGTGGAAGCAAATTTTTATAATGAATAACTTCAGAAACTCAGCACAGGGAGGAAATGTGCATGTTTGGTCGTATTTTGCAAGTTTGCTGAATTTTTTTTAATTGCTGAAATGGATCTTCCAAAAATATTATCCAAGGTTGAAAAAGGTGAATGTCAGAAGAAAAAAAAAAGTGTTATCATATTGCTTTGGATGGAATTCTGTTTTTCTGGCCTTGAAAAGGAATTGGCAACTGATGGGCATTTTTTAAGATAGTCAAATGGTTTTGTATTCCTAACAATATATATATATATATATATATATATATATATATATATATATATATATATATATTTATGTAAAGACCCAATAACATCTCTCACCTGTAATCAGAGGGAATAACCAAAATCAGCTCTCACCTAATCAATTACCCCAGGTGGCTAGGATTATCAAATCAATTAACTCCCATGCTCTTTCAGCCAAAGAAAGCTGCATAAAGAAACCAAATAAAGCTACCAAAGGTAAGAACAGCTTCTACACCTGTAGACATTCTCAAGTAGTACAAAAATGAGAATCCCAATGCTACACACCCCTTGGCTACCAGTCCAATTTCATCACTTGTTGGTGAATCATCAGTGACAGTGTTGACAAATGCGCACCATCGACTTAGGATTCTCATGCATGTACCACTTGTGAATGTCTGCAGCTGTACAAGAATCTGGGTAGCGTTAAAAAAATTGCAAAGAGCTTACCTTGTGTAACTTTTCATGGTTGCTTTTTGCAGCATTCTTTAGCTAATAGAGCATGCGGATATGCACTCCATATTGTTGTGGTCACTTCTCACTCTAGTTTCCTGGTTTGATTTGTGTTCTCCAGTATTCACTGGATATCGATATATATACAATGAGAGGGTATGGCATTTATATCGGAGTGAAGAAGAGACCGCTAGCTAATTGATGCCTGACATCTACACTTATCTTGATTATACCCCAAAAAGGGCAAATAACAGGTAAGTCAGTTAGCTTGCAATACTTGTTGGGTGACTGTTTCTTCTGATGCTTGGGTGAATTTGTTTTAGGCATTGTCACTTTCTTTGGCTGAGAGGCCGGGATGCTGTGAGGCTGATCAGTATCACAAAAAGCACGCTGAGGTCTGTTTTAAACTGGTGAGGTCTTTGATATTTATGTTCTTAGTTGCAAAACATTTGTAGATAAGTAGTGGGAATAATTGGCTGCAGCTGCCTCGGTGGGTGAGCCATGAATAATTATATTTAATGCATTAATTTTGGGGTCAGCAGTTGTTTCAACATGCAACATTTATTTCTTTTTTGCCCTTTCATGGCCACAAGTGTATTGTGTCTCATCCATTTATGATCTTCACAGCGGGTATTGAGTTAAGTCCAATGTTGAAAAATGGCTTTGCACCATGTTGTTGCAATAATCTGTTGTATAAGTTTGTTTATTGTGAGGAAGTATGGTTCTTTGCATCAATTTCATTATTCACCAACAGGGGGAAACTGCATTGTGGATCACGTCATACTTTGGTTAGTCATGTGGCTGGTTTTAGATCATTCTGTGATTGGCCATATTCTCCGCTTGCAGTTCACTCTGTACTTAGCAGTACCTGCAGCAGGTGGGATGACCAGGCTTATGATACAGGTACAATGGGCCAAACATCTCAACAACCTTCAAACACATCATCCAAACAATTCACTGAAGTTTGTAAAAGGTGAATGTCAGGGGAAAAAGATCAAGTTATCAGTTTGTTTTTTTTGATGGAATTACACTTTTTCTGGCCTTGAGAAGCAATTGGTAACTGATCATCACTTTTTAAAATAGTCATATTGTTTTGCATTCATACTATATCACACACATCAGTTAGCCAAACTTTAGATGAAAAGTGTGCTCCTTCACTTTGAAATGGAATGAAATGAGAAAATATGAAGAGCAGAGCTTATAGGTAGAGGTCAGCTACATTGATTGCGATAAAGGAAACTTGAGTGTAGTTAATTTGTTATTGACAAGAGAACACCACTTTCACATTCGAGATTATATCGAGTTCAGTTCCTCCTTTAAAGCTCTTTATTGGCTTGTCTGTTTCATTTGGTATTGACAGTCTTCTCATCAGAATAATTTCCAGCCTATGTTTCCTCGATATGAATTTCAATTTCTGTTGATTTGCTTCGAATCGGTTTAGTAAATCAATATTAATTCAATGGTTCCACTGTTGCCATCGACCAGTAAAATCACTCGCTTATAATCTTCCATTCAAAATGGATGTAGTTTGACACGATCAAGTACAAGGGTTGGTCTATTTAATGCCATTATTTAATCTCTTATCTCATCATGCTGTAAATCCAACTTCAAATCTTATATATAGCGTTTATTACTTGCGAAATCTAAAGATTTCGTAAGTATATTGATGACTTCCGTCCTCTGTTTGTGTGTTTGTGTGTTTGTTTGTAGGCACGATAACTCGAGAACGGAAGAAGCTACCAATGTCAAATTACACCACGTGATTCAGGAGGGTGATGGCTAGCGCTGATTAGATTTTGGTCAAAATCGGTCAAAGGTCAAGGTCACAGTGAGGTCAAACATTCGATTTTTGATGGTTTGGTACAGAATCATCGTAGAAACTTCTGGTTTGCATTGCTACCTTCTCTTGAGACAGCTTTTATTAGACAAGGTCAGAGGTCAAGTTGACGATTTCGTAAGTACCAGTCTATGACTGCTTGTTTATCCATTGTCACCTAATTTCCTCATTGTTTATGCAAATTATATTGTCATCTAATGCCATTGTTAAGGCCCTGTCACACCTTGACGATTTAGCCAACGTATGCCTGACGTATGGAAAATTGGGCTAAAACGCCGGCACACGTCGAATACGTCATGGGTAAGTTTGTATACGTTAAGAGCACGCTGAAAAACACTGCCATACGTCGTAGTACGCTGGCTTTCATTGTTGTACTTTGCGGTTGTCCTCAAATTTTAGCATGCTTGAAATTTTATGATGTATGCCAGCGTATGACTCACACGTTCCGCTATGCTGGCCATAAGTTGTAGGCACGTTACGCGATCGTTGACACACGTCGACACACATTACTTGTATGTTACTTATAAGTCGAAACACGTCGAGGTAATGATTAGCGTACCCGAAACTTATTTATAACCTATGAGTAACGTGTTGTAGGCACGTTACACGATCGTTGCACACACGTTGAGGCACGTTACACGATCGTTGCGCACACGTTGACACATGTTACTTGTATGTTACTTATAAGTCGAAACACGTCGAGGTAATGATTAGCGTACCCGAAACTTATTTATAACCTATGAGTAACGTGTTGTAGGCACGTTACACAATCGTTGCACACACGTCGAGGCACGTTACTTGTAAGTTACTCATAAGTCGAAACACGTTGAGGTAATGCTTAGCGTACCCAAAACTTATTTCTAACCTATGAGTAACGTGCTTTGAACCTATGTGTAACGTACCTCCAACGCATATTGACGTATGTAGACATATTTGATTGACGTCTTCCAGACGACCACAGAACTTACTGAACATGTTTCTAATTTACAGCTACCCTATAATGGCGTATTGGCAGCATTAAAAAAAAAACAACAACAATAACTTCCGATATTTTGTCACGTGCCGTTACGTCACGTCCGATTGCCTCTTCAGTTTGTTCATGTCTTATTCTTTGTTCCTCCTCTGTGAATATTTTCTGTTTGAGGATATTGTCACGTCGACATCGAAACTTAAAGCAAATGTCCGAATATATTTTAAAATTTGTGATAGACTAAAAAAAAAAAAAAAAAAAAAAAAAAAACAACAACAACAACAACAACAACTTCAGCTATTTCGTCACGTGCCTTCAGGAGCCAAGGAGAAAAAAAGAAAATGTGCCTTGACGGAGAAAATAAGCTTCGGGTATGCTAAACATTACCTCGACGTGTTTCGACTTATGAGTAACTTACAAGGAACTTGTGTCAACGTCTGTCAACGATTGCATATCGTGCCTACAACATATTCCCAGCGTAGCGGAACGTGTGAGCCATACGGTGAGTACGTTGTAAAATTTTCAGCATGCTTGAAATTTCACGACGTAGTAAACGTACCACGAAATATGACAGCGTACTTCATCGTTTTTCAGCGTGCTCTTAACGTATACACAACTTACCCACACCGTATTCGACGTGTGCCAGCGTTTTAGACACATTTTTCATAGGTCGGCATACGCTGGCTAAATCGTCAAGGTGTGACTGTGATGTTGACACTTCCAATTCTCAGGCGGTTATGATTTAAATCGGCGAGCGGCAGGTTTTTAACAGGCTACGCCACGAGTTCGTCGGCGATACGTGCAGCGCGCTATGGCTAAGTTAAACTATCGTTGGTTATAGGTTGTAAACGCCGACAACAGGCTAAGCATTCGTTGGTACAAGTTATCTATAAGACAACGAAACGTTTTGTGCCCGTTACTAATATGTTATGCAAACGACCAAGACGTTATGAATACGACCAAAACTTAAAAAAAAAACATTAAAATTTCAGCGTACGCCAACGTTTTACATACATTTTTATACGTTGCCATTGCTGGCTAAATCGTCAAGGTGTGACAGCGCCTTTACGAATGTACTGCATGTTGTACATTTCACAGCACCCTGGGTACCCTAACATTGCCTGTTTTTATATTTTCAGTGTTGAAGGTTTTATGGAAGTGGTGAATATTATTATTGGTGACTAGCAGAGGTACCCACACCTTGGGCAGAAGGAATTGAGTGTTTAGAAAAAGAGAGCCAGGTACTATGTATAATTCCAATTAATTCATCACAAATAATTTAGCAGGCAATACTACAATAATAATGGAACAATTAATACAATATATACAATATTTAAAATAAAATAACAGGTAAAACAGGCAATAATACGATACAATAAGAATAAGGCGATACTACACAATAACAACTACTGCATTGCCTCTGGATAGACAACATTTTGAGTGTGTGTGTTTGTGTAATTTGAATAGCAGCTCCTCCATGAGCCTTAGCCCCTACAAAAAAAAAACATAAGTAAAGTTTGTTGCTTTTAAAACTCCCAATCAGTCCAGAATGGCACCAACCAGCATAGCATTGGCAGCACTCGAGGCTCACATGGCAAACAAAATGTGCCACCCAGCTGTTTTTCATTTTCTTTCCACTTCACTACTTATCCCGATTCCCTTCTAAATCAGGCCTCTGTCAATTTCAAATTGATGAATAAGCTCTGAGACCAAGCATGCCACATTGGTGAGCATTGTCTGCCAAATGCCAAGGTTCATTTAGACTCTCAACAAGGATCCTGTTGGCCGATTTAGCTGCAATCCCAATGCAATACGAGTTGTTGTTTTGCACTTTGTTTGGGCACCCAAAGAAGCACATCAATTGAATACAACAATGTTTTGGTGTTGTGTCATTAATGCTGTGGCACCAAGTAAAGATAAATGTATCAGAATGCTCAGAAATGTGTTATGAGATGCCAGCAGCACATTCCAAAAACAAATTCCTAGTATTACACAGCCTTAGATAATCATGGAAGTTTGAACATTTCATTGACTGTCCCATCGTGTCCTGACTTGCAGGTGAAAGCTATTTGTAAAATCTCTAGTTTTCACGCAATTTTTTTTTTGTTCCTTACCGATCTCACAGAATCCTGCAAGTGTAGTGTACAGACCAGGAGGGAAAATAGCCTTCCTTGCAAGCAGGCAGTGAGTGCCATTCGAAACCTGAGTTATCACTGCTGGGGACATCTTGGGTAGGAGCAAAAACAAACGCAGCAGCAAAAGATACACACTCTTTTCAATAAAACAACAGTGTTGGTGTTGAGTGAGCAATGCTGAAAATAGGAGTTGCTTTCATTATGGGGCGATTTATTTAATTTTATTATTGAATCTGGACAAGAGATTGGTACTAGTCCGATATTCATTCAAAAAAAAAATGTTTTTTCGATAGGCCATGGGCCCACATGGCAAAAAGTGGCTAGGAAATTATTTTTGTGACTCAGATCGAGGGACTACCTAGATTTATGATGATATATACTGTATTGTAGCTGAATAGTCGCTGAATTTGAAATGAGTGGTTGGCACTTCGATAAATGTAGCATTTTGTGTCCAGATCGAATGTAAACAGGGTGTTTGGGTTTAAAAAAAAAAAAAAGAAGAAGAATGTTTTGGCATTTTTACCGTTTTCATAATGTTGCTACTCAGTCATCACAGCTCTTCCAGCGATGAAAATTCAGGATCTCATGGACATCAGTCTGAGTTCTCAGATAATGAATTCCGAACTTCATACGTCATATGCAAAATGCCAGGGCAGAATAGGCCGAACCGATGAGACGTATAATTCCACGTCCACCTCATGTGTTTCATGGATGAATTGGAGCAATAGTTCCACCATACTGATGTCTGAGCTCCAGAAACCCTATTAACTGTGTTCTGCTGTTGTACAAAGTGATCAAATACTGTCAGAATTTCAACCATTTCATCATCATAAGGGTGATGGGAAAGCATCCAGTGCATAATTCACAAATTTGATCATCTCTTCTCTATTATCATCTAACATTGAATTAGCGAATGCCTTGAACCATAATTTTGCAAAGCATCATCCATCAACTTGTGAGCAGGGATGGCCTTATTGTATCGCTTGCCTTCCAATACAGCGTTCACAGATCCTTGAGCCTTGACAAGGATGTCAAAGAGACCAGCATCGCGGTATTGCTTCCCGATAATGGCAAGGAATGGCAGACTGGTATGGAATCGACCATGTCGAATAATGAACGACTCCAAGAAAACCGGATTTTCCCAACGAACCTCTTGGGCCTTGGTATATTTGGCTTGGTCAATTACCACCACAACATGTTTGACTCACAGTTTGTCTGTGATATCCACACTCCTCTTCAAAATGGTATTGACAATGTTCAACTGTGTTTGTGATGACTATTACTGGTAGGTATGCCAGGAACAATTTCACGAATTCATCAGTGTCACATAATAGTGTATCCAACTTGGTAGGTTACAATGGTATCCAAACGAGGGGTCTAAATCATTGATCGACATCGTCACAAGTCATGATGCTTTTTGGATAGCCTTCTCTCATCTCCATCGAGATTGAACTAATCATCGGAACATTACAATTGGTACCTTTTGCCATTTTTTTTTCCTCGGTGAAGTTGACTACCTTTGAGCGATCTTTGTGGAAGTTTTCTTTTGATAAAACAGACCACAACATGCGGCTTTATGAGCACAGCCATTTTATCTACAATTCGTGTTCCTCCAGCCAAGATCTAAATTTGAACAGTTGAAAAGTGAACCACACACACCTGCTGACATCTTTGGATGCTTCACGAAACTTGCGCAAAGCAGCTGTGAAGACATCGGATATTTACCAGTTTGAGAGCCAAAATACACCGATCCTCGAGTGATTCCTGATGTGCCAACAAGTCAATTGGTGTTCTATGGTATTTAAACGATGTATTTACTTTGAAAGCAGTCGTCCCTCATTAGTGAGTCACAAACCTGAATTATATACTCCAGCAGCCTCTGGTCTTCTACAAACGAAGCATATTTGCACATCGACATAGAAACTTTGCAAAGTCACAGCATATTGGTGAAAACTTTACCTGGGGATAAAAGATGGTGCCAGTCGTAAGACAGGTGCGTTTGCTGCCAGAAACATCTTTTTTAGTCAGATGACCAGATGTACCACTGTAGCGATTATTAAAATGCCACTTAAGAAGAGCATGGCCCTGCAGAAGAAAAACAATATGAAGGTGGTTCAAGATTGATGTGTACTTTTTATTGCAGAACATGTTAAAAATAAGGCTGAACACCAAAATTCCGTGCAACACAGACATGTGTACAGGCTGCAGAACAGAGCAGTATAATTAAGTTTTTTGGCAAGACCGTTTTGGGACCTCAAAGAGAAACACAAACACATTTTTTGTTCTTCTGAAAACCATTGAGAATCATTCATTAATCACGGTCTAATTTGAATGGAAAAAAATTTGAATTTTTTTTGCCAATCACAAAGTATTGAAAAAAGTGCGAGAGTGTCGATTTTCAATTTCGACAGTGACGTCACACCTTGAACCCACCTTGATCCAAACAGCGGTTTACAAAGAGAAGTAGTGTATTTCGAGCTCAGATTCCGATACTGATTCCACCGTCATTAGCAACTCTGAAGGTTCTCAGTGTGTTGAAAATGATCAGTGGGATTTTGAAGAAGCTATTGGAGAACAAGGACAAATGTGTCCAAGAGCTGCATCATAAGGGTTTTGTCTTCACCAGAAGAAGAAGAACAACAACGCGGAGCTCTCTTCGAGCCAGCGTTCGCAACGCGACGCGGCTAAAAAAAATAGTGATGGAAACGCTTTTGGGGGAATTGTGGAGCTGAATCGTTTTGAGCCTTAGCTTATGTGAGCGATTCAGAGGAAGAAGGTGGAAGTGTTAGTGAAGATGAAAACGCTGGTTGCATGTTCACTTCAGATTGGTATGTTTTGTTTTTCCATTCAATTGATGGTTTATAAGGGAGGGATTTTGTATTAATTGATAGATCAGTTACTGTTTATTACTCGAGTAGAAATACCCGTCATTGCTCGACGGCCGACATCGTCCAGGCACACCGCGGACAAATTGGGTGACAAATGCTTTGGCCCACCATCACAGGCTGACCAAGTGTCTTGTATGTTACGGGATCGTCCCGTTTCATGTGCCGTAACGTGTTCATGCTGTGCCATGGTCGTTCTGTGGTGCTGTGTCATTCCGTTTTCGTGCTGTGTTCATGCTGTGGTCAAACATAAAAACTATAAAAACTATACTTAAATGTTGTGAAGGTGTTATACCTCATATTGTTGAGACACAGGATATTTTAGCTTCTTGATCCTCTCCTTCATTAACCTCTGCCATCGAAGATCGGAGGTTACTGTTTTCACCCCTTTCTGTTTGTTTGTTTGTTTGTGAACAGTATTATGGAAAAACTCCTTGACGGATTTCGAAGAAACTTGGTGGGGGGATTAGGTATGGTCCAAGGATCATGCCATTAGATTTTGGACTTGGTCCAAAATCCAATATGGCCGCTATGAAGGCCATTTTGAAAAAATATTTGAATTTTTTTTTTTTTGCATTTCTACATGTTTGAAGTGATTTCCAACCCCCCCCCCCCCAAAAAAAAAAATTGTTAGAGAAAAAAAAATTTTTGCAACTTTTTTTTCAACACAGTCTTTATTGTCTTTTATCTTGAAAGACATCCTGATCTTTTATCCTGAAATTTTCAACAAAATTTCGATTTTTTTTTTTTTTTTGCATTTCTACATGTTATAAGTGATTTCCAACAAAAAAAAACATGCCAAAATTATAATTTTGATTTTGATTTTGGAACTTCAGGTGGATATACCCACGTAAAATCAATTTCTGTCTCAAGGAATCGAGTTATGACGAATGAATTGAGTATGTAAAAGTTAAAAGGGAAAAGTTGCAAACTATAACTCTGTGAGCACTGTTGACGTAAAATTGAATGAATAGGATATCAGGTTCACTTGAGTGACCGAGCAGTATTGGCGGCGGAGGTTTTGTACTCTACCGAGTGCTCCCCCTCGAGTTACGCCTGTAAATCTTCCTTAGGGGCAATGACATTTAAGTGCTCGATGAAGTAAACTGTTACCATTTCAACTATTGCCACAGTGTATTGTATCCCACCTTCCTAATTCCTTTTATTTAATCCTTCAGGGCCTGGTTTAATTCACATTTTCTTTATCTTTATTTTCAAAGACAAAAACACTGTGAGACATTAATTGGGTCGTGCTGATCCTCTGTAGCAAGTGTGAATGTAATTGGCCCAGAACTGTAGGAGTAGAGTGACAAATAAACAAGCACACAAACACTGGTCTGTGAATGAAAGTAAGGATCATAAAGGAATACAAGACTTTGTCAAGCCTCGTGTTGGTCCACGTCAGCAGACAATTTGAATGCAAGTTAAAAAAAAATACGTAATTTAAAGTTAACTGTGGGAAACAAAGTGAAGCTACCTATAACTTTACTTGGCACATGACCTACTACTCCTTTTGAAAGGTAGGTGGGATCGTCATCCTTCACCTGTGAATCCTAGCAGACAGAACATTGTTCATGGTCCACAAGCATAAAAGTGGCCTCATTAGGCTCTGTGATTGTTAAGCAGATAATGTCAGTCCAGAGAATGCATAAATATGACAGACAAACCTTTTTTTGTGTGATGTAAATAATACTTACTAAAAATTGACATTATGGCTTGTTATGATCTGAACTTGCAACAGGAAGGGAGGATACCCTGAGGTCTTTGAGGAACATCTACAAATTATTTATAGGCATAATGGAAAATTTGCTTAACCCTCCCCTTACCCCTCACTCTCACCCCCTTCCACCAGCATCCCACACACACTCGCACCACATTGTTCCATATACACTTTCCCCTGACTGAGTTCCTCTCAACCTCCCTTTCTTATTTTAAATATGCTTCTTTCTTCATCTCAAAATTCATGTGTTCAATTTACTACCACCTTTCTCCACCCATTCCCCCCCCCTTTACGTCTACCTTTAGCACTACTCCCCCTTTCCTATTCACCCCCCTCCTTTCGTTGACACTTTACCAAGATGATATTGTTACGGATTTTGAAGTTTACCGCACTCAACATACAGGTCCTATAGCTCAGTTATATCGATAAGTAAATGTGGATAGATAGCTCCCTTTTCCCTTGTCTAATGGGTAATTAAATGTTCCTGCACTGTGGAGTTATTTTAATCGTCAGGTTTTCTTTTCTTTTATTTTAACACCACCATCAACACCAGCGTGATCTTCCCCTCACTCTGCTCGATGCCATTGTCTACGTGTGTTCGATCACGTACGGGGGCGGAGATTTCCATCACCTCAGATCGAGACTCCACCCAGAAGGGCAGGGGCATGCCCCCCTTGTCCAACCAAGAACATCACCTCAGATCGAGACTCCTCCCAGAAGGGCAGGGGCGGGCCCCTTGTCCAACCAGGAAGCTCAGCACCTCAGGCTGGCTCCGCCTTAGCCAGATCGAGTGTTCGGCCCCGGCCAATCGGAAGGCCACGCCAAGTCGTCCAAGAACGGACCGTCCAATGAGGAGGTGAGTGGCGAAAAAAGGAGGTCTCTCGCGCCTGAGCACAAAAAGGAGGGGTGGTCTGGACGAGGGAGAGGGAGAGACGGTGTGCTCGTGGCAGCAGCATTCGCGAGTTCGGAGGATCGTGTGTACGACATCCTTGGTGGGAGAGGGCGTTTCAGTCCAGGTAGTTTCGAACCTGGCATCCAGGGCCAGTGAGTGGTCATCGACGAGGGCCCTGCAGATGGTCATGGTTGTGGGTTTGAGTCCCGCCCCCCCCCCCCCACCAAGATCGCGAAGACCACACGAGGTGGACAGGTCCGAGACAGGCCTCAATAAAGACCGCTTTTGGTCTGATTCTTTTGGGTGTGTGCGTATGTGTGTTTGTGGCGCCAGTCAGTTAAGTGCCTTGCTGTACATATGTGCTTATTAATATTCGGATAACTCTGCTCTTTTTTGTGTTCCCCTCCCTGCCTATTGTTAAATAAACAGCCCCATTTGTGAAATGTATCCACTTGTTCATGTCCTTTCCTCCATTGGCTTAGCGTGCTGCGTGTTGGAAAATTAGCCAGGCTGTTGCCGCTGTAACGGGACAATTGGACCGACGGATCTTGGCGATCAAGCGCTCGGGTCGCACACGGTTTGAGTAGGCTAAGCGGCTCATTCCGTACGGGTGCTGTCGAGGGTGTAAAGACTCGGTAAATCGCCACGTGGAAATCTAGGTATTTTGAAAATTGGCAAATAACCCTGTACCACGTGGCAGAAATATTGACGCTTCACGGTCCGATAAGGGACCCGTACTTTTCCGGAGTTTTCCGAAAAGGTACGATCTAAATTCCGGGCGATCGAGCGGGCTGACTCTACTGCTCCATGTAGCGGTCGTGCTTGCAGCCGATACCCGGCCCCGCAACAATATTATTCTATGGCTCCATTCCATAAAATTACATCCCTAAGTTAATAAGCAAACCTTGGACAGCAGGGCTACATCTTTTCCTCCAAGCATGAAGAATGATTGTCGCATTTTCACGAAAACGCCTCCAAGTGCCTTTTCCAACACTGCCTTGTCAGAATTTCCTTGAAATAAATTATCAACATGCAACATCATTATAAAAGGAAAATTAAATAATCTGCCTTTTTTCATTATATTTATTCTTCCAACGCCTCATTCCCAAATGCTTTCTTCTGAAACACCTGAATTGTTTCACACACTTACCAAGGTCGATGGCAAATAGCTGGGTAAAATCATTAGAGCAGCCAAGGAGCACCGATTCCTCAAGAAAGTCCTCTTCATGGTTAAGATCACTCAATAAATTAATCATATCTGCAAACCAATCATATAAGGCTCAGAGTGTGAATAAACATTTGTCCCCACATTACTACTCCCCCCCCTCCCCATTTTTCCCAATCAAAGTGAACGAAACACCATATAGCATGATGACATTCATACGAGATTATGTTGCTTTATACAGAAGGGTTATACATTTATACTTCGTTATACAATTGAGAAATGATCTGTCTCCAATGTATAACATAGTAAGAGAGGATGGATCCAGGTACTTATAGATACTACTGAGTACTGAATCATGGTATAGAATGAGTAGGAGTAAGACAGAACAGCTGAGGTGGCATACTGACCTTTGAGCCATCTAAGTCAGCATTTTATTCTGAACAGTTAAGACAATCAGATGATAAACCATTGTCCAGGCAATATTTGAAGCAGATGTTGATTAATATGGCTGTCTTAGTTATAGTTACGAAGAGGGTTAAACATTCTGTGATGCTTTCTCAAAGATTAGGCTGTTGCGTGCCTGTACCTTGGCAAAATTACAAATTCCTGCCTTAGCTTAAGCTACATCCAGAGAGAGAACGGACCAACATGAGTTGCGACCACTGGCTGGCGATGCTCATTGAAACATCATGATGGTAACTGCTCTTGGCTGCTTTGGGGTTGTTGTTTTTTTTTCAACTGGAGCCAATTTGTGTAGGAATTCAGAATTTGGTCATGGCGTTTGCAATAACTTGCCTATTCTTCATGAAGGACACCATGTGATCTTTAATGTCCACCAATTTAGTCTTATTAGTTCATGTAACTTTAACTTTAATGTTACTTTTATGTTAATGTGTTATCTGTGAGACGGAGACAGAGACATTAAGAATTACAAATACAGTTTTGCATGCCTCGTTGTTTGGCCAATTTGCACAGTTAGAGATAATTCAAAGGTAAGGAAGAGACAATGCTATTGTCTAAGAATTTATCAGACAGTAACAGAAAGAGATTATTTGATGCATTGCCAGAGAAAATTCAAAATATGGAAAATAAATAATTTTGATTGAAATTTCGATGTTACACAGACTTATAGAAAATAATCACATTTCTTCGTTCATCATCAGGTTGCAAAGTCCAGCCATGAAGGCCAAGCTGTATCTACCACAGTGGTTAATTTTGGTTAAAGCAGTGGTTAATTTTGGCTCAAGTCATCACCAACAAAACAATAGTAGAGGGACAACCAGAAAACTCAAATAATAAATCGGTGAAATAAAGGGTTAAAGCTTATTCAATGATCAAACGGAAGACCAAATACTGCATTGGAGTCATCAGGAGGAACCCAAATAAGTAAAGAGCAAAGATGGAGTCATCAGGAGGAACTTGGATAGGATTTGGGTTTCAGCCACTACTCTACAACCTTCAAACCCATCCAAGCACCGATTCTTCACCAAGTTCATAATTATTTATATGTCAAAAAAAAAAAAACTGTTGGAAAGACTGGATATACAGTGGCACATTCTAGAAAAGATGACAAATATCAAATTCACAATAGGAAGCCAAAATATTGGTAAAAACAGGGATACTTAAAGTTAACGAATTCTTTTCACCAGCAGCGGACAGCAAAGGAGCGTGATGGCCTGACTGCGTTGGCATCAGGAGCGGGGCGAGTCGGTGGAAGATGGAAAAGTGGCCGCAATTTAGGGCCTCCCGACATGCTTGTTCATCCATACGGAGTCTCTGTACTCGCCTTGGGAAGCAGATATGAACAAGTTTAAGGACAATGACAAAAGGTAACACATGTTAATGTGACTGTAATAATGTAAATCCTCCTTCAACATGCACTGATCATATCAAAAGTAATGAAATACGTTAAATTTCTTTATTTCTCCACAGCACTGTTCTTCATTTCACGGCCCGCGAACCACTGGCGGCCCCTGGTGGCCTGACGTGCGGCCGATAACACACAAATGTAAAAACACTGCATCGTAATCCGCCATAAATGCTGTCAAATTGACCCAATGCTTTCAACTGAGTGTTCCAACATGGAGCATAAAATTAACATCATTTCATCAGGATATGGTTGCAGTATTCAAACTATGATGCTTGTAGCCTAGTTAACCACAACAAAGAAGAGTATATGGGAGTGGGGCCTAATAGCAGCCATTACGGAGCCCTGCAGGCGGTGTGGCGGCTCTCACACTGATATCTTATCGGCAAAAGTGGCCCGCCCCTCTAAAAAAAATAGTGAAGATCACTGCTCTACAGTCTAAGGCTTGTGGAGGAGCTGCAATACAAATTATGCACATTCATACAAGCAAATGCATTAGACAGCACCACACTTGACTTCAGACAAACACAGCCAGTGTAAATAACAGTATTAAAGACAAAAATGAAAAAGAACCAAGTAACTAGGAAGCACTAACGGGTCATCCGTTGAGTACGTCAGGTGTGCAGTTACATATGTAGCGAGTTCATGCCTGGTGTTGGCTTAATGGTTAGGGTGGAGGGCTTGGGATCCTAGGGTCCTAATTTCAAATCCCGCTCGGCCGTATAATTAATACCAGGTGGGGTTGACTCAGCCTGTCATCCTTCTGAGTTCAGCAAAATGAGTAGCAGCTTGCTGGGATGATTGAGCCATTTGAGTATCATGCGTCAAAGTGGCGACTCATCCAGGATTCTGCTTCGGCAGCACCAATGCTCTGTACAGAGTATGGTACCAATGGATGGATGGATGGATGGGAGCGAGTTCTCCCAATGGGAAGCTTGTCACCAGATCCAGCAAGTATTAGGCCGCAGATACGCTACTGATCCTCTTGATAAATCAAGTATTTCATGTACCAAGACCATTGTGTGTTAGCAGCTCTCTCTAACTTGGAACCGTCATAACTCACCACTGTGGCCACATGCAACAACTACATGACAAGTTTTTTTTGTACTCCAACACCAACGATACCACCCCACCATCACTCACTCCTGCCATTGCCGATGCAGGCCCATGTCCCAACCTCGGATGGAAAGACCTCGGATGATTATCCAAAATGAATTTCAGACCAACGTTGTGGGCGGTGATGGACCGGTCAACAGCCACCAACACGTGGGCATTGAAACCCTTCATGTGGAAACAATTCGAGCCTGTGTTGGGTATCGCTGACGATTCACCGGTGCGGCACAGCAATGTCTCCTTCCCTGCATCTGAACTTCAAATGTGTGGGCCAGTCTCCATTAGGGGTGCATACAACCAGGGCTAACACCACAGGGCGGATATGTTAATGAGCGATCCAGCAAACAACACCACCTCATTGATAGCGGTGCCAGCATATATCTGGAAGCAGATACAACTGGCAACCATTGTTACGGTCTCACTGGTCTGCTTCGAATTGCAGTTAACGGCATCCTGAACACCACATTCGGCAACTTACGCTCAACATTGGGTTGCACAGTCAATTTTAGTTTGCAGTATTCATCACTCAGTACAACAATGAATTATGGGGGTTAACTTCCTCTGTGAGTTTGCACTCCAAGTTGCCTGAAAGAACAATGTCCTCTTGGACTCGACAATGCTTGCTAGCTACTATCCAAGCCAGTGTCACATCACAGGGAGCTCCACAGCTATATTTTGTCAAAACAAGCATGAATGGTCTGCGTTCCCAACCCTGCCAGTACTAAATACAAGGCAGGCACGCCGTTCACACAACGTACATCATAGTGAGACACACGGAACATTTGTGTTGGCTTAAGTACATAGTTTGTGTCTTACATGCCTCGGGGCCACCAAAGCTGAATTCAGCACTCTCCTCCATATTGGGATTGTTATACGTTCATCCAGGAACTACAAATCGCCGTTGCACATGGTTCTGAAAAAGAATGGTGAGTGATGTCTGTGTGGCGATTACCAAGCGCTCAACAATACCACCATCCCCGACTGGTATGCTATGCCACACATCCACAATTTCTCCTTGACACCTACAGGGACCGAGGTGTTTTTAAAGATTGATCTGATGAAGGCCTATCAGCAGATCCCCATTCTGAAGACGGCCATCATCGCACCCTTTGGCCTTTTCAAATACACAAAAATGCCATATGGATTGCACAATGCCGCACAGACCTTCCATCGCTTCATGGATGAGGTTTGTCACGGCCTGAACTTCGTCTGCTTGGATGAAATACTCGTCGCCAGTCCCTCTGATGAAGAACATAGCCAGCATCTCTGTACCCTCTCCAACGGCTTATTGACTTTGGCCTCGTCATCAACTCCAATAAGTAAGATTGAGGATGGACCATCAGCACAACTTCCTCACCCACCGTGTGCCAGCTGATGCCCCACAGCCTCTCCCAGACCATGCCATCAAGGAGTTTCCATGACCGACTATGCAGACAGCCCTGTGAGAATACTTGGGACTGTTGGATTTCTATCGGCATTTCATTCCACAGTATGTCCATGTACTGCAACCATTGCACAAACAGCTGTCGTCCAGGCAGAATTCGGTGCTCGAGTGGAAGGATGCTTGCAATGTTGCTTTTGCAATGTCTGAAGAAGCCCTCGTTACAGCTCCATCACTGGTATTCTCGTGACCTGATGTGCCCACCAGCAGCACCACCGATGCAGTGGGTGGGCTCCTGCAGCAGTTTATGGACTCCAATGGGAGACCTAAAACATTCTTCTCCCACAAGCCCATGCTCAAGACTCGCAATCAGCACTTTTGATGTTTGTATTTGTTTGTGTGACGTCTGACCCCTTCAAAAGGATGATTTAAGAAGGGTTGTAAAGGCCAATCTTTTAACACAACTGTGTTCACTATGGTCTATTTTTTCAGGATAAAAAAACTCGAAAAACATTTTCCATGAAAGAGTAATTACTTCTCCTCTTTTGGAAATGTAGACGTTGACTTGCAACCGGTCCTCAATGGCGGTGTACAGAAGCGTTAAAAAAAAACCAAAAACAATAAATACAAAGTGCAGGGAGATGAAATTCGCTGAATGTGATGTGTCATGTTTCGCAGAGTAAAACGAGTGCTCATTTACATACGTGCGATGTCGAATAAATAAAGAAGATGAGAGCAAACCAGACACTAGGCCGAGGCTTCAGCCTTTGGCACACGAACGAGGCTGTACCCTCGAAATGAAAGATCCCAGAAGATAAAGAGGGTGACATTTGTGCATGTATTGTATTAAAATAATGCTTTTTCTTGCTAGAAAACATCATATCTTCCAATCTCTAAATATTTCGAATAAAACAATTCTTACCCGTCATTTTATCGGGCTTTTACACACACACACACACACACACACACACACACACACACACACACACACACACACACACACACACACACACACACACACACACACACACACACACACACTAGACTAGGTGTAAGTCGGCAGCGTGTTACTCGTCACTTCGCCTAAGTCGGCAGCGTCAAAAAGTCCCGAATTTATCTCATGTTAAATCCCTTTGAATAAACTGTCATCCCTCTGTAAGTCGTCATCTCTAAGTCGTCACTTCGTCTAAGTCGTCAGATGTTGTCCATTCCCACGTAATGGAAACTCAAGTAAATTACCACTCCTAACTCGTCACATGGAACTGCTGCCTCGTGAGAAGCCCGATTTCATGGAATCGTGATGCTCGCTCATTGGTGTACACCGCCAGTGATAGGCTATTTATAACTGCGTACACACGTTGATCGCATTGCAGGCAGGACAATGGCGACTAAGCGTAATCTTACAACTAAAACCTACCAAGAAAAATACGACATTATCCAGTTTTGCGAGGCAAATCCACTGATGAAGAAAACAGACATAGCTGAGAAGTTGGACATCAAACGGCAGACATTGAACGATATCTTGAAGAATAAGGGCAAGATATTTGGACAAGTGGAGAAGATCGTGAGGCCGGTGGGAAGTGTGAAATGCGTGAAATGTGTGTCCTTTGAAGATGTCGATGACGTGCTCATCATCTGGTTTCAGCAAATGTCGGCTCAGCCAAATATTCGGTTTCGGCCGATTCGACCGATTCGGCCAAATATTCAGCCGATACTGTCTTTCGGTGGAGGATTGCCCAGCCAACATCATGGAATACAATGACCGGTTTGAATCCTTTCTCATGAACCAGATGCCCAAGAGTTTGAGGCATTCAAACACGGATTACTTCACCCCACAGTCATCATGAATGTTCGCATATGCGTAAGTCGTCACATTTCTAAGTCGTCACTTTTTTCTCGGTCCCGACGTTGACGACTTACGCCTAGTCTACTTTTTATATATATATATATATATATATATATATATATATATATATATATATATATATATATATATATATAAATATATATATATATATATATATATATATATATATATATATATATATATATATATATATATATATATACATACTTATATATATATATATATATATATATATATATATATATATATATATACATACTTATA
>NC_140965.1:77955106-78037606 GCF_056783735.1 Eptatretus burgeri
TTCTTCTATTACATTTGCTTTTGGTGTTATTGTATATGTGTGCTTTCCGTTCATCGCGAAATAAATGTGCTTATTGTTGAACTGTTTTCCCGCTTCGCTTCGTCATTTCTTTCATTGAATCTCCATCTTGCTTCACGTAAAGGGTTGGTCGTGGGCTAAAACGCCCGATAATTAATCGAACCGTCGAGGTCGACGAATAACACCGCTCGGTTATCCCGATAGTACGGAACGGGTCGCTTAAAGTGGCCCGTGTCCGAAGTCGACCTGCGGCGAGGTGCGATCGCCCGGTCTACCCTCCGTGTGGGTACTTAGGTAGGTCGAATTTGGCGAGCAACCCTATCCCACGCGGGGGCCGATTGGCACGATCGTGGTGAGACCGAAAAGTCCACCCGTGACTGGTTCCCGGCGTTAGTCCGAGAGGGTCACGACTGGATTGTCCGTCCGGTGGGCCACGTGCCGCGATTCGAGTTACGTGGCCGTCCGCACGCCGGCGGGCGCGAATCCGCAACACTGGTGTCAGGTCGTGCGATATAAACCCATCGCCCTCCTCGCGGCACTGGTATCGGAGAACGGGAAAACGGGCTCTCCTGTCTCCGGCTAAATTCACGGGAATCGGTCCAGGGGTGAGAGGAGCGACCCCCGATTCCCTCCAAATTACGAGCGAGCTAAATTAACCCTTTAAGAGAAGCAAGATGGCGTCTCAAGGCGAGTGGGAGCCGAGGGTATTAGAAATGGATGTAGAATGTGTAGGATCCATGGCTCAGGATGAAATCCCCGTGCAGGAAATGTTAATTGTACAGGAAAACGAACTCGCCCAACTGAACCCAGAGCCCGAAATGGGTGCGGCAGCGGCCGCGGTGTATGACACCTCCCCTCCCCCTCTCCACCAAAACCCTTCCCCAACCCCTGCCGAAACGGCTCACCCAAGCGCACCCGACGTGGCCCAGCTATTAACCATGCTGGCACAAAAGATGGATGCGAATACACAACAAATAATCGAAAAGATGGATGCAAACACAACTGAATTTATAAACGAAATAAAAGGCATGAACAAGCAAATGAAGGAAGAAACGAAAAAGCTGCGGGGTGAGACGCAGAACATGGGCCGATGCCTGCAGGCGGGCATGAAGGCCGTGACCAGGGAGATAAAAATGGCGACTCCACGAGTGGGAGCGAACGAGCTGGAAGGGGGTGCAACGGCTGTCGGGCCCGCGGTGGAGGCGGGTGAAAAAATAATTCGGGGGGCGTGTTGGGCGAGGGTCGTGATGGTAGCCGGGAAGGGAACGATAGAGGGAAGACTACACGATGAAGACGGGGTAAGTGACGCACACACACACACACACGGAGGTAGTGGAGGACAATGGGGGTGAGCTGGTGGACTGGGTGGAGACCCAGTGCGAGCAGCTGGATGGCCTCCTCCAGGAACGAGGGGAGGGAGTATGCCCCCTTGAGGCGAGTCACGACCAGGTGGGTTCGGTCGTGTTTTGCGAGGTTGAGGGGACGAGTGCTGTGGACGGGTGCACGGAGAGCTTGGGGGGTATAGAGGCCCCGGAGACCCTTGTGGGGACACGAATCCCCAGTGTGGTTGTCCCTGTGTGTGTGGTGCAAGGCGTGAGTGCGTCCCCGTGTGTGGAAGCGACCCCGTGTGTGAGTGGTGTGGTGGCGATGGTGCCGGAGTACGTGCTTCCCAGCACGCCGCGTGTGGATGAGGCACCGTGTGTGGAAGAGGCCGTGTGTGTGGATGAAACGGCCAGTGTGGATGAGGCACCGCGGGTGAGTGCCCCCGCACGAGTGAGTGGAAGGCCGCGAATGCGTGGAGCCACGTGTGCGAGGGAGGTAGCATGCGTGAGTGAACGGCCGAGTGCGAGGGAGACCGTGTGTGTGAGAGAGCGGTATGTAAGGGAGATGTCGGTGGGCATGTGTGAACATGCAGCCGCGTCTCCCGGTGTGAGTTTAATGGTGAGGTGTGTTAGCGTCGTAACACGCAGGTGTGCGTGTGTCGAATGGCGACGACGGCGACAGAGGAAAGGAAGCCGAGTAGCGGCTGTAGTTGTTTCGGGGACCGTGCTGGGTTCACCCAGCAGTGAGCACGAGGTCCGTGCTGTGCAACGCACGAGGCCCCCACGTGCTCGCTTGCGAGAGTGAAGTCCCGGTCCGGAAACGCACGCGGTGGATTTGCCGATCCCGCGGACGGACAAAGTTTAGGCAGGTAAACGGATTTGGACCGGATGGGTTCTTCACGCGGGCATGTGTGTTAAGCTCCAACGGGCAAAGCACATGTGTTCGCGTGGGGAACCCCTCGAGACGTGGGGCTTGTGTTTTTTTATGCGCACGGTGACGTCATGGCTGCACGTGGGGTTGGAATCCGGCAGGAGGGGTATCCCTGCCAGATGGTACCGTCCAAGGAGGGACGAGGTACACGTGCAGCTGCATGACGTCACGGGCAGGTGCGGGGTGCGCGAGCTGTGAGTTGCCGCACTGGTGCTGCGCATGTAAAAAAAAGAAAAAGAAAAAAAAAAGCAAGCCTCACTTTCGGGTGCACAGGATTCCTGGGCAAGGGGTGGAAGACCCCCTTGACCTGGGCACAGGATGGAAACTAGTTAGGGGGAAGGGTTAGCTTCGTTAGACCGACTTCATGGGGCAGGGGTAAGTCCTCATGGAGTCCGTGGAATGGATTAGGTAGAGGGATTTAGTGAGATTTAGGTTGGGAAATAAAATGATTTATTTGGAGACAGTGACAGACTTGTGAGTGTGTAGAGGGGACGTAGTTTAGCTACGTAGTGTTAAAAGGAACGTGCTATAGTTTAAGGGACGACGTGGGAGCACGAGTTAGTTAGGGGATGTAGTTAGAAGGATGGCAGAGTTCAGCGGTGTGTGTGTTGAAGAGTTGTGAGGTGAGTACATGATGAGTGAGTGAGGCCAGCGGGTCTGTGTGTGTGGAGTGAATGGGGAATGCATGGTGCGATGAGTGATTGGGGGGGAGGAGTGACTCCCGCCCAAGGGACCCCCGGGGTCAGTGTAGAGTGAGTTAGGGGGTTAGTTAAATTGAAAAATGGAGGTCGTTTTGCTGTTGGTGTGAATGTAGGCTCGAAACCCGTTTGGAGGGGTGCAGGAGCCCTGTTGACGGGCTGGGAGCGTGGCTGCGAAAAGTGAGTATCGCTGATTGGGTACCCCGGGCACCAGGCTAGTCGGCCGTGGTAGGCCAAGGGCCCATGGGGGGCCGGGATTGCGTAGTGGGCACGGGTGCGCCTGCTTGGTGCGGGGGCCCGGGGCGCCATTAGCCGCGTGGGCAGTGTTGTGGGCACGGGTGACCCTCGGAAAGGGGCCTGGGAAGCCAGCCTGCCACGTGTGCGTTTCAGGGGAGGTGCCATGGGGGGCACTCCCCGGTGTTTAGGGAGCTGGTAGGCTCGGAGGCAGTGTAGTGCCCAGGGGTGCCATAGCGGGAGATTCGGCAGAGGGTCGTGCCTGCCAAAGGGAGCCACGTGTCCCAGCCATGAGACCGTGTGAGGGCACGGAGAGAAAATTGGGGGGGGGGGCGAGGCCCGGAATTAAAAGGACACCAACACAGGCGACGGGAATCTGGGTTGTTAGAACCAATAGTTTAAGCGCGAGGCGCTTGTTGAAAGCCCCGGGGTAGTTTATCAGTTAAATGGTTAGGGTACATTAGGAGATGTACCCCTCCGCACCATCCTTCCCCTCGCTGTCGTTGTGGGCCGCTGGACCCACTTTGGGTTAGATCGCTGAACTCTGGGGAGGCCATTCTGAGGCTTGAGTTGGGCCTCGACACAGGACGCCAGCTCTCCCTTATTCCCCTCCGGGAAGGGAACGTAGGGGTTGGGAGTAGGCTCGGTGACAGGATAGGTTAGCCGAACAAAGACGATAAAGGGGGTTAGGGGACGATTTATAGTGGGGAAGTAAAAATAAAAATAAATAAGTTGGGGCTAAATTGGGGTTTGACAAATTAAGGGAGTGGGTATGTACAGTGACAGGCAAAGGCGATAGGTGGGAGGGAGACAGGTAGGTAGGTCCGAGCCCGCCTTCTGAGTGGCCAGCACCACCCCACTCCCTCCACCAACCTCCACTGAACGGCAAAGGCTGGCCAGCTTCATCTGCTGGCTGTGTTGCTGCAAGGCAGAGGCCGGCCCACTTCATCGGCAGCTGTTGTTTTGCTGCAAGGCCTGTGCCGGCCGGATCGTCTGCAGCTGTGGTACTTCAAGGCCTGTGCCGGCCAGTTCATCTGCCGGCTGTGTTTGCCTGCAACGGCCTTCTTCTGCGGGCTGTGTTTGCCTGCTGCCTTTGCCATGCCATGCCCACTGCCCACGTTCACCAGCCCCGTTCAATTTTTGCTTTGCCCCCCCCCTGTTCATTTCCATGTGCGCCAGGATCCGCAAGGCAACAGTTTGCAAGCTGCGAGAACTGCCCTGTTGGCAGCTACAACACGGGCCTGCAGTGGCGGCCCGTGCACCGTGTTTATGTTCATCCATCCATTTGTTGTGTTCATTGCGTGTGCCACTTGAGCTGGCACGGAGACTGCGTTTGTGCAGCCCATGCACCGTTGTGGTTCACTGCGTTCAGTTCAAACCATTCATGCATCCATTCGTTGTGTTCATTGCGTGTGCCACTTGAGCTGGCACGGAGACTGCATTTGTGCGGCCCATGCACCGTTGTGGTTCACTGCGTTCAGTTCAAAAGGGAAGGCCTTGGACTGCGTGTGAGCAGCCGGCCACGTTCCCTGTCACCTGCATTGTTTGAGCCAGAGACTGCATGCGGGCAGCCTGGCTCCCTGCTAACTGCTTTCTTTTTGCAGAGTTCATTGATCCTGGGCCATGGTTTAGTGTAAAATTTGTAAGTTAAGGTTAAGATGTACTGTACATATGAGTGCGCCCCCGGCATGTTTGTCTTAGCGCCGGCAATTTTATTTAAGTCGTCCGTGTGAGTGAGTTTGTTTAGGTAGTTACTCAGCCCTCAGGTTATTTATTTTGGGGACACGAATACCATGAATGTCGCACTCAGGGATCCGTAGGTAAAATGTACTAGGGGAAAACTACACATGATGGCACACGAAAATTTGACGACTCGGGACGAGTCTGTAAAAAGGGGAGGGGGTAGTGTTGTGGTTGACGAAATTCACAAACCACCATTCAGGTCCCTTAGGTGAGGTATCTCTGTAAGTATATGTGTAGTTAGGCCCAAACCCGTTGTCTAAAGGGAATAAATGTCATTCACGCGGGCTGCGACTCATCAGGATAGCCGTTTTTCTTTTACTATCTTTATTTTGGACCAGCCGCCATTATTACCACCACCAACCACGTCTCAACAGCCATCACACAACAACCACCAACCACAACGCCGCTTCACAACAACCACCAACCACAATGCCGCTTCACAACAACCACCAACCACAACGCCGCTTCACAACAACAACCAACCACAACGCTGCTTCACAACAACAACCACCAACCACAGCGCCGCTTCACAACAACAACCACCAACCACAACGCCGCTTCACCACAACTGCCACGACCTTTACCGTCACAACTCGCCACCATCGCATCCACACCATCTCGCGCCACTCGTGGGCATCGATACTGGACTCGTGCAGGGTGCGCACCGAGCAGCGTATTCAGAGACATCACAGACTTTCCGAAGAAAAACGGATCAAAAATGACTCACGCCCACTTTTGTTCCGTCCAATCGGTGAGCGAGGGGCGATTTGGCCCCGCCTCCAGGGCGTTGGAGGGCGGTCGCTATATGCAAATACATGGATCAAAAAGCATTCACGCCCACTTTTCCTCGGGCCAATGGGGAGCCAGTTAGAGAGGTGAAGGGTCGGAGGCAGAGGGTCAAGGGTGAAAGAGCGAAGCCACGGGGCCTATATAAACGGCTGCGTTCGTCAGTAAAGGTAGTTGAGTGTGCGGAGTTCAAGAGAGTCGTCGGTGGAGCTGGAAAGAAGTGGTACTAGTCAGAGTGAAGAGGACGGAGCTGTGGAGAGGTGGCGGCGGCGAAGGCGGACGAGGGGGTGCTCGCGTCGGTGCCGGGAGCTGCACAGGGAGAGGCCAGCAACGCGACCGAGGTGGAGGAGGAGACGCTCGCCGCGGGACCCGAGACGGTGATATCCTCCTTCCCCCGAGCATCAGCAACCCCCTCCTGTTTCCCCCCACGCTGAGATAGTGCGACAAAGGGGGCCCCCTTCCCACCCCCTACCAGACACTGTCCGCGAGGCCCGCGGAGTTGAGGCGCCACCGCCGCTCTGCGTCTCATCATCAGACGGTAGGCCCGACACGGTCTCGGCCCCAGGCCCGCCTCATCCTTGAGGGTGGTTCTCTTTTCTTTTGCTTTGGGAATATGTGTTGTCGGCGCCGTCTGTGAAGTAAAATTGTATAAGTGTTGCCGAGTGCTCGCGTAGTTGGTAATAGTTCTGCGTTGTTGCATTTGCTTTTTGTGTAATATTGCATTGTCTTCTTCTATTACATTTGGTTTTGGTGTAATTGTATATGTGTGCTTTCCGTTCATCGCGAAATAAATGTGCTTATTGTTGAACTGTTTTCTCGCTTCGCTTCGTCATTTCTTTCATTGAATCTCCATCTTGCTTCACGTAAAGGGTTGGTCGTGGGCTAAAACGCCCGATAATTAATCGAACCGTCGAGGCCGACGAATAACACCGCTCGGTTATCCCGATAGTACGGAACGGGTCGCTTAAAGTGGCCCGTGTCCGAAGTCGACCTGCGGCGAGGTGCGATCGCCCGGTCTACCCTCCGTGTGGGTACTTAGGTAGGTCGAATTTGGCGAGCAACCCTATCCCACGCGGGGGCCGATTGGCACGATCGTGGTGAGACCGAAAGGTCCACCCGTGACTGGTTCCCGGCGTTAGTCCGAGAGGGTCACGACTGGATTGTCCGTCCGGTGGGCCACGTGCCGCGATTCGAGTTACGTGGCCGTCCGCACGCCGGCGGGCGCGAATCCGCAACAATATATACATACATATATATATATATATATATATATATATATATATATATATATATATATATATATATATATATATATATATATATATATATATATATACACGTATGTATATATATATATATATATATATATATATATATATATATATATATATATATATATATATATATATATATATATATATATATATATATATATATATATATATATATATATATATATATATATATATATATATATATATATATATATATATATATATATATATATATATATATATATATATATATATATATATATATATATATATATTGTTACGGCTGTGGAAATTCGCATTACACCATAAAGGACCCTCAGGTGAGATATCTCTGTAAGTACTTGTGTAGTTAGCCCAAACCCATTGTATAGAGGGAATTTATGTGATTCATCCAGGCTGCGATGCCTTCAGTTAGTCGTTTTTCTTTATCTATCTTTTATTTCAAATTGGTAAAAACCGCCAACGATGCTGGTGGGTTTTTCCCGCCATTCTTCCCCGCGCTTGGTGTGAGGGAAGGGGGGAAGGGCGGCTTGCCGCCGATTGGTGGATGGACTAACGTGAGGTGGTCGGGGAGAGGGAACGCCCCTCTTCGAGAACCCTCTCGAAGGAGGATGGAGCCGAAAACGGGGGCGGAGTGAAGGGTGGAGCCCCGGGCTATTAAAGTCGGACACGGGCAGAGCGCTTTTATGCTCTTGCTAACTTCGTCTTCTTTTCTCTCTTGCTCTGGCCCTCTTCGTCTTCTTCTCTCTCTCTTCCTCTTCGTCTTCTTCTCTCTCTTCCAACTCGCTCTTCCTCTTCGTCTCCTCTTCGTGGTGGCCGCTGGCCTGGTCTTCTGTGGTGCGGTCCCGAGACCCCGTTGGCGCGACGGAGCGTCTGCCATTCCCCACACCACGACCTCGACCAACCACATTTCCCCCCCCCCCCCTTTCTATCCGCGCTGAGATAGCGCCAAAAACCCTGTCCGTGGCATTGAGCGGCCAACACGTGCTGGCGCGAGGCATGCCGGAGAGGAATCGCCTACCACGCCAGGGATCGAAGTCGCGGCCAGGCGCGGCCACGCCGACGGACGTGGGAGAGGGACTCGATGGCCCAAAGGGAAGTCACCATTTTCTTTTCGGGGTTTTTGTATGGATCTTGTGGCGCCGTGTTACGTAAAGTAGAACTGTTTAAGTGTTGCTGTGCGTACGCGTATTCGGTTGTAGCTCTGCATTGTTACTTTTGTTTTGGCTGTTATATGTGCATTTTTATTGTGACTGTAATATACGTGCCTTCCGTGCTGGTCTGTGTGTGAAATATACGTCCTTGTGTGAACTTGTTCCCCGTTTCGCTGCGTCCTTTCCTTTGTTTGACCCTTGATCTTGCATCACGTAAGGGGTTCGTCGTGGTTTTAAAACGCCCGGTAATTAATCAGAACCGTCGAGGCCAACGATAACACTGCTCGGTTATCACTGTAGCACGGAACGGACCGCTTAAGATGTTCGTGTCCGGAGTCGGCCTGTGGCGTGGTACGATCGCCCGGTCGACCATCCGCGCAGGTACTGAGGTAGATTTAATTTGGCGAGCAACCCTAACCTGCGCAGGTGGGCAATTGGCACGGTCGTGGTGTGGTTAAACCCCCACCCGTGACTAGCTCCCGGCGTTGTTCCGAGAGGGTCACGACAGAATTGTCCGTCCGGTGGGCGACGTGCCGCGATTCGAGTCACGTGGCCGTCCGCACGCCAGCGGGCGCGAATTCGCAACAATATATATATATATATATATATATATATATATATATATATATATATATATATATATATATAATTCCAACAACGTGTGTGTGCGTGTGTGTGTGTGTGTGTGTGTGTGTGTGTGTGTGTGTGTGTGTGTGTGTGTGTGTGTGTGTGTGTGAGACCGCTGTTTCTCGACGACCACTGGTCTGATCCAATTGAAACTTGCCAGGTATATTGCTGGGGACCTGAGGATGTGCCTTTTCAAGGTTTGATATTAATTGGACAAGTGCCTCCCAAGTTATGGCCATTTATTTACCAACCAATGACAAGACACGTTGTTGCGTGGGCGTGGCCGATGGGGGAAGGGAACCTCAGCTGCGGTCCCCATTACGGGTTACAACATACGGGCTTCCGGATCATGATGACTTCGTGTATTCTAATAATTTCTCTTTCTGATGCGCATTTATAGATAAACACAATGCCCCAAGTTATGATCGTTTTCATATTAGACGGTGCATAAATTTCGGTAACATCAGAGTGAGCTGGTATGCTCCGAACCAGGAAGTAATTTTTTTTCTCTCTTCTCTTTTTTTGTTTTTCCTTGCCACGATATTGCGAAAAGGTAAAATACGTTGGCGCTAATTGAATAATTGGGTATTAAAACTAAATTGCGAATAATATGCGAACTTCCGGGCCACACACGTACCGGCACGCGAGAGCAAAAAAACGGCCTGTGTGGTTGTTGTTTCTTTCTCGTGGTTTTAATATTTATTTATTATTTTATTTATTTATTTTTTATGGGCATTTACTGGTATCTATAATTCCAGCTGTGTGTGTCTGTGTGTGTGTGTGTGTGTGTGTGTGTGTGTGTGTGTGTGTGTGTGTGTGTGTGTGTGTGTGTGTGTGTGTGTGTTTGACCGCTGTTTCTTGACAACCACTGGTCCGATCTAATTGAAACTTGCCAGTTATATTGCTGGGGCCCTGTGGATGTGCCTTTTCAAGGTTTGATATTAATCGGACAAGTGTTTCCCAAGTTATGGCCATTTATTTACCAAACCAATGACAGGACACGGTGCTATGACGTCACAATTTTTTTTTTTTTTTGCACGTACTGGCACGCACGAGTATTGTTAAAAACACACACGCACCTACGTCTTGAAACCAAAGTCGTTACTTGGTTATACTCCCACAATTTTAGTTTCAAGCAACATTTTTATCCATCAAGTCGACGTAGATTTCCTCGGGCTGAAAAATGGGCAACACGAATGAAACCACGACGGAGTAAAAAGGAGCACTTCGTTAAATTCGGCGAGGCTATACACCGCCTAATGACGTTACGCGACACAACCATCGTTGGGACCAAACCAGAACCTCAACAGTATTAGGTGAGAGACGGTGATTGCAGGTTCATCATGGGGTAGGATCGGCACGTCTCGTCAAACAGAATCTCTTATCGGGGACACGGTCCGTGACCGATCAGTTTTCCCCTCCTCTTCATTGATCCCGATCGCTTCCACATAATTTACCTCAATTTCTCACCCTCAGCTGCAGCATTAAGACTCCTTTCCTTCTATCCTTAACGGTGGATCGGCCACGGACGGGTGTCGCACCTTGCTCTGTCCACATCCCGACAGAAATATCGGGCAGCCATCGGTATCCTCAAGGGAAAGCGCATGGTCGGTCCGCCGGGACGAGGAGGAAGGCAGGGAATGTTTCACAACGAGGTCCTACATGGTGGCCGTCATGCAACGAAGCCTTGCATCCTGATTCCGTGCTGCACCCCTTCCTTACACATGTACGGAACGTACGGTGAGTATTCGTACACAGCACTTTATTTACTTTATTTCTGATCCCCCAAACTGGACGATCTTTCGCACCGACACACGTGCTTTGTTGTTGTTGTTGTTGCTTTTTTGCTTTTCAACGTTTATCCTTGTTTCCTGCCCCCCTTCCCTCCAGGTCCTCCTTCCCTCCAGCCCCCCCAACCATCCCCTCCAGCCCCCAACCATCCCCTCCAGCCCCCCAACCATCCCCTCCAGCCCCACAGCCATCCCATCCAGCCCCCCAACCATCCCCTCCCCTAACCATCCCCTCCCCTAACCATCCCCTCCCCTTCTTTGGTTAAATTCCTCGTCCATCTCTGCCACGGTTTTATTTCCGATGCAGTTCAAGAGTTGATTTAGTCTCGTTCGTTCGTTCGTACTTTTTTTTTGTGGTCCTTTTCTCGAAAGAAAACTTTTCATTGTATCATCCATGTTTGTTTTATTATTATTATTATTAATATTAAATCACGCTGCCCCTCCCCCCAGACACAAGCCCCTCCCCCCAGACACATGACCCTCCCCCCAGACACAAGCCCCGCCCCCAGACACATGACCTCCCCCCAGACACAAGCTCCTCCCCTTTTCCACGTGTTGTGCTCCACTCGCCTCCGTTTCATCGTTCCTCTGCCTCAAACAACAGGACGGTTCTTTTGTAAGGCTTTGGACAATATCTTGAGTACAGTACAGCACAGTACAGTGGAGTACAGTACTTTCTTCCTTTCCAAATCCTTCAACTCGTGAACGGGCTTTGCAGGCGAGTTTGAAACTTCGTAAGTTTGTTTACTGTTTTCGTTTTTGATCGTTTTAAAAAGTGTCCGTCCTCCGTTCCTCCCACCGTCCGTGTATATTGTGGTTGTAAATCTCTTTGCAATGTAAAACACATGTATTTGTGTAGTTGAAGCTTGTACTGTATGTGCTTTTACATATTTGTTCTTTGCACCCTCTTGCCATTTCATTTTATTTTATTTTTTCTCACCACTGATGACTCTCTTTCGTGAAATGCTTCACAAGTCCCAACTCGTGGCCAGAAAGTTGATCCATCATCAGGAGTTTTTACTTCCCTTTAATAACATGAGTTCCCTTACTGGAAACTTCAACACAGGAGGCCATTCGGCCCATCAACGCCTGCACTATTATCACCACCCTATGGTCGGTTGTTTGTCCCTGTTCTATCCTTTTTAATACTGAACGTCAACCAAGGAAGCAGCGCGTACCATTATGAAGTCTTCGGTATACGACTCGGACGGGGTTTGAAGCACCGACCTCCCAGACTCAGAGTGGACACTCAAACCATTACACCATGGACTCTTCCATGCTGATATGTAAGGTCACCTTTGTTTTTTACGCATAGTGTAAATATAATTTACCAAGGAAATGTATGAAGTCAAGATGCCAATATATTGCTGTCAGGAGAGGTATGCCCACTTGCCTTTGATCTGTCCAGCCTGGATTCAAATCTCAACTTTGCTACAAACTGTCACCCTGGTGTTTCGCATGCAGAGCGATGCATCAAAGTACGCGCCATCTCAAGGATGGCCGTTTAAACGGGTGGTCCGTCTGTTAGCATTAGTTGCTCGATGTTAAAAATCCCACAGTGTCCTTTGCGAGAAGAGAAAGCAATTATCGCGGCACCCTGAACAAATTAGGAATTCCAGTCGCCTTTAATCGAACGGCAAGCTTGGTCAGCCGTGTTCTTCAAACCTTCCCCAGCTGACCCGAGAAGGCAGGAATATAAATAATTGCGGACCCTCGAGAGAAATTTTCCATGTAATATCTGAAGTCCATTACTTATTGTTACAATGTCCACCATTCAAATGAGGTGGTGAGCTGTTTGATTGGAATTCATACTTGTGGCTATTTAAAATAAATAATAACAGGTTGGCTGTAAACAAATAATCGATTTTACAGTACATTGTGCTTTAATTGACAGCTTTGTTTGAAAAGATCTGCAAAGTGTGTTTTTAATTGTCGTGCATGCCATGGTACGATATCCTGAAAATTCTTCCACACTTAATGCAAGTCACCCTTTAGCTGTATAAACTTTCTGGATCGGGCTAAGCGTTGTTTGTTTATGGTAGTTTACCTTATTTTGTATCGGGTTTAAAAATGTGACGATTGAAGAATGGTAGTTCTGCTATGCAGGTCCATTGCTGAATTATCTGTGTCGTGTGATGTCTGCGTAGTAATGAGAGACGAAGATGCAACTGTGGGTTACGAGGAATAATTAGATGCAGTTCGAGGAAATGTTATTTTGTGTTGTTTGGAGTAAATAATTACTTGTATACCATACTAACTGGCTTGAGTGTGATACTGTGTAGTGTTGTAGAAATCGGCACCTCATGTGACATCGCAATAAAATCACTGACATTGACACTCAAGTTGAGTCGTACGGAGCTTCTTCTTTTCAATTTTTTTATTTTTTTCTGTAGCGAGCATAGCAGGAGGACTGGGAGGGGAGAAAGGCAAGGCTTACGAGAGTTTGAGCACGTTTACACTGAATGAGGCCAGAGAGGGAGGGGAATTGGGAAGGGGGAGAGTGGAGACGTGGCACCCGAGAGACCAGCCAGCAGCTGTTGCGGCGTGCAATCAAAAACTAGATTTTCCTTTACTTTTCCTTTGCTCGAAAATTGAATTGGCTTTGCTTTTATCGATACACTCCTGATATAAGTTTGCATGTACCGTGGCTTACCTGTATTTTTACAGCTGGAATTTTGTTTGCATTTCTATGATTCTTCATTGTTCATTGTCATTTGTGAGTATTTATTGCTCTCCCACATGTTATGTAAACTGCTGGATGTTTTATTTCCTATAATGCCACACACATTACCCGTTTTAGCAGAGGTTCTTCACAAATCATAGCTTTTGGCAAAAAAAAGAAAGAAAAAGTCTCCATTTATATAATACGTCTCATCATCGATAGCAAAAAGCAATGCAAAGGAAGGATGGACGGTGTTTTTGATTAAACACTTTTGATTCATTGTGACAATGCTTTTCAGGTGGTGACTTAACAGTGCGAGCAAGTATTTAAAAGTTTGCCAGTAAGTACTAGTAAAACTAGAAAGCATCCTAAAATGCAAAGCCCGTCCGTGTTCACTTTGTAGTTGAACTAAACTTGACCAAAACGACATTTTTATTAATTGTACATTTTATTAATTTGTGTTCTCCACAATCTCATAATAGAGGTTTGTTGATGATTTGATGACAAAAGCTCAATTAGGTAAAAATGTTACGGTCTGGACATATACACTGAATCTCAATGGCACACAAGGATTTTGAATAAAACATTTAATTGCTGGTCTACCACTTCACTGATGTCATCCTTGCAATCCTTTATTTCCCATTGGGAGTATAACGAGATGTGCCAAGTTTAAAATTTTCTCATCAGCAGTTTCAGATGTAATGTTCTAACCTTTTATGTTTAATCCAAGATAGCTGTCATATCACATGACCTGTGATGTCACAATTAAAATTAAAATATTATCGGGGGGGGGGGGGAGTCACTCCTACCCTGGAAATGTGTCAATCGGACAAATGGTTGTTGAGACCCCCAGCCCCCCCCCAAAAGGTTGAATAATAATAATGAAAATTATTTTAAAACATTATTCATTTGTCTTCTCCATATTCTCATAATACACTTTGTTGAAAATTTGATGGTAAAAAAGTTACAGCCCAGACACACTCACACACACCATTATTTATATTGTTACGGTTCTAGTAACAGTATGCATACAAACATACAGTTGTCCCGAAGTTAGTTATTCCATTCAGTATATGTGTAGATAGATCCCTACCTTGCATGAAGTGGGAAGACACTGGGGTGCGTTGCAATGTTTTTTTAGTTCGATTAATAAATCATTATATCCCCTCCATTACGATCCACGGTACCATAGCGCTTGCAGCCCTCGGTTCGTTGGCCACAGCGCACCATTGTCCATCTGCTGTCTCCGGAGGCTCGTTTCTCGAGGCAAAATCTTCGCGTTTGCTGTTCCAGTTCCTCGGCTTCCCCAAACGTTCCAATTCCTTCTTGACGGGTCCAGACACTTGTTGAGTGGGCAGGCTTTCCCGGCCTGGCTGAAACTCCGCCCAGGAAGGGTGGAACCCATGAAGGCCCTGTCCAATCAGGACAGACGATGACGTCGGCTTCACCAAGGCCCCTCCCTGACCTTGGGGATCTATAAATTATGACACCATCCTCAGAGTAGAGTGAGAGAGTTGGAGAGTTCGTTGTTGGTTGAGGGAGGAAGAGGTTCGCTGGTTGTATTTGAAAGTTCGTTTGTTGGTTGGTTGTGAGAGAGCTGAAAAGACCTCGACCAGGCCTCGGTCGGGTCCTGCTCCTGTCTGCAGCCCCGTTCATGCCTTGGACTCCGCGCTCTCCACCCGTGCTCCTTTGCAGACACGGTCTCCACACGTGCGGCTGTGGGCTGAACTGTGCGACCTCTGTTGGGTGCCGCACCATGGAGCATCCCTTCCCTCGGAACATTCGGGTACCAAAAGAACTGCGACCTCAGCTCCCTCCCTCCGTGGCTGCAAAAGTCCTTTGCCATTCAACTGGGTTTATTTTGTCCGAGTGTGTGGCGCCTGTCCATTAAGTAAAAACTGTTTTAAGTTTTAGAATTACTGTAATTCTTGCCTGTATTATTCTCATGACAAGTCTGCTCTGTGTCCTCTTTTGTAAGTTGCTGTAAAATTGTCGCACTACATCTCTATCTTGTTTCCCCTGCATAACACACCCAATAAACCTTTTTATGTGCCACATTATTTTCCTCACCTTAGTGAAAATAAATTATTGCAGAAACGTTCCCAGTTCGTTTTTGTCTTTTCCTTCATTGATCCAGCATGGTTCGGATCTGAGTTTAGCCGGGTCTTTATCCCCGATAATCTGTTCATTCTAGCCGGTACGTCCTTGGCAGTTCTGCTCGGCTGCATCCGATCCGGAGTTGGTAGTTGGTACACTATCGTAGTTGGTAGAGTGATCTGGTTCGGGCAAGGTGTACCGAGGGCATGGTTCCCCAGTAGTTGAAACCGCGTGGTTAATTAGGTAAACTGATTACACTTGGCAGGAAAACCCTACGCTACGCGGTTGAGGTATTGGCGTCCACGGTCGGTTAAGCGACCTGCCGAGTCACGGAATTATCCGTGAGCGATGGCATACAATTCTGGGAGACTGATGGAAGACGACGTAACTTCCCTCCCCTTGTGGTCGGTCTCGCCACCGGACCCTGGCCCGCAACAATATATATGTATATATATGTATATATATATATATATATATATATATATATTGTTACGTTTGAGGGGGGATATGCATTCAAAGGGTAATTTGGATGTTTAATAAGGTATGCCATGCTGTTCGAGTGTACCAGGATCTCGATGTAATAAGTAGCAATTCAGTGGTGATAAGTTGTCTAGTAAATGTCCATTTCTTCAAGGGGGAAATGATAATTGTCACGTAATTACATCGGGACACGGGATAGGGTAAGTGTGTCTGCGTAAACCCCTTTTAGTAGTCCCTGGAGGCTTGCCGTGACGTCACAGGACAGTGCTGCGGATGGCTCCGCCCCGTGATCACGATTGGCGGAAGGCGACGGCGCAGGGCCAATAAAACGGCTCGATTGGAAGTGACGAGGATGGGAGGATAAAAAGGTTCTGTTCTGGTGGAGGTTGTTGTGCTGGGAGCGTGTTTTTTGTTGGGCTGTTTTCGATCCTGGTTTCATCGTGTCTTGTAGCCTTGCTGAGCCTCGTGCCTCACCTCGGTTGGCTCTCGGGTTCTGCTGGCTCGGAGTACGCGGTCGAACGGTGGGCGGACCTGCCTCCCTCTCCTGCTCACAATTTGGCGCCAGAACTGGTTCCCTGGTGGCTGTGAGCGGACTTGGGCCAGGACCAGGAGGTCGACAGCACCACGGTGTCTCCTGCCCCTGACAAGCGCAACGCCAGCTCGTCCGACGCCAATCCAGGGACTGTTGCGTCCACACCACGGGCCAGCCTGACCACCTGGACCAGCTACGTGTGTGTGTGATGTGTGTGTGTGTGTGTGTGTGTGTGTGTGTGTGTGTGTGTGTGTGTGTGTGTGTGTGTGTGTGTGTGTGTGTGTGTGTGTGTGTGTGTGTGTGTGTGTGTGTGTGTGTGTGTGTGTGTGTGTGTGTGTACCTGGCGCCTTCGAGGGTTTGAGATTTGTATATTCATTGGAATTGTCTGTGTTTTCCCCACGCCCGAACCCACACCACCATCCCGTCCAACTCCCCGAATCCCTCTTCTTGCCGAGTCTTGTTATTTCTGGTCACAGAAATAAACGTTATCAACTCAGTGAAAAGCGACTCGTGCCACCTTCCTCGTCCCGTTTGCGGTAGAGCGATTAGAACCGCCATCTTTGGGTTGTAGAGGATAAACCGCCTCCATTGTTTCGGCTCATTCTACGTTAGCGGGACTGTTCAAGTCCCGTGGACGTCACAATATATATATATATATATATATATATATATATATATATATATATATATATATATATATATATATATATATATATATATATATTGTTACGGATTCGCGCCCGCCGGCGTGCTGACGGCCACGTAACTCGAATCGCGGCACGTCGCCCACCGGACGGACAATCCAGTCGTGACCCTCTCGGACTAACGCCGGGAACCAGTCACGGGTGGACCTTTCAGTCTCACCGCGATCGAGCCAATCGGCCCCCGCGTGGGATAGGGTTGCTCGCCAAATTCGACCTACCTAAGTACCCACACGGAGGGTAGACCGGGCGATCGCACCTCGCCGCAGGTCGACTTCGGACACGGGCCACTTAAGCGACCCGTTCCATACTATCGGGATAACCGAGCGGGGTTATCGTCGGCCTCGACGGTTCGATTAATTATCGGGCGTATTCAGCCCACTACCAACCCTTTACGTGAAGCAAGATGAGGATTCAATGAGAGAAATGACGAAGCGAAGCGGGAAAGCAGTTCAATAATAAGCACATTTATTTCGCGGCACACGGGAAGCACACATATACAATTCCACCAAAAGCACATGGAAAAGAAGAAGAAACACAATGCAATTTTACACAAAAAGCAAATGTAAAAGAGAAGACACAATGCAGAGCTATCCGACTACCGAGCACACGGCAACACTTATACAATTTTACTTCACAGACGGCGCCGACAACACACACACTCAAAGCAAAGAAAAAGAACACCCTCAAGGATGAGGCGGGCCTGGGGCCGAGACCGGGTCGGGCCTACCCGTCTGATGATGAGACGCGGAGCGGCGGTGGTGCCTCAACTCCGCGGGCCTCGCGGACAGTGTCTGGTAGGGGGTGGGAAGGGGGCCCCCTTGGTCGCACTATCTCAGCGCGGGGGGAAACAGGAGGGGGTTGCTGATGCTCGGGGAAAGGAGGATTTTTACTCTGTCTCGGGTCCCGCGACGAGCGTCTCCACCTCGACCAGGTCGCGCCGTCGGCCTCCCTGGTGTGCAGCTCCCGGCACCGACGCGAGCACCCCCTCGTCTGCCTTCGCCGCCGCCGCCTCTCCACAGCTCCGTCCTCTTCGCTCCGACTCCAACTCCAACTCCGAACTCTTCCTCCTGCGAACTTCCCAACTGCACTCAACTCCAACGCACACGACGACGACGACGACGACGACCCTTTTCTGACGAACGCAGCCGCTTATATAAGCCCCGTGGCTTCGCCTTTGACCCCCTGCCTTCGACCTTTCACCTCGCTCCCCATTGGCCCGAGAAAAAGTGGGCGTGAATGCATTTTGATCCATGAATTTGCATATAGCGACCGCCCTCCAACGCCCCGGAGGCGGGGCCAAATCGCCCCTCGCTCACCGATTGGACGGAACAAAAGTGGGCGTGAGTCGTTTTTGATCCGTTTTTGGAGCTGGAAAATCCGTGGTTTTGTACACGCTGTTCGGCGCGCGCCCTGCACGAGTCCAATACCGGTACCCACAAGCGGCGCAAGAACGGTGGCGATGCGACGGTTGCGAGGTGTGACGGGAAAGGTCGTGGCTGTTGTGGTGAAGCGGCGTTGTGGTGGGTGGTTGATGTTGTGATGACTGTTGAGACGCGGTTGGCGGTGGTAATCATGGCGGTTGGTCCAAAATAAAGATAGTAAAAGAAAAACGGCTATCCTGAAGAGTCGCAGCACGCATGAATGACATTTATTCCCTCTAGACAACGGGTTTGGGCCTAACTATACATATACTAACCGAGATATCTCACCTAAGGGACCTGAATGGTGGTTTGCGAATTTGGTAACCACAACACTACCCCCTCCCCTTTTTACAGACTCGTCCCGAGTCGTCAAATTCTCGTGTGCCATCATGTGTAGTTTTCCCCTAGTACATTTTACCTACGGATCCCTGAGTGCGACATTCATGGTATTCGTGTCCCCAAAATAAATAACCTGAGGGCTGCGTAACTACCTAAACAAACTCACTCACACGGACGACTTAAATAAAATTGCCCGCGCTATGACAGACATGCCGGGGGCGCACTCATATTTACAGTACATCTTAACCTTAACTTACAAATTTTACACTAAACCATGGCCCAGGATCAATGAGCTCTGCAAAAGAAAAGCAGTTAGCAGGGAGCCAGGCTGCTCGCATGCAGTCTCTGGCTCAAAACAATGCAGGTGACAGGGAACGTGGCTGGCTGCTCACACGCAATCCAAGGCCTTCCCTTTTTGAACTGAACGCAGTGAACCACAACGGTGCATGGGCTGCACAAACGTAGTCTCCGTGCCAGCTCAAGTGGCACACGCAATGAACACAACGAATGGATGGATGAACACAAACACGGTGCACGGGCCGCCACTGCAGGCCCGTGTTGTAGCTGCCAACAGGGCAGTTCTCGCAGCTTGCAAACTGTTGCCTTGATCCTGGCGCACATGGCAATGAACAGGGGGGGCAAAGCAAAAATTGAACGGGGCTGGTGAACGTGGGCAGTGGGCATGGCATGGCAAAGGTAGCAGGCAAACACAGCCCGCCGAAGAAGGCCGTTGCAGGCAAACACAGCCGGCAGATGAACTGGCCGGCACAGGCCTTGAAGTACCACAGCTGCAGATGATCCTGCCGGCACAGGCCTTGCAGTAACACAACAGCTGCCGATGAAGTGGGCCGGCACAGGCCTTGCAGTAACACAGCCAGCAGATGAAGCTGGCCAGCCTTTGCCGTTCAGTGGAGGTTGGTGGAGGGAGTGCGGTGGTGCTGGCCACTTGGAAGGCGGGCTCGGACCTACCTACCTGTCTCCCTCCCAACCTATCGCCTTTGCCTGTCACTGTACATACCCACTCCCTTAATTTGTCAAACCCCAATTTTGCCCCAACTTATTTTTTGTTGTTTTTATTTTTACTTCCCCACTATAAATCGTCCCCTAACCCCCTTTATCGTCCTTGTTCGGCTAACCTATCCTGTCACCTAGCCTACTCCCAACCCCTACGTTCCCTTCCCGGAGGGGAATAAGGGAGAGCTAGCGTCCTGTGTCGAGGCCCAACGAAGCCTCAGAATGGCCTCCCCAGAGTTCGGCGATCTAACCCAAAGTGGGTCCAGCGGCCCACAACGAGAGCGAGGGGATGGATGGTGCGGAGGGGTACATCTCCTAATCTACCCTAACCATTTAACTGTTAAACTACCCCGGGGCTTTCAACAAGCGCCTCTCGCTTAAACTATTGGTTCTAACAACCCAGATTCCCGTCGCCTGTGTTGGTGTCCTCACAATTTCGGGCCTCGCCCCCCCAATTTTCTCTCCGTGCCCTCACACGGTCTCCTGGCTAGGACACGTGGCTCCCTTTGGCAGGTACGACCCTCTGCCGAATCTCCCGCTATGGCACCCCCGGGCACTACACTGCCTCCAAGCCTACCAGCTCCCTAACAACGGGGAGTGCCCCCCATGGCACCTCCCCTGAAACGCACACGTGGCAGGCCGGCCTCCCGGGCCCCTTTCCGAGGGTCACCCGTGCCCACAACACTGCCCACGCGGCTAATGGCGCCCCGGGCCCCCGCACCAAGCAGGCGCACCCGTGCCCACTACGCTATCCCGGCCCCCCATGGGCCCTTGGCCTACCACGGCCGACTAGCCTGGTGCCCGGGGTACCCACTCAGCGATACTCACCTTTCGCAACCACGCTCCCAAGCCCGTCAACAGGGCTCCTGCACCCCTCCAAATGGGTTTCGAGCCTACATTCCCACCAACAGCAAAACGACCTCCATTTTTGTTAATTTGACTAACCCAGCTAACTCACTTTACTCTGACCCCGGGGTCCCTTGGGCGGGAGTCACTCCTCCCCCCAATCACTCATCGCACCATGCATTCCCCATTCGCTCCATACACACAGACCCGCTGGCCTCACTCACTCACCAAGTACTCACCTCACAACTCACCAACTCTTCAACACACACACCGCTGAACTTGCCATCCTTCTAACTACATCCCCTAACTAACTCGTGCTCCCACGTCGTCCCTTAAACTATAGCACGTTCCTTTTAACACTACGTAGCTAAGCTACGTCCCCACTACACATTCACAAGTCTGTCACTGTCTCCAAATAAATCATTTTATTTCCCAACCTAAATCTGGCTACAATCCCTCTAACTAATCCATTCCACGGACTCCATGAGGACTTACCCCTGCCCCATGAAGTCGGTCTAACTAAGCTAACCCTTCCCCCTAACTAGTTTCCTTCCTGTGCCCAGGTCAAGGGGGTCTTCCACCCCTTGCCCGGGAATCCTGTGCACCCGAAAGTGAGGCTTGCTTTTCCTTTTTTTTTTTTTTTTTTTACATGCGCAGCACCAGCGCGGAAACTCAGAGCTCGCGCACTTTGCACCTGCCCGTGACGTCATGCAGCTGCACGTGTTCCTCGTCCCTCCTTGGACGGTACCATCCGGCAGGGATACCCCTCCTGCCGGATTCCAACCCCACGTGCAGCCATGGCGTCACCGTGCGCATAAAAAAAAAATACAAGCCCCACGTCTCGAGGGGTTCCCCACGCGAACACATGTGCTTTGCCCGTTGGAGCTTAACACACACGATCGCGTGGAGAACCCGTCCGGTCCAAATCCGTAGTCCTGCCTAAACTTTGTCCGTCCGCGGGATCGGCAAATCCACCGCGTGCGTTTCCGGACCGGGACTTCATTCCCGCAAGCGAGCACGTGGCGGTCTCGTGCGTTGCACAGCACGAATCTCGTGCTCACTGCTGGGTGAACCCGGCACGGTCCCCGAAACAACCACAGCCGCTACTCGGCTTTCTTTCCTCTGTCGCCGTCGTCGCCATTCGACCCACGCACACCTGCGTGTTACGACGCTCACACTCCATTCCATCACATTCACACCGGGAGACGCGGCTGCGTGCTCCCGCATGCCAACCGACATCTCCCTCACATACCGCTCTCTCACACACACGGTCTCCCTTGCATTCGGCCGTTCACTCACGCGTGCCTCACTACTCACACAAACCATACTACTTACACACGCGGGGGCACTCACCCGCGGTGCCTCACTCACACTGGCCGTTTCATCCACACACACGGCCTCTTCCACACACGGTGCCTCATCCACACACGGCGTGCTGGGAAGCACGTACTCCGGCACCATCGCCACCACACCACTCACACACGGGGTCGCTTCCACACACGGGGACGCACTCACACCTTGCACCACACACACAGGGACAACCACACTGGGGATTTGTGTCCCCACAAGGGTCTCCGGGGCCTCTACACCCCCCAAGCTCTCCGTGCAACCGTTCGCAGCACTCGTCCCCTCAACCTCGCAAAGCACGACCGAACTCACCTGGTCGTGACTCGCCTCAAGGGGGCATACTCCCTCCCCTCGTTCCTGGAGGAGGCCATCCAGCTGCTCGCACTGGGCCTCCACCCAGTCAGCCAGCTCCCCCTCATGGTCCTCCACTACCTCTGTGTGTGTGTGTGCGTCACTAACCTTGTCCAATTCACCCTCTATCTCCCGTGTCTCTATACATTTTATTCTTTCTGTCGTCTCCTCTTGTCTATTGGTCTCTGCTTCTTTCTGGCGTCTTTCCCTTATCTTTATGTCGGTCAACCTTGCTTTCTCCTTCAGTCGCTCCCGTCCTTCCCTGTTTTTCACTCCTTGCTCTTTCACGATCTCTGCGTACCTCATCCTTGCTTTCCGTCTTAATTGTTCTCTTCTCTCCCTCGCAATTCCTTTCACCTCGTCTCTTGTCTCCCGTGTCTCTATACATTTTCTCTATTGTTCCTTATTTCTGTCTCTTCCTGGTTCCTTTTTCCTTCCCATCTGAGTCGTTCTTTCTCTCTGAGCCCCATTAGCTGTTCGTTCTCCCTCCGGAGCTCCTCAATCTCCGTTGACTCCAGTTTCGCTCTCCGTTTTAGTTGTTCAATTTCACACTCATTTAGTTGTTGTTTTCTCTCCCACTGTGCCTCCTGCTCTTTGTTTTCCAATCTCATTGTTTCTTTCAATTGGCTCATTTCCTTCCTGTGTTTCATTCGCTGTTCTCTCACTACTCTTCCTCGTTTCCTCTCCTGTCCTTCCTTCTCCAGTTTCATGGTTTTCTTCATTTGGTTAATCTCCTTTTTGTGTTTCATTTGCTGCTGTCTAATTACTCTTCCTCGTTTCCTCTCCTGTCTTTCCTTCTCCAGTTTCATGGTTTTCTTCATTTGGTTCATCTCCATTTTGTGTTTCATTCGCTGTTCTTTGTCTATCTCCTCGTACTCCAGCCTCAGCTTTTCTTTCAATTGGTCAACCTCAGATTCATGTTCTTTTTGTTTTCTATTCCATTGTTCCTCTCGTTCTTCCCTCTCCAATCTCCTTGTGTCCTTCAATCTCCTGATTTCTCCTTCCTGCTTCATTCCTTGCTCCTTCAACTTCTCCTCGTATTCCAACCTATTTTTTCCTTTTGTCGTTCAGTTTCAAATTCATACTCTTTCAGTTTTTTATTCCACTGTCTCTCTTGTTCCTCGTTCTGCAATCTCGTTATTTCTTTCAGTTGGCTGACTTCCTTCTCCTGTCTGATTTGTTCTTCCTTCATTACTCTTTTTTGCATCTCATTCTGCAATCTCGTGGTTTCCTTCAGTTGGCTGATTTCCTTCTCCTGTCTCATTCCTTGTTCTTTCAGTACCCTTTCTTGTTCCTCATTCTGCAATCTCGTTATTTCTTTCAGTTGGCTGACTTCCTTCTCCTGTCTGATTCGTTCTTCCATCATTACTCTTTCTTGCATCTCATTCTGCAATCTCGTGGTTTCCTTCAGTTGGCTGATTTCCTTCTCCTGTCTCATTCCTTGTTCTTTCAGTACTCTTTCTTGTTCCTCATTCTTTAATCTGGCCTTCGCTTCCAGCTGTTCGATCTGTACTGTGTGGTTCCTTAACGTTTCATTCTCTGTTGTCGTTCTTTCTTCTCTCACCATCCTCAACTCGTTTTGTAATTCCCTCTCTTTGTTTTGGTGTTTCTGTAACTCAGAAGCTTTCTTTTCCAATTCCTTTCTCATCTCCGCACACTCCGACTTTGCTTTGGCTTCGAATTGTTCAATATGCTCAGTGTGGTTCCTTAACGTTTCATTCTCTGTTTTCTTCCTTTCCTCTTTTAACATCCTCAGTTCGTCTTGTAATCCTCTTTCTTTGTTTTCGTGTTTCAGTATCTCAGAAGTTTTTGTTTCCAATTCCTTTCTCAATTTGCGTGCTTCTTCACTCATTTCATCTCTTCTATCCACCGCTTCCCTCCTCAATTCGTCCCTTTTTTTACTGTATTCATTTAGTTTTTCTGCCATTCCTTTCCCATTCTTATCTCCCCTTCCAGGATTTCTCTTTTAAACTGGCTTGCCCTTACCTCTCGCTTCAGTAGTTCCAATTCTCCATCTTGTTCGCGTTTTTCCTTTTCGAGCTTTGTTTTCCTTTCTCCTTCCTCCCTCAATTCTCCCTGCAGTTCTTCGAACTGTTCTGACTTTTCCAGCAATTCCTCCGCCCTTTCCTCGAGCTGTCTCTCTCCTCTTTTTATCTTCCATTCTTGGCTTTCTCTTTCCTGATTGCCTGTTCTTATCTCTTCCTTCAATTGTTCCAACTCCCCATCGTGTTCACATTTTTTCTCTTCCAACAGTATTTCCCTCACTCTCTCCTCCACTTCTTTGAACCGCCTTGCTTGCTCCAATAATTTTTCCATTAATTGTTTTACTTCCAAGTCGTGCTCCTTTTGTTTCTTTTCGAGCTCGGTTTTCCATTCTTCCTCCCATTGTTTCCTTTCCTGGGAGATACCAATCTGCTGTTCCTCTATTCTTTTGTTCAGTTTGCTCTTCGCATATTCCAACTGACAGGTATAAAACACTACCAAATTCTTTTTCCCACGTAATTTGTCGACTCTATTGGCCAAGTCATGTTTTTGCCACCGAATTCGTTCCAGTAAATCGTCCAATCGCTGTGTCCCCCCGTACACGTAATTTTTCTGAAGCGCATCTGCGTGCCGTTGTGACTCGTCCACTCCACGTTGCACCTCCTCGATATATTCTTCATAACGCTTCACCTTTTCCAAGACATCCCCCAATTGTGCCTGAAGCCTGCCAATGCTCGCATAGTCATCCTGCCACGCCTGCCATGGCACATGCCGTGACCACGTGCCTTGAACCGGTGACTGGGAGCTCACGCCTCGTGCTGTGCCATTAATATCAGCCCGCTCCGTGCTGCCATTGTGCGACTCCGTTTGCCGGCAAAGTTCGTGCTCAAGCCGCTCCCACTGACCACAGTTAGTGGTGGGGTTATAATTATAAAAAGAACCGACCTGGGCCATGGATCCAACATGACGACACATACCTAATACCCCCGGCTCCCGCTCGCCTTGAGACGCCATCTTGCTTCTCTTAAAGGGTTAATTTAGCTCGCTCGTAATTTGGAGGGAATCGGGGGTCGCTTCTCTCACCCCTGGACCGATTCCCGTGAATTTAGCCGGAGACAGGAGAGCCCATTTTCCCGTTCTCCGTTACCAGTGCCGTGAGGAGGGCGATGGATTTGTATCGCACGACCTGACACCAGTGTTACTGATTCGCGCCCGCCGGCGTGCTGACGGCCACGTAACTCGAATCGCAGCACGTCGCCCACCGGACGGACAATCCACTCGTGACCCTCTCGGACTAACGCCGGGAACCAGTCACGGTGGACCTTTCGGTCTCACCACGATCGAGCCAATCGGCCCCCGCGTGGGATAGGGTTGCTCGCCAAATTCGACCTCCCTAAGTACCCACACGGAGGGTAGACCGGGCGATCGCACCTCGCCGCAGGTCGACTTCGGACACAGGCCACTTAAGCGACCCGTTCCGTACTATCGGGATAACCGAGCGGTGTTATTCGTCGGCCTCGACGGTTCGATTAATTACACTGAACAACAAAAAATTTTTACTGGAGATGTGTAAAGTGATTTAGACTAATTTGGGTACGCTGATTTCAAAAATCATAACCGTTTTGCTGTATCACGTCAGGATTTTCAGTAACAGAAATATTCCCATTGCCTTGAAGTCAGGATTTCAATGAAATTTACAAAAATTCATTTATTCATTTATTTCATCATGAATGCTTCAAAATTATAGAAATTACAGAAAAACTCCACTAGAATGTAATTAAAAATGCTTTAGGCATTTGGCTTTGCGTTTGTGCTGCTCTGTGTCAGTTTCACGATGCAGGAACCAGCAGAAATCGCCCATCATGTTTGGGTTGTGCCGCCCTTGGTAACGCGTCTCCATGAGTGAAATCTCTTGGTGGAATCGCTCGCCGTGCTCGTCCGAGACTGCTCCCAAGTTGTCAGGGAAGAAGTTCAGGTGCTGGTGTAGGAAATGGATTTTCAGGGACATCCTGGAGCCAAGTTTCCTGAAGGACTCCAGCAGCTGCTGCACTATTTCTTCATAGTTGTCCGCGCGCTCGTTCCCCAAGAAGTTGTCCGTCACAGCTTTGAAGCTCCTCCACACTGCCAGCTCTTTGGGGTTTAGAGTTGTCGGAAAAGTTTCGTCCTTCATAATCTGTCGGATTTGCGGTCCAACAACGACACCAGCCTTGATCTTGGCCTCCGACAAGGTGTTGCCAAACTTTTCCTTGAGGTATAAAAACCCACGCCCATTCAGATCCATTGCCCGTACAAAACTTTTCATCAAGCCGAGCTTTATGTGGAGTGGTGGAAGGAAAACCTTGGCTGGGTCGACAAGGGCGACATGCTTCACGTTGTGTCGACCAGGTACATGCTCTTTTCGCTCTTCCCAATCTTTCTTCGTCCAGTGATTCTTGTCGTCTCTGCTATCCCAGAGACAAAGGAAGCACATGTATTTCGTGTAGCCTGACTGCAGCCCTAACAACAGCGCCACCACTTTCAAGTCTCCGCAGATGTGCCAGTTGAAGTCATTGTACTTGATGGAATCAAGCAGCTGCCGCATAGTCTCATAGGTCTCTGTCATGCCGAACGCGTGAGCCAGTGGGACTGATGGTTTCTCGTTGCCATTGTGGAGCAAAACAGCCTTCAAGCTGTTCTTCCCCGAGTCGATGAAGAGGCGCCAGTCTGCAGGATCGTGATCACACCCAAGTTCTTTCAACAGACCGTTGATGTCACTGCAGAATGTCATCGTGTCTTCCATCTCAAAGAACTCGGCCATGTCTCTGTGACGTGCTCTGAACAAGGATATCTTGGTGTTAGGTTCAAGTAGATTCCACTGCTGCAGCCTTGATCCAAGCAGCTCTGCCTTCGCCTTTGACAGCGAGAGATCTCTTACAAGATCATTTAAGTCTCCCTGGTTCAGAAGGTGTGATTCTTGAGTGTCGGGTTCAAAAGGTTCATCATCACCATCCTCTTCACCACTGCTTACAGCTATGTTCTGATCAGCTGGAGGTGTTGGAACGGGGTTCTCGTCATCATGAGGCACAGGTTTACGAGCAGAGACGCAGTCAGCATACTTGATGTGACCTTTATTCTTCTTGTTGAAGCCGGCGATGCTTGTGCAGCAGAAATAACAATCATCATGATGATTCTGCGGCTCACGCCATATCATGGGCACCGCAAATGGCATGCTCGCGCGCTTGCCCACCAACCACTGAGTCAAGGTTGTGTGACAGCTTGTGCAGCAGATGTGTGGTGCCCAGCTCTGTTCTTGGTCCCCCACCTTACACCCGAAGTAGTGAAAGTAGGCGGCCTTCATTTTCACTGCTGTAGATATACTTCGCTGTTGATCTTTTTTGGTATACCGACCACAGACATAACAGAAGTTGTCAGGATGATTGGTACAGGAACGCCTACTCATCTTTATCTGAAAGAAAGAAATATAACACAAGTTAACAACAATTGTACGAAATAGACATGTTAAAGACATATGTAAATTTCATTGAAATCCTGACTTCTAGGCAATGGGAATATTTCTGCTCCTGAAAATCCTGACGTGATACAGCAAAACGGTTATGATTTTTGAAATCAGCGTACCCAAATTAGTCTTAATCACTTTACACATCTCCAGTAAAAAAAAAATTTTGAAATTTGTTGTTCAGTGTTATCGGGCGTCTTAGCCCAGGACCAACCCTTTACGTGAAGCAAGATGGGGATTCAATGAAAGAAATGACGAAGCGAAGCGGGAAAACGGTTCAACATAAAGCACATTTATTCGCGATGAACGGGAAGCACACATATACAATTCCAACAAAAGCACATGGAAAAGAAGAAGAAACACAATGCAATTTTACACAAAAAGCAAATGTAAAAGAGAAGACACAATGCAGAGCTATCCGACTACCGAGCACACGGCAACACTTATACAATTTTACTTCACAGACGGCGCCGACAACACACACACTCAAAGCAAAGAAAAAGAACACCCTCAAGGATGAGGCGGGCCTGGGGCCGAGACCGGGTCGGGCCTACCCGTCTGATGATGAGACGCGGAGCGGCGGTGGTGCCTCAACTCCGCGGGCCTCGCGGACAGTGTCTGGTAGGGGGTGGGAAGGGGGCCCCCTTGGTCGCACTATCTCAGCGCGGGGGGAAACAGGAGGGGGTTGCTGATGCTCGGGGAAAGGAGGATTTTTACTCTGTCTCGGGTCCCGCGACTAGCGTCTCCACCTCGACCAGGTCGCGCCGTCGGCCTCCCTGGTGTGCAGCTCCCGGCACTGACGCGAGCACCCCCTCGTCTGCCTTCGCCGCCGCCGCCGCCTCTCCACAGCTCCGTCCTCTTCGCTCCGACTCCAACTCCAACTCCGAACTCTTCCTCCTGCGAACTTCCCAACTGCACTCAACTCCAACGCACACGACGACGACGACGATGACGACCCTTTTCTGACGAACGCAGCCGCTTATATAAGCCCCGTGGCTTCGCCTTTGACCCCCTGCCTTCGACCTTTCACCTCGCTCCCCATTGGCCCGAGAAAAAGTGGGCATGAATGCATTTTGATCCATGAATTTGCATATCGCGACCGCCCTCCAACGCCCTGGAGGCGGGGCCAAATCGCCCCTCGCTCACCGATTGGACGGAACAAAAGTGGGCGTGAGTCGTTTTTGATCCGTTTTTGGAGCTGGAAAATCCGTGGTTTTGTACACGCTGTTCGGCGCGCGCCCTGCACGAGTCCAATACCGGTACCCACAAGCGGCGCAAGAACGGTGGCGATGCGACGGTTGCGAGGTGTGACGGGAAAGGTCGTGGCTGTTGTGGTGAAGCGGCGTTGTGGTGGGTGGTTGATGTTGTGATGACTGTTGAGACGCGGTTGGCGGTGGTAATCATGGCGGTTGGTCCAAAATAAAGATAGTAAAAGAAAAACGGCTATCCTGAAGAGTCGCAGCACGCATGAATGACATTTATTCCCTCTAGACAACGGGTTTGGGCCTAACTACACATATACTTACCGAGATATCTCACCTAAGGGACCTGAATGGTGGTTTGCGAATTTGGTAACCACAACAATATATATATATATATATACATATATATATATATATATATATATATATATATATATATATATATATATATATATATATCAAAGATGGCTTACACATGCAAGCATTGAAATGGCCGTAACACGATGATGATGACGACAGCACAGGAATCTAAAATCCTGTAAAACTGGAAAGTTCATAGAACACCACTCATGGTCTAAATAAAATATATATATATATATATATATATATATATATATATATATATATATAGAGAGAGAGAGAGAGAGAGAGAGAGAGAGAGAGAGAGAGAGAGAGAGAGAGAGAGAGAGAGAGAGAGAGAGAGAGAGAGAGAGAGAGAGAGAGAGAGAGAGAGAGAGAGAGAGAGAGAGAGAGAGAGAGAGAGAGAGAGAGAGAGAGAGAGAGAGAGAGAGAGAGAGAGAGAGAGAGAGAGAGAGAGAGAGAGAGAGAGAGAGAGAGAGAGAGAGAGAGAGAGAGAGAGAGAGAGAGAGAGAGAGAGAGAGAGAGAGAGAGATATATATATATATATATATATATATATATATATATATATATATATATATATATATATATTGAAAGGGTCTTTTCAACACTTTATTTGCTTTTCTGACCACAATCTATATTTCCTATGAGCTGCAAATTTTTTGTCTGAATCTCGATATTATCCAACGCTGAGCATGCCAGCGGCAAATCTGATTGGTCTCAAGGGCGTAACATTTTGTAATATTTTCTCCAAGTACTGCTAAACTGGAGGTTTTTTTTTGGCAATGCCAACCAGGCAATTTGTGTTCCATGTTGTTCGAGTATATAATTCAATTGCAATCTTACTATAATGGAGCAAACTTGGATGTCATCAAAACTCCAAGATTGACACGTGGCAGATATAGCACCACCTTTGGTGGTCGCCGGTATAACAAATCGTATTCCTTTATCTTGTGGAGCATCCATAACATTATGATTGATAAAATTATAAAGTGCATTTCCAAGACCATGCAGCAGCAGTGAAGCTTACTTCCACCAGTACAATTAAGGTCTTAAAGGCTGTAAGAAGAGGGAAACACACGAGCAGCATGGTTGAGGGACAAAATAATAGAGGGAGACTTGGAGTAATGTGAGCTCGGGGAGGGCTAGGGGTGAACAATATGAATGCAGCTGCAAACTCTCACGGAAGTGGAAGGAAAAATTGGAAACTCAACGGATAGGATTAATTTGGATACGGATAGGATTAATGGGGATACGTCAAGTGACTTGTAAATTAGCAATGGATATGTCAAGTGTGATGCTCGAGTGAAATTGGAGCAGGGTGCAATGCTCTCATCATTTATTCATTTGTTTTTTTATTATTCTGAAATACTGGACTGGCTCTCCCCCACTGCAGCTTTTAAAATTTTTTATTGTTACTACCAATACCACTGCTCCTTTCCCCTCTCTCTTTACTACTTTCACATTATCCTCGTTTCTCTTTCATATCATCCTCGTTTCTCTTTCATATCATCATCCACTTCTTTATTTCATTTCTCAATATGGAAAGGAGGAAAATAATGATCATTTATAAATTATCTACTCCCCTTCTTCCTCCCCATTCTGTAATTAAGGAATACATAGCTCCTTTGCCTTTTATTCAATTTCCATACTTATTTCTCGATTATTTTATTATTATTATTACTTTAAGCACCCGCTTCCCTACAGGAGCCATGAAGGGGGTCGTGTTATTATATGTATGCCTATTTTACTCCACGGAGTCCCAGGATTGCACACCCCAAAAAATGTTGTGATTGGTTCAGCCGTTTTTGCGGTACCTGGGAACAGATGGATGGACTGACGGTGAATTGTAGTAAGACTCAAAGCACCCGCTCCTTCCAGGAGCCGTCAAGGGGATCATGTTATTATATTTATGCCTATTTTACTCCAAGGGGTCCCAGGATTACACATCCCAAAAATGGTTGCGATCGGTTCAGCCGTTTTTGCGGTACCTGGGAACAGACAGACGGACATACGGTGAATTGTAGTAAGATTATTATTACTTGCAAAATTGAAGATTTTTCAAGTATATTGGTCAGTCGATTTTGTTATTCTGGCTGTTTATCGTCTACAGGTCACAATTTTAAACCAATCTTCCCGAAAATTTAAGTTGTGGAGGTCGTCTCAACTGAGAAGCCTATTGATTTTTGAGGTCAAATTTCTAAAATTGTCATTTTCATCCTATTAACTTTAAAGTTGAACAGGATTTGCATAGCCCATCACTGAATTGGGAAAGCAACTATTTGAGGTCAAAAGGTCAACTCAAGGTCAAACTTCTAAAATCATCAAATTTCAACTGAAAAATCATCAATTTTCATCTGATTTAACCTGAAAATGAAGCAGCAATTGCATAGTGCATCACTGAATTTGGAAACCAACTATTTTTGAGGTCAAACTTCTAAAATCATCAATTTCAATCTGAAAAATAATCAATTTTCATCTGATTGACCTGACCTTTGATTAAGAGTGTCAATTTTAATCTTAATGAAATGGACAATTTGATGTATCCATAGCAACCTTTGGAGAGAGGGGGTGGATTTTGCAAGTATTGTGCTCTGCATGATATCTTTTTCTTGGTATTATTTAATCATTATGTCGACTAATACTCTCGTGAGTGACTCAACTGTCTTTGCAACCTACGAGCCCCACTAACCTTTAAATGTTTATCTGTCCAGAGCAACCTTTACCAACTAGGACTCCTCAAGCACTTATAGGGAGGGAGGTCTGCAAGAGAAATTGGAAAAGGAGAAACAAAATAACTCTTTAATCATGGTTGAGGCTTGTGGAAGAACTCGAGCTGGAGCAAAATGGAATGGAAAGGGGAAATGCCAACAGCAGAGTTGAAGTGATGGTGAGCTCGTGTTTGTGAACAAGCTCAAACACAGCAAGAAGAGGAAGTGGAAAGTGTTGATGAAACTGAAAAAGGAGCAAATCAATTGACAAATAAAAAGAGGGTGTGGGGGCAGGGGGTGGAAATCACAATAAACTAGAATAGGGCAGTGCTTGCGAACGGGGTAATTTGGGGGTAGAAGAGATCATGAGTATGGATGGGGGATGACCTGAGGCGGTGAACAGCCTTGACGCCCTGGAGGGAAGAACGGGACTAAACAGATTGGGGAAGTTGGTTGCACAGCAGAGAAAACAGAGGAACAAATGAGTGGATGTGAGCAGTGAGCCTGGATTATGGGAGTTAATGGCCAAATATGGCTCACATTTTCAATAAGGATAGAAATAAAGAGTAGTCTGTGAACCTGCTGCCTCTTTTGTGTAACTCCCCCACCATGAGCATAGTCTTTTCAAAATAACAATAATTTTTTTTAAACTTTTATTAAAAAGATCACATTTCCATGCATGCTTTCACCTTTTTCTAAAAGCTAAACAAACATTTCTGGAGAGATATTCTTCCTTGAACCTTAACCTCGACTTCATGTAGTTTGTGGAGAGTGGACTAATGATAAAAAGCAGAATTCTTCTTTAATCCTCTTTTTTTCCTTTTTGTGGGGGGTGGGGATGAGGCAGATTTCCATCCCCCCCCCCCCCAGCCATATGGGCTCCAGATCTCATCCAGCAGCCAGCCCTTGAATCCGTTTCTGTTATGCGATTGGTTTTGGCTCTGATTTTCCAAACAATTTGTCCACAAAAGTATTAACACTTATCCAAACAACCATTGACCATTTACAGAGTTTGTAATCAATGTAAGAATAATTTGCATCTTTTCTATCTAAAATACAAACTTGTGATGTAAATGTTTTGAAGTTCATCAAAAGTTCTCGTCACCAGCTGGAATTGTATAGTTCATAGGGTTTGAGATCTTAGGGTCCTGAGTTTGCACCCTGTTAGGTGCTAAATTAACACCAGGTGGGGTTGACTCAACTTGTGTCAGCCTTCCAAGCTTGGCAAAATGAGTATCAGTCTACTGGTAATATGGGCATTGCATCAGCGATACAGCTGCATCCTCAGCTAATGATGCTACCCGCAGCCCTGTACTGCATACCGAGGGGGAGGAGGAGGGATGGGGTGGTTGTTCTTTGTAACCGAAGAAGGCCGTTCACATTTAACATGTGAACCACCTGGTAAATTTGCTTATTGTGCAAAAGATACTGTCCAGAAAGAAACCACACATGAAGATGGCAAGGTGTGCAACCTGGAGTGCAAAGGAACCCCGTAGGAACCCCCAAGAAGACCAGACAATTTGCTACCCACAGTCTAGGCAGGAATTTGTAATTTGTTTGGAGTGTCAGCTATAACTCACCAATTTATTAGTATTATTATTATTATTATTATTTATTTTTGTGAATGACACCGTGATATCTTTAATGTCCACTAAATAGCACGGGCAGACAGAACACCAGTTTAACAGCTATCTGAAGGACGGCACACTCGTTGATAAATCCCCCTGCTTGCAAAACACCACGATGACAGTTTATAGCTTTGCTGAGATTCAAATCCAGGGTAGACAGCTCAAAGATGAGTGCACTTAACTCTTGGCTATCCTGCCAGACAGTGTTCTTGTACATCTACCTATTAGTAATTGTATTGTATGTTTTGACTGCTTTTCCTCGTGCTAAATATAACTTTTAAAACGTCAATGTTCTAACTTTTAAATCACAATAATACATGGCCTCCTGGAGTTATAAACTCACCTGGCTTTAATCTAACATATTTTCATCCAGAGCATAGTGTTCTGTCAAAATGTAGCCATTTACGGCACGATTAAACATGTCGGGGCATCTGAAGTATGACTTGATTCTTTTTTTTCAAAAGAGGGCAAAAGGTATATCAATGTTGAAGCTGTCTGGAAGTTTTTGGTTTTGATAACTGTCTATACTCTTTTTAACACCATCACCCCCTCTACTCCCCCCACCCCCCCCACCTCACTGCTTGTGTAGCAGTTGCCCATTAGGACTCAACTGATTCAAGATCACGTGATGGCTGCTACTGGGCTGCTGCGCATTTTTTGTGTAGCATGCCTGTTATCATATTGTGCTGCTGAAGTGTTCACCTCGATAGGTATGTCAGTACAGTAAACATTAGAATGTTTTTGTTGTATTTGTATGAACACCATTGACATTTTATAAAAGTAACATCGGTACAAAGGACTTTCCATGTTCTTGTGAAAATTCCCAGTAGCTCCTTTTTGTCTTTCCTTGAGGCTGTCTGGCTTAGAATGTCTCATTATTATGGTGGGGATGGTGTTGCGTCTCAGGAGTTTCACTCTGGCCACCCCAAGATGAGAGTAGTTTGGAATGAGAGTGAGAGCAGCACGTAAGACTGCATGCCACAGCAGGCCCCCACCCTTGTGCTCTTGTGAGCCTTGCTTTGGTCATCTCGATACTCCAAAGCACGGGATACCTCAGAAACTTGTGAAGGCTAACCCCTCTGGTTGTATTGCTGAAACCGCAATAACGCACAGAGTCGGCAGACTAAGGTTTATCTGGGAAAAAAGTAGAACTGATTTGTCTTCTCTGCATAAACCTAAAGTACAGATTTCATTATTGAGACAATGTATATCAGCATAAATAGGCCTGAGCTGATAATCCGCTAACGGTCACATGGTACATTAATTAACCTCTGCCATCAGAGGTTACTGTTTTCATCCCTTTCTGTTTGTTTGTTTGTTTGTTAACAGTATTACGGAAAAACTCCTTGACGGATTTCGACGAAACTTGGTGGGGGGATTAGGTATGGTCCAAGGATCATGCCATTAGATTTTGGACTTGATCCAAAATCCAATATGGCCGCTATGGCGGGCATTTTGAAAAAAAGATTTGAATTTTTTTTTTTTGCATTTCTACATGTTTTAAGTGATTTCCAACTCCTCCCCGCCCCCCCAAAAAAATTGTTGGAGAAAAAAAATATATTTTTGCAACTTTTTTCAACAAAATTTCGATTTTTTTTTTTTTTGCGTTTCTACATGTTATAAGTGATTTCCAACAAAAGCATGCCAAAATTATAATTGCGGCTGATTTTGGAACTTCAGGTGGATATACCCACGTAAAATCAATTTCTGTCTCAAGGAATCTAGTTATGACGAATGAATTGAGTATGTAAAAATTAAAAGTAAAAGGGAAAGTTGCAAACTTTCACTCTGTGAGCACTGTTGACATCAAATTGAATGAATAGGATATCAGGTTCACTTGAGTGACCTAGCAGTATTGGCGGCGGAGGTTTTGCACTCGACCGAGTGCTCCCCCTCTAGTTATGTTGTGCAATCCTGTTTTGAGGGTGAGAGGGGCACAAGGTCTTGAAGGCACAAACCAAGAAAGTTCTTATATTGTCAATTTACATTTTGTCTGAGAAAATCTCCAAAGCATTGTTTTTATTTATTTATTTATTTTAAAAATCTTAATTCAATTTATTTATCTGAACAAAAACTTTTAATTCCATGCCTCTTTAATAATATGAATCCCATCCCCACATGAAAAAATAATTCTTGTGGAAGCGCCTTTGCTTCCCCATTTCCAATTTTCCCTCTTCTTGCCTCATCTTTTTCTTTTTTCAATCCTGCTTCCAACTATTAATTGTTTTCCTGAGCTGTTAATGTATTTTAATGAGACCATTGTACATGAATAAATTTGGTCCTGTCACTATCCACAAGTTCAAGGTATGCTTAGAATGAACGTTTATATAGAACAAGATTGTCCTTGTTGTTATTATTATTATTATGATTATTTTTCATCAGGACATATGGCTGAATTGGTGTTCATTGAACGGAATCTCCTCCACTCGCTAAAGGACTACCTCATTGCAGAGCAAAACAAGCTGGAACAAATACAACAGTATGTTGTATTATGACATTTCTTTGTCTTCTTCACCTTGCATTAATTTGGGCATTCGAGTCAAAGCAGATTGTGAAATCCTGTTTCAGATTTATAAGGCCATTAACTATCATGTCGAGACACCAGTGATTCATATTTTATAATGATTGTTTTATGATCCATATCACATTATTCATGTATAGGGGTGTTTTTATCTTTGCCTGTGGTCTTGGGAGGGGGTGCACCATTCTCAATGTAAATGTGTATCGTGTGGCATCGCTCCTGGCGGAAGAGGGTATTACAAGTCCCCACCCTTTGCAGTACAGTTTTCCAGTGCAGTGAAGTGTTTTGAATTATATGCAGTAGGTATGTTTTCACTTCATGCAGGTAACCTGGGTTATTATTATTTTTATTATTATGATTATTATTATTATTATTATTGCCAATACACCGCCAAAATATAGGTTTGTGACAGAAGAGCATGTTGCATGCTTGGAACAAGAATGCCCGTAGGGTGGGTACGATGCTGGTATTCATAATTCCTCAATTAATATAATGGTTAATGTGCTTTGCAATACGCAGACTGGTGGCAGATGTAACAAGACCTTTGTGTCCACAAAATTGAGGTTTTTATTATTATTACGTATTTATTTATTTCCCTTTGCAAGAGCAAAGCAAGGTGATTGAGGGAATGAAATGATAGGGCGGTGGGGAATGTTGGATGCAATATGTAAGGGAATGAATGAACAGGAAAAAGAAGGGAGGAAATCCTGCAACCTCATACAAGTAAGAGTGTTGGGTTAGGAAGGATTAAAGGCAGGGTTCTTGAGTTTTGAAATAGGAGGTAATTTCATTTGAATAACAGGCAACTTGTCATAAGGCAGGGGTCTGGGGGCCTCACAGGCCTCCAGTGGTGCACAGAGGTAGAGCCTCATTGGGGGACCAGGACAGCGAAGCCTCCCTGAAGCTCCTGAATTTTGAGCAACTTGGAAGGTAAAAAAGAACTTTTGGAAGGTTTTAATTTGGCTTTGAATTTTCCTGATTTCGCACATATTTGACCAACTTCAGATAAATAAAGTGATCAATACATTTTGGGTTTTTTTCATTCACAGTTAGACATTCACAAAGAAATATTCTCACAAAAAATGGTCAATAAATGACCATGATAATAACATTGATCAAGGTAAACCAGTTCAGCAAGTGATGATACAATCTGTAGTTGGTGGCAGGTAAACAAATAATTTTACAATTTTAACGAAAGTGTTGCCATAGTTAAAAAGAAAATAGAAATCAGATTGTTGGTGAATGGAACTCCATCCTTGGGAATTCCAAGTATTTCAACCAAGAAAGTAAATTAAAACAAGTCTGGAGACTGCGATGGTTCACGAGAAATGTACATGGTTCGCCTTTTTTGTTTTTTGACCTTCGAGGGGACGCCACGGGCAAACTGGCGGGAATCGGGAAAAACGTAAATGATGAAAGTTGTAGTACTTGAAGAGCACTACTTGCATACCAACTTTCATTCGAAACTGTTGAAAACCCTCGGAGCTCGATGCCCAATTTATTGATTTTTTGGACATTTTATAAGTTCGTGACCTTGTGTCGTTGACCTTGGGACGAAAATGAAAAATCGAGCTCCATGGGGCTATGCAGGTGCCATTGGGCTAACCAAATACCGAAACCCCTGCCAGATTCGACAAACTCCCTCGGAGAAGATGTAACTTGAAACCGGCTACCCCCTAAAAACACATGTTTTTTTGGGCGTGGCTCCGCCCATAATGGGCGCAGCACGCCCATTTCTCCGGAAAACGCAACTAGATCACGATACAAACCTCGCACCCTAATTTTATCAAGATCGGATCAAAACCCATGGAGCTATGCTCGGGACAGACAGACAGACACACACCCATAACGAATATAATGGTCACTTACTGGCTCGTGAACGAACAATGTGTTCTCAACAGTGGTTTCAGTTGGAACGCCAATTTCAATTCCACACAATTTTACTGCCGGCTTTGTCTTCATGTTCAGATGTTCTATATTGCTGTGGCCTGCTGGTTGTCCTTGTCGCCTGGTTTGAACGGCGGGTCACGTCAGTGACCGCAACAGCGGACCATTTTGAAGACCTCCCTCCCCCCCCCCCCCGTTGTATCTCGTGTCTCAGTTCCATGTGACCGTACGGATTGTGAGCCACAAATCGGCCCAGCGATAGGCGTCATGTGTTTTGATAATTGGGCTGAGCAAGCCTCAATACATGTGATGCGATTGTCTAGGTGATGTGGGAATCACAAGGAATTAGTCCCCTAACGGACCCTGTGTAACCACCAAATGAAGTGACCATCACAGCCAGAATTCACCCCAAGACCAAGTATATTTAATGTTAAAGAAATTTTGGCACCGGGAAGGAAACAAAAGAAGCAATCGTGTACATAATAAATAACAAGAATAATCCTCTTTTCCAATGAACCAATACGTGCCCACGATACAACAAATGAACAGGAATCCTTAAAAATAGCTCATGCTTTAAGGCCTAAGACACAGTGGGTACAGATATGATTGATAAGGAATGTGGGCAAACCCCATGCAGAGTCTGGTAGAATGGATCCCGTTGGTCCTGGCAGCTCCAAAGAGAGACATCCTTGCCACTGCTAGGAGCGGGAGAGGTGTGGCTTCGGATGGTTGGGCCCATGCTTTGCCTCTGGAGCTCATGACCAGAAGCAGCCTTCGGCTCGGCATTTCCAGGTTTCTCCTCTTCCGTTCTTTCTCGCCCCCACCTTTTATCGATTTGGCAAGCACAGCACCGACGACACTACACACCCCTCCTCTCTCACTTATCATTGGGTGCTGGTCAGGCTGGTGGGTGGGATAATTCCGCAGCAAATTCTCACTCCAAGCTTCTGAGGTGGCACAGCTCCTTGGTGATTGGGATGGCTTTTCCTGCCTATATTTGTGCGTCAGGGCCTATCCAGATGCTAAAAGAAGAAATACAAGCCTGATTCCAAAGGGTAAAACGGTAAAAATGGGGTCGACTGAATTGATTTTTGAAACAGACATAGGGATGGATAGATGTCATCTAACTATTAAATAAGCGACGCATTTCTCACGTCACATTTATATACGTTGATTTTATGCTGAGACCTATACCGTATTTTCACGCAAATATCCCATGGGCTATACATTAAATTGGTTCCCAGGTAGCTGTGAATTGTCTTCCATGAAGCCCACAGTCCTCATATTCTGTGTCACTGTTAAACATCTGAAGCAGCTCGGAGTCAGCAAGTGTGCGTCTGTCACTATCCATATCGTCGTCACTCTCATCGTCGTCTTCTCCAGAAATCGGCCCATGTTTTTGTCAACTGTGTTTGAATTAGACCGTGAAACTTTTATGTTTTCTCTTCACTTGTATTGACAGCAGACATCACACAGGTGGGGACCCCCTTATCCGGAAACCTAAAAACTGGCAGAATTCTGAAACCTGATGGTCCTACAATTTTAACTTTTTCGTTCTGAAAAGTTAATTATTCGCAAGCCTTCTGAAAAGTTAATCGGCAGGAAAAACGTATTGCCACAAGTGACTGTGCAATCACCAGAGCCAATCACCTGTGAAGTTGTGAGCACGTCCGATTTGCCATCACTGCATTGTGCTCTATAGTTTTGTGCACATAATTGTTTGTGTGATACCCCTTGTATCCAATCATGTCTAAAAGGCCTTCAACATATGGCCAAACTAGTGGTGCTTAGAAAAGGAAGCATTTATCGCTGTGTCAGGCAAAAAGTGGAGTTACTGCGGAAGTGTGACATGGGTGTTTCGGTGAAATGCCTGAGTGATGAGTCAAAGGATGGCATTGGTACATCAGGTCAGGTGGATTGGCTCTGAGGGCTGTGTCAGTCGAGCAGGGGCACGAAGCGATAGATGAGAATGTGCTCGCGGTCGGGCGAGCCACCATTTTCAGGATCTGTCAGTTTCTTGGTCCGTTGTCCTGTCTGGCGTTGCCTCGCTGTGCGGTGAATGGTTCTACCACCTGTGCGTGTGTTTGCCATTGCCGCCCGCCGCACTGACGGCGGGCCTGTGCCCTTGTGGTGTGTCAATGTCAAGCTTCCTTTTTCTAATTTTGTATTTTTAATTAATTTTCTGAAATTTGTAGAATTTGTTTTTCACTTGGAAGTTGTGGGTCACGATGTGTAAATACAGGTGGAAAAAGTCTGATTTAATGCAATTTAATTCCAGGCTATAAGGCAACAAAAGGTGAAATTTTGAAAGGGGGCGTAGACTTTCTATAGGTAGTGTAAATAGCTTATCTTTGCATTTTGTGAGGGAACCCCACCGGAACTTTATATATATATATATATATATATATATATATATATATATATATATATATATATATATATATATATATATATATATATATATTTGTATTTCTCGTAAACCACAAACGCGTATGATTGCATTTCTAAGTAGTCGCTACTGCTGTTCAGCACAAAACTGAAAGGGAGGAAACCGACTATTTTGAGGCATTCCATACTTTTCGCATCCCTCAGACTAATGAATCCGAGCCTAGATCTCCTGTAATCTTTATACCCCAGAGAGGATAATAACATGACCCTTCTTGCAGCTCCTGTAGGGAGTGGGTGTACTTGTATAAAAGTGAGAATATTTATCATCAGTGCAAGGTACAATTGGCCCCAAATATTTTATCCCTCCCCCTCTGATAAAACACTCGCATTTTCATGGATTATTTGACGAAGCACTCATGGCATCATCCTTCCTGTATGCGAGCATCGCGTGGTGCGGAATAGAATGATGCTGCGATGCGTCGTGAAAACAGGGCTTCAGCATTTTAAGCCAGTCGTGAGAATCTCGGCTGTGTTGAATCCCATCCAGGATTTGCTGACGAGCAAAAAAAAAGGCTTTGTTGTGAATGTGTTTTGGTGGTTTTTTTTTTGCAGGACTTCACACTTGAGCATTGGACGTGTACAGCTTTTGAGAGAAGTTTCTTCAAAATTGACAGACGATAATTTACACAATAGACGTTTAAAAAGAACTGGCTACTGGTTATTAACAATAACTATGAATGGAAGTAATAATCATGATGGTGGGAATGGATGGGAATGACCTGAGATGACTGTGCACCAGCTACTTCCTCCCTTGAAGGGAAGAGTGAGAGAGAACAGCTGATGGAAGGCATTTCCATAAAGAGAATGGAGGAACAAAATAGTTTTGGTGTGCAGTCAGCCTGTATTTTGGGAGTTTAACCAGGAGGGCATTATTGGAAGAGTGCACGCATACTGCGGTTGCTGGGTAGGGCTGAGAGAGAGAGAGAGCAGAGGGAGCTATATTTAGGGAGAGACGGTAATAAGATAACAAAACAGAGGCCGCTGACCTGCCTGCATTGAAAGCAACAGTTCTTGTGCTTTGACGTCATCACAAGAGATTCTAATAATGTAGAGGACTTTAGATTCCACAGAATGCAGGAGAGACACGTGGTGCTGGAGTGCCAGCCTATAGCAGTTGGCAGTATTCCATTGAGCAATGGACAAAAACTTTGTAGGATATGAGGTTTATGTTACCAAGGAAGGCCTTGACACAATAGAGAATGCTGAGGTGGTTGGCTTTGGAGGCCAGCTTTAATATATGGTCTGCCCAGAATAAGTTTTGGCTGATTGTGATGCCCAGATATTCGAGCGGTTGAACCTCTTCCAATGATTGATCAATTAATTTGATAGGTGGGTTTAAATTTTTTTTTTTACATTCTTTATGGTGAGACATTTGAGAATGTAACAGTTGCCTGTATTGAATGACATGTTCAATCTGTCAGACCAGCATCTCATCCTTTCCAAGTCGGCAGGGAGGGAAGCAACACTGCCTGCTTGTGTTTGGGATGAGGTACAATTTGGCATGATATGGAAATTTGGAAGAACAAATTTCCACTACTTGACAATGCAAGAATATAATAAATTTATAGGCAGTCCAGCGGCAAATATAATAAATTTATCGGCAGTGTAATGAGCAATTTGAACAAATCAGTCCTATATCGCTTAAGGTTGGTGAACTGTGTGGACGCTGAAAGTTGTCTGTTGTCTAATGCAGATGGATGCAGACGACGGAAAAAATTTCCAAAATGGCCACAAACAACCCGGAAGAATACTTGGGGAACCCCATCAATGCCTTTCATTTATTGAAAAGGTTGAACCAGGGATGGTCACATCTGGAGCAAATGGTCCTGCAGGACTCATCAGAAGGTATGATCCTGCCTTTTTCCTGCCTTAATGCTTCGGTCAAAATAAAATGTATAGGACCGATTGGAATCCTTTATTGGCTCCTTTATGAGCTTCATCCATTGCAAGAAAATAAATAAAAATAAAAGAAGGAAAGTCTTTCTTTCTGCATTAACAGTCAAGCACTTTCATGTCCAATAATCCATCCCACCTATTTACGATATTTGCTTTGTTATTTTTTATTTTATTCTGTAAATGAAATAAAAATTTAATTTGGCAAATTGCTGCGATCCATTTTATTCTACAAATGGTACTGATAGCAGCTTGTACATTATTTTTTTCACAACAGCATCGTGAGTGCCCCTTTGTGTAGATCCTATTTGACCCGTCCTTTAGGAACCAAGTGAACCTGAGACGTCTGATTTTGCAGGGTTCATATCAAACTTGACTGTCCAGCGGCAAACGTTTCCAACAACTGAAGATCAAAAGGGGGCGGCCAAGGCCCTACTTCGCTTGCAAGATACCTACAAGTTGAGCACAAAGAGAATGGCAAGAGGAGATCTGCCAGGTTTGTAAGCTTCATTTTCTTTACTTCATGCTTCTATCTGTTTATCCACCGGTAAAGTTGTATATGACTCGATATGGCAAGTACCCTGCTTATTTGTGATTGTGGCAGGTATCGATACACCTACACCGATGTCAGCGGATGACTGCTTTGAACTGGGTCAAGATGCCTACACTTCAGAGGACTACACACCCACTGCATCTTGGATGGAAGAGGCTCTACATTTACTGGATTCCTACAATCATAGCAACACAGACAAGGCCACCATTTTGGACTACCTCAGTTACTCTGTGTACAAGCAAGGCAATGTACCAAGAGCCTTAATGTTGACACGGAAACTCATTGAATTAGGTATCGGTCTACTATTCATTTGTGCCTTACCAACTGTTTTCTTCCTTTGCTTTGTATAATGGCAACCTTCATTAATGCATCACAAACATGGGCTTTTAATGTATTTAGGTTAACTAGGACAACCACTCCCGATGGGAGGGACAAGAAGGGTCCTGTTATCCTCTCTGGGATATATCGATTACAGTCGATTCGGGCTCAGGCCTCAATAGCGTTGAGTTTTCTCCCTTTCAGTTTAGTGTTAAACAGTCGTAGCGACTGTTTAAAAAGGTAATCATTTGAGTTTGTGTTTTATAATTCATTTTTTTTAATCTCTGGGAGGGGTGCCCCACGATAAGCTATTTATACACGTTAACACGGCGTTTGTTGAAGGAGTTAAAACTCCTTGAGGAGGGGGGGATATTATTAGTGTTGATATTGTTTTGTAATAACATTAATATTGTGCTATTATCATGAGTGTTATTACTTTGTTATTTGAAGCGGCCTTGGAAAAACGCCACAATTACCTATCTTAACATGGATGTCGCTCAAGGTGGAAAACCCCCTTGGGGAGTGGGGAAATGAAGTAGTGACAACTTCCATAATGTGGCCCTTAGTCCTATTGTCAAGTTTGATTGAGATTGAATAAGTCATGACCGAATGCATCACGGTCAAAAATACACACAGTCATCACAGTCATCATGGACAGACACCAAAATACATATTTTAGGATGATAAACTTTTGGTTAAATTAAATTATTATTTATTGCTCTTTTGACTCATTCCAAAATGGTGAGAAATTTGAGAAATTTCTAAGTATGTACATCAGGAGCTTTTATCAAGCATGTTGGTTTTATCAATATCATCAGTTATAAATCTCAATGATTAGCGTCTGCATGCTTGACCTCTTTTCTATTCTGATCTCGGTGGCTTGCCCTACTATCAATGAAAATGATCTTGATGCCAGGTGGATATAATCACCATGAATGTTCCTCTCGTCTTCCCTTTCTAAGGGGTGAGGTCCAATGGTACCAAGTTTCTACCCTGCCTTAAACACGATACTCCTCTACTTTCCTCTGTCCTCAGATAACTCTCTCCACTCCCCCCCCCCCACCTTACTGATATCCCTCTTAATACAATCTTCCCATCTCAATCGCGGTCTATCTCTTTTACTCCTACCTTGCAAGCTCAACCCATCTGCTCCCTTTGCCATTCTCTCTTCCCCAAATCTGCACCAAGTGTCTTGCCCATCTCAGCTAGCATTTCATCAGGCTCCTCTGCACATCAATCTCCTCCCTCAGTTCATCCATCCTCCTTCTATCCACCCTCTTCACTCCTGCAATCCTGACCCACTTGTTCTCGCAAACCTGCAGCCTCTGTTGTTTTGTCTATCAGTGCCATCTTTTCCAGACTGAAAAGGGAGGCTGGTGCTTTCAATTTCCTTAATCTTTCTGTCTGCCATTACTCCTCCACCTTCCTCCATGCATTCGCATCAACCTGAATCCTCTGACTTATCATCCCCGGTCACTTCCCCCAGATATTCAAACATTTCTCTGTCTGATCTCCTTCCCCTCTAACCTGATCTTCATTTCTTTTCTCTGCTGTCCGACCTACATCACCTCCATCTTCTCCTTGCTCATCTTCAGCCCATGCTTCCCAAATGCCTTCTTCCACTCCCCCAGTACTTCCTGCTTCTCCCACCTACTCTCCACCACAACTGCCAGATCGTCCGCATACAATATCCTCCCCAGAATACCTTTTTATATTTACCATCCTGCCTACCAGCTCCATCAACATGATAAACATGAGTTGGCTGAGAGCACTTCCCTGCCTCAAACCAATGTTCACACTGAACTCCTCAGACATCCTAGAACCAACCAAAACCCTTCCTTTCAACCCCTTGTCCATCCTTTCCTTCACCATCTCTCTTGGGACAGTGTTGCAGGCCTTCTCCAGGTCCACAAATCCCAATGCCATTTCACCTTGCATCTATAACCTCTTCTCCACCAGCTGTCTCAGTGTGAACGTTCCATTCATTATCCCCCCTACCCTTTCTAAATCCCTGCTGCTCTTCCCCGATCTCCAATTCCACACACTTTCTTGTCCTCCAATCCAGAATCTTCCCCAGCACTTTCATGACATAACTTAGGAATGTATTGCCTCTATACTTCCTGGATCTTGAACATTGCCCTTCCCCTTCCATATTGGTAGGATTAACCCTGCCCTCCAATCCTCCGGAATTGAACCCTCTCCCATACATGTATTCAATAGCTTCATTGTCCAACTGACTCCGACTTCTCCCACTCCAATTTTCATCAACACTTGGTGCTCTTCCCTTCTTTATCCTCTTCAATGCTGTCTGCACCTCTTCCTCCATGATCTCCACCAACTCCACTTTCCCCTCGACATAATATGGTAGCTCCAACTTGCCGTTACTTCCTCCCCAGTTCAACAACTTCTTAAAATATACTTCCCACACATTCAATACTGCCCCCCCTCTCTGTCACTAGCCTCTCGCCACCATCCTCGATCACCGCCATCCTTAATGTCCTTGCTATCCACACCCCTGTCACGAACCAATTTATAGATAATCTTCTTCACACTATCCTCTTCCCTTTCATTCCTCGCCTTCTCCACAGCTCTCTTTGCTGCTTTCTTCTTTTGCCCATACTGGTGCAGCAATCCTGCATCCAGTTGACTCCCTCTATCCCTGATATTCTCTTTTCCAAAGCTCCTCCTTTTCACCAACTGCCTTTACTACTTCCTCCATCTGCCATAACCTGGTTTTTATCCTTTGATGATGCACCCTTTCCTGAAGTCCTTCCACACAAAATTCTGCAATTCCCCTAAACGCCTCTCAATACTTCTTCCACTCCTCCTCCAAACCTTGTGCTTCTTTCGCTAAGTTGCTCATACCTTGCCCTCATCCTCTCCTTGTACTCTATGACGACATTGCCCCAACACTTCCCCGCCTAATAATATTCTGACCCCTGCTCTTAGCCTCCCTCCTTTTCTTCATCCCTACCACAAACACCACAGGCTTGTGCTGGGTGGTAACATGCTCTCCCACCACTGCCTTGCAATCCTGAACCCTCCACAACTGTTGCTTTCTTGCTACCACCAAATCCAGTTCTGTTCTATGCTGTCCACTCCTATAGTTTATCTTGTGGCTTTCCCACTTTTGAAAGAATGAACCAGCTATGGCCATCCCATTCCTCACCACCAGCTCCACAAGTTCTTGATCCTCTCTATTCCTCATTCCCCAACCAAATTTACCAATGTATTCCTCTTCACCAGGCTCCACCACTTCCGCATGCACATTAAAGTCCTCTGCAACGCATAGCATCACCTCCAGCTCAATCATTCCCATCATCCTCTCCAGTGTGTCCCTGAATTCCCTCTTCTCCACCCTAGTCTTTCCCATTTGTGGGCCATATACCAACACAACACACAACTTTTGCCTCTGTATCACCACCCATGCTTTAACTATTCGTCCCACCTTTCCATTCTGACCACCTGCTTGCTGATTTCTTCTGATACTGTACTATTATTCCCATGCAATTACTCCTTCTATCCCCACCTGCATGCAACATCTTGTATTCTCCTAACAACCTGCTCGCCCTGTCTCTTTTCCATCTGGTCTCCTGCACATGCACTTCCAACCTTCTTTTCTGCTTCATCTCCACAACCTCGACTCTTCTCCCATCCATTGATCCCACATTCAAACTACCTGGCCGGACCTCGCTTCTGAACTGGTACCCGCCTGGCAGAGCTAGTACCATCTTGATCAGTTTGGGACTCTCTGGTCATAAATCGGCAACGCTACCCTGGTTGACCTGCTGGACCTACGAGCCTGTTATCATAATCCTGTGTGTGCACAAGTACACACAGCACTCTTTCTCTACTCACTGCCCGTCTCCCCCCTGCCTGCCCCTCTCCCTCCACATTTGACTCCTCTCCCCCACCCTTGAGGCACTCACATGACCCCACCCCACTCACTCCCTCTTCTCTTTCTCTCCCTCCCTTGTCTCTTCCTCCCCCCACTGCCTTCCCCTCCACTTCCTTTTGTCCTGCTCTATTTTATACCTTCATCATACTTATTCCACTTACAACAAGTAAATGCTTTTCACAAATATCACAGTTCCAAACCCACTCGGTTCAACCCTCAGCATACGCTCCCAGGTTCCCACTCTCGGACCTCCTCGATTCCCACTCCCGGACCTCCTCGATTCCCACTCTCGGACCTCCTTGATTCCCACTCTCGGACCTCCTCGATTCCCACTCTAGTTTCTCCCGCTAGTTGGCTGGGTGCCCCACGGAAAAATGAGGGATAGTTTCCAATATGTGGCGACTGCGTGAGGACTTCGTGGAGAAACTCCCCCAAGTTTCCGCTTCCCCAGCCTCCCACCCTCGCTCTGCTTCCCCAGCCTCCCACCGAGCATGATGTGTGGATCAGTTTTGAGAAGGCCTTTCAATTGCTCACTGAATGACAATGCCTGCTGTGCAGTAGGTGGTAATTTTTCCAGAAGGAGTTTCTCCATGGAAGTCATTGTTATCCTATACCAGGGTCACTGGTACACAGCTGGAACAGTATTTGTATGCATTACTGTTCTTTGCCGCTGCTCGAGGCGACGTTCTGCGAGGAAACTTTTCACTTCTTGCAGTTTTGTCTTGATGATGCAATGTCCAAACCAGTTTAGAGTTTATACTCGTTCCATGGTACTTGTCAGGTGTGCACTGCAGCATACACACCATCCGACCTGCTTGGGTGTTCGTATTCTTCCATGATGAGTGTAATACACAATATCTTGTGCAATGATAAGTATCCGTATGCCTGGTGTTGGTTTAATGGTTTGGGTGGTGGGTTGGAGATCCTCGGATTCTGAGTTGAAATCCCACTCGGCTGTTGAATTAATACCAGGTGGGGTTGACGCTGCCTGTCATCCTTCCGAGGTCAGAAAAATGAGTGCCAGCTTGCTGGTATCCTGTGTCGGAGTGGCGACCTGTCCAGGATTGTACCCAAAAGCCAAGGAGACTGCTTGGGCAGCACCAATGCTCTGCACAGAATATGGTTCCAATGGATGGATGGATAAAGTGTCTGCCTCTGATGTTTTTCGCACATTAACATGGTGGTCAATTGAAAGTGATTCATCATCATTCTCAACAATCCATGCAAGAAGATTAAAACTAATTGCTGGGATAAATTCATCAACATACTTTTGTGAAATATATTGAGACCAAGGCCAAGTCTTTAATTTTGTACTTCACTTTGAATAATCTGTGACACAAAACAAACCGAGTGTACTTGGTCAGCTTTCTCATAAAGTTATACATCATCCAATTCATCTCAGATTAATTCAATTCATCATCAGATTAATCTTGAGAAACGGCGGCCCATGCCCCAGCATACATCCCTTTTTGGGACCAAGTCTGAGAAGATCATCTCTGACTCGCTTTGAAAACGAGGATGCCAGACATAAATTTTCCATCCAAATGTCTTTTGAATGCAGTTATTTTTTTATTTTATTTTTTTTATCTTTTTCAATTTACACTTCAATAATTTGGTTTATCAATTCCCGTATGAAGTAGTTCTCGAAATCCTTCTCTGAGATCAGACTTTTTGCCGACTTCCAACCCTTCAATTACTCCCCTCTGCATGTTATTGGACAGCTGTCAAAAATGCTTCAAATTTGGTGCTGTCTGGGGAACTATTCTGCTGTGACTGTAGGAACTGCAATAGGACATGTGTACTACAACGTCACCTGCAATTGTGTCACTTCCTGCTCTATAACCTTCAGAGAGCTCAATGCGCATGCACTCAACTTTTCTCATATCAGCAGTATGTTTTAAAGTTTTAACAGCTGCATGCAGTGTGAGAGGATGAACATCTTCCAACTTTCAATTATCTTTGTATGAACATTTGTCATTCTGGAAACTGATGCATTTGGTTATGTCATACTGAGGATGCTGGATCATGTCTGTTTCTGGTTAATGGGCATGTGTTGCAGATGTATTACTTGTACTCTGCATTGATTTATCTCCCCCATCTTGTGCCTGCATCCTTTGTTCTACAAGTTTGATATTTTTTTGCTGAAGTGTATGTTGAATACCAGTTGTGATGTTTATGTGATAGTAACTGGCTTTGGTAAGTTGAAGTAGGCAGATTCTTGTCTTCGTTGTGTGGCAGCACAAAAATTGTCCCATGATTCACATGTGAACTTATTGAGCTTTTGTGGGTTTGAAGAGCAAAACATTCCAAAAGAAAAAAAAAATCTGAAAACCCACTCCGTGGGAGTACCTCCTATGCAGCTGCCCTTCACACGGCAGCTCACCGGATGACGGGATTGGGGCAAAGCCTTCGGAACCCCCAATCTTTGATGATAGGAGGGAAACCACGGGGTAACATTCCCGGGTCAGGTTGGGGTGGTGCTGAGGTGTCGTCCAACAGACGGCGGTCTCTTTGGGTTAACCTAAGGTGGTCCCTTTGGGTGGGTGCCTTGAATGTCCTATCCCAAAGAGAGGATGATCACCTGTGTCTGTTATCATCTGAGCTCAAGTGTTTGGACATTGCTGTTACAGCACTCTCTTAGGTTCAATGACCGGATTGTGGCAAGATAATGGCGGGTGGTTACACTTACTATTGGTTTGCTGGCTCTGATGGTAACCATGCCCATTTAATTGCTGTAGCTAGGTCCAATAAGCTGACTCCAATGATAATTGAGGGAACACCTGTCAACGAGCGTATTATGAGACTAAGAATTCGTCACTCCTTGGGTGTCATTTTCCTGGTCTCTGTATATGCTCCAACAGAGGCGAGTGATCTCACTGTGAAGGACACATTCTATGCCACAGTCGAGTCCGGTTGATCAGTGCCCTCGGCGAGATGCTCTTCTCATCTTGGGGGATTTCAATGCATCGACTGGAACTTAAAGGGATGGTTATGAGACACGTGTTGATCCCCATGGGTCTGGAACTGTGAACCAGAATAGCACGAAGTTCCTTGACTTTGCAAGAAGTCATGGACTGAGGGTGGCTGGATCATGGTTTCAGCGCCCACAGGCTCATTCGCTGGACTTGGTATTCCAACGCTGGCGGTGTGGCAAAGGAGAATGACCATGTGCTCGTTGATGTTCGCTGGAGGATGATCCAGAACTGCAGGGTCTATCAGAGTGCTGAGTTCCTCAATACTGACCACAGGCTTGTTGTAGCAACTCGAAAGTTGCAGCTTAAATTCAGGAGGATGTTACCATCCCAGCATAGGCTGGATGTTGGCAAGCTCAAGGATGAGACGGTAGCTGTGGAGTTTACGAACAGGCTGAGTGGAGATTTGGGGGGTCTGGGTGCTTTGGGGGATCCTGAAGAGTTGTGGTGTGCCTTCAAGACCACCATCCTTGACGTTGCCTGTAGATGTCTTGGAACTCACCGTAGGGTAAAGAAGGATTTTGTCTCAAGGGATGCTGGATACCATTGACCTGAATGGCAGAGCTGAGTTGTTCAGGGAGCTGAGGCGTAAAACTGTACGTGTGCAAAGGGTGGACAAGGAGGCCTATGTGCGAGGAATCTGTGAGGGGATAGAGCATCACCTGTAGTCAAGTGATTCTCGTCCTGCTTACAGGGGAATTCATGCATTGCGTTCCTCCAAGCCCATCCCTCGGTGTGCTGCAGTTTGAGCAGAAGGTGGTAGGTTCTTGAGAGAGAGGAGTCCAAAGTGAAGGCTCACTGGGCCAGTTACTTTGAGTGGCTATAGCAGGCTGATCCACCAGCTGTCGAGTTGGATGACAGGGTTGTTGCAATCCCCACTGCTGACCCTACAATCAACTGTGGTCCACCATTGTTTGTGGAAACACAGGCTGCGGTGAACCGGTTGAAATGTGGAAGAGCCCCTGGGATCTGTGGCATCCATGCTAAACTTCTCAAGGCTGGTGGAAATGCTGTACTCGTGTCATTGCATGCAGTTCTGTGCTCTGCCTGGAACACAGGCATCATCCCAACTGACTGGAAGAGGGGCCTTGTTTTCCCTCTCTGGAAAGGGAAGGGTGATTGCCAAGACTGCAACAACTACCGAACGGGTGACACTGCTCTCTGTGCCGGGTAAAGTCTGCTTGCTCGGATAATTCTCGATAGTGTTCGCCACCATCCGCTTGAGCACCAGTGTCCAGAGCAGTCAGGCTTTACACCAAAGAGGTCAAAGATTGACCATATCCTTGCTCTTCAGGTCCTCACCGAACGCAGACGAGAGTTTCAGCAGTGGCTGCTTGCAGCCCATGTTGATTTCTGTAAAGTGTTTGATTCAGTGAATCGGGATGCCCTCTGGAGGATTCTTAGCCTTCGTGGGGTGCCACCAAAACTGATCAATCTGATGTCTGAACTATATTCTGGTACTGAGAGCGCTGTGAAATGTGGTGATACCATTTCTGACTTATTTCGAGTTGTTACTGGAGTTCGTCAGGGGTGTGTACTGCCCGGGTTCTCGAGAGGATGTCGGAGAGATCAAGCTGCGGTGCATCGCTTAGGAATGTCAACATCTCTGACCTTGATTTCGCAAATGATGCATTCATCTTTGCGGAGACTGGATATCCTTTTGGGGGTCCTCGAGGTGCTGAATGAGGACTCTGAGCCTCTGAGATGATGGGTTTCCTGGGTCAAAACTAAGGTCCTCCAGGCTTTCAATGACATCTTGGATGCTACTATCCTGTCTGTACCCATTTGTGTCGAGGACATTGTGGTCACGGAGAGATTCACTTACCTTGGCAGTGATATTCATGTCTCTGCTGGCTGTGAGCCCGAGGTCAACAGACGTCTGGGTCGGGCCTGGGGAGTCATGGATTCATTGGATCATAGGGTGTGGCGTTGCTGGTACCTGTGCAGGAGGACGAAAGTTCCAGTCTTCAGTTCCTTGGTGCTTCTCGTCTTGTTCTGTGGATGTGAGACTTGGACTATGACCAGGGATCTGAGATGGAGACTTCATTCCTTTGGGACCAAGTCTCTTCAGAAAATCCTTGGCTATTGCTGGTCAGACTTTGTGTCCAACGAGCGGTTGCTGAGAGAGACTCAAATGAGATTTGTTACCTGCATAGTCCGTGAGCGTCAGCTGCGGCTGTAGGGACTTCCATCACCGTGTTATGGGGCGATATTTAACATCTAGAAATGGGCGTTATGTTCCAAACGGGGAAGATTTCAAACTTTTAAGGTTGAAGACCTCCAGATAAACCTCAAAAAAGCAGTCACCAATGCATAAATAAAATATATAACAAATATAAAACATTAAATTGAATTACTTTTTAATATGTGTTGTCATGATTGTGGTTGGATACAGTATATATTGCTTGTGGCAGGTTATCCTGTTGAGGTTGAAGGCTCAGAAGATGGAATGGAGGGTGACTCGCTTGGGCTATTTTTTGAAGAACTTCGTAATGGAGACTTGAGTGGCTGCCTTCATTTTCTGTTCATAGACCTCCTTGTAACATTTCAGGACATTCTCCATCTCCCTCCGTACCTTGGAACTTCTCATGCAGCCGGGATCATGTTCATCAAAGATGGCCGTGGCTTCATCGACCAATTTTAAACCTTTAGCCATGACCTTCGTCATGAGGGTTTTAACACGCACAACCTCCTCAGGACTTGATTCTGAGTCCTCTCTGATACCCTCCCCCTCCAGAGCTAGAAGATCTTCATTGCTCAGATCCTCCTTATATGAGAGAAGCAAATCCTCAACATCATCTTCGTCGACCTCCTCAAGTCCCACTTACAGGGCGATGTCCACAATCAGTTGCCTTGCTTCACTGACTTTAGCCTCTGTGAAACATACTGAACTCAATCACTGCCTCAGGCCAGAGTTGATGTTGATGGAGATGAAAGTGTGGCAGGGCATGCATTTCAAATAAAGTCCAGTTTCATCAAGGTTAAACCCCTAGCTTGGTGTGTAACCTCCATCCGCAATAACTGATTTGAAGACAGCTGGAAATTTTTCGACGGCGGCATGATCTGCAGCAGGAGCTTCCCCAGTCAACTTTAGATTGTGGAACGCATGGAGACTCTTGAAGCACTCGAACCACCCATGACTGCCAGCAAAAGGCACTGGATCATTGGTATCTTTGGTTAGATCGCCATACAAACTCCTCGCCTTCTCGTGAATGTCTATTCCAGACAAGGGCATGTTCTTATGATTCTAATGCTCTATCCACATGGTCAGCATCTTCCCATTTTCTCAATAACATCAGGCCGAGATCTTGCTGTTCTGGTAACACTGATATTTGTTGTTGTCTGTGCACTTTTATGGATTTTATCACGATTGTCATGAATGGTTTTCAATGTAGAATCATGAAGTCCCATCTCTGAATTTTAATGCTGTGCTCACCTCTATCAAAGCAATTTAAAACTTTTAATTTCACTTCCAATGAATGAGACTTTCTTGACTTCTTCTTCACTTGATCATTATCTCCAATGCCACTTGTTACACACTTTGCAGCCACAGTTTCGGCCTTTGTGAGTGAACGACTCGCTCAGAATGACGTAGCCCAGTTGTTGAATGAAATCCGTGCTGTCATGAGAATGCGTTATCAGAACACGTGTTATACGAGGGTCACCTGTACATTGAACACGAAAACCAATCTTTACATTTTTTTTCATGGTTTCTATAGTGGCCGGAGTCGATCCATCCAAAAGTTTCTACTGTTTTTGTTCTGTTACTTCCTGGTCAGTCTTGTGTTCTACCTTTTCCATGAGCCTCAACTCTATATAAAAGAGGAGGAAAGAAGGCAAGTTGGTAGATAAAACGCCCAGCGAGAACGGCACTAGGTAGACCACATACCTCCTCCAGGCTGAACAGTTTACGTTTTGTATCCCACTGATTGGCCGAATCTGCATCCGGACCTGAATCAAAATCCAATTGGCTTTTTTTTGTCACCTCACCAATCATCCATCTAGTTTTGTCGTAATCCATCCACAACTTTTTGAGATATCGTTTTTGGTCCCATTTCTCAATTGTGAAGAATCACTTTAGAAATCTAAAAATTCTCATATACAAATCTTCACTCAAATGAAATTAATTTGGCCTTGTCACACACCCAAGCTGGTCCTCCAAGTTTCGTCCAAATCCGTCAATAACTTTTTGCAATCTCCTGTTCACAGCCAAACAAACGGTTACAAATAAAACCTACGTCTACTTTCAGTGGTGGAGGTAATTGGCCAAAAGTATTGCATATATATATATATATATATATATATATATATATATATATATATATATTCACTCTAGGTAGTATAAAGTCTCATTTATAGGACAGTTGATCAAGTTACTGGAACCAGATCCTTTTTTATTATTCAGGCCATCTTGGTAAAATATAGGACTTTTGAGATCGAGAAAATTTTCACAATTATCATGCCAAAAATAAACATTTTTGAGAATGTCATGGATGATGGATTCAAGTTGCATAACCTTGATAATATCACAAAATATAAATGTTGGCAATTCCTACCAATATGATGGGTATGCTGAAGTTTCCCCCAATAATTGGGGTTCTTATCACCTGATCATTTCACTCTACCAATGAGAGGTGGTTCAAAAACTTCAAACAATGTTGCTGTGTTTCTCTGCAGATCCAAGCCACGTTAGAGCCACAGGAAATGTGCGTTATTATGAGTTCCTGATAAAGCAAGGCAAATTCAATTCAACAGAAAAGACAAAAGAAAATGAGGGGAATCAGGACAGCTTCATCAATATTGAGCGGGAAAGATATGAAGAGCTTTGCCGTGGCGAGTCTATCCAAATGGTGAGCTTTTTGCTTCTATGCATAATCTCATGATGTCGTATGTGGTGAAGAACAATGGATATGTTTCATGATCTATTGTCACCATTTTTCTTTAATCAAACTTCCTTAAAGCTAATGGTTACTATTGCCTGGCCTTACTCCCACCACACTTTTCCTGCTTTGACCAACAGACACCACGCAGGCAGAGTCGTCTCTTCTGCCGTTATCAAGACAAAGCGCATCACCCACAGCTCACACTCGCACCCGTCAAGGAAGAAGAGGAATGGGACCAACCTCGCATATTGCGTTACCATGACATCATCTCAGAAAAGGAAATGGTTAAAGTTAAAGCTTTGGCCAATCCAAGGGTATGTATCATATTTGGGGAACGAAAGTGTGTTATGTGAATAAGTGTGACGGTTTAATTAATGGAAGTTAATTGTGATGCTTAATAGGATAAGTGGAATGGCAATATGGAGCATGGACATTTCAGAAACTTCTCATGAGATTTTGATTTCTAGTAAATCTCATGAGAAATCATTAATCTTCTCTCCGTCAAATCTTCAATTATCTCTTCTTTTCTCTCTTCTTTTCTCTCTTCCTTTCTCTCTTCTTTTCTCTCTTCTTTTCTCCCTTCCTTTTTCTCCCTCTTTTCTCTCTCTCTCTCTCTCTCTCTCTCTCTCTCTCTCTCTCTCTCTCTCTCTCTCTCTCTCTCTCTCTCTCTCTCTCTCTCTCTCTCTCTCTCTCTCTCTCTCTCTCTCTCTCTCTCTCTCTCTCTCTCTCTCTCTCTCTCTCTCTCTCTCTCTTTCTCTATCTCTCTCTCTCTCTCTCTCTCTCTCTCCCTCCCTCTGTTCTCCTTCACTTCTTCCTTCTTCCATCTCTTCTTTTCCTCTATTGTTTTGTTATCTTGCCAAAACAAAGTTTTTGCAAGATATGTTAGTCAGCTTGTATGCTATTTTTTTTTGTTTTTTTTTTTTGTTTGTTTGTTTGTTTGTCTGTAAACACATATAAAAAATTCTGCAGAGCACAGTTATCATTGGAAATTTTTGTAACTTCGCATGTCAGAGGTCTATAGAGGTCCCTTTCAGTGCACAAAATTTTGAAGGTCAAGGTCACTTTGTCGCAAATCAGGGGAGTCGACGAAACCCTTATTTTTTGAGTAATTTTGATCGGATCGTCTTCAAACTTCATGGGAATATAGGTCATGCTCTGGCGCTCAGCTGATTAATTTTTGGTGGCGATTGGCCTTGACCTTCATATGTTTTTTTTTTTGTCTGTAATCGCGTATAAATCACTCTGCAGAGCACAGTTATCATTGGAAATTTTTGTAACTTCGCATATCAGAGGCCTATAGAGGTCCCTTTCAGCACACAAAATTTTGAAGGTCAAGGTCACTTTGTCTCAAATCAGGGGAGTCGACGAAACCCTTATTTTTTGAGTATTTTTGATCGGATCGTCTTCAAACTTCATGGGAATATAGTTCATGGTCTGGTGCTCAGCTGATTAATTTTTGGTGGCGATTGGCCTTGACCTTCATATGTTTTTTTTTTTTGTCTGTAATCACGTATAAAAAATTCTGCAGAGCACAGTTATCATTGGAAATTTTTGTAACTTCGCATATCAGAGGCCTGTAGAGGTCCCTTTCAGCACATAAAATTTTGAAGGTCAAGGTCAAAGGTCAAGGTCACTTTGTCGCAAATCAGGGGAGTCGACAAAACCCTTATTTTTTGAGTAATTTTAATCTAATCGTCTCCAACCTTTATGGGAATGTAGTATATGGTCTGGCGCTCAGCTGATTAGTTTTTGGTGGCGATCGGCCTTGACCTTCATGGTTAGCGCCTGAGGTCAAACATATTTGACCCCAAGGTCAAATTTTCAAGTTTTAGGAACCATATCGTGTAGTACCTCAAATTGAACACCTCTGAGTGCTTTCTAGATATGTCAAGCTTGAGACATTATGATGTCATTTGGTGACGTTATGAGGCAAACGCATATTTTTCATGGTTACTCTGTAGAACGATTCTCATCGGAATCTCTCGTAGGCAGATATTCCTCAAGGAGTCGCTCCTGGTGGATAGCAGCTCTGTTCACCTCAGTGTGACCTTAAAGAAGTCACACATGGTCACCTTTTGGCAAGATACGGGTCACCCTGCGGGTGACATTGGTTTATTTTACTTGTTTTGTTTTTTTTTTTGCTGTTTTCTCTTTCGTGTCTCCTTTCTCTACCTCACTTCTCTATTCTTTTCCTTTGTGCTCTCTCTTTCTGGCGGTGAGGAAATAAACATTATCACAGGGTAGTGACCAACAGGTTGAGTCACCTGATATTTTCTTAAAATGTGCGAGAGTCGATCCATCAAAAACCTTTACACCAATGACTAAAACCTTTTATTACCTGTGGCACCGAAGGTGGATGGAGGTTTTTTTTCAACACTGCCTGGTTGTTTGTCTGTGAGCAGGATATCTCAAAAGGTTGTCGACTGATGCGGACGAAACTTGGTGGACCGGTTGGGTGTCTGATAAGGACAAATTTATTCGATTTTGGTGCTGATCCAGATTCGAGGATTTTTTTTTTGTTTTTCAAGTGATTCTTCACCATTGAGAGATGGGGCCAAAAACAAGATATATACATGATATATCAAAACATTATGGATGAGTTCTGACAAAACTAGTTGGATGAGTCAGGTAGGTAATTGATGCAGTGTTTTAATGTAACCTAATGTAGATAAAATGAGTAAAAAAGACATAAAATGTCATAGCCCCTGCTGTTTTAGTAATTTTGCTGCACGGAGTTGAACGGCTGGCCCTTATTTATGTACAACTAAAATGGCTGCCAGTCATCCATCTTTGGTCACATCGCAAAATAAAGTGAGTTGTATGTGTATGCTATCACGGACTGTGCTTGTGCCAAATTTGAACAAAATCGGACCGTGCATGTCTGAGGGATGGTTAGGGACACATTTAAGTAAGAAAATGGCGGCCAGTTGGCCATCTTGGATCTGATGTCGAAAAAGAATGACGTGCATATGCTAGCCACCATTCGTTATCTCTTTACCGAGTTTAATCAACATAGGTAAATGAATGTCTGAGAAATGGTTGAGGACGTGTTTAACATCAGTTTTTTTTTTTTAATAACTAAAATGGCTGCCAGTCAGCCATCTTGGATCTGAACTTGGAAAAAAAAAGTATGTGCATATGTATACCCTCATGTGTTGTCTTTTTGCCAAGTACAAATGAAATCGGTACATACTTGTCAGAGATATGGGTGCGGGCGAACGCATTGACATGAAAATCGAGACAAAATCCATCAGCCCCCATTTCGGACCAGCGTCAAACGGGGGCTAATAATCAATTTATGATTATGTTTATCCATACATACTGCAAGGTCTGACAGGTGTGTTGACTGCATTTAATGTAGTGAAGGGAGTTTTGGAGCACTCCCACAATAGCTCTTTGCTGTTTCTCTCATGAATAGCATGTTTTTTTTGTGAGGTGGGTGGAGAGGGTGTGGGTTTTGCCCTAATCATTGAGCATGATGAAGGTAAAGATATGACAACAGATATGCAACACTAAATTTGATCTTTGTTTATGGAACACAGCAGATATACAGTGCCTATAGAAAATCTACATCCCTTTCAACATTTTCACCTTTTGTTGCTTTATAGCCTGGAATTAAATTGCATTAAATCAGACTTCTATTTACACATCGTAACCCACAGCTTCCAAGTGAAAAACAAATTCTACAAATTTCAGAAAATTAATTCAAAATACAAAACTAGAATATCTTGGTTGGATAAGTGTTTACCACCCTGAGTTAATACTTGGTGGAAGCACGTTTGACAGCATGTTGGTATACACCTTGGGGTTTCTTTCCCTCTTAGTGTACGTATGTTGTTCGTGGTGCTGAACTCAGCTCGTTCTCAACAAATGCCACCCAAGGTTTGCGTTTCACAAGTATGAACGATCATACACGTCGGCTACCAATCAAGTGGATCTTTGTCAGTTGGAGTCTGTGACTTCTGAGTGACGTTAAAGCTACCACATCACATCAACGCCACAACCTTTTTGAAACTTGTATTTCAAAGAAACAGATGCAAAGTCAAATGAGGAAGTTCACCATTACATACAATGTCCAACTCCGATTCCCACATTGAGTTGTTTCCTCCCAGTGTCCCTGTCCTGCTGACTCAACTCGCGCATGTTCACCTCATCCGCCGAGGTTGTCGAATGATCAAGTCCTGTCGCGTCGTTCTCACTCGATGTCCTTGCAACATCCGTCGGGGCTGTCCAACGCTCGATTTGCGTCGCGTTGTTCTCTCTCTCTCTTGCGCTGGCCCGTTCAGGATGATTGAAGAGTTCAAATGAATTATTTCCCGATACACAATCTTAATGAGTTTTAGTCAACCTAATTATAATCGGCTCCACACATTAACCACTCTGAACATTAACACCCCGTTCACTTATCCGAGTTGAATTGAGCACGGGGACAATCGATATACATGTGTCCCATCTCCCTTTATTTCCCTCGCATGGGTTTATGTAGTAACAGAATGATCCTGTGCCTTCCAGCAAATGTGATTCTCATCTACACTGGAGGTTTCGTCTTAGTACATTCAAGCATTTTCACGAATCTCACCAAGCAGTTTACAATTCAATACTGCCATCCACAGTCAAAATTATCCCATAACACCAAGCAGTTTATAATACAATTCAGTGATTTGTGCTGCAACAAACTTATAACATGGAACCGTCTATTTTAATCATTCATTAATACGGATTTACTAATGCTTATCCACAAATACCACAACCAATGCTTGCTGACCATGACATCCAGCTTCTTCCTGACACAAATTACAGCTGTGAGTCTGTTGGGATAGGTCTCTACCAACTTTGCACACCTTTATTGGGCAACATTTGCCCATTCTTCTGTCCAAAACTGTCCAGGCTTAGTCAACTTGTGTGGGGAGCATTGATGGACAGCAATCTTTAAGTCATGCCACAAATTTTCGATTGGATTTAGGTCAGGGCTCTGACTGGGCCACTCAAGAATGTTTATCTTTTTGTTCCTTTGCCACTCCAGTGTAGCTTTGGCTGTGTGCTTCGGGTCGTTGTCATGCTGAAAGGTGAACTTTCGTCCAAATTTCAGCTTTCTTGCATAGGGCAGCAGGTTTTCCTCTTGGATTTTTCTGTATTTTGCTCCATCCATTTTCCCTTCCATCCTGACAAGTCCCCCAGTCCCTGCTGATGAGAAACATCCCCATAACAGGATGCTGCCACCTCCATGTGTCACAGTAGGGATGGTGTTCCTTGGGTGATGTGCAGTGTTGGGTTTGTGCCAAACGTAACGTTTTGCATTTAGGCCAAAAATTTACATCTTGGTTTCGTCAGACCACAAAACTTTTTGCCACGTGGCTTGAGAATCTTCAGAGTGGTTTTTTGCATACCTCAGACGGGACTGAAGGTATGCTTTTTGAGTAATGGTTTCCTTCTTGCCACCCTACCGTACAGGCCAGACTTGTGGAGTGCTTGGGATATTGTTGTCACATGCATAGAGTGACCAGTCTTTACCGTAAAGGCATGTAGCTCTTTCAAACTTGCCATTCCCAGGCAAAAATGCTACAGTTAGAACAATGGTATATGAGAGTACTCATATATTAGAGTTGGTAACATGTCCTTCTGCAGTAGTCTGCAGAGAATTACTGCAGGAAAAGAATGTAGTAATTACTTTTTGCCTGGGATTGGCCTCTTGGTGGCCTCTCTGATCAGTCTCCTCTTTGCTTGGTCATCCAGTTTGAAGGGACGGCCTGGTCTCGGCAGGGTATTGGTGGTACCATACGCCTTCCATTTCTTAATGTGTGTCTTGTCTGTGTTCCAAGGGATATTCAAGGCCATTGAAATATTTTTATACCAATCCCCTGATCTGTGCCTTTCCACAACTTTATCCCAGAGGTCTTTTGAAAGCTCCTTGGGGCTTATGGTTGAGTCTTTTCTGTGAAATGTACTTCCCATCAGAGGAAACCTACGATCAGCTGATTTTATTCTGAAATAATCAGAATCACTACTATTTAACACAGGTGGAGGCCAATTAACTTGGTGTGTCATTTTGAAGGTGATTTGTTGCACCTGAGCTCATTTACAATTCAAATTATAAGGGGAGTGGATACTTGTCCAACCAAGATATTCTCGTTTCATATTTTAAAATAGTTTTCTGAAATTTGTAGAATTCGTTTTTCACTTCAATGTTGTAGGTCACAAAGTGTAAATAAAGATGGAAAAAGTTTGGTTCAATGCCATTTAATTCCAGGCTATAAGGCAACAAAAGGTGAAAATGTTGAAAGAGTGTGGAGACTTTCTATAGGCACTGTATACCATGTTAGGTAGTAGGTTGTAGACAGCAACCGCTCAAGGTAGTACTACCATTCTGATTTAGGAGCGTAAAAGTGGTGTCCGGAACCATCTTGCACTCTCCGTATCAGGTTTGCTGGTCTTACTTTCTGTCTCACTCCAACAAAACCTACCCGGCTAGCTTTAATATCTTTCTTGCAAACAAACATCACACACTTTTCTTACTCACTCATTTTCACTCCTCACTTTACATTCTCTCTTTTATCCTGGTGTTGGCACAGTGGTTAGGGCAGCGGCTTGGGATCCAAAAGGTCCTGAGTTCAAGCCCCGTTGGGCCACTGAATTAATACACCAGGAGTTGACTCAGCCTGTCATCCTTCCGAGGTCGGCGAAATGAGTACCAGTATACTGGGCCGGTGTATACCCCGGTTAAAATAGTTGTACCATATCCCTGTGTCATAAGAGGCGACCAGGGTTGCGTCAGGAAGGGCATCCGGAATAAAACATGTGCCAAATCACAATGTGGATCATACGGATGATCCGCTGTGGCGACCCCGAAAGGGAGCAGCCGAAAGAAGAAGAAGAAGACTTTACATTCTCTCTTTTATTTCTCTTTATTTAAGGCCTGGCTTCGATAAGGACCATTTTGTCCGTGACTGGAGCCTTCAACATAAAATAAATAAATAAATGAAAGGTGAGGTCAGGTATGGGAGCATGTGCCGGAGCAGCGCATCGCTGGTACTCCAGGGGCCTCCGTCTGGCCATCGCCCAGGCAGATGCCTGGCCCATCCCCATTCCTCCTCCTCACACATAGGCCTCTTTGTCCACCCTGAGTACACATACAGTTTTACGCCTCTGCTCCCTGAACAGCTTAGCTCTGCCGTTCAGCCTGGCCCTGTGAATCTGGTCAATGCTATCCAGTATCCCTTGAGAGACCCTTGTCCCTTCTACACCCTACGCTGAGTTCCAAGACATCCACCGGCAACATCAAGGATGGTGGTCTTGAAGGCACTCCACCACTCTTCAGGATTCTCCAAAGTACCCAGACTCACCCCCACCCCCCCCCCCAATCCACACTCAGCCTGTTCACAAACTCCTCAGCTACCCTCTCATCCTTGAGCTTGCCAACATCTAGCCAAGGCTGGGATGGTACCATTCTACTGAATTTAAGCTGCAAATTCAGAGTTGCTCCAACAAACTTGTGGTCAGTATTGAAGAACTGAGCACTCTGGAAGACCCTGCAGTTCTGGATCATCCTCCATCGACCATCAATGAGCACATGGTCAATCTCCTTTACCACACCGCCAGCGTTGGAATACCAAGTCCAGCGATGAACCTGTGGGTACTGAAACCATGAACCAGCCACCCTAAGTCCATGACGTCTTGCAAAGTCAAGGAACTTAGTGCTATTCTGGTTCACAGTTCCACACCCATGGGGACCAACACATGTCTCATAACCATCCCTCTCATTTCTCGTTGATGCATTGAAATCTCCCAAGACGAGAAGAGTATCTCGCCTGGGGCAATGATCATCCACAGACTCGAGTGTGGCGTAGAATGCATCCTTCACGGTGAGATCACTCGACTCAGTCGGAGCATAAACAGAGACCAGGGAAATGACACCCAAGGAGTGATGAATCTCCTTAGTCTCATAAAACGTTCGTTGACCAGTGTTAACTCAATTATCATTGGTCAGCTTATTGTACACAGCTACAGCAACTCCTTGGGCATGGTAACTATCAGAGCGACCAGACCAATCGTAGGTGTAGCCACCTGCTATGATATCACCGCCATGATTTTACCACAATCCGGTCTCCAAACCTCAGAGAATGCTGCAATACCGATGCCCAAAGGCTTGAGATCAAATGATAACAGAGACAGGTGATCATCGTCTCTAAGGGATAGGGCATTCCAGGCACCCACCCAAAGGGACCACCTCAGGTTAACCCAAGGAGACCGCCATCTGGTGGACAACACCTCAGCACCACACCGACACACACGACCGCAGTCTGACCCGAGAAGGTTACCCTGTGGTTTTCTTCCTACCATCAAAGATTGGGGGTCCCAAAGGCTTTGCCCCAATCCCATCATCAGGTGAGCTGTCCTGCGGAGGGCACCTGCACAAGAGGTCTTCCCACGGAGTGGGTTTTCAGATTTCCTTTTGCTTTTCGTATGTTTTGCGGAATGAAGGGTTTTACGGTGGCCGGAGTGCAAATCCTGCCACTAACCTCCTAATAAAAGTAACTCAACTGCAGGAGGATGTCCGCAGATACAGTTGGGCACGAGATATGGATGGCTGTTTGCTCACAAGGAGCTCCTCTGCCCTTTTGACAGGTTTTGTTTTTAATTCTGCTGGGTGTCCATTTCCATACACCCTCATCATCAGGAAACCTGGTGGGGGAGCCGGTTTAGTCGCCGACAATCCGACCATGAAACAGGTTAATACAGGTTCACATGGTACCTGTAGCAAGTCACAGATCTAATCTGGCCTGACCTGACAATGACTGTATATCAAATCCACAATAAGAGTGAAAAGACTTATCCATTCAACTACAGCTTGGTCAAGCAGCTTCATATAATAATTAGCAAAGCAATTCAATTCGTTATTGCTGCTGATATAAAATCATTCCTTTTCTACATTGGTCTAAGCACATTCGTCGTTTGGTTTTCACATTAGCCACTTAAGTCTGAACACGCTTCTCTTCTCGCAATGGACTGACATTTGAATCAGAAACGGGACATATCTCCTGTATGCCTCTTTAGATGTATACCATTCCTTCAACACAGCTTGGCACCTGCCATTGCTTGCCAAGCTCACTGCCTATGACATTAAAAACTATTTGGGTGGTGAACTATCTCCACTGTTGCAACGACTGCACAACTTTTGATGGCTTCTTATCAATTGCTTTATCTGTGGAGGCTGTTGTGCCCGAGAGCAGTCTTCCGCCCAAATCTTACTTTTCATTAATTCATTGTTTCCTTAGATAATTATATTTATCATGTAGTCGATGCCTCAACACAATGTTGAGCAGTTCAACAACCCTGTGACAGAATGGCAGTGGTTGCATCCCTCACAGCAAACCTAGAAAATGTATAAACTGATACCTGGAACACGACTTTTGATCTCGGTAAGTCCCATTTATTCAGTTTCTTTCCACAAGAACCATTACGGAAATCGATATTTCTGCTTCTGTGATGAACCTGTGAAAAAAGCTCAGTCCATTGAACTCTTGGATCTGACCTTAACCAACAACTCTCCTGGGCTACCACATCTCTAAGGTTTTGAGAAAACCAGTCACAGATTTGGCATTCTGCACTCGGCAAAGACATTCATTCTTTCTGCAGAATGTCTTTGCAATGAAGCATTGGAAAGCAAAATGAGTTTTTCTCCCTTATGGAATGGAAAGGGAGTAGGAGCAACATCCATGTATCCAACCTTGCACACTTGAAAACGTTTGAGACAAAGGCTCTGAAGACCATTGACATCACCCATCAAAATGCTGTTTCACCGAGTCTACTGTTTTCTCACCAGAGACTGGTTGTTGATTGGCCTTTTATTCTTCTGCTGTTTGTCATCTAGTCTTGCTTCCTCTGCCCTTTCAGCCACCCACACATCACCAGCTAGGGTAAAGACGTTGATCAAACACCCTCCTTTTTGTCAGCCTTTTTAAAATCTAGGCCTCTTGGTCACCTGTATTCCTTCAGAAACAAAACACAAAAAAGAACAATCAGAGATTGCAGACCCTCACCAGGACTTGTTTTGTGTGGCGTTTGTGTTACTGGTGTGTTATGTAATTAATAAGAGACAATTAGAACTGCCACTTTATAACTGCTAGCAGTGATGACTGACTATCAAGACGACCTGCTTTGATTGTACACCTGACCCTGACCCATGGCATTTTTCATTATCCCCCGCCAACCAACAAAGTTGGCGGGGGATATAGAAATGGGTTCTGTCCGTCCGTCCGTCTGTCACATTTCGTTTTCGGAGCTTAACTACAAATCCCCTCAAGATATCTTTACGAAATTTGGTACACATATCAAGCAAGTGGTGAACTGGTGCCTTTTTATATTTAGAGATTTCCCCCAAAAAAATTTCTGTCACTTTCCATGGAAACAAGTTCGGTATTAAGAAATAATTGAGGTTAACCTTTCTTTCCAGAGCTTAGTTGCAAAACTATTATCTATTTCTTGATGAAATTTGGTACACACATCAAGAATAAAATGAACTGGCGCCTTTTGCTACTTGTGAATTGATATAGACATAAGGTGTGTCCGTCCATTCGTCCGACTGTCCGTCACATTTTGTTTCCGGAGCTTAACTACAAATTCCCTCAAGATATCTTTACGAAATTTGGTACACATATCAAGCAAGTGGTGAACTCGTGCCTTTTGATGTTTACAGATTTTAAAATATGTGTTCCGTTTCCATGGAAACAAGCTGGATTGAGATGAATTTCCCTGATAATCCAGTATCTTAAATGGCTTGTAAAGGCCCAGTCAGTCACACCTTGACGTTTTAGCCAGCTTATGCCGATTTTTGAAAAATTTGTCTAAAACGCTGCTACACGTCGAATACGTTATGGGTAAGTTTTGGAAACATTGAGAGCATGCTGAAAAACACTGCCATGCGTCGTAGTACGCTGGCTTTCATCGTTGCACTTTGCGGTTGTCCTCAAATTTTAGCATGCTTGAAATTTTACGACTTATGCCAGGGTATGATTCACAAGTTCCGCTACGCTGGCCATAAGTCGTAGGCACGTTATGCGATAGTTGACACACGTCGACATGCGTTAATTGTAAGTGAATCATAAGGCGAAATGCGTCGAGGTAATGTTTAGCGTACCCGAAACTTATTTCTAACCTATGAGTAATGTGTTGAAGGCACGTTACGCGATCGTTGACGCACGTCGACACACGTTACTTGTAAGGTACTCATAAGTCGAAACGCGTCAATGTAATGGTTAGCGTCAGTGTTCCAGACTCCCTGGTTTTTTAATATATATATTTTTTTTCTTCGGTATGACGGTCATGTTGACACTTTGATTTCTAGTGCGGTTATGATTTAAATCGTTGAGCGGCAGCCTATTAATTATATTATATTATAACCGCACTAGAAATCGAAGTGTCAACCTCACCGTCATACCAAAGAAAAAAAAAACAGGGAGTCTGGAACACTGACGCTAACCATTACCTTGACGTGTTTCGACTTATGAGTAACTTACAAGTAACTTTTGTCGACGTGTGCCAACGATCGCATATCGTGCCGACAACTTATTCCCATCGCATGCGGAACGTGTGAGGCATACGGAAAGTACGTCGTAAAATGTTTAACACGTTTAAAAGTACAAGACGTACTCCACTTACTACGACGTATGATAGTGTACTTTTGCATTCTATTCACGCATACCAACCTTACCCATACCATATTCTACGTGCGCCAGCGTTTTAGACGCATTTTTCAGAGGTCGGCATACGCTGGCAAGATCGCCAAGGTGTGACTGCGATGTTGACACTTCCATTTCTCCGGCGGTTATGATTTGAATCATTGTGCGGCAGCCTTTTAATAGGCTACGCCACGTGATCGTCCGCAATACGTGCAGCGCGCTATGCATAAGTTAGACTATCGTTGGGCATAGGTTGTGAACGCCGACAACAGGCTAAGCATTCGTTGGTATAAGTTATCTATAAGACAACGAAACTTTCTGTGTCCGTTACTAATATATTATGCATACGACCAACTCGTTATGAATACGTCCGAATCTTTAAAAAAAAAACATCAAAAGTTCAGTGTAAGCCAGCGTTTTACATACATTTTGATACGTTGCCATTGCTGGCTAAAACGTCAAGGTGTGACTGGGCCTTTAGTGGAGTGAAAACCTTGTCCTCATTTACTATGGCAGGGAATATCGAAGACTTTGTCTTCAACGGATGCTAGTTATTATTCGATTGAATGCAGAATGTGATTAAAATAAACTCAATTCAAATCAAATGGAAGACCAAATAGGTACAGTCCTGCATCGGGGTAATCAGGAGGAACCCAAACAAGCAAAGAGCAAAGATAGAGTCATCAGGAGGAACCTGCATAGGATTTACATTTCAGCTGTGACTCCTCTACCCTTAAACCCATGCAGGCACAGCCAAGTGAGCTTTATTCTAAAAAAAAAAATGAAAGAACCCAGATCAAAAAAATAAAAATTCTGGCTGCCAGATCATGTGTCTGATCAAATTGAAATTTAAAACGTATATTCCTCATCACTACTCGATCATATTTGTGAAACTTCACATCAATTGATTAAGCGGTTGCAGAAAAAACATTTAATATTTTTCTTTAATCCAATATTGCTGCCAAATGCTGTGACCTATCAATTATTCCTATACAAACTTGTACACCCATGGCTTGGGGAACATTTGTGTGAAGTTCCCCTCGATCTGTCCAGCCATTCTGGAGAAGATTTTTATAAGTTTTATAGTGAATCCAATATATACCGGGCGTAGTGGCGTGCGCCTGTAATCCGGCTACTCGGAGGCTTGGGTTGGAGGATCGCTTGAGGATGGGTGCTCTGCACTGGGCCGTGCTATGAGAGGGTGTAGGACAGCCCGGAATCATGGCGAAACCCAATCCTTATCCCTGTGTCGTAAGAGGCGACCAGGGTTGCGTCAGGAAGGGCATCCGGCGTAAAACCTGTGCCAAATCAGTATGCGGATCATAACGGATGATCCGCTGTGGCGACCCCTAACAGGAGCAGCCGAAAGACGACCACCAGTGAATCCAATATGGTTGCCAAACCATGTGACCTATGACATCATATGTGTGAACCTTTTGTTCCTTGTGAAGAGGTGGTTATATGTGTGAAGCTTCACCTCAATCTGTTCAGCCACTTCAGAGAAGATTTTTGAAGGTTTAAAAAAAAAATTATATTTTTATTATTTTTTGAAATGATATGGCTGCCGAATCACATGACCGATGACATCATCAAATGTTTTCCTGTGGAACGTTTTATCCCTCGATGACCCTCAAAATTTTTCATACTCATCAAATGTTGTGTTCTGCATATGCAATATGACGTCATAACAAAGGCATGTATGATGTCATGAAAAACACTTATTCCTCATGAGCAGTACTTGGCATGTGCCAAGTTTCAATTTTTTCTTTGATGCAGTTTCAGATATACAGAGGTCTAAAGTTTTTCCGTTTTACCAACATGGCTGCCACACCAAATGACCATAATTATATTTGAAATATTCTACATGAGTATTCGTTCTTATGATGAAAATTTTGTCTCGATCCGACAAGCGGATGTGGAGAAAAACACTGAAGTTCTGTGCAGACAGACAGACCAACGGACCCAAATGCAATACCCTCTCCTCTGGCGAGGGTAATTTTTATACAGGATCAAGCCTCATGTGAGAGTGAGATTACAGAGTGCTAAACGGCAATGGACACAGTGGGTCCAAATGGATGTGCAAGCAAGGAAATGAATTCTGGGGGGAAAAAAATAAAACTGGACAGAAGGGAGAAACCAGTAACCTGCAAGTAAGAGGAGGTTGGTTATGTAGTGTTAATGAGGGTAGAAGATATTGTGGGTAGGGATGAAAGATGGCATGAGGTTGTGATGCCCTGACTGCTTGAAGCCCTGGAGAGATGTGGGATTGAACAGCCTCAGGAAAAGTTGTACAAATGGTGGTGTACAAAATGTAGGCTTGTGGAAGTGATAGAGGACAAAAGGGAGTGCACTTATGATAGAGTGGTGCGACAACACACTGATATAACAAGGGATGAATGAATAGGTACAGGAGAGGGAAGGAAGGAAAGGTAGCAACCCCCAAGTTCAAGGAAAGGGTTAATGAGGGTAGAAAAGATCATTTCTAGGGATGGAGGATGACCTGAGATGATGGTGTATGCAACCTTGAAGCCATGGAGGGAAGACAAGGAAAGCATAGACTGAGCAATGTAGTTCCACAAGCAGGAAAAGAGAGGAAAAATTGAGGACAGGTGAGCTGTGAGCCTGTATTTTGGGAGTTTCACAAGGAGAGATTTACTGGAAGAAAGCGAGCTATGCGCCCCCTATTTTCTGGCCTGTGGAATTGCCTCCGTGTTTTTCAAATGACATTCCTCCCTCCACTGCTTCATGGTGCAGCTCACTGCCATCTCGTATTCCCCATTTGCATTCGTCTTTCTTGTGCCGCTGTCCTTAGCCATACCTCACCCTTTCTTACAGGTAATGTTCAAATGTCCGCTTGTTCCGACTATTAGATATAAAAGTGTTGTCTCTGGAAAAAGCTTGAAAGATGGAATTGTGAAATCCTGGCATTCAGCTGTCAATGGCTAACCGAAAATATCAATCAATTTCAATTCTGTGCAGTTGAGAAGAGCCACCGTTAAAAACCCCAAGACAGGAAATCTAGAAACGGCAGATTACAGAGTCAGCAAAAGGTGAGTGCAGATGGTAAGATGATCTCAGCTTGCCGGGTGATGTGCTGTCATGAAGGCCAAAGTGGCCTGTTTTTCCTCATTGCTTCTGCTTGTGTGTAATTCTCTTCGCTATTGGTTGCTTTCACAGCTCAGAAGGGCAACCATCTCCAATCCGATCACGGGGGAGCTTGAAACGGCGCACTACCGTGTTAGCAAAAGGTGAGTGTGGGCCTTAGCCATACACAACAACGGAATTCAATTCCTTTCTGGAGCTCTCTGGCATGCTGTTTTGTTTTGCACATGCCAGAGAGCCGTGATGGTTTGTCTGCACTTCCTGGCTTTGTGAAAGCAACTAGTTCGCTGTCCATCTTTCAATTCCTGGGTGTTTTGATTGTGTAATAGCCATTAGAGAAGGATAATTTCACAAACCGTTTTGAGTGTTACGAACCCTGGAAGTGGTGCTCACGCTTTGTGATATGCTTTTACTCTGTTGTCTATATTGCTGCATGGTGTAAACACACCCAGGCAAAAATGGTAATTGTCTGCATACTATTTTAGTTGGAACTATGTTATATGAGAGTACAACTCTCTCGTTCGGCAACTCCACCGACGAATTGAAGAGTACAACTCTCATATACCACAGTTCTAACTGTTCCATTTTTGCCTGTGCAGTTTTGAACTTTTACAACATTTGGGTGAGCAAGAAAAGTGTAAGGGTGCTTCAAGTGAAAGTTTTATCTTTCACTAGCTCTGAGTGTATGCAATGCATTATTTATCAGGACAGGAAGCAAGGCATCTCACCCCCACCCCACTCCCCACTGTAGATTTTGTTTCCATTCCCCCTTGTGCCTGTGACCTGACCCTGGGGGCTACCAACACATGATTATGCATTAATTTGGTGGAGTTTGGCCAGCCCTGTTTTTTTTTGTTTTTTTATTTAGTTATTTCTGTGATTTTCAAATGTATATACCCACTTTCAGAGAATTGCCTTATTTAATATAGTAGGATGGCATGTAATTGATGCTGTGCTTGTTCACCGATTACTCGTGCAGAACTAACTTGAGGTGCATTATTGTTTACTTTCGTGTTTGTGGCTTATAACAATGCCGGGGCATGCAAGACAGTGTAAACCCAGGGAATGATTTTGGCTGAGTTGTTGGGCTTCGTGAAAGGAAAAGGGTTCTCTGGTGTTGGGCCATCCAGGGAGTCCGTCCACACACATTAACGGAGCGAACGGTCGTGTCATAAAAGACTTCTTTGCATATGAATGAGATCTTGCTGAAGATCCGAACCTCATTTTTGAGTACGGAACGCGTACTTCACCAGTATCTGGTTTCCCATAAATTATTTTACAGTTTTACTTTCACGAGAATCACCCTTATAAGATGATGAGTTTGGAAAATTAGTTGTGCATTCGGATGTAAATTTGGTAGGAATAATTATTAGTCATCGTGCTAACGGTAGCTTTGGCACTTTGATCTGTGCCGTTAATTTTCTCGTTCGATGCATCTGTAAAATGAAGTAGAGAGCAGCAAAGAAACTGATTTAATCTTAAACTTAAAAGATACTGGGGCTAAATATATACCATTAATTAATATATTCTGTGAATAAAGGTCAGCTTTGGGCTACCTGTGGTCGAGTGCATTAACTTCATCCATGCCCCTGGTGCGTGCAGCGCTTGGCTTGGGGAATCTGAAGACTCCGTGGTGGCGCGTATCAACCGACGAATCGAAAGCATAACAGGTCTCAATGTGCAGACTGCAGAAGACCTCCAGGTGATTTTTGCTGTTTCACATTGAAATGCTTTGGAGGAATAGTATGCACCTTTTGATCATTTAAGCAAAGTTTTATGTTCTTTGTAGAGCAGTCACATTTTCAGCAGTCCTTTGCATATTGAGCCTCGGTCCACATGCTTGTGGATAAAATCGAAATTATTTGTGAATATTAAATTACTTTCTACAACATCCACTGTTAAATGGAGCAAAGTTGTTTCGAAACCTGTCGCTGCACTCCCTCCCTGTGATGTTCTACACTTCATAGCATCTACTACTTCTGATTATCATGTGTAGCAAGTGAATGTTTTATCATCATTTGACACTTGTACTGTGCTATAAGGGGTTTAAAAGAATGTAGGAATGGGATGCTCACAATCGTTGAAGACTGGTCAACATTTTGAATGTTTTTCATGAACGTGTTCTCAAATTGAATTTACTCCATTTATCCCTCAAATCGTCTGTGCCAATAAAACAGAGGTTTTCAGATTACCCTTTCAGCCACGTCTCGAGGGTTTCAGTAACTTTCTCATCATCATCAAATAGGCAGCCACACCACAGGTTGTACTTAAAACGTCGAAACAGATCCTTAATTGTTGATCACCAGCTCTGGGTTGGATGGTGGCGCTGATGCAGCTGCTTGAAGCCACATTTATAACTGCCAGTCAGTGCAACATGAGCCTTGTGCACAGACACAAAGGAGCACACCTTTCTTCAACATCCCCATGATGTTTTTTTTCCTTGATGGTCCACCACATTGTTTGCATGAGGCTGGCATAATATTCTCCCGTGATTGCAGACTGCATTGACAATTTCCAGGTTCTGTGGCTATTTTGGTGACTTGAACATGCTAATCGTCCATGATTAATGCCTTGACTAGAACAAGTTTATGGGCCAATCACAACTGCTAGCCACCATGTCCTGGGGATGTCTTCGAGTTGGTCGGCCACCGATTTTTCTCCTGTACATTATGAGGGGCACACCTTCGCCATACACTGTCACCACCATGAAGCTTGCACACTTCTTTGCATTAAAATATGATGATGCTCGTGCTGTTTTGAAAGCTCCATAACTGTGTGACATACCAAACATTGATGACAATGAAATTAATCACGTATAAAAACCATGCATGCAATTTTATAATGAACAACAAACCATGGCTCAGTTGCCAAGTCCTCCATTTCTAGAACGTTACGAAAACTCGTATTTGTAGCATGGGATTCTAAACAGAATAGGGATGAAGGCGGCAAAATGCAAATGGCATCTTCCGTCATCAAGCCGGCAAGCTGGGAGCAACAATTCGCATTATTGCCACATCTGATGCAATTTAAATGCTCTAATGGCAGTGAGGGACTCCGTTTGAAACTGTTTGATAATATGTAGCTTTTTGATGCCAAAGGTCCGTAATAAATAATTGTATTGGTGTCAAAGCCACTGACCAATTGCAAATTAATAGTTGGATTGTGTAATGCTGTTTTTTTATTTACTTATTTTTTTTTTATTTTTTAATACATCATTTTTATTTCTTTATTCCATAGTTTTTGTACCTTTGTACATTCAGTATTCATTTTTGGGCATTTTTATGTGCGTTCCATGATTAAAGGTTAATTCATGTGCCACCAATCTGTACACAAAGTCTTGGTCTCTCGGGACACCATCTATCTATAATTCCAGCAATCTCTGTGTGTGTGTATGTGTGTGTCTGTCTGCGACCGCTGTTTCTCGACAACCACTGGTCTGATCGAATTGAAACTTGCCAGGTATATTGCTGGGGCCCTGTGGATGTGCCTTTTCAAGGTTTGATATTAATGAGACAAGTGGTTCCCAAGTTATGGCCATTTATTTACCAAACCAATGACAGGACACTGTGCTTTGATGTCACAATTGACGTCACAATTCTTCTTTTTTTTATTCTTTTTTTTTTTTTGCATGTACGGGCACGCACACACGGGCACGTACTAGTTTTATCAATTCTGATACTTTCCCAATATGGACCATCATCCGAGTCACTGTGACGGTTTGTGAAAGGAATATAATTGTGTCATGGAGTTTCTGCTGGAAATATATTGGGCAGTTGTTCCACCAAATTAACTCTCTTACATGAGTGCATTATGACGATGATTCTTATTGCTTGTGGAATTGATGTTTTTCTACAAATTATACTCATCTCTTTCATTGCTTGTCCATCTAAATTGACACATTTCTCTATGCAGGTGGCAAACTACGGCATGGGTGGTCAATATGAGCCGCATTTTGACTTTGCAAGGGTGAGTGATTATTTTTGGAGGCAAGAGTGGGCAGGGAGGACGTGAACACACGGAGAGGCACGCAAATGATTTTGGAACAAGTGCATTGTTGTTGGTGCGTGAGAGGTGTGAAGTGAAAATATTGGACTTTATACAACTCTCTCTCTCTCTCTCTCTCTCTCTCTCTCTCTCTCTCTCTCTCTCTCTCTCTGTCTCTCTCTCTGTCTCTCTGTCTCTCTGTCTCTCTGTCTCTCTGTCTCTCTGTCTCTCTCTCCAGAAAGAAGAACCAGATGCTTTCAAGAGCCTTGGTACTGGAAACAGAATAGCCACGTGGCTTTTTTATGTGAGTCCAATTTGATATTTATTCTGTAAACCTGGAGCTCATCGCAGTTGCTGTTGTAATTGAAAGATTTCATCATCTTCGTATGTTTTTTTTTTTTTTCTTTCTGAGGGAGCTTTGGCCTTTTGTTTGTCTCACTCCAAAGGGAGAGGATTTTTTAGTGCGCATGTTCACATGTACACCAACTTCATCGTAATGCTCTTGGGTTGCCTTGGACACAGTTTGCTAGTTGTTGGATTGAACCTTGTTGATTTTTTTAATTTTTTTTATTTTTAACCTAAAGTATGGATTATGTCCCAAAGTATCTATGCCCATTCCTGAGTGTGTGTTTCTCCACACCATTTATGGTTTGAGGGATACTGCAAGTCTTACAGGCTTAACTTGCATGCCCAGCAATGTGCCCTTCCTGCCTTAGGCACACTGTCTCACAAAGTTGTTGAACTTGACCATAACATTTTAGGTCTACTTTAATCACAAGTTAATTTTGTACCCTGAATGTGGATTATGACATAATTAGGCGTGCCCGTTCTTCAGTGTTTGTTAACACTTTGATATACAGTAATCTGTATCTGTCACATTCATTCCAAGACATTAAAAAAAAATTATGCCACATGCATGCAGCTTTTCACAGCAATGAAGCGGGGTTCTAATATATATTAAACACCTTAATTTGTTTCATGAGCCGCGGTTGAGAATGTGCATTTGAGAATGAAGCATTAGAACGGGTATTTGAATCCGGAAATTGAGGGTTTGGAATGAGGTTTGAATGCAGAGTTGGATAATGAAGGCTTGGGAATGGGGAAGGTTCAAACTACAATCATTGACCCTGTAATGGCGGACCTTACAGATGCCGCATTTTCTCCTTGAGCCAACCGATCTAACAACTCTTATCTTTTCGCCCAACATTATAACCCTTCTCTGCCTTTTGACACAACTAACTTTGTCCATCGCTTTTATATTTGGGTTTATTAAAAACGGTGCAGGAGAAACAACACAAGGCTCGTAATGGCAGATAATCCTACATGTACGGGATGGACACAAAAGATGACTCTTCTCGGCTCAAAAACCGTGATTGGTCGAAATGAAATCCCACGATAATGAAATCAGGACAAAATAGATTGCCCACGATTGGTCGAAAACCTGTGAAATTACATCCCCCGATATTTGAGGGTCCACTGGATTGGTCACATTTGCCTCAAAACTGCCTCCTGAGGCTGCAGAAACATAGCCCATGTTACTTCCCAGACAAAGTTGTATCTGTACCCTGAGTATGGAGTTTTATAGCTTTAAAGATGTGGCTATGCATGAGGAACACGGTCACAGACGTTTTTTTTTGTATTTCTTAAAACTATTTGATCCTTGATTCATCTAGACAAAAACCTTGGTGGGGCTCTGTGTTGTGAGGTGCTTTGTCTCGTTTGAATAATTATTATGCATGTTTTCTGTTACAATATATAGGTTAATATTTTTCTCCTTTTGTTCCCTAATAGTTAATGCTTGTGGCATAAATGATGCAATTCCCTTGATGTCTTCATCCCCAGATGAGTGATGTTATGTATGGTGGTGCAACAGTCTTTACGGACATCGGTGCAGCTATCAAGCCAAAAAAGGTAATCGTCGAGTCGATGATTAAGAGCTTTGGGACTGGAAACAAGGCTTATTTCTTCTTTTTTTTTTTTTAAATGCAAGGCGAATGGTGAGTAAGGTGGCCCTAAAATATTTGCGCTATCGTGTACCATTTTGGCTGCATTTCGGGAACAAACAGATACATACATACATACATACATACATACATACATACATACATATATATATATATATATATATATATATATATATATATATATATATATATATATATATATATATATACACACACACAGTAATACCTTGACATAAGAATGCACTAACTTACAAGTATTCCGAGTTACGAGCCGTTGCTTGGACGATTTTTTTGCTTTGTGTTACGAGTCTAGAACCGAGTTACGAGTGGAGCGAGCTTTGAGACGCGCGCAGCCAAGCAAGCGAACACCCGCATCTCCCGCCTTTTCACGCATCTCCCGCCACTCACTCGTTCAGTTCTCTTGGTTATCTCGTTGAGTAGGGTCGTACCGTAGTAATCTGCGTTGTGTTTAGCTCTTGTTTTTTCATTGGTGCAGTTATTTTGCCAAATTTATTTGTTGTAACTCAACCATGAGTCCTAAAAAAGTAACTGCAAAGGACAGTGCTAAGAAGAAACAAATGATAAGTGAAGTGAAAAAAACAAATGAAAAAAAAATTGTAGCAATTAAGTTTAGCGATAAAGTGAATTAAAAAAAAAAATTGTATCAATTATGTTTAGCGATAAAGTGAATTAAAAAAAAATAAATTGTATCAATTATGTTTAGCGATAAAGTGTGATGAGACCTTCAAATCTCCACCACTGCCGCCACCTCCACCGCCACCTCCACCAGAATCTTCCGTAAACCGAAGTCGTCTCATCTCCAAGGTAAATACACTTTATAAAACCAGTTTATTTATTTATATTCTATTTTATTATCTTTGTATTATGTTTTGTATTAATTATTTATAAATACATTTCTCATTTTTAAAACAAAGAAATTAGGGTGTTTTTTGGGGGGCTGGAACTGATTAATGGTATTTTAATTAATTTCAATTGGGAAAATTGTTTTGATATACGAGCAAACCGAGTTACGAGCTCAGTCACAGAACGAATTAATTCGTATGTCAAGGTATTACTATATATATATACAATCATATACACATACATACAAGATGAGAGTTTTAGTAATATACTAGATGACCTGTGAACCCGTTTGCTTCCCGTTGTGACAGATTTGATAAAAATATAATTTCAAAATAAAAAAGAAAAGATATCTCCAGCAAACTATACCGCTGAGGTTGTTTGCATTGATCAAATAATCCCTTTGAGTACTTGACTGAATCGGGAATTGATTTTTTAATAATTTTTTTCGTTGCCCGATTTTAACAAAACTTGATACTGCACACCGCAGGAGAATGGTGAGTAAGGTGGCCCTAAATTTTTGCGATATCATGTACCATTTTGGCTCTATTTCAGGAACATACATACATACATACAACCTTGTGCAAATTAATTGACTCAAACGTTAAAAACAATGAAAATGATAATTTTAATCAAAATGATCATCTATTCGTATAATCTCGTCAACTTTTGTCACATTTTAATAGGAAGTGTGTCCACCTTTATTGTTTATCACCTCTTGAATTTGCTTTGGCATATAATCTATCAAGTTTTCACAGTTTTCCTTGATCTCTTTGTCATGGTACCAGAGCTGCATTATGGCCTCTATTAGCTTGGGTTTTGTGGCACAGTCCATTTCACGCAGGCAAGATTTAATGATGGACCACAGATTTTCGATCGGATTCAAATCCGGAGAGTTTCCCGGCCAGTCCAACACCTTTATGTTGTTTCTTTTGAAGAAATTGGTCATCACCTTCGATGTATGGCAAGGAGCAAGATCCTGCTGGAACACCCCTGAACCATCTGGAAATGCCTTCCACATGTCTTTAATCGCTTTTTCCTCTATCACTTCAATGTAATGGCTAGAATTCATCATCCCATGGATGGGACAAAGAGATCCCATGCCAGCATAGCTGAAACAACCTCAGAACATTTTCTTTTCAGGGCGTTTTACACATTGGTTGATGTGACATTCACGGAGCTTCTCACCTGGGGAACGGCGAACATGTTGACTCCTGTGTCCTTGAACGAAAAAGTGGCTTTGTCGGAAAACATCACTTTCTGCCAGTCCTCCTTCGTCCAGTTCTGATACTTATTGGCCCATCGCAATCTTTTACCCATCATTTTGGTCGTCAGTCGTTGTTTCTTGACTGCTCTTCGGGCTATCCGACCCACATTCAGGAGCCTTCTTCGAACAGTGCTGGAACTCACAGCGACTCCTGATCTGGCTAGATCTTTTTGCAGATCATCGCTGGTCTTTTGAAGATCAAGTTTGCTTTGACGAATCAAAAACAAATCGTTTCTCGGTGTCATTTTAAGAGTTCTTCCACACTTTCCTTTACGCTTTGGTGACAGAGATCCAGTTGTGACGCCTTGGTTGATAATCCGTGAGATGGAGCGCTGACTGACACCTACAATCATTGCGATCTCACTCTGTGACTTCTCAGAGTGCTCGAATAGCATAAAAATCTTCATCCGCTTCTGAGGAGTGATGTCCATCGTCTCTCACGAGTGGTCTTGAATGCCGAGTGAAACAATGGGGCTGACGTAAGGATCCCTGTTGCATCACCCACCCAGTAGTAGTGCATCACCCACCAAAACTTCGCGCATGTGCATTACATCTAGATCCAAGCTCCTCCTGAAAAAGCTCCAGCAAATGCCAACGACCTTAAAATGATAATAAACATGAATGTCATTGTAAAAACAGGTATATTATGGAGGGATAATACAAAATGTTTGAAAAACGTGAAAAAAACGTTAGTGAGTCAATTAATTTGCACATGGGTATATATATATATATATATATATATATATATATATATATATATATATATATATATATATATATGTATGTATATATATATATATGTATGTATGTATGTATATATATATATATATATATATATATATATATATATATATATATATATATATATTGTGACGTCCACGGGACTTCAACAGTCCCGCCAACGTAGAATGAGCCGAAACGATGGAGGCGATTTATTTATTTATAACCCAAACATGGCAGTTCTAATCGCTCTGCTGCAAACGGGACGAGGAAGGTGGCACGAGTCACTTTTCACTGAGTTGATGATGTTTATTCCTTTTTTATAATTACCAGAAATAACAAGACTCTGCAAGAAGAGGGATTCGGGGCGATTCGACGGGATGGTGTGGGATCGGGCGTGGGGAAAAACACAGACAATTCCAATGAATATACAGTTCTCAATCCCTCTAAGGCGCCAAGCAGACACACACACACACACACACAAAACGTAGCTATCTCTGGTGGTCAGGCTGGACCGTGGTGTGGACGCAACTGTCCCTGGATCGGCGCCGGACGAGCCGGCCTTGCTCTCGCCAGGGGGGGGGGGCAGGAGAAACCACGGTGCTGTCGACCTCCTGGTCCTGGCCCAAGTCCGCTCACAGCCGCCAGGGAACCAGTTCTGGCGCCAAGCCGCGAGCAGGAGAGGGAGCAGGCCCGCCCGCCGCCCGACCCCGCACTCCGAGTCAGCAGAACCCCAGAGCCAACCAAAGCGAGGCACGAGGCTCGGCAAGGCTCCCAGGCATGATCAAGAGCACGATCGACTCAGCACAGCAACCAGGACGCTCTCTGCCACCACAGGTTCCACACCAAAAAAACACGAGCGTTCTGGTTGTAATCTTCTTCTTCTTCCTTTTCGACCCCGAACAGAACCTTTTTATCGTTCTGCCCTCGTCACCTCCAATCGAGCCGTTTATTGGCCCACTGCCGTCGCCTTCTGCCAATCGTGATCACGGGGCGGAGCCATCCGCTGTACTGTCCTGTGACGTCACGGCCAGTCTTCAGAGAATACCAAAAGGGGTTTACGCAGACACACTTACCCTATCCCGTGTCCCTATCTAATTACGTGACATTTATCATTTCCCCCTTGAAGAAATGAACATTTACTAGACAACTTATCACCACTGAATTACTACTTATTACATCGAGATCCTGGTAAACTCGAACAGCAGGGCATACCTAATTAAACATCCTAATTACCCTTTGAATGCATACCCCCCCCCCTCAAACGTAACACTGCCCCCTCCTCTGGTACCGCAGCTCCAGCAAGGTATATCACAGGCACTACCGTACCAGCCTTAACACTTACTGACTCACACCTAATTAACCTAACGAAATAAAGTAGGAGGGACAATGGGCAGCGAGTCGCAGCTAACTTACCTATCCTGCTTAATGTACTACCCCCTTATGGCCTTATCCTCGCCTAAACAATCATTCGTTTTTTATTTATTTATTTATTTATTTTATTTTATTACATGAGAGCACTGAGCGAAGTTGCACTCCATCCTCCGGATCATCGCTCTTGCCCAGCACTCTTCCAGTGATCTGGGGAGGGGGAAACAAAAGGTTCCACAAAAACACAACACTTATACTTTACATTCCTACTCTAAGCCTTAACGACACTATTCACAAGATATTTACACTTGACCGCCTCCCCCAGTGGATGCTAATAGACCCAACGTTACCTGGGGAGTCAATCTTCAAATTTGCTTGCCCCAAAATTATGCGGACATCATGCCCTTGCTGCACCTGTCAAGTTGTGCGGGATCGGGTGGGACTCACACATCTTCACAACACTCACACCATGGTCATCATCACATTTCTAGGTCATGGTCCTCATTTTAATCATGCAGGCTGAATCCCGTCATGGCCGTGGGGTGGGTTACCACAAGATGATGGGGGCTTCTCAGGTGCAACCATGCCCACAGGTAAGCTTTAGTCCAACCCGGACGCTTCTCCGACCCGCTCCCTTTGATTCCCTCCCCCCTGGTAGCCATCAGCTCTAATCCCGTACAACACTCTGGAAGGGGTCTCACTGGCTCCTCTGGCCTTCCTGGGTCGCCAAGGTCCTACCCGCCTTGGTCGCCCAACCAGACCCTCTCCCAGTTGCCTCCAGACACTGTCACCATTAGCCACTAGGTGGTGAATCTCCTTGAAGGGGGTCGCAATTCACGCTCACCGTGAGCTTCAGCAATCCCTGTGGACAAGCACATCATCCCCACCCACAAAACCCACATGACTCCCCCACCCCATCGGCCTTACATGTGACACCTGCATTTCTAACACTTCACCGACCATGACCTTCCCTGTTACCACACCATGCCCAATAAAAAAACAATGTGTGCACCATACATTTCACTTCTTCACTTAAAACAACTCACACAGCACTTCTCACCCGATCCACGCACCAGCCATTGGACAGCCACTCATGCCCGCTTTGTTTCCAATTACCCACTGTCCCGATTGTCACTCTTAAAACCCAGCAGAATTTACAAACCCATGCCAATTTTTCCACAATTCATTTTTTTTCCACCAAAGGAGGGCACTTTGCCACTATCTCAGCAGCCGAGCATGGCCCTATATGCTCAGCCCAATCTAGTCTCCCCGACCCCCGACAGTGATCTCCGGACTCGACCTATGAAAGGGCATCTCGGATAGACCTGGCGGTTCAGCAGGAGGATTCATCCTCTGTAATATTTGGGTAATGCCAATTTCTCCCAGCCCCCCTCCCTGATCCTGAATCTCCACCTGTCGGATTGTCACCGATGGCCTCTCTGGAACCCGACCCGGCCGACTCCACGAGGCCAGCCTGGCCGCGCACTCGGCCGCTCGGTGAACGGTGGGTGGATCCTGTAGCTCCACCAGCGCTCGGACCTCAGGGTCAGGAAGAGCAGCTAAAAATTTCTCGAGTGCCAGTCTGTCCCACGCCTCCACTGTAAGGTCCCGATACGCGATCCTGACTGATTGGTAAATGTCCTGTGCCAGCTCCTGCACTGTCTCACCCGGCTTTAATCTGCGGTGCTGGAGCTGAGCCCGCACCAGATCAGAGTTTGCCGCGAACCCAAACCGACGGCTCAACGCCTCGCAAATGTGGGAGCTGGTCAACATCCCTCCGCGATCACGTTTAACACATCTGCGGCTGGTCCCCGCAACGTTGCCACCAAATTCCCTGTACGTTCCTGCTCATTCCACCCGTTTAGTCGGGAAATGCACTCAAATTGCGTCAGAAAAGCTTCAACGCTCCCTGACCCGTCGAAATTTACCAGGGGGATCACTTTTACGGTGGCCCGCTTCTCAGTTTCTCCCTTGTCCGAATCCAGCCCAGGGATCAAACACCCTTGTGGCTGTGTATCCAATTTCGGAGCCCACTGTGGCCAAAGATGTTTTGTGGTGAGGGTCTCATGGGTCAATTTTGCCTCCTGTTCCAAACGTTGAATGGACCGATTCACCTCTTCCCGCAGGATCTTCTGGGCCCGCACAACCTCCTCCAAGGCTCCGTCGCGAGTTTGTAGCTGCTCCTCAACCAACCCGGACACTCTACTTACAAAAGACGGCTCTACCAGGCGTTTATCCAAGACTTCATCTTGGCTCATAATTTTATCTTGTTCGTCCAAACGAGCCTCCAATCCTTTTACCTCCTCCGCCAAATTCATCCCTTGCTTCCTCAGCTCTCCCCACTCTTCAACTTGCAGCTGCATACGAGCATCCACACAGGCACGATGACGTTCCAGGCTTTCATCCACTTTATCAACCCGAATGTTCGTTGCA
>NC_140965.1:78042606-78232606 GCF_056783735.1 Eptatretus burgeri
ATTATCCATACTTTGATGAAATCAGCATAGAAACAAACTTGAAGGGGGCGCCACGGGCAAGGTGTTCGAGATAGAGCAAAATGGTTTCAAGACTTTAGGTGGGGAATGACCTCAAGATTATGCATAAAAAATATTGTCATCCTCGCTCTCAAAGTTTGGACGATCATATGATTTTTATGTCAAAATTCGAAATTTTCTAAGTTCCTGACCTTGTGACCTTGACCTTGGGACGAAAATGAAAAATTGAGCTCCGTGGGGCTATGCAGGTGCCATTGGGCTAACCAAATACCAAACCCCTGCCACATTCGACAAACCCCCTAGGAGAAGATGTAAATTTAAATCGGCTACCCCCTAAAAACACAATTCGCAATTTTCTAAGTTCGTGACCTTGTGACCTTGACTTTGGGACGAAAATGAAAAATCGAGCTCTGTGGGGCTATGCAGGTTTCATTGGGCTAACCAAATACCGAAACCCCTGCCAGATTCGACAAACCCCCTAGGAGAAGATAATTTATGTCAAAATTTGCAATTTTCTAATTCGTGACCTTGTGACCTTGACCTTGGGACGAAAATGAAAAATCGAGCTCCGCGGGGCTATGCAGGTGCCATTGGGCTAACCAAATACTGAAACCCCTGTCAGATTTGACAAACCCCCTAGGAGAAGATGCAAATTGAAATCGGCTACCCCCTAAAAACGTGTTTTTTTGGGCGTGGCTCCACCCATAATGGGCGCACCATGCCCATTCTCAGGAAAACACAACTAGATCATGATATAAATCTCCCACCAAAATTTTATCAGGATCGGATCAAAACCCACGGAGCTATGCTCGGGACATACAGACAGACAGACAGACAGACACACAACAATAACGAATAGAGTGGTCACTTATTTTTTTCGTGAAAATTTTTTTTTGTGAACCAAAAATGATGTCAGTGTGTGATGTAAGCTTCTGGGATTCACACCAGCTTGCATTTGTATCCCTGGCAAACCTCCCTTTAACTATGTTAATCGCTTTTGATTAATCACCTACAATTTGCATGAATATATCATCCCATTTGCTTTTGTGTAAGGCCAGCTTTATAGAGGAAGATAATGCTAGAAATTGGAGCATTATAATCTATGGTAAATCTGTGCAACTGTGTCTATATAAAACATCCAATATGACCCTCTTTAGCAGTTCACCCCTCCACCCCTTGCCCCCTACTGCAGTAAATGGGAGAAGGGAAGATTATAATGATCCCTCTTAACCAGGCATGGTCCGAGCACAACCATGTCAGTCAGTGACACTTGCATGATTGAAGGCTGTCTCAGTCTTGAAGCGAAAAACCATCTCGACTAGCAAGTATAATTTCACGAACCCGGCATTGCTTTGTCCCGTCTTTGTTTCCTGAGCACCTGCAATTCTGCTCTGCTTGAGATTGGTACAGCAGCAGCCAGAAGAATGTTAAGTAGTTAACCAATTGTCACTCTTAAAATTGGCAATGAGCTCATGCAGGAGACGTTTATTGCCAGTGACATAAATTTCCTTGTAGTTTTCAGTTGTTTTGGCATGTGTACCAAGAAAGGCCTTGCATAATGTTAGAACTAGGTGATTTGACAATCATTTGTCAGGTGATGGGCAATATGACATTTCTGCTTCTGTTCTTTCTTGTAATTGTAGCATTTGCCAAGTCAATGATATTGGGACATAGTGCATGCTGGGAGGTAAATTCACTGTGAATATGACCCTATCTACCCAGTTGTACAAATTTATGTGACTTGTTCATGGAGGACGTGTGCTGAAGATGTGTCGTATTCCCATTTAATTACACATGGAATTTAATCGATGATGATCTTGTTTTGCCTTGTGTTCGTCAGGGCACTGCTGTGTTTTGGTACAACATGTTCGCAAGTGGTGAAGGAGACTACAGCACTCGTCATGCAGCTTGTCCTGTCCTGGTGGGAAATAAGTGGGGTAAGTTGGATGAGCTCTCTATTCTGGGTTCAATCTCTCAAGTGGTCAGATGTGACTAAAGACTGCTGTTTTGTCATCCTTCAAGCACATCAAGTGTTGCACCGTGAAACTTGTAATTTGCAAACTTGAGATTTAGTCGTAAATCTGACTCTTCCTTCTGCTTTTAACCCAATGGTATAAAATATCCACACCTTGTTTAGTAAAGAGTACGCCATTGCATACCATTATGACTCCTGCGTGCTCTGGCTATGCATTTTGTATTGTGTGTTGTGTGCAGTGTAGCACACGCATGATGAGCCAAATGGCCTTTGCCTGTACTTTATATAGCGTGCAATGCTTCCAAATTATCTGGCAATAAACATGGATTACACAGACAAAACACAACCCAATTTAGTGGATAGTAGTTGCAGCCATCTTATAAAAGGAGGGCATGTGCATGTTTTCTGTGAGGATTTGAGGAATAGGGGCTTTTATGGCAAAGTACAATGGCTGGTAGAGGTAAGTTCAAAAAGAATAATAAAATATAACTCAGTATTTTGCACAGACACAAAGTAAGAAGGCAGCAGATAAAATTTACGACTCTACATCAACACTTGTAATCGAAATAATAAATGCCGGAGCTGTAGGTCACAGTTCACAGTGAATATGGAGGTGAATAGTGTGACTTCAAGCACATATGACCCAAAGCAAGGCAATATGATATTTTGAGGCAGTCTAATGCTTGAATGTCTGATGCAGCCGATAGGCTTTCAGGTGAGATCAGGTGTTTTAGTATGATTTAGCAATTGGCACATTTTAGTATGACACGAGTTGGTGGTGGTATACAATACACATCTGCGTCTTTCCACCACCTTGAACCCCTGGGACTGAATTATTCCAACCTCATAAAATTCTCCCATGCACCACTCCTCCTACCCCCTGAATTAACTCATTTTGGTCAGCACTTCAGGAGTGTATAGAAGTCGAACACACACACATCATATATATAGTATAGTACGATTCACAAATAGTCCCGCAACCATTCGTACATTATCCTGTGATTATGCAAGATAGCATCGGCTTTTGCGGGTCAAGTTCAGCCTCCTTGCCTCATCAGCTATGCCCTTGCCACAGTTGGCCAATAATTATATAATTGATTTCCCTTTGAATCCCATATCATTTCGTACAGCTGACTACACCGCTTGTGCTCCTCAGTTTCTATGTATGCATTGTATCAGCCTGGCTCCAAATACGCCCCGGCTGTTTTGGTATATCGCATCGCCTTGAATCAAGTTTACAGGGTTCAAAAATTCAACATCAGTTGCAAAATTAAGGTGTTTCACTTGCCATCTAGGGGCGTATCTACGGAAAATAGCACCTATGGCAAGCACTGAAATTGCGCCCCTGTCCAAACATCTGACACTCATCTTTTATATAACTTCACCACAATATCAGCTCAAAAATACAACCCAAGCTTGTTAATCTTTTAATTAACAAATTATGGCACTACATGAAAATTACAACTTCACCTTCCTTGCTTTCACTGATGCAAATTGGTCTATGATGTGCTCAAAGTCAGTTTTTCAGTTTCTTCTCTTTCTACACTCAGCAAAACAAGATCACAGAGTCTGCCTTGACCCATGGAGGCTCTCAAATACAAAAGTATTCGTTTTAACTTGCTGAATGATCTCTCGCAGCTGGCGATGGAAACTGCGATGGTTAGCGTTATCTGAATAGCAATGCGAAGATCGAGGAAGATGCTCTCATCTCCATACTGAACAATAAATTTGAGAAGGTCTTCAGCTCTTGATATTTTCATGTTGGCCTAACTTGAGAGCAACATTCTGCAATCCAAAATTTCTTCATATAGCTGCTGTCCATCAACATCAGAGCTGTACAATTCACTCAAATTTTCACACTTCTTCTTTAGGTCGTTACTGTCGGCGCCGTAACACAGTCCCTCGACATTGAGAAGGAACCCAAACTTGGTGTCAGTGTCGTGCAAACGAGCGAACATTTCGTCCATTTCTCTGTGAAGACGGTCGAGTGTTCCCTTCATGACTCTTTCCATTTCCTCCTGACCTGTTAACCCAGCATCTCCCGAGTTCTCATCAGCCATTCGTTTCTTTCGTCTGACGTCTTTCAACTTCAATATTCCATTCTTGACAGAGACCGAGTCCTGCTCAGTGCCCCCCCCCTCTCAAGTGGTGCCCAGGGCATGTGCCATACCTGCCATACCTTAGGTACGCCACTGTTGCCATCACTGTAATTTGACCAATCCAGACAAGACTTGATGCCTTGATTACAAAACAAATGCTGAGACACAGCACCTACAGACCAAAGCAAGTTGATGTCGTTTTGACGTAATTTTGGTGTCTTCGGTTTTGGTAGATGCCTGGTGTTGGCTTAATGGTTAAGGTGGTGGGCTTGGGATCCTGCGGTCCTGAGTTCAAATCCTGCTTGGCCATTGAATTAATACCAGGTGGGGTTGAATCTGGCTGTCATCCTTCCGAGGTCGGCAAAATGAGTGCCAGCTTGCTGGTATCCTGTGTCGGAGTAGTGACCCGTCCAGGATTGTGCCCGATAGCCCAGGAGACTGCTTAGGCCTAAGTCACATTTCGCACGGCGGCCGTAGGGTCTACAAAATCTACCGCTACTAGCAATTATAGGGCGGCCACAGTATTTTCACGGTCACACAATGTAGCAGTCACATATGTTTTTATTTTTCGGGGAGCCGCATGGCATATTTAGAAATTGTGGAGACCCAAAACGTGGGGGTGCCGTACAGTCTTTGATTTGATGTCGCACGGTGACCTTAGGGCATCCCTGCGGCGGCCATAGAATTTTCAAGGCAGACGCAAGGTAGCCTCAAGGTGCCCGCAAGGCAACCGCAGGGGGGCCCTAAGGCGAGCGTGCGGCCAGACGGACGGTAATGAGTGGGTATATATACCAGTTATTTTTTTACTGAAATAAAAATATAACAGTTCGGAATATATCAGTATATATAACTGAATATACTATAACTATAATATATATATAACTGAATATACCAGTTTGGAATATACCAGTATATATATATATAACTGAATATACTATAACTATAATATATATATATATATATGTATATATGTATATATATAATTATATGTATATATATATATATATGTGTATAGATATATGTATATATATATGTATATATATATATATATATATATACATATATATATACATATATATATATATATACATATATATATATATATACATATATACATATATACATATACATATATATATACATATATATATATACATATATATATATATATATATATATATATATATATATATATATATATATATATATATATATATATATATATATATATATATATATATATATATATATATATATATATATATATATATATATATATATATATATATATATATATATATATATATATATATATATATCTGAATATACCAGTTCGGAATATACCAGTATATATATAACTGAATATACTATAACTATAATATTCATATATAACTGAATATACCAGTATATATAACTGAATATACTGTAACTATAATATATATAACTGAATATACCAGTTCGGAGTACTGTATAGGCAAACACCTATACTCTGATCTCTAGCGGTAGTGCACGGTCGACGCAGACTGCCACGGAGGCCGTATGTAGGACGCACGACTGGTGTAGGGGAACCGTGCGTCGACCCTACGTTGCCCGCAGGTAGTCACACAGACCGCAAGGCCACCGTACGTTGAACACAGGGACGCCTTAGGACTACCCTACGGCGACCGTGGAAATAGTGCGGCCGCCGTAATTTTTGGAGGGTTGGCAAAATTCATTTTTCATTGATAAGAGCCTACGCAACCGCACGAATAACGCAAGCCCACCGTACGCCCTACGTACGGTGGACGTGGAACACATCTAGGTCACAGCTTGGCTTGTCGAATTGCTACGGCCAACGTAGAAATGAAAAAAAAAGTTGTAACTCTGCGCTATAATTCCACGGCGACCCCTACGGCCTGTAAAAGATAGCCATAGGGCGTAGGGTCACCCTGAAGCCACCTCAGAAACTCTGCGGCCGCCGCATGTTTCTGTCAATTCGGGAGGTGGGGGGGGGGGGTTACAGCCGCCGTATCCTAGCTGTAGAGCAAATGTGACTTAGGCCTAACTTACAAGTAACGCGTGTCGACGTGTGTCAACGATCGCGTAGCGTGCCTACAACTTATGACCAGCGTATGAGGAGCGTGTGAGTCATACGCTGGCATACGTCGAAAAATTTTGAGCATGCTTAAAATTGGTCGACGTACTCGGCGTACTACGACGTATGCAAGCATGCTTCAGCGTGCTCTTAACGTATAAAAAACTTACCCATAACGTATTCGACGTGTGCCAGCGTATTCGGCAAATTTTTCATATGTCGGCATACGCTGGCTAAAACGTCAAGGTGTGACAGGGCCTTGACACTTCGATGTCTGGTGTGGTTATGATTTGAATCGTCTAGCGGCAGCCTTTTATTAGGCTACACCACGTGATCGTTGGTGATATGCTGGGGCGCGCTATGCATCCGTTAGACTATCGTTGGGCATAGGTTGTGAAAGCCAACAACACGCTAAGCATTTGTTGGTATGTTATCTATATGTTATCGAAACGTTCTGTGTACGTTACTAATATGTTATGCATACGTCCAACTCGTTATGAATAAGCCAAAAACTGAAAAAAAAACATCAATAGTTCAGCGTACGCCAGCGTTTTACATACATTTTGATACGTTGCCATACGCTGGCTAAAACGTCAAGGTGTGACAGCGGCTTTAGGAATATTTGGAAATGCGTTTTTGTTTCCAGAGCAATTTCAATGCAATGTTTAATGTTTAAAACTGCAAAAATAGTTGTTTATGCGAATTAGCAACATGCATATCGTTTGATTTGCCTTTTTAGTTCATAGATCGTGTGTCCCATTCATTATCTTTCATTTTGAGCCATCATTTACATTCCTCGGTTAAATGGATCAAATTTGTGTTGCATAATGTTTTAATCCCCGACGTGCTATAAATTTACCCCGGTTACCATAGAAACTGCCAATTTATCACCTTGTGCACCGCTTAGCCACATTACAACAGGATTAACATTGAAGCAGAGATGTCAAGGGGTAAATGAAGCCCTGTTGTAAATTTCTCTTGGGCTGTACACACAATGTGACATTTTCTTGGCAGTTTTAGTGCGGCCCCTGCAGATGGGCGGAGTTGGATTAAACTCTGAATTTAGCTTTGTTTTCTGATTTTCACCTGTGTGTTTTTACACCGGTCCCCTTCTCGCTGTGACATACTCAGTATGCCAAAGGACTTGCAACCTACTAGGATATGGCATTTCATCATATATAACTCTTCCGCCGTCGTCCTCAATGGATTTTAAACCAGTCCACTGGGCTCGGAGTTGACACACACAAACGCGCATCCAAATTGTTTTATAGACTTTTAACTGTGCAATCTAAACAGCTTTAAGAAATCGTAATCGAATCTAACACCCTGTGTATCCTCTTGAAAGTATTTTGTTCTCTCAGGTACCTGACCAATGCATATTGCTTTGATAGGAATCTGTGTGAATTTAGCTTTTGACTGCTGCCTTCTTGTCTTTACCATCCAAATATTTCCAAACAGTCTCAAACAAATGGATTCATGAGCGAGGTCAAGAGTTCCGGAGGCCGTGTGGATTAACGCGGGAGTAAACTCTCATTCGAAGAGCTGTCACAGCCTCGTCCAAACACCATCTCCTTGCGTTATGAAAACAGATTTTTTTTTTTTTTTAAAACATTCCTAAACATTTCAAGAACCTAACGATACATCGCTGTAAAGACCTCGAAACCTATTATTAGAAGCATGTTAAATTAATTTGTTTCATCCTCCTCCTCCTCGTCCTCCTCCTCGTCCTCCTCCTCCTCCTCCTCCTCCAACTCAGCCACATCCCATACACTTTGTCATAAAGTGATAATATGCACGGTGTTTCAAAAAGAGTGATGCAACTTTAAAGGTTTATTTACAAAGAAACAGAAACCTCAGGAATGTGAACCAAACATTTCTTGAAAGCTTATGACATGGTATTTTATATCACTGATTTCTATTGCAGGAAGTCATTGCTCCAGTTGGGAAGAGCCCAAGGTCTGAAATTGGCATTTACACAAAAGCCTTGTAATTGACGTTCTCGATGTGTGCCACTCCATGGTTCAGACGGGCATTGATCCTGACTCCAAAGTCCTGTCCAACTTTCCTGGAGGTCTCATGTGGCACTGCCTGGAGGTAGTCTGACACCTGCTTCAGATCATCCAGTGTGGCAGGGCGGTTGGCACAGACAGAGCCCTTGGCAGCCTTCCGGAACCAGTAGTCCAGAGGCTTCAAGTCTGGGCTATGGGGTGCCCAGTCATGAGCGGACCCAGGGCAACGAGGTGGTTTCTGAAGAGCTGCCACAGTAAAGTGATGGCATCGCCAGCTGTATGTGGGGGTGCACCATCCTGCATAAACCAGGTCATACTGAGCTTGTTTAGGGTGACCTTTTGGGCTAGATCATTATGGAACTTCTGTAGCACGGCTCAGTCATGCTCACCGTTGCTCGTCACCATCCTGCAGTTGTCATTCTCAAACCAGTAAGGCCCTAGCGTTCCCCATCTGGCATTGAAGGCACAGAAGCATGTGACGTCAGGCCCTTTCAGCAACCTCTCAGTGATCGCCTCAGGTGGTTCTGCCTGCTAGAAAATGTTGTGGCTCTTCATGGCACCCTTCAAGTCGAAATGGGCTTCATCACTGAACCAGATCAGGTTAATCCAGTTTATGTTCCGCACCATCCTGTTACTGAGCCAGTTGCACATATCAAGTCTCCTTCTCATGTCATCTTGACTCAGTTTATGCCTAATAGAGATGATGTATGGGAAAAGTTTCAGTTCCTTAGTGAGGATATGCCAGACTGATGTTTGTTTGATGCTTAGCTCCTAGGAGCACCGGCGGTGGGACTTCTTGGGACTGTTTACTGCAGAATCCCGCACGGCATCGATGTTGGCTTACCTCTTAGTTACTGATGCTGACCTACCACTCTTGCCCTTGCTCTGGTTGTGCACTGTACCCTTGTGTTCAAAATGTTTCACAATATGTTGAATGGCACAATTTGTGGGTTCATCACGTGTTCTGAGGTCGTATTCCTGGCAGAACCCCCGGCGGGTGTCTACGATACGATTTCGTCTCGTACCACAGAGCCACCACTTTTGTCTTCTGCTTCACTGTCAATGGCATAGTTGAGCTCCGGAGTGAGAAATCCCAGGGAACAAATACCATGATAACACCACCAATCCCTGAAAAGGAAAACTGTATCGGTCAAAAAACAAAGAAATGGCAGGAAGGCAAAGTTGTATCAATCTTTTTGAAATGCCCTGTAATTGAGGAGCGCATTTTTGCTTCAGTGTTTTGTATGCATCTTGTATTCGAAAGAATGTGCTGGAGGTTTATATTAGTGGTTTTATGTGCCACAGATGCATGTCAATCTTGGGGGGGGGGGTCTTAACTTTGCAAAGCGTTAAAGGGGCTATTTACATTTTGAATATGCAAAAATGTCAATTTTGACTCCTTTCTGAATTTTTGACTCCCTTCTGAATTTTTGACTCCCTTATACTCTGCAAAACACCTTCCACCACCCCCCTTTCCTCTTCCTCCCCCCTCTTTCCTCTTCCTAACCCCCCTTCCTCTTCCTCCCCCTCCAACTCTCTTGGAAACATCACATACACTTTGTAATAAAGTGAAAATATAATTGAGCGCACTTCTGCTCAAATGGAGTTTTGTATGCATTTGTCATGATTTATTTAGCCCGCTCCCCGCACGGCGGGAGATAAGGTGGTGCATGCGTGCGTTAACTTTTTTTTACCATTTGAGCTTTTGTCATCGAATTTTCAACAAAGCTTCATTATGAGAATATGGAGAAGACAAATTAATAACGTCAGGTTTTCCTTCCCTTTGGTATGTGTATGTGGTTCGTGGTGCTGGACTCAGCGCATTGTCTGAATGCAATCCAAGCTTTGACCTTCACGACTCCAACGTGCAGGTTAGCTACCACTCAAATTGGATCTTTGTCAGTTGGTGTCGTACTTCTGATTGACGTAACAATGGCCATATCAACAGCGTAACGTTTTTGAAACTTGTATTTCAAATAAACAGATACAAAGTCAAATGACGAAGTTCATCACATACAATGTCCAACAACGATTCCCACGTTGAGTTGTTTCCGCCGCCCAGTGTCCTAGTGCTGCCGGTACAACTCACGCGTGTTCACCTCGTCCTTCAGGGCTGTCGATTCTTCGATTCCTGTCGCCGTGTCCTCTCGTAAGATGGTCCCTCCAGATAATTAGAGCTTGAAAGAATATTATTTCCCAATACACGATCTTAATAAGTTTTAATCAACCTGATTATGATCAGCTCCACGCGTTAATAACCGCTCTGGATATTAACACTTCGTTCACTCAGAGTTAAATCGAGCATGGGGACGATGGAAACACACAGCTCGTCACATGTCACCAGTCTCTCTACACATCGCTCTCACGGGTTTATGTAGTATCACAGAACAATCCCATGTCTTACAACAAATGTGATTGTAGTCCATACTGGAAGCTTCATCTGAGATGGGGCCAAAAACGATATGCAGCATCATATTTCAAAAAGGTATTGGGCCAGGTATGTTCCCATGGATCAGGCAACGTCGTTTTAGCTGTTTTCGGCATGTTTAGCATACAGAAGAGGAAGTCCGGATATACACGGACACGGATGGGCTTTGCATTCTCAGATGCTTTCTGGTTCATCTTGTGTTCAGAATAATGTGCAAGAGGTTTATATTAGTCATTTTATGTGCCCCAAAGGGCCGCAAGGTGTTCATGAACACTCCATAAGTTATTGAGTGCATGAGAAACAACATTCAATTTAATTTTCCTGTAAAATGCAAAAGGAAAAACCCAATTTTAGAAATGTGAGAAAGCAAAAGGGATGATTGTGTACCACCAATTTCTGCTGCATCATGTACCACCTTCTTTCATACGGGCACCTGGGAGGGCATCCTGAAATTTGTACCTCCAATGTCAATGCATATTTTTAGGTTTTAACCTTTTGTAGCCCTTTTCCACTGTCGACAAAAAAAAAAAAATGGGCGAGCCAAACATCGATCCATTGTGAATTGGTTGAGTCGAGCACACACACCAGATTAGGCCATTTTTGGCCAGGGATCACCCATGAAGTCAATTGAGAGGTCCAGCTGAATTGATCTTCAGCACAGCAGAAATGTTGTTGCGATGCCGTACTAGCAGATTGATGCTTATTCTGTCAGGTTTGAAGAAAAACATCTTTGAACTTGAAACATTCAATTTTTTTTTGTTTGTTTGTTTTTATTTAACTCTCTGGTTCTGATGTACCACACTCTGTTACAGAGTATCAGTGCTGCTGAAGCAGTTTCTAAGCAAGGGTTATATTGGATTACTGAATGGTTTGTTGTTCTCTTCCCAGCAGTCGTAGTTGGCAGGAATTTGGACAGGGTGCCGGCGATAGCTCACCTACTCTTTGTGAAGGATGCCGTGGGATTTTTAATGTCCACCCATTAATGCCAGCAGCTAAGACGCCTGGTTTTACGTACACATAGAAAGGCGGCACACATACTGATGAATAACTCTGCTTGTGATACACTGGAATGACAGTTTACAGTTGGGTTGGGATTCAAACCCAGGATCGACAGCTTCGAGGTGAGTTTGCATTCCTCCAGGCCATCCTGCCAGCCCTCGGGTGATTATATACCTGTGATATTGTGTTTAGTTTATAATTAATTGAGCTTTGGGATCCCATAACAATTTTATGGGGAATTTAGTTTCAATGCAGTTGTGAGTACTTGAAAGGATGTTTGTTAATTTGAAGCTTATTGTTTGAAATGGGCTCCAGATTGTGCTTTTCCAAGTGATGTGCAGCAAAAATTGTGGGTAAAAAACAGGTTCACCTTCAGTGAAATTGTGTGGGTGAATTGGTACATTTTCAGGATACATTTTGAGTCGATTTGCATTATCAGAACCAACAGAGTATCCGTCCAATGGGTGGTCTTGTTCCAAGCATGCAACACGTTCTTCTGACGCATACCTCTATTTGGACGGTGTATAGGGAACTGACGGCTCTGTGAAGGCAAAAACAAACCACATGAAGCAAAAACATACCGACTGCTTATAATTCAAAACACGTCACTGCACTGGTAAACATGGGGACAGGAAGACTGCACTGGTAAACATGGGGACAGGAAGACTGCACTGGTAAACATGGGGACAGGAAGACTGCACTGGTAAACATGTGGACAGGAAGACTGCACTGGTAAACATGTGGACATAAAGACTGCACTGGTAAACATGTGGACATGAAGACTGCACTGGTAAACATGTGGACAGGAAGACTGCACTGGTAAACATGTGGACAGGAAGACTGCACTGGTAAACATGTGGACATAAAGACTGCACTGGTAAACATGTGGACATGAAGACTGCACTGGTAAACATGTGGACATGAAGACTGCACCGGAAAGCATGTGGACATGAAGACTGCACCGGAAAGCATGTGGACATGAAGACTGCACCGGAAAGCATGTGGACATGAAGACTGCACCGGAAAGCATGGGGACATGAAGACTGCACCGGAAAGCATGGGGACAGGAAGACTGCACTGGAAAGCATGGGGACAGGAAGACTGCACTGGAAAGCATGGGGACAGGAAGACTGCACTGGAAAGCATGGGGACAGGAAGACTGCACTGGAAAGCATGTGGACATGAAGACTGCACTGGAAAGCATGGGGACAGGAAGACTGCACTGGAAAGCATGTGGACATGAAGACTGCACTGGAAAGCATGTGGACAGGAAGACTGCACTGGAAAGCATGTGGACATGAAGACTGCACTGGAAAGCATGTGGACAGGAAGACTGCATTGGAAAGCATGTGGACAGGAAGACTGCATTGGAAAGCATGGGGACAGGAAGACTGCATTGGAAAGCATGGGGAAAGGAAGACTGCATTGGAAAGCATGTGGCCATGAAGACTGCACTGGAAAACATGTGGACAGGAAGACTGCACTGGTAAACATGCGGGCACGAAGACTGCACTGGTAAACATGTGGACATGAAGACTGCACTGGAAAGCATGGGGACATGAAGACTGCACTGGAAAGCATGTGGACAGGAAGACTGCACTGGAAAGCATGTGGCCATGAAGACTGCACTGGTAAACATGTGGACATGAAGACTGCACCAAAAAGCATGGGGACATGAAGACTGCACTGGAAAGCATGTGGACAGGAAGACTGCACTGGAAAGATTGCGGACAGGAAGACTGCACTGGAAAGCATGTGGCCATGAAGACTGCACTGGTAAACATGTGGACAGGAAGACTGCACTGGTGAACTTGTGGACATGAAGACTGCACTGTTAAACATGTGGACATGAAGACTGCACTGGAAAGCATGGGGACAGGAAGACTGCACTGGAAAGCATGTGGACATGAAGACTGCACTGGAAAGCATGTGGACAGGAAGACTCCACTGGAAAGCATGTGGACATGAAGACTGCACTGGAAAGCATGGGGACAGGAAGACTGCACTGGAAAGCATGGGGACAGGAAGACTGCACTGGAAAGCATGGGGACAGGAAGACTGCACTGGAAAGCATGTGGACAGGAAGACTGCACTGGAAAGCATGGGGACATGAAGACTGCACTGGAAAGCATGGGGACAGGAAGACTGCACTGGAAAGCATGGGGACAGGAAGACTGCACTGGAAAGCATGGGGACAGGAAGACTGCACTGGAAAGCATGGGGACAGGAAGACTGCACTGGAAAGCATGTGGACATGAAGACTGCACTGGAAAGCATGGGGACAGGAAGACTGCACTGGAAAGCATGTGGACAGGAAGACTGCACTGGAAAGCATGTGGACATGAAGACTGCACTGGAAAGCATGGGGACATGAAGACTGCACTGGAAAGCATGGGGACAGGAAGACTGCACTGGAAAGCATGTGGACATGAAGACTGCACTGGAAAGCATGGGGACAGGAAGACTGCACTGGAAAGCATGGGGACATGAAGACTGCACTGGAAAGCATGTGGACATGAAGACTGCACTGGAAAGCATGTGGACAGGAAGACTGCACTGGAAAGCATGTGGACATGAAGACTGCACTGGAAAGCATGTGGACATGAAGACTGCACTGGAAAGCATGGGGACAGGAAGACTGCACTGGAAAGCATGTGGACATGAAGACTGCACTGGAAAGCATGTGGACAGGAAGACTGCACTGGAAAGCATGGGGACAGGAAGACTGCACTGGAAAGCATGGGGACAGGAAGACTGCACTGGAAAGCATGTGGACATGAAGACTGCACTGGAAAGCATGTGGACAGGAAGACTGCACTGGAAAGCATGGGGACAGGAAGACTGCACTGGAAAGCATGGGGACAGGAAGACTGCACTGGAAAGCATGGGGACATGAAGACTGCACTGGAAAGCATGGGGACATGAAGACTGCACTGGAAAGCATGGGGACAGGAAGACTGCACTGGAAAGCATGTGGACATGAAGACTGCACTGGAAAGCATGGGGACAGGAAGACTGCACTGGAAAGCATGGGGACAGGAAGACTGCACTGGAAAGCATGGGGACAGGAAGACTGCACTGGAAAGCATGGGGACAGGAAGACTGCACTGGAAAGCATGGGGACAGGAAGACTGCACTGGAAAGCATGGGGACAGGAAGACTGCACTGGAAAGCATGTGGACATGAAGACTGCACTGGAAAGCATGTGGACAGGAAGACTGCACTGGAAAGCATGGGGACAGGAAGACTGCACTGGAAAGCATGTGGACATGAAGACTGCATTGGAAAGCATGTGGACAGTAAGACTGCACTGGAAAGCATGTGGACATGAAGACTGCACTGGAAAGCATGGGGACATGAAGACTGCACTGGAAAGCATGCGGGCACGAAGACTGCACTGGAAAGCATGGGGACATGAAGACTGCACTGGAAAGCATGTGGACAGGAAGACTGCACTGGAAAGCATGGGGACAGGAAGACTGCACTGGAAAGCATGGGGACAGGAAGAATGCACTGGAAAGCATGTGGACAGGAAGACTGCACTGGAAAGCATGGGGACATGAAGACTGCACTGGAAAGCATATGGACAGGAAGACTGCACTGGAAAGCATGTGGACATGAAGACTGCACTGGAAAGCATGGGGACAGGAAGACTGCACTGGTAAACATGGGGACAGGAAGACTGCACTGGAAAGCATGTGGCCATGAAGACTGCACTGGAAAGCATGGGGACATGAAGACTGCACTGGAAAGCATATGGACAGGAAGACTGCACTGGAAAGCATGTGGACATGAAGACTGCACTGGAAAGCATGCGGGCACAAGAAGACTGCACTGGAAAGCATGGGGACATGAAGACTGCACTGGAAAGCATGCGGGCACGAAGATTGCACTGGAAAGCATGTGGCCATGAAGACTGCACTGGTAAACATGGGTACAGGAAGACTCCAATGGAAAGCATGTGGACATGAAGACTGCACTGGAAAGCATGTGGACATGAAGACTGCACTGGAAAGCAAGGGGTCATGAAGACTGCACTGGAAAGCAAGGGGACATGAAGACTGCACTGGAAAGCATGTGGACATGAAGACTGCACTGGAAAGCATGGGGACAGGAAGACTGCACTGGAAAGCATGGGGACAGGAAGACTGCACTGGAAAGCATGTGGACATGAAGACTGCACTGGAAAGCATGGGGACAGGAAGACTGCACTGGAAAGCATGGGGACATGAAGACTGCACTGGAAAGCATGTGGACATGAAGACTGCACTGGAAAGCATGGGGACAGGAAGACTGCACTGGAAAGCATGGGGACAGGAAGACTGCACTGGAAAGCATGTGGACATGAAGACTGCACTGGAAAGCATGTGGACATGAAGACTGCACTGGAGAGCATGGGGACATGAAGACTGCACTGGAAAGCATGGGGACAGGAAGACTGCACTGGAAAGCATGGGGACAGGAAGACTGCACTGGAAAGCATGGGGACAGGAAGACTGCACTGGAAAGCATGGGGACAGGAAGACTGCACTGGAAAGCATGTGGACATGAAGACTGCACTGGAAAGCATGGGGACAGGAAGACTGCACTGGAAAGCATGGGGACAAGAAGACTGCATTGGAAAGCATGGGGAAAGGAAGACTGCACTGGAAAGCATGGGGACAAGAAGACTGCACTGGAAAGCATGGGGACAGGAAGACTGCACTGGAAAGCATGGGGACAGGAAGACTGCACTGGAAAGCATGGGGACAGGAAGACTGCACTGGTAAACATGTGGACATGAAGACTGCACTGGAAAGCATGGGGACAGGAAGACTGCACTGGAAAGCATGGGGACAGGAAGACTGCACTGGAAAGCATGGGGACAGGAAGACTGCACTGGAAAGCATGGGGACAGGAAGACTGCACTGGAAAGCATGGGGACAGGAAGACTGCACTGGAAAGCATGGGGACATGAAGACTGCACTGGAAAGCATGTGGACATCAAGACTGCACTGGAAAGCATGTGGACAGGAAGACTGCACTGGAAAGCATGTGGACAAGAAGGCTGCATTGGAAAGCATGGGGAAAGGAAGACCGCATTGGAAAGCATGGGGAAAGGAAGACCGCACTGGAAAGCATGGGGACATGAAGACTGCACTGGAAAGCATGTGGACATGAAGACTGCACTGGAAAGCATGTGGACATGAAGACTGCACTGGAGAGCATGGGGACATGAAGACTGCACTGGAAAGCATGGGGAGAGGAAGACTGCACTGGAAAGCATGTGGACAGGAAGACTGCACTGGAAAGCATAGGGACAGGAAGACTGCACTGGAAAGCATGTGGACATGAAGACTGCACTGGAAAGCATGGGGACAGGAAGACTGCACTGGAAAGCATGGGGACATGAAGACTGCACTGGAAAGCAAGGGGACATGAAGACTGCACTGGAAAGCAAGGGGACATGAAGACTGCACTGGAAAGCAAGGGGACAGGAAGACTGCACTGGAAAGCATGGGGACATGAAGACTGCACTGGAAAGCATGTGGACATGAAGACTGCACTGGAAAGCAAGGGGACAGGAAGACTGCACTGGAAAGCATGGGGACATGAAGACTGCACTGGAAAGCAAGGGGACATGAAGACTGCACTGGAAAGCATGGGGACATGAAGACTGCACTGGAAAGCATGTGGACAGGAAGACTGCACTGGAAAGCATGGGGACAGGAAGACTGCACTGGAAAGCATGTGGACAGGAAGACTGCACTGGAAAGCATGGGGACAGGAAGACTGCACTGGAAAGCATGGGGACAGGAAGACTGCACTGGAAAGCATGGGGACAGGAAGACTGCACTGGAAAGCATGGGGACAGGAAGACTGCACTGGAAAGCATGTGGACATGAAGACTGCACTGGAAAGCATGTGGACAGGAAGACTGCACTGGAAAGCATGTGGACATGAAGACTGCACTGGAAAGCATGTGGACAGGAAGACTGCATTGGAAAGCATGTGGACATGAAGACTGCATTGGAAAGTTTGGGGACAGGAAGACTGCATTGTAAAGCATGGGGACAGGAAGACTGCATTGGAAAGCATGTGGACAGGAAGACTGCACTGGAAAGCATGTGGACATGAAGACTGCACTGGAAAGCATGTGGACATGAAGACTGCACTGGAAAGCAAGGGGACAGGAAGACTGCACTGGAAAGCATGGGGACATGAAGACTGCACTGGAAAGCATGTGGACATGAAGACTGCACTGGAAAGCAAGGGGACAGGAAGACTGCACTGGAAAGCAAGGGGACATGAAGACTGCACTGGAAAGCATGGGGACAGGAAGACTGCACTGGAAAGCATGTGGACATGAAGACTGCACTGGAAAGCATGTGGACAGGAAGACTGCATTGGAAAGCATGGGGAAAGGAAGACTGCATTGGAAAGCATGGGGAAAGGAAGACTGCATTGGAAAGCATGGGGAAAGGAAGACTGCATTGGAAAGCATGGGGAAAGGAAGACTGCATTGGAAAGCATGGGGAAAGGAAGACTGCATTGGAAAGCATGGGGAAAGGAAGACTGCACTGGAAAGCATGGGGACATGAAGACTGCACTGGAAAGCAAGGGGACAGGAAGACTGCACTGGAAAGCATGTGGACATGAATACTGCACTGGAAAGCATGTGGACAGGAAGACTGCATTGGAAAGCATGTGGACATGAAGACTGCATTGGAAAGCATGGGGACAGGAAGACTGCATTGTAAAGCATGGGGACAGGAAGACTGCATTGGAAAGCATGTGGACAGGAAGACTGCACTGGAAAGCATGTGGACATGAAGACTGCACTGGAAAGCATGTGGACATGAAGACTGCACTGGAAAGCAAGGGGACAGGAAGACTGCACTGGAAAGCATGGGGACATGAAGACTGCACTGGAAAGCATGTGGACATGAAGACTGCACTGGAAAGCAAGGGGACAGGAAGACTGCACTGGAAAGCATGGGGACATGAAGACTGCACTGGAAAGCAAGGGGACATGAAGACTGCACTGGAAAGCATGGGGACATGAAGACTGCACTGGAAAGCATGTGGACATGAAGACTGCACTGGAAAGCATGTGGACAGGAAGACTGCACTGGAAAGCATGTGGACAGGAAGACTGCACTGGAAAGCATGTGGACAGGAAGACTGCATTGGAAAGCATGGGGAAAGGAAGACTGCATTGGAAAGCATGGGGAAAGGAAGACTGCATTGGAAAGCATGGGGAAAGGAAGACTGCATTGGAAAGCATGGGGAAAGGAAGACTGCATTGGAAAGCATGGGGAAAGGAAGACTGCACTGGAAAGCATGGGGACAGGAAGACTGCACTGGAAAGCATGGGGACATGAAGACTGCACTGGAAAGCAAGGGGACATGAAGACTGCACTGGAAAGCATGGGGACAGGAAGACTGCACTGGAAAGCATGTGGACATGAAGACTGCACTGGAAAGCATGTGGACAGGAAGACTGCATTGGAAAGCATGGGGAAAGGAAGACTGCATTGGAAAGCATGGGGAAAGGAAGACTGCATTGGAAAGCATGGGGAAAGGAAGACTGCATTGGAAAGCATGGGGAAAGGAAGACTGCATTGGAAAGCATGGGGAAAGGAAGACTGCACTGGAAAGCATGGGGACATGAAGACTGCACTGGAAAGCAAGGGGACAGGAAGACTGCACTGGAAAGCATGTGGACATGAATACTGCACTGGAAAGCATGTGGCCATGAAGACTGCACTGGAAAACATGTGGACAGGAAGACTGCACTGGTAAACATGTGGCCATGAAGACTGCACTGGCAAACATGTGGACATGAAGACTGCACTGGAAAGCATGGGGACAGGAAGACTGCACTGGAAAGCATGTGGACATGAAGACTGCACTGGAAAGCATGTGGACAGGAAGACTGCACTGGAAAGCATGAGGACAGGAAGACTGCACTGGAAAGCATGGGGACAGGAAGACTGCACTGGAAAGCATGGGGACAGGAAGACTGCACTGGAAAGCATGTGGACAGGAAGACTGCACTGGAAAGCATAGGGACAGGAAGACTGCACTGGAAAGCATGTGGACATGAAGACTGCACTGGAAAGCATGGGGACAGGAAGACTGCACTGGAAAGTATAGGAACAGGAAGACTGCACTGGAAAGCATGTGGACATGAAGACTGCACTGGAAAGCATGTGGACATGAAGACTGCACTGGAAAGCATGCGGACATGAAGACTGCACTGGAAAGCAGGTGGACATGAAGACTGCAATGGAAAGCATGGGAACAGGAAGAATGCACTGGAAAGCATGTGGACAGGAAGACTGCACTGGAAAGCATGGGGACAGGAAGACTGCACTGGAAAGCATGTGGACAGGAAGACTGCACTGGAAAGCATGGGGACATGAAGACTGCACTGGAAAGCATGGGGACATGAAGACTGCACTGGAAAGCATGTGGACAGGAAGACTGCACTGGAAAGCATGTGGACATGAAGACTGCACTGGAAAGCATGCGGGCACGAAGACTGCACTGGAAAGCATGGGGACATGAAGACTGCACTGGAAAGCATGTGGACATGAAGACTGCATTGGAAAGCATGTGGACATGAAGACTGCATTGGAAAGCTTGGGGACAGGAAGACTGCATTGGAAAGCATGGGGACAGGAAGACTGCATTGGAAAGCATGGGGACAGGAAGACTGCATTGGAAAGCATGGGGACATGAAGACTGCACTGGAAAGCATGGGGACATGAAGACTGCACTGGAAAGCATGTGGACAGGAAGACTGCACTGGAAAGCATGTGGACATGAAGACTGCACTGGAAAGCATGCGGGCACGAAGACTGCACTGGAAAGCATGGGGACAGGAAGAATGCACTGGAAAGCATGTGGACAGGAAGACTGCACTGGGAAACATGTGGACAGGAAGACTGCACTGGTAAACATGTGGAGAGGAAGACTGCACTGGGAAACATGTGGACAGGAAGACTGCACTGGTAAACTTGTGGACATGAAGACTGCACTCTTAAACATGTGGACATGAAGACTGCACTGGAAAGCATGGGGACAGGAAGACTGCACTGGAAAGCATGTGGACATGAAGACTGCATTGGAAAGCATGTGGACAGTAAGACTGCACTGGAAAGCATGCGGGCACGAAGACTGCACTGGAAAGCATGGGGACAAGAAGAGTGCACTGGAAAGCATGGGGACATGAAGACTGCACTGGAAAGCATGCGGACATGAAGACTGCACTGGAAAGCATGTGGACAGGAAGACTGCACTGGAAAGCATGGGGACAGGAAGACTGCACTGGAAAGCATGGGGACAGGAAGACTGCACTGGAAAGCATGGGGACAGGAAGACTGCACTGGAAAGCATGGGGACAGGAAGACTGCACTGGAAAGCATGTGGACAGGAAGACTGCACTGGAAAGCATGGGGACATGAAGACTGCACTGGAAAGCATGGGGACATGAAGACTGCACTGGAAAGCATGGGGACAGGAAGACTGCACTGGAAAGCATGGGGACAAGAAGACTGCACTGGAAAGCATGTGGACATGAAGACTGCACTGGAAAGCATGGGGACATGAAGACTGCACCGGAAAGCATGTGGACAGTGAGACTGCACTGGAAAGCATGCGGGCACAAGAAGACTGCACTGGAAAGCATGGGGACATGAAGACTGCACTGGAAAGCATGGGGACAGGAAGACTGCACTGGAAAGCATGTGGACAGGAAGACTGCACTGGAAAGCATGGGGACATGAAGACTGCACTGGAAAGCATGTGGACATGAAGACTGCACTGGAAAGCATGTGGACATGAAGACTGCACTGGAAAGCAAGGGGACATGAAGACTGCACTGGAAAGCAAGGGGACAGGAAGACTGCACTGGAAAGCATGTGGACATGAAGACTGCACTGGAAAGCAAGGGGACAGGAAGACTGCACTGGAAAGCATGGGGACATGAAGACTGCACTGGAAAGCATGTGGACATGAAGACTGCACTGGAAAGCAAGGGGACAGTAAGACTGCACTGGAAAGCATGGGGACATGAAGACTGCACTGGAAAGCATGTGGACATGAAGACTGCACTGGAAAGCGTGGGGACATGAAGACTGCACTGGAAAGCATGCGGGCACGAAGACTGCACTGGAAAGCATCGGGACATGAAGACTGCACTGGAAAGCATCGGGACAAGAAGACTGCACTGGAAAGCATGGGGACATGAAGACTGCACTGGAAAGCATGTGGACATGAAGACTGCACTGGAAAGCATCGAGACAGGAAGAATGCACTGGAAAGCATGGGGGCAGGAAGACTGCACTGGAAAGGATGGGGGCAGGAAGACTGCACTGGAAAGGATGGGGGCAGGAAGACTGCACTGGAAAGCATGGGGACAGGAAGACTGCACTGGAAAGCATGGGGAAAGGAAGACTGCACTGGAAAAGATGGAAACTTGTTATCTCTTCCCCCACCCTGAGGTGGTGCTATACGATATACATTTGCATTGATTATAATTTTTGTCCCTTCCCCCCCCCCCATCCTCAGACCACCGTCAAAGATAAAAACACCCCGATATATTAATTAGGGTCATGGTGATACGTTGTTGCATGTCGGGATGTAATCAGCCCAGAACTGTAGGAGTAGTTGTGTGACAAACGAACACCGATCCGTGAATTACAGTGAGGATAAGGGAAGAAAGGGAAGTACTGTAATTGTGAATTTAATGTTCCATCTTTATTTACCTTTACCATTGTTCTTAAACGGGGGGCAGGAATAACGCAGGCATGCGAGGCCGAATGTACTCATCCGCCAAAGATCCATATGTATCTTTGTGTAACATTGTTCAGAACAATAAGAAGAGGGGAGGGAAGGATGGAGAGTTGTGGGTTGGGGTGCATGTTCTTGGAAGAGGGAGATTGAGATGTTGAGAAGGGGGTGGGCGCGGGGGGGGGTGCACACATTGAGGGCTTGTTTTGAAGGGGAGTTAAGTACTTGGGGTTTGTGGCAGTTGAGGACTTTGACGAAGAAAGGGGGAGGGGAGCACAGAGTTTGAGTGTGGTGGTGTGGTGGGATGGGGGGGGGGAGGCAGAGAGATGACAGTTGGGAGGGGGTTGAGGACTTGGGATGTGTGTGTGTGTGTGGTGGGGGTGGGGGAGGTTGGTTTGGGACCTGGAGTCACATTTTACATGATGCAGAATTTCCATGGGTCCCAGATTTTATATATATATATATATATATATATATATATATATATATATATATATATATATATATATATATATATATATATATATATATATATATATATATATATATATATATACATACATATATACATATATACATATATATATATATATATACATATATATATATATATATACATATATATATATATATATACATATATATATATATATACATATATATACATATATACATATATATATATATATATATATATATATATATATATATATACACATATATATATATATATGGCCTATATATATATATATGTGTGTGTCTTGAAAAACCAAGGTTTGTTTGTTTTTTCTTTCTGCTTATTACATGCAACATTTAATTTCTAAACATTCTATCAAAAGTAATTTTAAGGGTGTGATGTCGGGTTTAAAATTAAATGGCTTATTTCTTTTTTTGACCTTTATCCTTTCCTATTCTAAAATAATTTTTGCTCATGTCAAAATCATACTTCATTTTAAAGCTGTTTGTTATTATCTAAATCATCCTGTGATATTTTGTTCGAGCCGTTTGCATTACAACAATGTTCATCATCCCCGCACCGGCAAATTTCAAAACAAGTTCGTCCATCTCAAGGACAAGGGCACAGCTCATCCTTTTGACATTGTGCAGAATGCAGCTTCAGAAGAAATCCTTCATTCAGCTTGTTCAAGGTCGTCAGTCCTTCATAGAGGACTGTGACAACTGGAACGGCACTCAGTTGAGCGCATATATCTACCAGGCTGACAAGTTTATGTTTTGTATCCCACTGATAGGCCAGATCTGGATCTGGACCTGAATCAAAACCCAATTGGCTTGTTCTTGTCACCTACCAACTCGTCCATTAAGTTTTGTTACAACCTGTCCACAACGTTTTCAAACATCATGCTATATGTCATATTTGACCCTATCTCTCAACCCTATCTCTATCTCTCAAAAGAATCACTGAAAAATTTTAACTCTCTGAACTGGATCTTCACCAAAATCGAATCATTTGGTCGTTGTCACACACCCAACATGTCCACCAAGTTTCGTCTGAATTCGTCCACAACTCTTTGAGATATCCTGCTCAAAGGGAAACAAACGGGTGAAAACATCATCTCCGTCCACCTTCGGCGGCGGAGGTAACAACAATCATGACAACAAGAATTACGTGCAACATAAGATCCTTTTTCATGTTTTACTTCATTTTACATCCTCATTGACACTCAGATATGTTTGTGAAGTGCAACATGCTGTCTTTTGATTAACTCCATCAGTGAAGCAACGAGTCTTATACATATGCTCGTCACATGTAAAAAAAATTAGACACAAATCATTCTTGATATCAAAACAGCCCAAAACAAAGGAGACTTCAATGGTACGAATTTAACACCATGTACATACAAATAAAAAAAACAATACAACTTCGGTTTGATCTATTTCCCGTTCCCATCTGAAGCCCTTTTTTCTTCTAAATCCTGTAACTTTTCTGATGATCCAATTTGTCCAAAGATCTCTTTTACAGTATGTGTATATATATATATATGTATATATATATGTATATATATATATATATATATATATATATATATATATATATATATATATATATATATATATATATATATATATATATATATATATATATATATATATATATATATATATGTATATGTATATGTATATGTATATATATATATATATATATATATATGTATATATATGTATATGTATATATATATATATATATATATATATATATATATATATATATATATATATATGTATATATATGTATATGTATATGTATATATATGTATATATATATATATATATATATATATATATATATATATATATATATATATATATATATATATATATATATATATATATATATATATATGTATATATATATGTATATATATATGTATATATATATGTATATATATATATATATGTATATGTATATATATGTATATATATATATATATATATATATATATATATATATATATATATATATATATATATATATATATATATATATATATATGTAACTTTCATAGAAGACAAGTTACTTACATACTTATATGTATAACTTATGTTCTGCATCACAGGCATGTACGAGCTCATCTCTGAGCCTTAATGTCGAAACAAAAATGTAAACCTGGGTTGCAGTCCATCATTATGTGGATGTCCACATCCTCTTTGAAGCTCGAGGAAGTGCTGAAATAGCTGCAAATAGTGACAGACTCGCACGGGCCACTCTATTCAAAGAGTGCATCCGAGTGCTGCGCGGAGCCTCTGATGGAAGAGGGGCAACTGATTAGGATCCTGAGGCCAGTGGAGTACGCAACGACGAGGGAACATTGCCGCACGAATGTTGAGCTTGACGTAGAGCTCATGGTCGGGTATATCCTCAAGGAACACCAGAATGACTGCTTCCCGGCTCTGCTCTATCGCACGATGGAGTGCTTGCAGCACGGTGAAACTGTCACCCCAAAAACAAATAACAAAATCCAATGAACATCATATTGACATGATAAATGAATCGATTACCAACTCTGGAAACTTGTTTGTACTACGACTACTACTTTAACGGCCCCAATTATTTCCACCTTGTGGTGTTGGCCAGGGAGATATTTTGGGCCAACTTTTTCATGAACGACTTGAAGGTGACAGGAATTTGCAATTTGTAAAAGATGCCCCGGTGACTCACCGACTCTGCAAAAGGCATCATGGGATCCTTGATATCCACCAAATGGGAAACCCATGTTTACGTTCATCTGAGGCATGAAGCACTTTGTGATGCAACTGTCTGTGAAGCATCAATCTGACAGTTTGTCATCTAGTCGGGAATTTAACCCAGAGTAATTAGCTAAAGGCAAGTGTCCTACTGCACCATCCTCTTGGAGAACTTGTGTCTAGAAAGATGTTTCAAAACACTTAAGCTGGTGAAGTTTTTCAACTTTTTTTTTAATGTTCAACATATAAAGGACGAAATAAGTGAATGTATCCTTTGTGGGGATTCCTCTTGGATGTTCTTCCTACATTCTTTACCCTATCAGCTGCATTAATGCAGTGCAGCTCGATTTTAAACAACAAAGCTCCGAGTCCAAAATCATTTCCCTCATTTGCTTTGCGGCGTTTAAAAAAATATTAGTAGGACTCGGAGAAAAATTAACTTTCACCCTTTAAAAATCGTGCAAATATATTATTGAAATATCAGCTGCTTTTTTCGTATCCTTTTCTCATCTGTGTTGCAAGTAGAGCGAAAGGTGGTGTATAATCAGAGATACTGTTATATGAATGGAATGGAAATGTTGGGAAAAAAAAGGATTGAAGATAGCAAGCGTTTTCCAAATATAATCAATATGAGAAGCGGGATGCAGTGATGCGATTTTTTGTGGGCTGAAGGTGTTCTGGGGCAGAAATCCATCACAGACTTTCAGTATAATATGGGAACAGTACTTTAATGCAGCGGAGTGTGTACTATTGGATTACCATGTTCAAAATCGGTCAGACAAGTGTCACTGATGATGAACGATCTGGACACTCATCCACCTCCACAACAGAAGAAACCAATGAACGAGTCCACGCCATGATTCCGGATAACTGACGGTCGACTATTGACGAAGTGGCATAACGTTTGAACATCAGTCATGTTTCTGCACATGAAATCATCAACAACCGACTTGGCTTTCATAAAGTTTCTGCAACATGGGTTCCAAAACAATTCACAGAAGAGCACAAGCGCAACGGTGTGACAATCTGCCAAAGCCTTTTGAACCGCTTTAGTCATGAAGAGAATGCTTTTTTGAGATGCATTGCCACTAGAGATTAGATGTGGACCCACCGTTACGAGCCAGAGAGCAAACACCAGAGTATGGAGTGGAAACATTTGACATCATCAGTCAAAAAGAAGTTCAAAAAAACACCCATCGGCTGGGAAAGCGATGTTCACACTTTCCTGGGACTCACAAGGCCCAGTTTTGGAACACCATCAAGAGGGGGGTGGGGGTGGGGGGGCGGCACAACGGTAAACAGTGTCCGTTATTGTGAAATGCTCCGGGACCAGTTGAAACCAACTCTTCGATGGAAATGCCGAGGGCTACTGTCAAAAGATGTTGCATTGTTGCATGACAATGTCCGTCCACACACTGCTGTCCATACTGTGGAAACCTTCCGGCAATTGAACTTTGAGGTGTTAGAGCATCCTCCGTATAGTTTTGATCTGGCCTCTTCGAACCATCACCTGTTTGGTCCACTCAAAGACGCTTTCAGAGGCCATCACTTTACCAGTGACGAACAAGTGAAAGAAGCAGTGCATGTGTGGCTCGTCACTCAGTCAAAAATGTATTTTTCAGAGGGCAAACAGGAACTTGTGAACTGTTGCAGTAAATGTGTTGAAAAGGAGGGGGACGATGTGGAAAAAGGATGCTCTTGTAATGCTCAATTGGAGTTATATTATTTAAACAAAAATATATTTCAGATACTTTTTGACTCACCCTCGTATATCATACTGTTTGAAACCTTCCTCAATTATATCACACTGTTTGCAGATTGGGCTTGATTGGTGGTATCTCAAATAGAACAATTGTGGACGCATGCTAGCAAGGATGGACAGATGCAGAGACGGATGGACGGACGCAGTCACGCTGAGACTGAGCTCCTTTTATATTATAGATAAATGCAATGTTAAATCAGGGGATCGAAGAAAGAGAATATGTAGGACATAAAGGTAGGACAGGGGATAGAATATGTAAATATGAGTACATAATGTGTAAATATCACCTTATCCACCACATTTTTTTCTATACATTTTGGAAGACATACTTGCGGCACCAGGTATCTTTGAAGAGTGAGCGCGTCACCACCACTAGAATGCGGCGGCTCTCACGCATGGCTTGAGCAATGGCGTCAAGTTTGAAGTCACCTCCAACTTCATCGCGTCCTTCGAGGTACAATCTCAATCCGCCACCTTCTTCCAGTGGCTCGACATTCTGAGCGATCCAATGGCCATCTTTTTGGGCGTTTATTACAAATGCATCGAAGCGATAACGCGGTGCAGCCTCGTTCTGCTCCACTACACTTTTTTTTGGCAACAGTTGATCACAGCCCAACATCCGGTGACTGAGAACAGTTGCCCAATACTCCAATCTCCAACCCTCAAGGTGGAAAAGAAGGGCCAGAACAACGAATGCAGATACCACAATGGTACAAATCAAAAACACCTGGAAATAAAATGCAAAAATTATTTTTAATATTTACATGAAAATGACCAAATTACCAGTGGAATTCATCAAAAACAATTACGACTTACAAATTACAAAGTTACAATTTTGAGAGATAATAAATGTCAAAATATATGACCACATAATTTTCCAATAAAAATATATTTCAGAGATATCTATAGTCTCAATTGCATATAGTCACCAAGCAGATAGCTACTCTTCTTTCCCCGGGGTAATGAGCCAAAATGAATGACCAATTGCAGGTTAATTGGAATGAAGGGGAAAATTTGGGACCAAATTAATAACTTGAATTTAATTTGGAGAACGGCAGTGAATGTTGCTTGTTGAAATGGGGGGGGGGGGGACATTGATTGTTCACTTCCTACTTTATTTTCTTGCTTTTCCTATACCTTCTGAAGTTTCGCTTCCATCATCTTAATTCTGATTGGATAATTTGTACCTCCTGGTTCAATTGAGCTTTGGGGTGCATTCTGCAACCAACCTTGTTATCTTCATCACAACCAGATCATCACACGATGTTGTGCTTTCCGAGTGCAAGCAGTATGAAGATGGTTAAACATATTTGTTTTTCAAGTCGATTGTATCACATTGCATCAAGGTTTTCACAAGTCGGTTATGCTCGATTTTGTTGCAGGTTTTTCCAAGTTGATTGTTCTTTCATTTTGTGACTTCATTGTGTCAAATCTCATTGCGGCTTCGAGTCCACCATTTCATTGTGATCTCAAGTTATATTTGAGTCGTACACTTTTCATTTTTGAGTTAGATTATCACATTTAATTTTCATCTTGATTGTACATCATCTTGAGATAGTTGTTGCCCTGCGCTCGAGAAGCAAAAAGTGGGGTTATGTGATCGTTCGCATCTGTGTGCCGTGTGTGCGTACGTATGTGTCCGCATTTTTTAAATCATTTTCTCAGCAACTGTTAGTCTGATTGACACGACATTTTGACCATAGGTATGCTCCTCCTGTTGGAATTTATAATGATAATTATGACGTCGTGGGTCATGTGGTACAGGTGCCATCTTGGAAAAACCGAAAAACTTTGCACCTCAATTTATTCTAAACCACTCTATGGCAAAAATGTACACATGGCTCATTGTCAATTACTCCCCATGGGGAATAAGATGTGTTAATGATGATGTCATCACTTTCTTCATTATGACATCATAATTTGACAAGCACAATGCTTAATTCGATAAGTAATGAAGAAATTTTTTCTTTGCAACTGTTGGGCCAATTGACATGAAATTTTGATCATAGGTGTACCTCCTCCTGGAGGAATTTATAATAATAATAATTATTATTATTATAACGTCATATGTTATGTGGTACAGACACCATCTTCGAAAAACCGAAAAAAAATTGCACCTCTATATCTCCAAAACCGCTTCATGGGAAAAATTGAAACATGGCTCATTGTAATGTACTCCCCATGGGAAATAAGAGATGTTAATGATGATGTCATTGGTTCCTTCATTATGACGTCATAATTTGACAAGTGCAACGCTTCATTCGGTCAGTATGAAAAGAAAAATGTCTGCAATTGGTGAAACCACGAAACGATCAATGCAAAACTTTAACGAATTGATCAACTACCCATGGGAAATATAGTTTAATAAAACTGACATCGGTCACTGGTCTGGCATCATATTGGATCAAAGAAAAAAAAAACCTTAAAAAAAAAACCACAAGAGTTGGCTTGCACCAAATCCTTCTCAAGTCCTGTGCAGGGTAAGTATTCCATGGATACCATCTAGTTCTTATTTTGTTTTTCAGTTTTCTGATCCCACCATTCATTGATTCAAGGATTCCATCATTGGATGCAATCGTAATCCTTTTTTGATCCATTCATCTGTGAACACTTGGATAAATGAAGACTGTGCTTTAGTGAAATCAATTCTGTTGGTTGAATTGATGAATTTCTTTGGATTCACTCAGAATTTCTTTCTATGTTCTTCTTTACCAAGGAGTGACCAGTGGTAGAATACATATCCAGGGCTCTTACGCAGAAGAGCGTCTATACTGCTAGCATGCATGTTAAAGGAGGGGAGGTGGTGGGGGGGGAGGGGAGGAAGGAGGATCATTTATGGGCTGTTACACAATCAATGATTAATGAGAAGGGATGAAGTGCCAAATATGGGATGGGGGATGTGTTGCGGCATGTTGAAGCTTTTTAAATTAATAAATATTCTTCCTTCTTAATTGTATTTAAACATACTCAGAGACATGAGGCTCTATATTCTGCAAGCCAAGCACAGATATATAATACACTTTGTAACAGTCATTTAAAGCTCATGGAGAAGCTTATAGCTTGTACTTGTATCATGACACATAGGGCAAGGCCATTGGGAAACATAAAAGTACTTTTACACAAATAATAATGACATTTTTTGAGATAGTTTTTGAATCAACACAGTCGATGGTATTCAAACCTAGGATCACAGCAAAGTTGACCAATGTGCTCATATGAGAATTCCAATCAGGTAAACCCTGTACTTTGTACATTCTCAAAAGGTGGAAACCAAACTGAAACTACAGGAACAGCATCAACTAACTCACAGTACCAATGTGTACTGTGTACAGGGGAGAAGGGTTATGATGATGCTGTCCATATTAGGGATGGGGTTAGGAACGGTGTCAAAATGAGCATGTTATGCACACGTAATGTGTAAATAAACCCTTGTATATAAATTATATAATCTAATAAACGAGTACAAATCAAAGATAATTGAGATGGAGTTCAAGCTTTGGGTACGGAGTAAGTAGCTAGACGTTTGAAGCTGCCATATTTCTTGAGGAGCATCATCAGAGGAAAATCTAAATTCAAACTTCAAAAACAGAAATATTACTTTTGATTATTATCCAATGTTTTCTTTACTTTTAATTTCCTTATCTGGAAAACGAAACAAATGCACCATTAAGCAGCAATGCAACTTCGTTTATTTCCCAATAATTTATACAGAGGCTGCCACATCTTGCCTTTGTGGGCCCTTCATTTATTATGAAACATGTCACATGTATTTGCAGCCAATCAGGGACTTCCGAATGGAAAGATGCCACAGTTTCTGTCGAAATTACTGGAAAGTTAACTACTAAAGGTTGTATTTACTACTTCATGATAATTTTATTTCTTTTCTTCCATATTCGATCCTGGTTTTCCGATCAGCAGGGTGTAACATGTGCTCACGTTTGTGATGGAAGTGATGTTTGATAAAAACTAATATATTTATTTTAGAGTCAGCATGGTGTGCTATTATAGCCACCTACATCTTCATACACTGATGAGCCAAAACATTATGACCACCTGCCTAATATGCTGTTGGTCCTCCGTGTGCCGCCAAAACATTGCCGACCTGCCGAGGCATGGACTCCACAAGACCCCTGAAGGTGTCCTGTGGTGTCTGGCACCAAGATATTAGCACCAAGATATCACTTCCGGTTCCGGTTTTGAGCGGCAAGAGGTCTCCTTCGGGGCTCCCTGCTGACGTTCTCAAAGTTAAGTTCCGGTTGTTATTTGTCCCGTTTTAACTGTTTAATTTTCTCACCTACATGTTAATGTGTGTTCCTCGTTCGGTTTTGTTTCAAAAATCGTGCTATTTTGTGAGTATTTATGTCGACGTTCTTACCTGGTGTTTGAGGCCTAGTCCTAGGCTTGAGGCCTACCGGTTCCACTCGGTGTTCGATCGTTTTTTTTTGTTTGTTTGTTTGTTTTTTCTCCCCATTACCTTCAATTTCTATCCTCCCCATTACCTTCAATTTTCATCCTCCCCACTTTCCAAACATCCCCCATTCTCCCAACTAATCTCTTTCTTATCTCAAAAAAAAAAAAATATATATATATATATATATATATATATATATATATATATATATATATATACCCAACAACAACAACAACAACACGCTCACCTTCTCCCGATTCTGCTACTTCTTCTTCCTCTTAACTTCCTCCTCGTCTTCCTCAATTTCTTTTTTTTTTACACTTCCATGACCTAATCTGTTGAACTCTCTCATACATTAATATTAACAACAAAAACGATCTTATAATGCTTCATCTTCCTCTCTCACACATGTGGTACTCTTTACTGTTTCACAATGCACTACTCTTCTGCTATTTTAACAGACTACTCTCATTTCGACCTCTCCTTCATTCCTTGCCTAAAAAATCCAACTATTACAGCGCTTCTTCTCTCCATGCTCTGAATTCGCCTTCATTGCATCCATCAAGAATTGTGTTAAATCGCATCTCTGACCTAAAACTTTTAAAAACCACAGTTTGCCATGGATGCTCGCTTTCCATCAACCATTCTTTTTTTCCAACTTCAGTGCCAACTCACCCCCCTCACCCCTCACTGTCACTCACAAAGCAACCATCCCACTCTTCTCCCTCCAAGCCTCCCTCTCACCTCTTTCAAAAATTCCCCCTCACCTTTCTCCCACCTTTCATCCCCCTCACTCTTCCTTCTCTAAGTTGCCCCCCTCTCATCCACCAACCTGCCTCCCTCCACTGCCCTCTCACCTCCATCTCTTCACTCCACCTCCTCAAATCCTCAACTGCCATCTTCCTTGTCTCTTGTCCCCCCTCTCTCCCAGCACCACAGAGCCTTTTCTCCTCCTCATTCGGCCCCCTCCCCTCGCTATTCTGCAATACCCCACACTCCTTCAGCAACCCTCCTTACCTCCCCCCCTCGTCCCTCGTCCTACCCTCCCCCGCCCCCTCCACCTCCTGCACCCAAAGCCTCCTCCCCTACCTCTTCGTTAAAAGTGTGGACCTCAAATATGCGGGGCCTTCGCTCAAACCTTTCAGATCTTTCCATGCAGGTTGCCACTGACAAACCAGACATTATCTGCCTAACAGAAACTTTCCTCTCCCAAGACGTGTATGACTCCCAAGTATCTCTCCCTGGCTACTCCCTCTTACGGTATGACAGACCTGAGCCTCGTCCTGGTGGAGGTGTTGCTCTCTTCATCAAAGACTCTATTCCTCACTCTCCCTGCACTGCTCTCACTCCCCCACACCCCCAGGAATACCTCTGGCTTCGGCTTCCCCTCCACTCCCACCTCATGTTTATATGTGTACTGTACCGTCCACCGAACAGTGATGACTCCATCTACACCTCACTCTCCGAAAACATGGACCATCTTCTAACTTCTCATCAAAACTCTCTCTTCCTCTTATGTGGCGACTTCAATTGTCATCACGCCAGTTGGCTAGGTGTGGGTACCTCTCTCACCTGCCATGGGACATCAGCAAAAGCTTTCTGTGACTCATTGGGACTGACTCAATCGGTCAACTTCCCGACCCGGATCTCAACCAATGGTACTCCATCTCTTCTGGATCTGATTTTGACAAATTTCCCCGACAATATCTGCTGCTCTTCCTTCGCTCCAATTGGTTCTTCTGACCACGTCCTTGTTAAAGTGGACATCTCTCTGGCTGTTATCAGAGAACCACCTCACCGCCGTCGAGTCTGGCATTTCACTCAAGCCGACTGGCAGGGTCTCCGAGCAGCCATCAAACTTACAGACTGGTCTCCTATCACTACTTTCTCAAACATCAACTCATCCTGGGAATTCTTTCAAAGAAACTTGCTCTCCCTCATGCACAGATTTATCCCCTCTCGTGTTCAGTTGTCTTACCCTTCCTCCCGCCCTTGGTTTACTGAAGCTTGTGGCGAGGCAGTTGTCCTGAAACAACTTGCCTTTGCCTCATGGAAAGCAAACCCAACTGAGGGCAATCTCAGTTCTTTCCACAAAGCTCGGAACAAGTGTGTATCTACCCTCAGGAGAGCCAGAAAACAACATCTTTCTCATCTCAAGTCTGAACTCTCAAACCTCTCTCCCTCCTCAAAATCCTGGTGGCGTTTAATCAAATCTGTTTCTGGTGTATGTTCCCCCTCCATCCCCTCCCTTACCTCAAATGGCCGCACTGCTGATTCCACACGTGATAAAGCTGAATGTCTAAACTCGGTGTTTGCAGCTAAATCTTGTGTCCCAAACCCATCACTATCTCTACCCACTTTACCCAGTCGCACCCAACTGTCCCTGGACTCTGTATCCTTTTCTCCTGACAAGGTGGAGAGCTTGCTTTCAAACCTCGAGTCAGATTCTGCAACCGGTCCAGAAGGCATCAGCCCACGTGTCCTCAAAGCCTGCTCTTCTGCTCTTGCTCACCCTCTCTCTGTTCTATTCACCCTCTCATTTTCCCAAGGTCATCTGCCATCTGCTTGGAAATCTGCTAACATCACTGCCCTGCATAAAAAGGTGCAAAAACAGATCCCTGTAACTACAGACCAATCAGCCTTCTCCCAATCATCAGCAAGGTTATGGAATCCATCATCGCTTCAGACATGAAATCCTTCCTCTTCTCCAATGGCTTGATTTCCAATCATCAATTTGGTTTCAGACCAGGTCACTCTACCCTGGATATGCTGCTACTGCTCTCCCATCAATGGATGGAGGTCCTCAATGCCAGACAGGAAATCCGAGACGTATCCCTGGACATATCACGTGCTTTTGACACAGTCTGGCACCCTGCCCTACTCACCAAACTCTCTTCCCATGGTATTCAAGGCCATCTCCACTCATGGCTCGCAGACTTCCTCTCCTGTCGCAGTCAACGTGTGGCCCTAAATGGAGTTCTTTCATCCCCTCTTCCTGTGCAGGCTGGAGTTCCTCAAGGTAGCGTTCTGGGCCCTGTTCTCTTTCTGGTTTTCATCAATGATCTCTCGGACTCTCTGGAAAATCCTCTATTTCTCTTTGCCGATGACTCCACCCTCTGCCGTACCATCTGTCATCCCTCAGACCAGCAAGCAGCAGCTTCTTCGCTCACTGCAGATCTGGATAAAATCACAAACTGGTCCAACACGTGGAACATGTCTTTCAATCCAGACAAATCTCACACTCTCACTATGTCTCTTCGAAAGGACCGTTTACAAAACCCCCCCATCCACTTTCTCAACAATCCTCTGGAAGAAGTCTTTTCTTTCAAGCTTCTGGGTCTCACTATCTGCCATGACCTTTCCTGGGAAAGTCACATTTCCAACCTTTCCTCAAAAGCCAGTCGCCGACTGGGAATCCTCCGTCGTGCAAAGTCCTTCCTCGGCCCTCTTGAGCTCCTGACCACTTACAAAGCTTTTGTCCGTAGCCTGATGGAGTACTGCTCTCCCCTCTGGGCTGGTGCTCCTGCCTCCCACCTTTCTCGACTTCACGCTGTCGAAACCAGGGCTTTTAAGATCATTGGCATCTCCCGCAATGAAGCTGAGTCTTTGGGCCTCTCACTCAATCACTGCAGGTTGGTCGGTGGTCTTTCTGTCTTCTACCGACTCCTCTCCAGCCTTGCCCCCCCTGCTCTCTCTGCGATTTGTCCCAACCACATTTCCACAGGGCGCTCAAGGTCCGCCAACAACCCCCTTCTGGTAAAACTACCAAAATCACGAATCACTGCTCATCTTCACTCTTTCATTCCTCTTTTTTCCCGCCTTTGGAATAAACTTCCTCACTCTATTCTTTCCCATTCTTCCCTCCAGGCTTTCAAAACAGCTGTTCACCACCACCTCTTATCTTCCCCCATCCAAATCCTCGATCTTTTCTACCCCCGATAATCCACCCAAGCCCACTTCCTTCAATTCTCCTGCTTTCCTTCCTGAAAGTCCCTGTAATGTCCATCTTCTCCGCGCCATGTTCCCCGTCCCATCCCCATCCCTCTCCCTTCCACAGTTCACCTGTGTGTGTTCCCCAATGTTTTGTCCCTTCCACTCCCACCCCTCTTGTCTCATGCCTCCTTGCTGTGAGTTGTGTGTTAGCTCTCATACGAGCCTCGACCAAGGTATACAAAAAAAAAAAAAAAGAAGCAGATCCTTCAAGTTCTGTAACTTGCGAGGTGGAGACACCGTGGATCAGACTTGTCGGTCCAGCACATCCCACAGATGCTCAATCGGATTGAGATTTGGAGAACTTGGAGAACAGGGCAACACCATGAACTCTTCATCATGTTCCTTAAACCATTCTCGAACAATGTGTGCAGTGTGGCAGGGCGCATTATCCTGCTGAAAGAGGCCACTGACATCAGGGAATACCAATGCCATGAAGGGGTGTACCTGGTCTGCAATGATGTTTAGGTATATGACACGTGTCAAATTGACGTCCACATGAATGGCCGGACCCAAGGTTTCCCAGCAGAACATTGCCCAAAGCATCACACTCCCTCCACCGGCATGCCATCTTCCCACAGTGCATCCCGGTGTCATCACTTCCCCAGGTAAATGGCGCACACGTACATGGCCATCCACGTGATCTTAAAGAAAACGGGACTCATCGGACTAGGCGACCTTCTTCCACTGCTCCAAGGTCCAGTTCCAACGCTCGCATGCCCATTATTGGCGCTTTTGACGGTGGACAGGGGTCATCATGGGCACTCTGACCGGTCTGCGGCTACGCAGCCCCATACGCAGCAGGGTGTGATGCACTGTAGATTGTAGCACATTCCTCCCGTGACCACCATTACATTTTTTTGTGACTTGTTCCACAGTAAAGCTTCTGTCGGTTCGGACCAGACGGGATAGCCTTTGTTGCCCTCGCACATCGATGAGCCTTGGGCACTCAACACCGTCACCGGTTTGTCCCTCCTCGGACCACTGTAGGTAGGTACTCATCACTGCTGACCAGGAGCACCCCACAAGCCTTGCCGTTCCAAAGATGCTCTGACTCAGTCATCTGGCCATAACAATTTGGCCCTTGTCAAAGTTGCTCAGGTCTTTTCTCCTGCATCCAACACATTAACTTCAAGAACTGACTGTTCACTTGCTGCGAAATATATCCCACCCCTTGACAGGTGCCATTGTAACAAGATAATCAATGTTATTCACTTCACCTGTCAGTGGTCATAATGTTTTGGCTCATCAGTGCAAGTGTTCACATATACTTTGTTGATTCAACTTTTTGTTCGGGAATGATGTTTAAACTTTTCTGTCTCCACAAAAGCAAGCTATAGGGTCACTGTGCACGTGTCGACGTCACCCCAGTTTGTTCAATTCCGTTGTGTCGCCATGTGCGATACACTTGTTCTGATGAACCCGGGCTCCATGTGGCTTTTGGGTGGACCAAGAAGATAAGGATAGGTCATACTGTCTTACTAGAGGAAATGACCATGTCTTGAAATCCTCATCATTTAACCACTCAATATTTAGCTAACACCTCAGTCACATTTGCTCTACGGCTAGGATACGGCGGCCATACCCTCCCTGAATTGACAGAAACATGCGGCGGCTGCAGAGTTTCTGAGGTGCCCTCAGGGTGGCCCTAGGGCGTATGGCTATCTTTTACAGGCCGTAGGGTCTCCGTGGAATTATAGCGCGGAGTTATAACTTTTTTCATTTCTAGGTTGGCCGTAGCAATTCGACAAGCTGTAACCATGATGTAGATGTGTTCCACGTCGACCGTACGTAGGGCGTATGGTGGGCTTGCGTTATTCGTGCGGTTGCCGTAGGCTCTTATCAATAAAAAATGAATTTTGCCAACCCCCCAAAAATTACGGCGGCCGCACTATTTCCACGGTCGCCGTAGGGTAGTCCTAAGGCGTCCCTGTGTTCACCGTACGGTGGCCTTGCGGTCTGTGTGACTACCTGCGGGCAACAAAGGGTTGACGCACGGTTCACCTACGCCCGCTGTGCGTCCTACGTACGGCCTCCGTGGCAGTCTGTGTCGACCGTGCGTACACCGTGCGCTACCGCTAGAGATCGGAGTATAGGTGTTTGCCACACACATCATCACATTTCATATTATATATTATTACAGCATATTATACAGTTTATACAGCACATATATAATATCATATTATACAGCACATCTATATATAACCTGGTCCACAATCTATATGACAGATAATGAGATATGATATACATATGAAAAAGAACTGGTATATATACCCACTCGTTACCGTCCGTCTGGCCGCACGTTCTCCCCCCCCACCCCCCCAGCGGTCGCCTTGCAGGCACCTTGAGGCTACTTTGCGTCTGCCTTGAAAATGCTATGGCCGCCGCACGGACACCCTAAGGTCACCGTGTGACATCAAATCAAAGACCGTACGGCACCCCCACATTTTCGGTTTCCACAATTTCTAAATACCACGTGCGGCTCCCCGAAAAATAAAAACATGTGACTGCTACATTGAGTGGCCGTGGAAATACTGCGGCCACCCTATAATTGCTAGCGGCCGTAGATTTTTTAGACCCTACGCCGCCGAGCCAAATATGTCAAGCATTAACAACGTTATCTTTGCTTTCCTGATCACTTCACATAAATGTATCAAGGTGAAGATTTTTTTGCCTTACTAAATTTTAAGTAAAAGCTTAATGGTGATCCAAGAAACTGTAAAATGGAAACTATTAAGAATTATGATTTTAAAGCTTCTAAATAAACCGCGTCATGATAGTAATTGACTTCATGTTAATTTCATCAGTTTCTTACAAATCTATTACACTGGTCTGCGTCATTTCAGAGGTCTAGGTTTTCTCAACGGTTTCCATATGTTTTTTGCACGCTAAATTTAGAAATGTATCTCATTTCGCTCAATCAGGTCAAGTTTTTATGCTATCTCAATTTTAAGGAAAAAAAAAATCAAATAATTTTTTTTAATTCAAAATCAGACTTACATCGACAGAAAATGTACAAACTATATATAAAATGACGCACAAGTACCGATAATGTGAAATTCAACATTAAAAAGACGAAGGAAAACAGCGACTGCTGGAGCGACTGAAGTTGGGTGTTGCCAGAAACAACGATTTATCTATATTTTTCTGAAATTGAAATGAAAGTAATTGAGAAGGCACTTTCTTCCACATTAAGTGTACTTGTGTGTCATTATATGTATAGTTTGTACATTTTCTGTCAATTTAAGTCTGATTTTGAATTTAAAAAATGCCAATTAAGAAAACAAAAATTTTGATTATTTTTTTCCTTAAAATTGAGATAGCTTGACCTGATTGAAAACTTGACCTGATTGAGCGAAATTAGATACATTTCTGAATTCAGCATGCAAAAAACATACAAGAACCGTTGAGAAAACCTAGACCTCTGAAAAAAATATTTCAAATGCAGCCCAGTGTTATTCTTCATGGTAAGAGGATTACAGAGAAATCCGAAACTCAATACATGCACAACATACTGGATAAAACCGTGCATGCTCTTCAGAATAATTGGAATTAACGAGAAAGGCACTCGTTGGAGCGCACACCTCCGCCAAGCTGAACAGTTTATGTTTTGGATCCCACTGATGGACTGGATGTGGATCTGGACCTCCAAAATTTCATCGGCTTGTTCTTGTCACACACCTAACTCGTCCACCAAGTTTCATCCGAATCTTTCCACAACATTTTGAGATCTCGTGCTATATATCGTTTTTGTCCCTATTTCTCAATGGTGAAGAAACACTTTAATATTAAAGTAGTCTGATCCGGATCCAGATCTTCAACAAAATCTAATCATTTCGTCCTTGTCACACACCCAACCTGTCCACTAAATTTCGGCCAAATCTGTCCACAACTTTTTGAGATATCCTTTTCCTAGACAGAGAGGCAAGGGTGAAAACATAACTTCCGCCCACCTTCGGTGGTGGAGGTAATAATGGAAAAAGAGGAGAAATAAATTATATCGAATTGTTTTTGTGTTCCATTGCTATAGTGTCGTTATCGCCTGTTTCGCAAATATACAAAATATGCGGGTACAAAACAACATATCCAGGAGTGCCAAAACAGGCGGAGCAGCTTGCTTCAAGTGCCTTACAAGTAGCTACTCGAACAGTCTGCCCTAGTGTCCGTCAGGGCAGGTTTTTGTGCTCGCATGTACACGGATGCCGGTTTAATGCACGACATGCAAAATGGCCAATACAGCCCACTCAAAATGACTCACATGTCCATAGGTTCTTATCCTTACACTCTTTGTGTTACTTGAACTGGATAAGATCTCAAACTTGTACAATCTGGTAAGTGTTCAGAACAGCGTTATGATATTGACAGCAATCCCTCCCAATCCCCACACAGCAACAATATATATATATATATATATATATATATATATATATATATATATATATATATATATATATATATATATATATATATATGCTTTGGTTTATGATCACATCCTGGTTACCTGGAAGAAAGGTGCATTGTCTTTGCAAGGAGAAGTGTCGAACTGCAGTATGGACTGGCTGAAATACTGCAGTGGGGTTTTGCAGCGGTAGTCCGAATGAAGGCCATCAATCTTCACTCTGCTTTCATTCCGAAGCCACTCGACAAACCAAGACAAGCTGTCACAAGTGCAGTCAAATGGGTTTTTGGCGAGAGAAAGTTCCATTAATTGCAAAATGACTGATGCAAAAACATTACGTTCCACGGCTGTAAATTGATTCTTGTGCAAGTCGAGATGACGTATTGATGACAGCGGTGCAAACACACCATCAGGTAAGATATTGAGAAGGTTGAGGCTCAAGTCAAGGTTCTTGAGATGTGAAAGCCCTGCAAAGGCTTGTAATGGGATCTCGTCAAAGCCATTGGATTGGAGCTGGAGCTCCTCGAGTTTAGCAAGGCCTCGGAGGAAAAACACTGGCCCATGAGGCAGATTGTTATGCTTCCACAAACGAGCTAGATTGTTGTGACTAAGCAGAAGAACCTTAAGGCTTTGCAAAGAATTAAACATTCCATCTGCCAAGTTATCCATGTTATTGTGACTAAGATCGAGGTGTGTAAGGTTAGGGAGATTGAATGGAAATGCGTACAAGTTGTTTAGGTGTGTATGAGAAAGCATTAAGCGTTTTAGGGTTGGTGTTGATGAAAAAGCACCATTGGAAAGCGATATTCTGGGATTGTACGACAGGTATATATCACTGATGTTGTTCAGCCCCTTGAATTCAGGACCCTGGAAGTTGTGTTTGATTCTGTTTAGGCCCAGGTTCAGCCAACGGAGCACAGGGAAATGAGACATGGCTCTTGGTTCCAGCATCGTGATACCCATGTGACTGAGGTCAAGATAGAGAAGTGGAGACGTGGCAAGTGAAGCGAATGTCTGTTCTGTTAGAGCATTCAGCTGCTCAGTTGCATTCCTTAGATTCAGGTGCTGTAAGCTTTTGAGACCTTCAAACATCGTATCGCTAATGGCACTCAAACAGTTATTGCTGAGATCTAGGTATTCCAGGTGACGTAGCCAAGAGAAAGAGTTGCCTTCAACTGTCGTGAGTCCATTATTTGAAATGTATAACCTTTGCAGCATTGAGTAATTGAGGCCTTGAAAAGTCCATTTGTCTACAATATTGAGGCTGACAGCTTTCAAGTATAATATCTTGACAGTGCTGTCTTGCAGTTGTGCAGTAAGATTAGCTACTCCAGCAGGACCAAGAGGACAATAGTCTAAGATCAGGACTTCAAAATTGACATCTTTGAAACACCCGTCTTCAAACTGTGGAGTAAAAACATTTTTTTTTAATTCAGAGTATTAAATACCGGTATTACTGCATGTATATTTATTATATAGTACCCTTTGCTTATTTCTTTGCAAATCTACACAATTGGTTAAAAGATTTATCAAATAATCCAGCATCCTGACACCTCTGTATATCATTTAAATTGAAGCATAAGTCCAAATGTCCAAAATTGAAAATACCTAAAAGTGATCATTATTAAATTTTTCATTTTACATATATCAATCAACATGAAAAATGAACCATTGAGCAACAAATTTAAATGCAGTTAATTTCCAAATAATTCATGTTTATATATATATATATATATATATATATATATATATATATATATATATATATATATATATATATATATATATATATATATATATATATATATATATATATATATATATATATGGGTCTGGGCTCATGGAGGAGCTGAATGACAAGAGGTTGCAGATTTACAAAGTAACATGGGCTTTGGGGGGGGGGGGAAGTGGATTACAGCAAGTGAGGAGTGGACACACAAAGAGGAAAGGAGGAGAAGAACCCCAAAACGAGTAATAATGGCCTGGAGAGAAAGAGAATGGGAAATGATCACAATGTGCAGAAGAGATCATGAATGTGAGTGAGTAAGTAAGTGAGTGCATATTGTTGATGAAGAATTAAATAACCTTGGTACATTGTATAAATTTCCATTATCCAGAGTGAATATGAATAATTAAATGCAATTGGTTTGATTCCCGACAAATAATTCACCTTCGAAGGTGATGTGGAAATGTCAACGCTTTCGCTAAGCATTTACACTCTCGACCTAAACGTCGTTATTTCATGTTTTAACTTCGATTTGATTAACAATTTAAAAAAAAAAATTTCAAGTATATTGGTTAGTCGATTTTGTTATTCGGTCTTCGCCTACAGGTCACAATTTTAAACCAAACTTCATGAAACTTCACCAAATGGTTGAGTTTTTCATAAGGAAGAAGCCTCTTGTTTTTGAGGTCAAAAGGTCAACAACTTGGGTGAGATTTCTAAAATCCTCAATTTTCATCCGATTGACTTGAAATTTGAAGAGTAGTTGTGTATTTGGTCATTGAATTCAACCACCAATTATTTTTGAGCTCAAATTTGTTTTATGGATTTTGCAAATATCATCTTGTTTTGATGTTGGCCTTCTGCTTGTGAAAAATAACAAACAGAAAATTTCAGTGCAATCGTCCCAGAAGTATGAAATTGTATAGAAACCAAAGAAAAGGCTTCACACACACAGACATATGTGTCTATACCCTATGGATAATGGTACAAAAGTAATGGTGGACTGTGAGTGGACACGAGGTCAAATCTTGCACCCGGATGGTCACCAATTTAGCGAGGATGGTCCTCAGAGGCGGGACTAAATACGTTGAGTGTATTTACCATAAATGAGGTTGTATGTTGGCATTTTTCTGATTCTGATGTACCATGCATGTTCTGTTGCAGTGTGTTCGTGCTACCAAAGCAGTTTCTTGGCAAGGGTTATAACTGGTGCTTGCCATTGCCTTCCCAGCAGTATTAAGGGAAGGAATTTGTAATTTGTTCAAGGTGCCAGCGGTAGCTCACCTTCTTTTGTGAAGGACACCATGTAACCTTTCACGTCCACCAATTATATATATATATATATATATATATATATATATATATATATATATATATATATATATATATATATATATATATATATATACACACACATATACACACACATATACACACACATATACACACACATATATACAGTCATGTGCCGCTTAACGACATTCCAGGCAACGACGGATCGCATATACGACGGATCTGCCAGCTCTGAAAAAAAAAAAATGAAAAAAAAAATGTCGCTGAAAAATTCCTATCGCCGAGTGATGTAGCTGACATAGCGCTGCCAGTCGTATAAAAATAGCACATACAATTATGTACGCTGTACAGTACATAATACTTCATAATGATAATAAACGACAGTGTGGCCCTGTTATAATGCGATCGTTGAGGTCCATAAAATGTCATCGCGAAAAAATCAGGGTTGTGCTAAATCGGGATTCAAGGAAATCGGCTTTCAAACTGAACCAATGTTTCCACGTTTACCTTCTAGCAAGTAAATTACCTTTGAATTGAAGAATTCCGTGAATAAATCGTTGTTCTCAGTCGAAATTAAAACACAAATTTGTTTTTGGTGAGGCTTTTTATGTTGTTAAAACAATGGCACTGTTCCGAAAATATATATCACAATTGACAGGAGCTCGTTTCTTTATTTATAAATTATAACATCGATGCAATGATTACGTATTTATAAAATCCAAACGCTATTTATTCACCTTTCTATAATCGATGCGAGACGAGATTGTAAGCTGCTGCGAACAACACCGATGGCCGTCATGAACAGCACAAAGGTAAAACTAACGTGTCTTCAGTCTCTCTTGGATGTGTGTTACAATTGCCGACAGTATTTAGTACATTAACATGCTGTACAGGTTTGTATCTGAGGAGCAATAGGCTACACCATATAGCCTAGGTGTGTAGTTTTGTGTAAGTACGATGTTCGAAAACGAAAAAATGAAAATGATGATGACCTGCACCACCTAGAGAGGTTTGTGGTGCTCATGTATGACCGATCTAGTGCAACCATACATGTTAATGATGCCAGATTAGACCTCTTTGCACACAAACAAAGGTCTTATGATGCTAAACCACCAACTCAAGCTGCACTGAAGGAACATTCAAAATGAGCAGCTTATCAAGCAGGATGCATCTGGGGTCAGGCAACAATCCGCCAGCCAGAAGAGCACAGTCCCAGTGACTGTGGTTGGAACAAACAAGATGGTATCTGGAGGATATGCTGGACTATCCTTCCTTCCATTGCAGCCAGCTGCCAGCAGCTGACCAAGTGTGGATGCAAGAAAGAATGCGGTGGAAGATGTAAATGTTTTCGGTGTGGCTTGAACTGCACAGCACTCTGCAGTTGCACGTGTCTGGAGTAGCAAGAAAGGACAATGACTCTAGTTACTTGATGCACATTGTGCATGCTTTGTTCCCAGTTTAGAGACACTGTGCACCCAATTACACATAACATAACGGCAAAGGAGCTGTTTTAGTCCTTGTATTTATATGTATGGAACTAGTCAGTGATTGATCCCATCCAAATGGCATTAACCAAAGCATATGTTACAAGATTCCATCCAGAAACTTTGAAAAGATACTGCTATAGTTATCTTTTCATTTAACATTTTTTCCTGGCCAAAATGAGTTCAGCTGTATGTTCAGCAAGTTAAATTATGTGTTCGGCAAGGTTTAATGGTTTGAATGAAAATTGGAAGATTTTGTTCAACTTTAAATGATTATGCATTTACATTTTAATGTGTGTTTTTGTATTGAAACAATGAAAGATGAATAAATCATCTGACATATTGAAATTTAAATGGATCCTGTGTATGTTTTGAAAGATTTTAAAGATTCAATGTTAATACCAAATGTTAAGATAGATCACTACTCCACCCTCAGTAGTATAATCTATGAACATTTTAATAAATCGACTTAAAAAAAATAAGTTTAGTGATACAAGGAGGTCTCTTGGATGATAATTAATGGCAAAATCAGGTTTGACATGTCAAAAAACATATTGGTAGACACTTACATCACTCAAATCCATCAACAATCTTCAGAGATGGTGAAAATGGAGTTTTGGGTGAGAAATTTGGCAGCCATCTTGGATTTTTATTTGGCTCATCGACTAAATTTGAAGAGTGTCCCAATGTGAATGTTTATGCCAAGTTTCATGCTTGTATCATCATTTGAACGAATTTTCCATTATTTCCTCTACTAATAATAAGATGGAAGAGCTTGAAGCCAAAGTAGATAGCTAGGAGTATGATATAGTTGCAGTGAGTGAGACATGGTTTAAGGAGAAGAGTAACTGGAAGATGGAATTAGAGAGCTACAAGATGTATTGGTGTGATAGGAAGGAGAGAATAGTAGGAGGAATAGCAATCTGGGTAAAGGACAGCATTGCATCAAGAGAAAGGGGTGATATTAAGGAAGGAATTAATGTAGAGGAAAAAGTATGGGTCGAGATTAGAGATTGTAAATATACCATCAGAGATGGGGAATGCCCCGCCATTGAATGAAAAAGGTCATACATATTCCAGATAATGAGGGAGGTGAATTGGAAACAAGACACCATTTGGTCATCATCTCAAAAAAGCTCCCCAGGGGTGAGGAACGTAGTAACCAAAAAATAATTGAAATCAGATAAGCGGTTTTCCATTTATTACAAAAAACATTTTTTTCAAGATGGCCACCCCAGTCGGCCATCTTGGATCCGGCCACGGCCAAAATCAATAGGGTTCTTCCTTTTCAGGTGGTTCATGTGTGACCCAAATTTCAAATCGATATGGCGAACAGTTTATGACTTATCGCACTCACAGCTATAAATGTTGACGCCCAGACAGACGGACGGACGCCCTGGGTGACAACAATATCCCCCTTCCGCCACGCGGCGGGGGATAAAAACAGTAAGATACTGGTAGGATGCTTTTATCGGGCTCCGGGTGTGAAGGAAGAGGAGGAAGGAGGAGTTCATAAAGAATTCACAAGGGCATGTGATAAAGGAAGAGTATTGATTATGGGGGATTTTAACTTGCTCGGGATAGATTGGGTCCAGGAACAGGGAAAGGGCAGAGCAGATGAGGATTTCCTAGTTTTACTCCAGGGTTGCTTTTTAACCCAGTTTGTAGATAAGCCCACGAGTGGGAGTGCAGTGTTTGACCTCTTTTTGAGTAACGATCCCAATATGGTGGAGGAGGTGGAGGGAGGGGAGCATTTAGGTTCAAGTGATCATAACATTGTGTGTGCAAAGATTCTGTTAAGGGTTAAGGAGAAGCAGAAGGAATTTATTTGGTTTAAAATATCAGGACTGGAGTTAGATTTATATCACTGTCGGAGTAAACAGAGGCAAGTTAAGAAAATAACTCTGCAAGCCAAAAGAGAGGATGAGAAGAACATGGCTAAGAAAATCAAACATAATAGGATTTCTTCAAGTATATCAGGGGAAAAGAACAGGTTAGGACCAGTGTGGGCCCATTGAGGAATAGCACTGGGAGAGTGGTTCCTGATGAAAGCGAGACAGCAGGCTTATTAAACAGGTATTTTGCTTCAACGTTTACACAAGAAGTCAGGAGAATTGCCAATAGCTGAGAGTATCTATGAAGGAGGTGAGGAATGGCTAACACAGAAGATCCAGGTTGGAGTGGAGGAAGTAACGGAACAGCTCAGTAATCTAAGAGTAGATAAGGTCCCGGTGCCAGATAATATGCAACCGAGAATATTGAGGGAAGTGGTTGAGCAGGTCGGTGAGATATTAACGGATATTTTCAATAGCTCACTGGAGTCAGGACAGGTACTGGAGGATTGGAGAGTAGCAAATGTAACACCATGATTTAAGAAAGGATCCAGAGAAGAATTGGGAAATAGGCACAGCAACGAACGGATCATGATCCATAGAGGTTTGACAAAAACGTTATCAAAGCTTTTTCACCTGAAATGTCTTCATTGGTGGTATGTCTCATCAGAAAAAAAACCCCACCCGAATCCGCCCATGGGAAACCTCGTTTTGACCTCAAATCCAAGATGGCCGACATTGTACAGGTGTAAAACTTAAAATGGACCTAATTTTGGAAAGAAACAACATAGAAACACTTTTAAGGTGTCATTTTTAACTAATTTGAGGACTCCAGTTCATTTAGTGAAATTTTCTGAGCCATTCGAGGTCACGGTTATGTGTTAAGGTCAAGGTCATTGTAAAATTTAATCAAAATTTGATCTCAAAGCTCACCAAATGATGCGTATTAACCCGGGAAATCGTTTAGTGTGGCATCATCACCTATAGATCACATTAGTTAACACATTCGGCCCGAGACCAATCAAAATACGGGTTTCTGGCCAAAGTGTTGGGGATGAGACCCATATATATATGGATTATTATGACGTTATGTGACGAAATGTAGCATTAAGACATCATGGACGACATATAGCATTATGCCATCATGCACGTTGTTAATCTCCTCTCAAATGGTAATTCTACCCTCAATCTGAATGCAAACCCCACCCAGATCCCACACGCAACACCCATTGGTGCTTTGTTAGTGGTGCTTTGGAGCGACATTGGTGCTTCAGTCTCAGTTTCTGCAGAAATGCGTCTAACCATGAGTAAGAAAGCTTTCCTTGCCAACACATCAAACAAGCAGGCCCTCATCAACCTCCTTGCAGAGGTTATGGTCAAAGCAGACATCACCGGTGAGCATGCAGAAGGGGATGCTGACTACAAGATCTGTATGCTAGCATGTTTGTCTGTGAAGAACAGTCAAACAGCCGTTGTCGCAGAAGATTCTGATGTATTTCAGTTGATGATACATCATGCTGATGCCACAGATAACAGTGACACCATGTACATGGTGACCGCAAACAGACGGTGTGCATCACAACGTTGAAGAAGAAACTGGATCCTGCCCTCTCGGAAAGTCTACTCTTCCTGCACGCTTTCAGTGGGTGTGATACCACATCAAGGCCATATTATGGAATCGGCAAAGTGACTGTTTTTACGAAGTATGCAGCACTGAGCAAGTCAGCCACCGTTTTTATGTCTCCGTCTTCATCGAAACAGGACATCGAACAGGCAGGAGAATATGCCATGCTGGAGATATATGGGTGCACTACATCACTAAGCCTCAACGCAGCAAGGGTGACGAAGTTCCAATTGAAGGTAGCTACTTCTACACAATATGTATCCCCAGAAAAGCTTCCGCCGACGAGTGATGCAGCCACCTTTTATAGTCATCAGACTTATCACCAAGTGCAGGGATGGCATGGCAATGATATCGCCTCTGCAGTTTGGGGTTGGAAAGCCACTCCTGGTGGTCTTGTGCCTATCAGGATGACTCAGCCAGCAGCACCAGAGCGACTCCTCAAGATAATTCGGTGCAATTGTGGTGGCCAGTGTGACAAAAAAACATGCACCTACCGCAAGAATGGACTGCAGTGCACACCAGCTTGTGGCCAATGCAGGGGAATAACATGCATGAATGTGCCACATGTGGACAATCAGGATGATGATGACCAGAATGTAGATCTCAATAATAATACAATGGATTGACATTGCAATTTGACTTTAAAAAATTATCACTCATACAATATCATTTAAGTGATCAGGCATAGTAAACTTTGTTATTAGACACCTTAACACGGGTTTCAAAATAATGTCACTGCAAGGTCACAAAATCTGTTTGGATCCTTACTTATTTGGTTAAATTTGGCTCTGATTATGATCTCGATGCCAATCTCATAAATAAGTGAATGGACATCTTGAAAGAGTCCATTGAAAATGATACATCCAATGTACTTTATTTTGAGTTGATTTGCATCATTTTGATCAAATTCAGGGTCAAATTAGGATCAAATTTGACCTTGACCTTGAATTTATCACATGATCTAGATATCCAATCACCTCAAAACTATTACTAAATGAATGAGCATCTTAATGGTATATGTGGCAATAACAACCAATATATTTTATCATTAACTCTCATTTTGGCATAACTCTTGATACAATTTCGGTCAAACTTAACGTTGCTTCGGTCAAGTTTAACATTGACCTTGACCTTGACCTTGACATATGACCTTGATATCTAACGATCTTATAAGTATCACTAAACGAATGGGGGTCCTCAAATTAGTTAAAATTGACACCTTAAAAGTGTTTCTTTGTTGTTTCTTTCCAAAATTATGTCCATTTTAAGTTTTGCACCTGTACAATGTCGGCCAGCTTGGATTTGAGGTCAAAATGAGGTTTCCCATGGGAGGATTCGGGTGGGGTTTTTTTCTGATAGGACATATCGCCAATGAAGTCATTTCAGGTGAGAAAGTTTTGATAACATTTTTGTCCAACCGAAATCGTTCATTGCTTCGACTAAAAGTATAGACCTGTTAGTTTGACTTCAGTTGTGGAGAAGGTGTAGGAGAAATTAATTAAGGACCAGATGAGGAACCATTTGACTAAATACAAGCTAATTAAAGGTAGTCAGCATGGGTTTACCAAAGGTAGTTCTTGTTTAACAAATCTTTTAGAGTTCCATGAAGCAGTGTCTGATTGGGTGGATGAGGAAAAGACAGTGGACAAAGTATATCTAGACTTTAAGAAGGCATTTGATAAGGTACCACATCGGAGATTGTTCGCCAAAGTGAGGGCTTGTGGAGTGTCTGGTCAGGTAGCTAATTGGATTGCAAACTGGTTTAGTGGTAGGGTGGTAGGAAGCAGAGTGGCTGTGAGTGGGAGGATGTCTTGCTGGGAGGATGTAAGTCTTTGGGTACCTCAGGGATCAGTAATAGAACCATTACTCTTCATTATTTACACAAACGATTTGGATAGTGGGGTCAAGAGTAGTCTTTCCAAATTTGCAGATGAAACAAAGTTTGACAGGAAGGTGGATTGCATAGGGGGTGGTGAACAGATACAAGAAAGTATTGATACTTGTATAGATTGGGCAAAAGACTGGCAGATGGAATTTAACCAAAGCAAGTGTAAGGTGTTGGGGATGGCAAAGAACAATGAAAATAGAGATTACAGGATGCAAGGGGTAATTTTGGAACGTGTCACACAGGAGAAGGATCTAGGGGTGGTAATAGATATGCGAGGTAAGCAGGCAGCACAGTGCCAGGTTGCTTTTGGTAAAGCAAATAGGGGTTTAGGTTGTATTCAGAGGGGGATCAATTATAAATCAAAAGAGGTGGCTTGAACATTGTACAAGAATTTTGTGAGACCACAACTATAATATTGCGTGCAGTTTTGGTCACCACAACTAAGGAAGGACATCGTTGCCAAAGAGAGGGTTTGGCGCAGGGCCATGACATTGATTCCGGGCCTCGCTAGACTCCGCTATGAGAAGCGACTGAAGGAGGCAGGGCTTTATACACTAGAAAGGAGGTGGTTACGAGAAGATACGATAGAGATGTTGAAGGTGATGAAGGGTGTAGACAAAATAAGTGCAGAAGAATTATTCAGCAAAGTAGACAGTGATAGGACCAGGGGCCATAGTCTGAGAGTAAAGAAGAGGAGAGTTAAGATGGTAGCAAGGCAGGGGACTTTCACTCAGAGAGTAGTTGATGCATGGAATGGTCTCCCTGGAAAGGTAGTGTCAGCAGAAACAGTCCATAAGTTTAAATTGGAATTAGATAGGTACCTCAAAGTTATGGAGATAGAGGGGTACAGGGATGTTGATGAGACTTTTAGGTAGTTTGAGCATTGATGGGTGATTGTATTCAGCTGAATGGAGTGTTGTTTGTTGGAGTTTCCTCAAGGGGTATTGTGTGGTTGATGTTGTGCTTTCTTGACCCAAGAACCACCTTCGCCCATTCCTTGGAAAGAAAGAAAAAAAAAAAAAACCTCCAAAAAAACCCCACAAAACAATTTTTTCCCACCTTTTTTGGTGTAGTGCCGATGTGACCCAGGCATGATGGGCCAAATGGCCTCCATCTGCATCTAATTTCCTTGTGCGTCCTTGTGTAACACCCAAGCTGCTATCAATACACCTTTTGCATGGTGTTTTTCCAAGGTGGAAAAAGGCATAGGAATTCCAGGGGAATTCCGAGGATTCTATGCTTTTGAGTCATATGCAACATGTGTTGAGTGAGTGTGAAAATCATGTGAAGGCCTCTTACTCGAGATACAATTAAGGGCTCTGAGGTATCACTCATAATACTGTGGGGGAAAAATTTATATTAATGTATTTTAAATTGTAACAAATGGAGTTTCAGAAATGTAACTTTTATGCTGCAAATTGAATTGGCTGTCATTTCTGGCCAAAAGACTTTTGCCCTAAATGATAAGAAATGTGTTGTTCTGGAGCAGAGTGACCGAGCTGATAAATGAACCTTTGCTTAGAAAATGTACGAAGTGGCTTTTTATCTAAAGGACACGTCTACACTCTGGGTGAATATCCCCCAACCTCTCTCTCATGGAAGTATAAATGTTTTGAAAGGCACATTGTTCTCAGTACGAGCACGTGAGGAAGTATAGTTTCTCAGTGGCTCATACTCCTTGGAACTGACCAAGTACCAAGTTAGAATAAAACTCTCTGATGTAATGTAGAAGTGAATTGAATCGGGTTGGTCTAACTGTTAACTAAAGTAAGAATAAATGAAATAGAACCAAATAATATTGCAATCAATGGGGATTCTTAAGTTCATTGTACAAGGGTGAGAAGTGTATGGTGTATAATTAGGAAATAAATTGTTTCACAAGGAAGGACTTGTGTGGACATCAGTTTTATCAGTGTCGATAGGGTTTTTTTGTAGGATTTTATAATCAAATCGGACAAACGTTAAACTCTGTCTGAAGTCAAATAGGATTCCACAATCGACCAGTTAGAATCCTTCAGGAGGACAATGATCACAACAAGGTGGGTTAAAAAAATCCACATCAATACCATCTCCCACCACCACCAGGTGCAGCGCTACACGGCACACATTTACGTGGAGAATTTGCATCAACCCACCTTTAGAACTTTGTCTTTTGACCCTTAGATCCCTGGCAAGTTTGATTGAGATTGGAGAAGTAATGACTGAATGAATCAGCCACAGAGTTTTAGACAGACAGACAGACAGACAGACACCAAATTGTGTATTTTATGTAATCGTCTCCCTCAATGCACAACAGATGAACATTTATTCTGCACGACTGGCTATAACAAAAATATTTGAATGTGATCCATTCAAATAGATAGGTTCGGTTGCAGTGCGTGCACATTCTTGAGACAATCAGTTGGCATGTCTCCTGCAAAAGCATTTCATTGTGTATAAAACCCCGATTTTAGCAATTTTGATTTTATTTACATAATAACTACATGTATTTGTTTTCTATTTGGCATGCATAAATTATGGAGCGATCATAATGTCATTTGTATATGCTCATTGCACTTCAAACCACAAGATTGTTTGCCACCTTGTCCTACCGTTTGCAAAGGATTCCTTGAGAAATTGAGGACGTGCAAGTTTGAGCCAACCAGAAATCTGAGGGTCTCCTTCTTCACCTCATTGATGGAGTTGTGTGATACATTGAGGTTGCGCAGTTTTTTCAGTTGAGGTTCCACACCCAGCTGAGCCGATTTGAGTCCGTTTTCACTTACGTCCAACACAGTGAGGAACTGTTAAGACATGAACAAACACAAAGTTTTGTAAGAACAATGAAGCATCGTGTCACCATGTCATCAATTTTATTGGAACCTTCATGGATTCTCTTCCGAGTCGGTTTGTTTTTGTTTTTATGGCTATCTTAGTGGATGCTTTTAAATCAAGAAAGACTCATTTCTGCCAAGAATTTTAATACTTCATCACATCTGACATGCAATCATCAAGCTATACTTAGTTGGCTCACTAAAATTCCTGTGCTAGTACCAATAAGCAGGAAAAATTAGGGGGAAAAATGCTAAACAATGTTATATGAATTTAAGTTGTTGGCCTTAATATATCTAATTTCTAGTTCAGCCATATAAACCTTCGGGAATTAATACCGAAAATATTAGCGGTAATAAAACAACACACAACCTTGAGCAAGAAGAATGGGTTGCTTGGGGGATCAACAACAAGCCGATTGTGTCCCAAAAAGAGAGATGACATGTTGTGGCAGTAGATGAAGGTACTAGAGATGTCCCTCACTTCGTTGTGCTGCAAAGAAAGTGAAGAAAGCTTGGCCAACTCTGTACACACACCAGGCTCGACTTTTGAGATGCTGTTGAAGCTGACATCCAAGCGCTCAATCAGATTGTAGTTTTGAAAGGATTCGGGAGGCAGTTGGAAGAGTTTATTGTGTGAGAGAAGCAGTGTAGTCATTTTGTCACCGGGAAGGTATTTTGGAACATTGTGCAACTTCCTGTGACTGAGAAGATATGAAAAGAAATGTTAATATATATATATATATATATATATATATATATATATATATATATATATATATATATATATATATATATATATATATATATATATATTAGACCACAAGGGGAAAACCAGAGATGTCACTTTTTATAAAATTCAGGGTTATTGCACCTGCCAATAGTTGGCAACATAAGGTTTCCTCTCACAATATTACTTTAACAAATAACCAGGAGTGTCACATAATTTATATGGTATAAAGTTTATCCGTGCAATGAAAAAACAAGTGTTGTCAAAGCTGAACAAGTAGAAACCCAGAGTTGTCAGTACTTTACTCCTGGTTATCTCCCTTTCATTCATGTTAACTGTTCCACCATAATATTCAGAGTTGAGAAATTAAAAAATGAAAGGTTGTAAAACTTTCACAGCATAAACTCTGAGCACTACAATAGCCTATTTGGTTATATCATGGGCTCCGTAGTTGGTGCATATCGTGGTTCAAGCCTGGTCAAACCTTTATTGTGACTTTTATGGGACCCACGCCGTGGCTTAATGGTTAGCGCTTCTGAGTACCCATCCTCATTTGATGTACCCACCGCCCAATCAACTTGCTTAGGGATATGAAGGAGTCACATGAGGTGACTTCGGCTATCGCGGGGGTGGTTTATCCTTGGTTTCCTCCCGGTTTTCCATCATATTAAGTAGTACGGAGTAGAAATGGAGAATCTGTCGTCATATAAGCGAAATACCCTTGAGTATGGCATTGGACACCAATCAAACAAAAAAAACAATGACCGTTTAATGTTGAAAAAAATAATCTGTGATCACCAAAGTCATGTAATGTATGCTAATAACCAACAAGCATGAATTTGCTGCACATCCTGGGTTAAAATTGCATGGCAATTATTAAACAAGGGAATAACCAGTGATGTCAGTTTGCAACATTGATTCGTTCTATGCTCTTAAATGAAATAACACAGAAGCTTGGCAAATGCTACATGCTCAATTTGTTCGGCCAATGATCACCTTTCCTTTTCCTGGAAAAGAAATCTATATGACAGTTATTAAACAGTCCACCAAAGTCTTGAAACTTTGTTTTTTCAGTTTCTTCAAAATTGACTTATCCTGACATCTCTGGTCTTCCCCTTGTGTTTTATATATATATATATATATATATATATATATATATATATATATATATATATATATATATATATATATATATATATATATATATATATACATATACACATATATATTGTTACGGATCTGGAAAACATATGCATTCAAACATACAGATGCCCCAAAGGTCAGTTATTCCGTTAAGTACATCTGAGACAGGTCATTTCCTTTTGTCTAGTGGGAGAATCAAAGGTGTGCATTGCGATATTCTTTTAGGTAGGTTATTACATCCAATGAACCATCCAACAAACCATCTAAGACCATCCAACAAACCATCTAAGACCATCCAACAAACCATCTAAGACCATCCAACAAACCATCTAAGACCATCCAACAAACCATCTAAGACCATCCAACAAACAAACCGACAACCCCACTGAACAAGTGCTTCACTCACCTAACCGGCGACTCGCTGTCCGAGGCAGAATCTCTGGCAGTTCCTTCTCGGCTTCCACAAACTTTGTAACTAATTTTTGATGAGTATGGGCACGCGCGGAGTGGCAGCGGGGTTTTCCCAGCATGGCCGAAACCCTACCCAGAAAGGGCGGACTCATGGGAGCCCCACCAATCAGGGCAGACAGCGACGTCTGTTCCACCGAGCCCCCGCCCTGTTCAGGGAGGTCCATAAAAGTTACGACGCGATCCTCAGCGAGAGTTCTGAGGGGATTCGGTCGGTGGTTCTGAGTAAGTCTCTTGGAGGAGGAATGAGAGTTCTTTTGGAGGAGCAAGTTGGTTGGTGTGCGCTCTACATTTTGCTGGCATTCGTGGAGTTTTCCTGGGTCCCATCCGCGACCCTGATCTCCGCCTTGGGACTCCGACTGCCCTGCTCGGTTTCCTCCACGGGCACGAGCCCCACGCGTGTGACTGTGGGCCGAGCCGCACGACCTATAGCATGTTCTGCACCACAGAGCACTCCCTCCCTTCAACGTGCAGGTACCCACGTGTACTGCGACCCCCAGCTCGTCTCTCCCTCTCTGGCTGTGGGGATCTTTCAATAAATCGTCTGAGTGTGTGTCTGAGTGTGTGGGCCCATCTTATAAGTAGAACTGTAAAGTGTTTTCCATCATTGTAAATTATTGCTTGCATATCCACGATAAGTTCTGCCTTGTGTCTTTTTTTTAATTTGTGAATAAAACAATTGTTGAAATGTTCTCAGTTCATTTCTGTCCTTTCTTGCATTGGTCCAGCATGGTTCGGATCTGAGTTTAGGCAGGTTTTTATACCCGATAATCTGCTCATCCTAGCCGGCACGGCTTTGGCAGTTCCGCTCAACTGTACCTGAACCGGAGTTGGTAGTTGGAACTCTACCGCAGTCGGTAGTGACCCTGTTTGAGCAAGATGTGCCGAGGGCGTGGTTCCCCGGTAGTCAAAATCGCGTAGTTAATTAGGTAAATTGGTTCTAGACAAAAAGACCCGATGCTACGCGGTTGAGATATTGGCATCCACGGTCCACCCTTCTGTCCAGTTCATCCCAAACCAGCTCGATGGGGTTTATGCCTGGAGACTGTACTGGTCATTCCATGATTTGAAGTCTACCATCTTGTTCTTTTCTTCTTAGGTAGTTCACAGTTGAAACGGAGACTTCCTTACTTTGACCAGTGTTAAGTTGTGCTTGAAGCTGCTGTCCTGTGAACCGCCGAACACGAAAGCTGTTGACTCTCAGAAACTTGTCTGCTGATGGTGTTGTGGCTTTGGGTCTGCCAGACCTCTTCCTGTCAGAGTTTCCTCCAGTTTCCAAGTGCCTTTTGATGGTGTAGGAAACTGTACTCACTGACACCTTGGCTTCTTTCCAATTTCTCTGAAGGAAAGACCTACACTTTTAAGGGTTATAATGGTCTGTCTGTCTTCCTTTGTTAATTGTCTTTTTCTCACCATTATTATAGCAATATACTACTTCCTGCAGAGCAATATTGTCCAAATAATGCTTCAGAGGGTGAAGCAACACAGTCTGTTCCAACACCGCTTTTATACAGACAGAGGGTTTGTAACTAATCAACAAAAGTTGGGACACCTGTAGGAATTGTTTGCATCAACATTCAAGGCTTAATTTACATAGCCTTGCACCATTTACATAGCCTTTGAATGTGCACCATACAAGAGGTGGTGCGTGGTAATCATTAGTCAGGGATTATGGTTTCGGAAATTGTGTGTAAAACCTCTGTCAACCTCTGCGAGGGTCGCCGAGAGACTCGGCAAGAGAGAGAAAAAGGGAGCGGAGCTTAGATGACCTCGAGAGTGAGGGGAGGAGTGGTTGTTGTCCACTAAGGGAATCCAATTCCAAATCACCTAATTTCTGCTTTTCTCTCCTCATGCATGAAATATATGGTCTCCTCGTCATCCTTTCTATGATATTACCTGTACAGAGTAGCTCAGATGAAGGGTTAACGCCCCAAGCGTCAGTTTCTTCCTTGCCACGGCAGTTAGCATACCTCAATCAATGTGATGTTGATTCTATCCATTGCTACCGTCGCTGATATGTACCAACTCGCCTTTGATTGTCTAGTCTGGGTTGGAATCAGCTATTCACTGTCACCCTGGTTTTTTATGCAGGGACCTACATTACAGTATATCCCTGGTGTTGGTTTAACAGTTGAGTGGTAGGCTTGGGATCTTAGAGTCGTGAGTTCAAATCCTGCTCACCCATTGAATTAATACCTGGTGGGGTTGACTCAGCCTGTCATCCTTCTGAGGTCGGCAAAATGAGTACCAGCAGGGCTGGATTTAGGGAAGGACCAATGGGACATTTGTCCCAGGCCCAAACTCCAGGGTGCCCACAAAAAAACACGATACATCGATTTCTTTATAAAGCCAGTATTATTTATTCCCTTGTTGACTCAAAGGTAGCAGAGCCAGGGAAGTGGTATATGGGGTCACATCTGCTATTATATGTAAAGCTTGCAATTTGACTTTCCCCATCCAGTTTTTGATAAATTTGTGTTAAAGTTCTGTCAAAAATCACTTTGTTAAGCTCTAACTGATCATTACTTCCACCCACCGAAGGTGGACGGAGGTTATGTTTTCACCCGTTTGTTTGTGAACAAAATATCTCAAAAAGTTGTGGATGGTGGATTCAGACGAAATTTGGTGAAGAGTTTGGCTATACGACAAGGACGAAATGATTAGATTTTGGTGGACATCCGAATCCGGGTCCAGATCCGAGAATTTTTCAAGTGATTTTTCTTCCATTGAGTGATGAGCTAAAACGATATATAACACAATATCTCAAAAGGTTATGGACGGATTCGGACGAAACTTGGTGGGCAGGTTGTGGATGTAACAATGAAGAACTGATTCGATTTGGTGAAGATCTGAATTCAAATCTGAGAATTTCAAAGTGATTTTTCACCATTGAGATGATTGGGCTAAAACGATATATAGCACGATATCTGAAAATGTTATGAACGGATTCGGACGAAACTTGGTGGATGAGTTGGTTCCGTGATAAGAACAAGCCGATTAAATTTTAGTTCAGGTCCTAATCCATATCGGTGGGATACAAAACGTAAAGTAATCAGCTTGGTGGATGTATGTGCTCTCCCGAGTGCCCTTCTTGTTTAAAATATTTTTACTTTTAATTTGTGTTAATTTTTAAAACAGAGTGTTGTGAAATAGTTATAGATCTATACGCAGAAATTTCTGTTTCCACACCATTTCAAGGTTGGTGGTGGGGTGGGAGGGGGGCCTCCACTACTCGAATGTCCTGGGGACTGTTAAACTTAAATCTGGCTCGACGTCGGAGTGGACCCGTCCAGGATTATGCCCAACAGCCCAGGAGACTGCTGCAGCAGCACCGACGCTCTGTACAGAATATGGTACTGATGGATGGACATACATTAATGTGTGTGCGTCATCCATTGGATGTACGTAAAGCCGTAGGACCCATCTGCCAGCACGAGTCAGTGGTCGGTAAAGATCCCACTGTCTTTTTCAAAGAGTAAGCGAGTTATCGCCAGGAACCTGAACAAATTTACAAGTTCCTGCCACCTCGAATCGAGTGCTGGGCCTGGCAAGCAGGTTTGTGAAAGTCTTGGGTCAAACATCTCCCCTGGGTAAGTAACCCCGTAAGAAGGTGGGCATAACTGGGCCCGATCAATAACTAGATAGATATGCATGCCAATGTCTAAGGCCCACTATGTATCTCAACTGTACAGCGATCACACGTCGGACAAATGTACGTAGAAACACTTTATCTTTCCATGAATTCATTGTATTTGCACGAACAACGCACAGCTCGGTACAATTTACATCAAAGTTTGCAAAAACCATGAAACAAAAGCGTTCAGGCGTGAGTTCCCACAACAGGTCATTTCAATTCATTCCAGTAAATGATGCCATTACATGAAAATAATTCAAATATTGGACAAAACGATGAGTTATTTAACCTAAAATAATTCATAAAGGAGGTTTACATTCCCAGGTCAAAAAACCAGTAAAGACCAGTAGCTTACCAGTAGCCAACTGAAAACCAGTAGCCAACTGGTACCAGTAAAGCCAGTTGGTTTCTTACTGGTTTTAATATGGAAATTGGAATACAGTGATATATTACCAGTTGAAATACAATTGTATTTAACTAACTGGTATCAACTGGGACCAGTACATTGTAACTGGTATCAACTGGGAGACCAGTACATTGCAACTGGTATCAACTGGAACCAGTAAGACTTTAACTGGTACAAATATGAGCTACTGGTTTTTTCAACTGGGAAATTGGAATTCTGACTGAATTTAACTGGTACCAGTTGAAACCAATAGAGACCAGTTAAAGACCAATTAGAACCAATAGAGACCAGTTGAAAATGTGTACTGGTTTTAACTGGTTTTTCGACCTGGGTTGGGAGAAACTTCTTTAAAGGAGCGTAGAAGAGCGGTAGGGTTGTGAAACATGTAGGGAAGACGATTCCGGAAAAACACACCTGCAATCAGCCGTGTGTTGGTAGAAGTGGCAAGGTAATGCAATGCCGCAGGCGAAAAATAGCTGCACAATGTACATCAAAGGATATAAGCCATATCCTTGGAATAAGTATTTGCACCACCCTGTCAGGGGATGATGTGGAGAAGAGGAGGTAAGGGGAATGGGGGGGGGGGGGAAACGAAGTTGATGAAAAAAGCCACGAGATGAGATGGGGACACCAAACAAGTTGCTTCAAATCGAGTTAAATCACCATCTGGTGTGCCAGTCGGGGGTACTGCATCGTGGAGCATTCCATTATCTTATAATAATGAAAATAATAATAATAATAATAATAATAATAATAATAAGTGTGTGTGTGTTTGTCTGCTCCATAACTCCAAAAGCATAAAACCTAACAGCCTGAAACTTTGCATGCAAACTAAGAAAACTCCAAGGAAGTGCAAGAGTGAAAATTGGGTGTTTGGGTTAATTAATACACCCCTTTTGAAGATAATTAACGGTCTTATTTAATTATATCCATCAGGCGCATCCTCAGCCATCTTATTAACTAGCATCTTACGGCATCCACGGTTACCTCGCTTGGGACTTGATTTGCCATTTTGTTCAGCCTGTTCAACAATGCCTCGAGTTGGAATAGGCCGCAATGGTTTGTTAGCAAAAAAGTGCAAACATTTTTTTTTCTACTTTCCTCACTGATATCATTGAATGCCTGATATTCTTCCCTAAGAATCATTGTATACATAACTTTTGGAAGTGCTATAGTTTTCAAATTAGGAGCTTGGAGTGATTTCATGCATTATACGATGCAATTTTCCACAATCTACTATCACGGACTAATTCAAGTATATCATCGGAATATTATTTGAGTTTTGAGGATCGGATCACATGGATTAAATAACTCGAAATCTGGACTGAAATCTGAAAATGTGAAGAAATCGGCGATGTTTAGTTTTTTTGCAGGTATGTGTCATTCCCAATCAGCTTTGTATCATTTGCCAAGCCAGCCATTCATTATCAACCATTTAATTGAAGTGCTTGGTTGAGTGATTAAGTCACTAGATGAGTACCCTGCAGTCGATAGCAGTACAGTTCGTGTCCCTATCGGGATGTACAGTAAGTTCGCAGTTACTTCAAGGCAGTGGTGCATGATGAACTGGGTGTGCTTTACAAAGGTTATATGGTTTCTCTTTGTGAGTTTCAAAGCAAAATATATTTGATAACATCTGGGCAGTGTTTGTCTCCGGACGTATCTGGACGGTATTTATCTCCGGACGTGTCCAGGCAGCGTTTATGTTTGGATGGGAATTTACCTCTGGATGTATCCAGGAGGTGTTTATGTCCAGATGGGAGTTTGCCTCCGGACGTGACTGGGCGGTGTTTATCTCCAGATGTGTTCTGGCGGTGTTTGTCTCTGGATGGTGTTTATCTCAGGATGTGTCCTGGCGTTGTTTCCGGATGGTGTTTATCTCCGGACGTGTCCGCGCAGTGTTCATTTCTGAGTATGTATGACCATTCGAAAATGGATTTCAGACATTATTTTGTTTCCATCTTCAATGTTGTTCCATGGGTGGTATTTGCTTGTCTATACTATGAGCAACGTTTGTCTGCATGTCACAATTGTTCTCAGAGATGGCTGAATGGATCATCAAACTTTCAGAGATTTATCAGTGAGTGCCAACAAGTGTTTCAGCCCAAAAATTTTTTTTGAAAAAAAGTTGGATTTTGGGAGTTTTGTTTTTTAAAATCACTATCGTGGGTGTGGGGAAGTGTGTAGGGCTCCCGTTCCTTTGTGGTGTCTGTAAGCAGGATATCTCAAAAAGTTGTAGACGGATTCGGACAAAATTTGGTGGAGAGTTTGGGTGTATGATAAGCACGTATTGAATAGAGTTTGGCGAAGATCCGGATCTGGATCTGGCTATGAGAATGCACAACAGGTCATCTCTGATTCTAGAACTAGAATACACAACGGAAACCTACTAGAACCCACAACAGATCATAAATGATTCTTCACCATTGAGAGATCAGGCCAAAATCGATATATAGCACGATATCTTTTTTAAAAGTTGTGGAAGGATTGGGACAAAACTTGGTGGACCGATTCGATGTGTGACGAGGAAGACTTGATTTGATTTTGGTGAAGATCCGGATCCAGATACAAGAATTCTTTAAGTGATTCTTCACATTGATAGATGGGAACAAAAACGAGATATGGAATGATATTTCAAAAAGGTGTAGACGAGTGATGACAAAACAAGATGGATGAATTGGTTACGTGACAAGAACAAGCTGATTTGATTTTGGTTCAGGTCCGGATCAAGATCCAACCTATCTTTCCAGTGGGCATCCCGATTCACTGAATGAAATGCTTGACAGAGATCAACATCAGCTGAAAAAGCTTCTGCTGAAACTCTCGTCTGCGTTCGGTGAGGACCCGAAGAGCAAGGATACGGTCAATCATTGACCTCTTTGGTGTGAAGCCTGACTGCTCTGGATACTGGTGCTCAAGCAGATGGTGGAGAACCCTATCAATAAATATCTGAGCAAAGACCTTGCCCGGTACTGAGAGCAGCGCCACCCCTCGGTAGTTATTGCAGTCTTGGCGATCACCCTTCCCTTTCCAGGTGAGGACAACAAGGCCCCTCTTCTAGTCAGTTGGGATGATGCCTGTGTTTCAGGCAGAGCACAGATCTGCATGCAACAACATGAGGACAGCATTTCCACCAGCCTTGAGAAGTTCAGCATGGATGCTACAAATCCCAGGAGCTTCACCAAATTTCAACCGGTTCACCGCAGCCTGTGTTTCCCAAAAGAAGGTTCATCACAGTTGATTGGAGGGTCAGCAATAGGGAAAGTAACACCCCTGACATCCAACTTAACAGCTGGTGGTTCAGCCTGGTACAACCGCTCAAAGTAAGCGGCACAGCAGATCTTCACTTCGGAATCCTCTGTCAAGAGCCTACCACCCTCCGCTCTAACTCCAGTACACCGAGGGATGGGCTTGTAGGAACACAATGCGCGAATTCCCCTGTAAGCAGGATGAGAATCACTTGACCACAGATGATGCTCTACCCCCTCAGATTCCTTGCGCTTAGGCCTCCTTGTCCACCCTTAGTGCATGTACAGTTTTATGCCTCAGCTCGCTGAACAGCTCAGCTCTGCCATTCAGCCTGGCCCTGGGACTCTGTTCAATGGTATCCAGTGTCCCTTGAGAGACAAAATTCTTCTTCACCCTACGGTGAGTTCCAAGACATCGAAAGGCAACATCAAGGACGGTGGTCTTGAAGGCACTCCACAACTCTTCAGGATCTCCCAAAGCACCCAGACCCCCAAATCTCCACTCAGCCTGTTCGCAAACTCCTCAGCTACCCTCTCATCCTTGAGCTTGCCAACATCCAGCCTAGGCTGGGATGGTACCATTCTCCTGCATTTAAGCTGCAACTTCAGCATTGCTAGAACGAGCCAGTGGTCCGTGTTGAGGAACTGGGCACTCCCATAGACCTTGCAGTTCTGGAACATCCTCCAGTGACCATCAACGAGCACATGGTCAATCTCCTTTGTCACACCACCAGCGTTGGAATACCAAGTCCAGCGATGATACTGTGGGCGCTGAAACCATGAATCAGCATCCTCAGTCCATGACTTCTTACAAATTCAAGGAACTCTCACAGTTCCAGACCCATGGGGACCAACACACATCTCATAACCATCCCAATCAGTTCCAACTGATACATTGAAATCCTCCAAGACTAGAAGAGTATCTCACCTGGGGTACTGATCAACCACAGATTCGAGGGTGGCATGGAATGCATCCTTCACGATGAGATCACTCGCCTCAGTCGGAGCAAATACAGAGACCAGGGAAATGACACCCAAGCAGTGACGAATCCTTAGTCTCATAATACTCTTGTTAACAGGTGTTACCTCAATTATCATTGGAGTCAGCTTATTGGACACACCTACAGCAACTCCTTGGGCTTTGTAATCATCAGAGCAACCAGACCAATAGTAGGTGTAACCAACCCTACCATGATCTCGCCGCAATCCGGTCTCCGAACCCCAGAGAGTGCTGCAATAGCGATGTCCAAACGCTTAAGCTCAAATGATAACAGAGACAGGTGATTATCATCGCTTGGCGATATGACATTCCAGGCACCCACCCAAAGGGACCGCCTCAGGTTAACCCAAGGAGACCACTATCTGGTGGATGACACCTCAGCACCACCCTGACACACACCACCACAATCTGTCCTTGGAAGGTTACCCCGTGGTTTCCCTCCTATCATCAAAGATTGGGGCCCCCGAAGGCTTTTCCGCAATCCTGTCATCAATTCTGCAAAGGGCAGCTGCCATGGAGTGGGTTTTGAAATTTATTTTTGCTTTTGGAATGTTTTGAGGAATTAAGGGTTTTACTTTGGCCTGAGTGCAAATCTTGCCACCAACCTCCTAATAAAAAGTAACCCAACTGCAGGAGGACGTCCGCAGACACACCTGAGCACTAGAATGGATGGCTGATGGCTCACAAGGAGCTCCTCCGCCCTTTAACAGGTTTTGTTTTTAATCCTGTTGGGTGTAATTATCATCCTGCTGGGTGTCCATATCATCTCACCTGTGAATGGAGGGAATAACCACACATAATCAACTAAACCAAGGTGGCTGGGATTATATAAATAAATTGATTCCTCCCATGCTCTTCTAGCCAAAGAAGCTGCATAGAGTAACCATGAAAGGCTACCGAGGTAAGCCCTTTGCTCTTTCAAACCCTTCCCAGAGTTCCTCCACAGCTGTAAAGATGTCCGTCCACACATGGTACTTTCGTGAGAATCCCAATATCTGTGCTGTTGTTGGCGATTCACCAACAAGCGATGAAACCGGTCTGGCAGCTGAGGGGTGTGTTGCATTGAGAAACTCTCCCTTTAGCCTCCCCAGTGCACAATTCCCTCCACCCTCTCCCCCTAACCTCCCTATCCCCCCCCCCCTCTGCACGATCCTCTCCTCTTCTCCCCTGTTCAGTGCGTGATGAGGGTTGGAGGTGAGAGAGTGTGGGAGGAGGGGGAGGGGGGAGAATAGAGATCTTGAAGTCGCATTTTACATTACGCGGAATTACACATTACAAACTGGATTTCACATGCACACGGACGTGCATTCAATAATGTGAAGGAAATAAAGTGAAGATTACATCATTTCTTGATACGATTAATTTCCAGTAATCTTTTTCAATTCTAAATGAACAGGGAAACAAACATAAGTATATGTGGGGGAAATACATGCCCAGACCAGGAATTGAACACAGGTCCTCTGGTAAACCATACCAGTGCTCTGCTACCTGGGTGACCCACAGGTTAAGCACATAAAATCTCCCACATAGAGATGCCACTCTCTTTCCGCCGCTGCTTGCAGGACACTCACTGTCAACCATATGAGCAGCGACGACCTGTCCAGGAGACCCTCTCTGTCATCCATAGGAGCAGCGACGACCTGTCCAGGAGACCCTCTCTGTCATCCATAGGAGCAGCGACGACCTGTCCAGGAGACCCTCTCTGTCCACGAGAGCAACGACCTGTCCAGGAGACCCTCTCTGTCCACGAGAGCAACGACCTGTCCAGGAGACCCTCTCTGTCCACGAGAGCAACGACCTGTCCAGGAGACCCTCTCTGTCCACGAGAGCAACGACCTTTCCAGGAGAGAGTGGCATCTCTAAACATGTGGGAGAATTATGTGCTTAAACTGTGGGTCACCCACCCCAGATAGCTGAGATGTCAGAGCACTGTTACACTGCACCAGAGGACCTGGGTTCGACTTCCGGTCTGCTCTGGGTGTGTATTTTTCCCACGTACAGTATACATATCAAGTAACCGTTTTGTAAAACTCTCCATGCAACATCTAACTCAAGATGTCCAGATGTCATATACATCTTGGCCCGTGGGTTTCCCCATGGGTGTAAACTGAAAGTAAACTTATTAAAGTTAGTTGGTTAGAAGTGTGAGCACCTGTGACTACATGGTTTATCTGACACACGTGCTCACACTTCCGCACATTATGTTGTCCTCGCGTTCGATGCCTTTCATTCTCAAGCTCTACCATCTACAAACATATCCAGTCCACATTCAAACACAAGGTCAGTTATTGCTATGATGTCGGCGTTGGTGGTGAAGGATGACTTCGGCAGGATGGCTGATAGGTATATGCATAACTCCCTATAATCAAAGCCGTATAGCCAGGGTTTGAATCCTGCCCCAGCTGGTAGCTATAAACTGTCATCCTGGTGTTTCACAGGCTGGGTGATTAATGGATGTGTGTGCCGGACCCTGGAGTGAACGTTAAAACTGGGTGTCCCATCCGTCGGCATTAGTTGGTGGATGTTAAAAGACCCCACCGTGTCCGCAGTTTCATGAAGGACATAGACGAAGAAGGCTCATCGGTGTGTCCTGCAAGTTCCGGAAGTTTCTGCTGAGCAGTTCTGGAATCGAACCGACAGCAGTGAGAGTAATGCACCAATTGCCTTTCCCCGTGCGCGTTGCACTAGGCCGCTGACGTCACAATACGCCAACACAGAGATGATAACTAAATGTGGATCTTAAGTGCCTCAAATTGAATGCGACGCCCATCACGGTGAAGTTAAACGTTAGTTAATGAGAACGTGGATGGATTGAGATGTTTAGTTTTTACCAGCAGTGGATGAATCCGCAGCGCGGTCACAGTGCGTGATGCCGGCACTCTCACTAGCACAAAGCAGTGGTCACGTGGCATGACACCATCAAAAAGGAACTCGCTTTAGACCCGTCAATGGCGAACCAAGACTTTTGTTTATTACTTACTTCGTGCCCTGCGTCCATCGACCTCGGAGCGCCTCTCCGGATATGTCTCATCCCGACGTGTTGACTCCATGGTAGGAAGCAATTTGTCACCCTTGAACATGGGATCACTGCCAAGTTTACCGTCGTTCCTTCTTCCTTTTCTGGTTCTTACTGATACTCTTCCTTTTTGTGTGGCTCAGTGTCCTCATTTGGATTTTCTTTCTTTTTGGGTGGGGGAAGGTTTGCCAAAGGGGGTTGGGGGTCCCAGAGTCATCTTTTGGTAAAGGTTGGTGTAAAGTGAAGAAAATTTTAAAAATGGACATTGGTGATAACGAAGAAAAATCAAACTTGGAGTAAGAGGGAGTATCTATGGGAGAGAAGGTTGTGGTATTGTGGGTAGGGGAGAGTCTGTATGTCTGTAGTCGTAGTTCGTCTGCAGTAGTAAAGAGCTTGGAAGTTGTCACGTGGAAGTACAGAGTACAGTGTGCAGTTGCAGCCTGCAGGTTCCCATCACTTCCTAGCTTCTGCAATGCCCCCTGTCGGTTAGAGCAGGAAATTGGAACTTGTTCATGCTGCTCGCGATGATCACAGGATGCCGGCGATAGCTCGCCTACTCTTCGCGAAGGACAGCGCGGGATCGTTAACGTCCACCAACTAATGCCGACAGACGTCTAGTTTAATATCCACCCGAGGGACGGCACATGCAGACGAATCGCCCTGCCTGTGAAACACCGGGATGGCAGTTTATCGCTGGGTCAGGATTCGAACCCAGGCGAGACAGCTCAGAGACGAGGGTGCGTTTCTCTAGAGTGCTATCACCTATTCTGCCGACACAATGAGGCTGTGAAGTAGATTGAGCAAAAGTACTTTGACGGATTATAGTTCCCATCAGCTGTACTCTGGCAGGATGGTATCGTGCAGAAGTACAGAGACATGGCAGAAGTAAATAGACACCTTAAATCGAGTCATTCCATCTGTATAACGCAGTTTTACTTAGTGATTTGTACTAATATTCAAGTATCTCTTTGCAGAAACGAGTTCCTGGGTCTTGTACGACAATTAACTCTGCTTCGAACCCAGGGAGCACACGACCTTTCCGATTTTCAGAGGACGAATCGTTGGCCATTTGTAAGGTGGAGTCAGCCAGCGTCAGACAGCTCAGAACCTTGAAATTCCGCTTTCTGCGGTCAATTCACCAGCGAAGGCAAGGAATCCACAGCTTCCCGTTCTGGTCGAGCTGGGCTCTCAGAAAGGTGTCTTCGAGCTGTCAAGTGGTCCATTGAGAAAACTCCCCGTTGCAAGGCAGCAGATGTTTCAGAGGAGGTCCAAGTTAGCTCAAGAACTGCTGCGCGGAACCTTCATCAACTGGGCTACTTTGGGAGAGCAGCTCGGATACAACCTCTTCTTATTCCAGCCAACATTCAAAGGAGAAATAAGTGGGCTGACGAGATGGCCACCAGACCCTTGGACTTTTGGCAAACTGTCATTTTTTCAGATTAGTCCCAATTTGCTCAATTTTCTGACAGTGGAAATGTATAGGTCTGGACACTTCCCAGTCAAGAGTTCTCTTTGAACAGATTGCAGCCAACTGTCAAACACGGTGGTTTTTCAGTGATGGTGTGGGGAGAAATCTGAAGCACTGGTCGGTCAGAGCTTGTGGAGTGTGTTGGCAACATCAACTCTATGATATACATTTATATCCTTGAGGATGGACTTCTCCCTCTGTTTCCATGTAACTTCCATGGCCAAGTCAGTCTCCTGACATGAATCCCATTGAACACCTCTGGGCCATATTGGATCGAGCTGTGTGGAAAAGTCCAGGAAACCAGCATCACGGGCAGAATTGCTAAACCTTTTGTGTGAAGCCTGGACAGAAATCCCACAAGAGAAAATTTCGGAACTCGTTAGTTCTATGTCTGAAAGAATAAAATAATTGAAATCTGCAAATGGCAAGTCCACCAAATATGAGTATGTATTAAAATGGATCAAATGTTCTTGAAATGTTAAATAAATTATTTGAACATCATGGTGTCTATTTACTTCTGTCATGTCTCTATAGCATGCTTAAGCTTTGAGCTGTCAAGTCTGGGTTCCATTCCCGACACGACTATATATTGTCGGTTTGTTTTTATCAGGCAGGGAGTTGCATTATAAATTGTGCCATGTGATGTAACCAAATTTGAATGTAAAACATATATTCATGTTTTGCCTCATTCATATTTATTTTATGCTCATTTCTTTCCTCATACATATTCATGTTTTGTTTCATGCATATTTATTTTCCACCTATATCTTGCCTCATGATCATGGCAGATAGTGGGTCTCACTTCCTGATAGGATCCTTCCTGGGAAAGCCACATTTCCAAGCTGGCCTCCAAAGTCAGTCACCAACTGGGCATCCATCGTGCAAAGTCCTTCCTTGGCACACCTGAGCTCCTGGTAACGTACAAAGCTTTCATTCGCAGCCTGATGGAGTATTGCTTTCCCCTCTGGGCTGGTGCTCCTGCCTCTCTCCTTTCTGAGCTTCACACAGTGGAAACCAAGGCATTTAGGATCATTGGTATCTCCCGCGATGAAACTGGGTCTTTGGGTCTCTCACTCTCTCACCGCAGGCAGGTCGGTGGTCTTTCTGTCTTCTGCCATCTCCTCTCCGGCCTCCCCCCCACCCTCTCCCTACCCCCGCTCTCACTGCAAACTGTCCCCTCCCCCCATAAAAAGTTTTATGGAGATGTTTTATTTCAAGAGTTAGGCATTGATACAGTTATTTTCACTAGTATTGGAAATAGCACATGTTACTTGTCATCAATCGCTCCAAGATATTGATACAGTTGTAGGGGTAGATGGAAGGATCTAATAGGGAGTTTAACATTGTGTAGAGTTGCTTGGTCCGTGGAAGAGTAGAAAGCAACTCGATGTAATTAAGTTAGTGATCTGTGAGCTCAACACATGTTACGTGTCACCACACAAGGGGTGGTGCAGTGTTAATTAGTCTCGGGAGAAAAAGTAAGTTCCCCAGTATGTAATTGCCCTCTGTGATTTTTCCCTATGTTTTTTTTATACTTCAAGCCAGGCAGTAAAGCTGGGAAACACATCCCTGAACCACAACAAAGAGGAGAAGTCCCGCCTTCCCAGGTTTGGGAGCGAGCAGGCCACACCCCGGAGGTGGGCAGAATATGTAGAGGGCATAGAGGAGAGGGCGCTTTTGGAAGGAGGAGAGGCTGGCGCATTGCAAGGGGCTTAGAACTACTGCACAGGATGGGAGATCGGTTACATGTGTGGTTAGTGAGAGGCTTCCGACCGGATATAAAGAGAGATCTGTGTGGTGGTGGTGGTCGTATGGCAGTTTAGCTGCCGGGGTAGCTATCATTTCTTGAAGCGCAACTGTGTCACTGATGCAGTGCCCCTCTACCAGTACACACACTGGAACTGGTACTCATTTCGCCGACCTTGGAAGGATGATAGGCTGAGTCAACCCCCTGGTGTATTAATTCAGCGGCTGACAGGGCTTGAACTCAGGACCCTAAGATCCCAACCCGCCACCCGAACCACTGAACCAACACCAGGCTCTCATCTGTGAGATCAAGGTCGAGGGCAGGCAGGCTTGCACACATGTGGATTGTGGAAGGCTTTTTTTTTTAATACATTGTCGAGGCTCGTATGAGAGCTAACACACAATGCACAGCAAGGGGGGCATGAGACAAGAGGGGCAGGAGTGAGGACAAAACAGTGGGGAACAAAGACATTAGGAGATTTTCAACAAAATTTCGATTTTTTTTTTTTTTGGCATTTCTACATGTTATAAGTGATTTCCAACAAAAAAATATGCCAAAATTATAATTGCGGCTGATTTTGGAACTTCAGGTGGATATACCCACGTAAAATCAATTTCTGTCTCAAGGAATCTAGTTATGACGAATGAATTGAGTATGTAAAAGTTAAAAGTAAAAGGGAAAGCTGCAAACTATAACTCTGTGAGCACTGTTGACGTCAAATTGAATGAATAGGATATCAGGTTCACTTGAGTGACCGAGCAGTATTGGCGGCAGAGGTTTTGCACTCTACCGAGTGCTCCCCCTCTAGTTATCTACTATAATATTGCTTATATTTAGCCAGAGATGTCCACTTTGACAAGGACGTGGTCAGAAGAACCGATTGGAGCGAAGGAAGAGCAGCAGATATTGTCAGAGAAATTTGTCAAAATCAGACCCAGAAGAGATGGAGTGCCATTAGTTGAGATCCGGGTCGGGAAGTTGACCGATTGAGTCAGTCCCAATGAGGCACAGAAAGCTTTTGCTGAGGTGCCATGACAGGTGAGAGGTACCCACACCGAGCAAACTGGCATGATGACAATTGAAGTCGCCACATATGAGGAAGAGAGAGTTTGGATGAGAAGATAGAAGTTGGTCCATGTTTTTGGATAGTGAGGTGTAGATGGAGTCATCACTGTTAGGTGGACATTACATTAGACATATAAACATGAGGTTGGAGTGGAGGGGAAGCTGTGGCCAGAGGTATTCCTGGGGGTGTGGGGGAGTGAGGGCAGTGCATGGAGAGTGAGGAATAGAGTCTTTGATGAAGAGAGCAACTCCTCCACCAGGACGAGGCTCAGGTCTGTCATACCGGAGGAGGGAGTAACCAGGGAGAGATACTTGGGAGTCAGACACGTCTTGGGGGAGGAAAGTTTCTGTTAGGCAGATTATGTCTGGTTTGTCAGTGGCGACCTGTCTGAAAGGTTTGAAAGGTTTGAGCGAAGGCCCCGGATATTTGAAGTCTACACTTTTAATGAAGAGGGAGGAGAGGAGGCTTTGGGTGCAGGGGGTGGGACAAGGGACGAGGGGGAGAGGTAAGGAGGGTTGTTGAAAGAGTGTGGGGGATTGCACAATAGCTCGGGGACAGGGCCAGATGAGGAGGAAAAAAGGCTCTGTGGTGCTGGGGGAGAGGGGGTACAAGAGAGGGGGAAGAAGGCAGTTGAGGATTTGAGGAAGAGGAGTGAAGAGATGGAGGTGAGAAGGCAGTGGAAGGATGCAGGTTTGTGGATGAGAGGGGGGGGCAACTTTGAGAAGGATGAGTGAGGGGGGAGGTTTTGAGAGAGGTGAGAGGGAGGCTTGGAGGGAGAAGAGTGGGATGGTTGGTTTGAGAGTGAGGGGTGAGAGGGGTGAGTTGGCACTGAAGTTGGAAAAAAAAGAATGGTTGATGGAAAGCGAACATTCATAGCAAACTGGGTTTTCTTTTTAAAGTTTTAGGTCAGAGATGCGATTTAACACAAATCTTGATGGATGCAATAAAGGCGAATTCAGAGAATGGAGAGAAGAAACGCTGTAACAGTTGGATTTTTTAGGCAAGGTATGAAGGAGAGGTCAAATTGAGAGCAGTCTGCTTCAATACTAGAAAAGTAGTGCATTATGATACAGTAAAGAGTACCACATGTGTGAAAGAGGAAGAGGAAGCATTATAACAGATCGTTTTTATTATTATTTTTAATGTTTGAGAGAGTTTTCAACAGATTATATCATGGAAGTGTTGTAGAAAAAATTGAGGAGGAAGAAGAATAAGAGAAGGATGAAGAAGAAGAAGGAGTAGAGAAGAATAAGAAGAAGTAGAGAAGAGGAGGAGGAAGAAGAAGAAGAAGAAGAAGAAGAAGAAGAAGAAGAATCGAGACTCGTGAGTGTGCGAGGAGAAAGGTAGTTTTTTATGTTTATTTTTGTTGATTCAAGACAAGAAATAGAGTGATTAGTTGGGAGGGATGGGGACGCTAGGAAAGTGGGGAAGATAAAAATTTAAGGTAATGGGGAGAAAAAACAAATAAACACGATCATACACCGAGGGGAACCGGTAGGCCTCAAGCACCCGGTAAGACAAGGTCGATAATATCTCACAAAATAGCACAATTTTTGAAGCAAAACCGAATTAGGAACACACAGTAACATGCAGTTAAGAAAATAAACAGTTAAAACGGGACAGATAACGACCGGAAACTTAACTTTGAGATCGTCAGCAGAGAGCCCGGAAGGAGATCTGTCAATGCTCCAAACCCAGAAGTGGAAGTCAAGCTTCCGTCTGGATAGAACAGGAGATGTGCAGAGCACACACAGGAGGCATGTGTGAGGAATGCACGAGGCAGGTGGCACCTTTGGAAAGAGAAAGGCTGGCACATTTTGAGCCTTCGTGGGGAATTCTGCTTGCAGATTGCCTGGTGTATGTCTGCCCTGCCACAAGAGAAGTGACAGCACCATTTGTGTGCGTCTGCACGTGCTGGTGGAGGCACTCCCCATTCCAAGTTCAACAAGGACCAGCTCTGGCCAAGCTGAGTACCAGTATACTTAAAAAGGTTTTGTTTTGTTTTTTCTTTTCATTTTGTGTCACACTTTGTCTGTATTTGCGTCTGTGTGTGAAGCCTCGACAGTAGGATTTATTTATTATTATCATTCCATCCATCCATTGGGACCATACTATGTGTAGAGCATTGGGGTTGGTCCTGCGCACACGATAGCAGAATCGGGCGAAAGCGAGTGTTGGCCACGTGCTTAATGGCGGATCCGTGCACACTGTATGGGGCATGCTCGATTACAGGCGGACCTGTGCTTAGCTCGTGACACCTTATTATCATGCAGAGCAGGGCACGAATGGCACATATCTTGTTCTCGTCTGTGCATGGGTTTACTCCAACACCTTCTTGTCGATCCTCGCTGGCGTCCGCGAGTGTTCTCCACGTATGGCGGACGTCTCCTCGCCTCTCCGGCCGGCGAAGCCACGATCAGGCAGGGGCGTGTTGTACAGCTTGGGTCGCGTGGCGCATCATGGAGCAGGCACACTGACCAGCACAAATCGGGGGTGCCTGGGTGGGCATGTGGGGCCGCCGCCACCCCCGGCCGGTCATCGGAGCATGGCCCAGGAGTTCGGGCAAGGCAATTCATGTTGCGGAGTTCGGTGTGGGGCAATTCATATCATGTTGTGGGGTCGGAGCGAGATGATTCTACAGCTTGAGGTCATCTTGCCGGAAGTGGAGTGGAGCCGGCGAAAAACAAAAACAAGGCCGCCCTGCTTCGAAACAACCCTGCTGTGATCGGACACCTGACCCACGACGTCCTCATTGTCAAATCAAATTTAGAATGGGTGACCAATCACGTCTTTGGAGTTCCGTGTTGATCGGATAAGGCTTTTTTTGTCCAACATGGCTGCGAGACAATGTGACCGATGATGTTGAAATTTTCAAACAATATTCCCCATGCCGAGTGGATTATATTAAAAAATATATATATATTTCTCTGAAACCACTTAGCCTTTCGATGCGAGACTTTGCAGTGATGATCCACTACTGTTTCTACAAATATTTTATTTAACAACGATCTCATCAATCACATGATGTAGCAGCCACATTGGTTTTAAAGAAATAATTAAACAATTATTTCTCTGAAACTGTTTAACCGATCAATACTGGACTTTGTAGTTATGATCCACTCTCCTTGCTGCATACATTTGACATAAAATGACATCATAAGTCACGTGGTGTGGCAGCCACATTGGTTTCAAGGAAAATATTTAAAATATATATATTCCGGAAACTGCTGTAGCAATCGATGGGAAACTTTGCAATTGTGATTCACTGTCCTTGCTCCATGTAATGCAACATGTTTCATATTGATCTGTTAAGGGGTTTTGGAGGGAAAGGTTTTGAAATTCTCGGTTTTCAAACTAACATGGCAGCCAAACAACGTGACCAATGGCATGCAAAATTTGGACTCTGCCCAAGATTTGGTAGGTCACGAGTGTGAAGTTTCATTTTGATGGGATGAGGTTCGTTTTTTTATCCAATATGGCTGCCACACCATGTGACCTATGATGTCAACATTTCCACACGATATGCAGGTCTATGGTTTGATGATGCTTAGTAAATTTCGCTTTCCTCAGATAAGCGGTTCCAGAGAAAACATTATTTCATATTTTTCTTCAATCCAATATGGCCACCAAACCACGTTCCATCAATTATTCTTCATCATCCTAATATCCCCAAGTGATGGGGAACGTGTCTGAAGTTTCCCCTCAAACTGTCCAGCCGTTCTGAAGAAGATTTTTGAAGGGTTGAGGATAAATCGAAGCTGGCTGCCAGACAATGTTCGTTCTCTCTCTGCCTCTCTGTCTCTCTGTCTCATTTTCCCTCAAACTGCCGTCGAACGTTCTCTCTCCCCCAACTCTCGATTTTGGCCCTTCCCTCCTTTTCTTTTCTTGGCCACACTCCACCCCTTTAAGGGAGGCATCTGTCGCGGGGAGGCATCTGTCACTCCGCCCCTTGGGAAGTGATCCCCCGCTCCTCCCTTTGGGAGGCGATTCAGCACTCCACCCTACCTCTTTCATGTCAAGCCTCCCGATTTCCCCCCCTCCCCCCGGACAGAGGTTTACAGAGGGGTTTTTACACACAATTTCCTGAACTATAATCCTCAATTATTACCACCAACATCCCCTGTATGGTGTACAGGCAAGCAAGATGATGCTTAAGCTGATGTTTCCCTACTTATATATGAAGATGGCTATCTACTCGCGCATGGACCATGCTACACTACACATGGACCATGGTAATATCTAGCCCCCCCCACACACACACACACACACACACACACACACACACACACACACACACACACACACACACACACACACACACACACACACACACACACACACACACACACACACACACACACACACACACACAAACATAACAGTATTGTTTTATTTAAAGCAGGCTAAAATGCATACTATGTGATGAAAAACACAGATTTCTGCATTATAATAGTGATTTGGCGCAAAAAGCGGTGTCAGAACAAGCTAATGTGTTAAAAACGCATATTTTAGGTAAATAAGACCATTTTTGCCTGAATAAGGTTTCTTGTGCAAGATGTGTTCTTTTCCTTAAAAGAATGTAAAACGCACAATCTGAATACACATTTCTGCATTGGCATAGTGAGTTAAAACAAAAAATGGGGTCAGAATAAGGAAATGTGTTGTTAAAAATGTAGATATATAATGCAAATTCAACTGTTTTTGCATAAATTTGGCTTCTTGTGTTGTTCTTTTAGTACAAGCTAAAATACACACTATATGATAAAAACATGCATTTCTGCATGGGAATCATGAGAGAACAAAAAAGAGTGGTGTCAGAACAAACTCATGACTTGTTAAAAACGCTTGTTTCAGGCAAATAAGACCATTTTTGTGTGAATAAGGTTTCTTGTTTAAAATGAACAATGCTTAGAACAATGCTTTTTGCTTAGAACATGTTAAAATACACACTATTTCATGAAAAATCTATGTTTTTGCATTAGAATAGTGATTTGCAACTAAAAACAGGGCCAGAACAAGGAAATATGTTGTTAAAAACACTTGTATTGGAGAAATGGTACTGTTTTTCCATGAATAAGATTTTTATGTGTAAAATGTGTTATTTTGCTTAGAACAATCTAAAATACACACTATTTTGATGAAAAACATGCATTTCTGCATCGGCACAGTGAGTTAGAACAAAAAACAGTTCAGAAGAAGTAAATATGTTGATAAATACATTTATGTTAGATGAAGTCGACTGTTTTAGCAAGAAGAAAGCTTCTTGTGTAGAATGCATTGTTTTCCTTAGAATGGGCTAAAATACACATTATGTGATTGACAAATGCACATTTCTACATTAGCATAGTGAGTTATAACAAAAAATGGGGTCAGAACAAGGAAATATGTTGTTAAAAATGCTTGTTTTCAGCAAATAAGACCGTTTTTGCAAGAATAAGGGTTCTTGTGTAAAATATTTTGTTTTGTTCAGAACAAGCTAAAATACTACGTGATGAAAATCATGCGTTTCTGCATTGAAATAGTTACCTAGAACAAAAAACAGGGTCAGAGCAAGCTAATGCATTGTTTAAAACGTTTGTATGAGGCAAATTAGACCGTTTTTGCATGAAAATGGTTCCTTGTGTAAAATGTATTGCTGTGCTTAAAATAGACTAAAATACACATTCGGTGTGGGTGGTCCATCTTCTGTTGTGACTCCCTAAGCTTTGTTAAATTGGCTTGTTCATCTGGCGCCTAGTACGAGCTATTCAAGTAAAGGTGTAATGTAATTGTAACAAAAACTTAGTATGTACCAGGTTTTACCCTGGTTGCGGAACAGCATTGTCAAAATTGTCAGATTTGTCAAGAACACAATCCGCGAAAAGGACCATACAATGTTCTTACTGCACACCTGTGAAATTGAATTATTATTTGAATTTATAATCATGTAAAATGAAAAATTGTCTTAGTTTAGTGCTTTGAAAAAGAATTTAATAAATGTATATGCTGAGAAAGACCAGACTATGCATTTCTCTATTCAAGTTGAAAACCTTGTAAAACCTTATCTGTTTGGTAACCATTGTCTGGTGACCATTTAGTCAGCAAGGCAAAACATGGCTCTTTTCTATTTCCCCCCTCCCCACACCCCTTCCCGAGGCTGAAAATAACACTCTAAAACAAACCAAAATCTCTCTATGTTGCAAATTTGAAGTCCACAAAAGTCCATCTGATGTTATGATTAAAACTGTTTATAGACTCAAGATTCTATGTAAGTTTTAAGTCTTTGACTCACAATATCATTGAGAGTTGAGACCTTTCTTCCTGTGCACGGAAGTGTTCTTTTGTTTTATCCAATCAATGGCTTGCATGTAAACTTACTCTTTTTTTTTTTTTTACTGTTTTGAGGTCGCTGGAAAACCTGCTTCGACACACCCAACACCAATGTTACCCTTTGTACATATCCAAATTGATTTTGCTGGAATGCTCGCAAACTGTGGATTCAAATATGTCCTTGTGATCGTCGACGTGTTTTTTAGATGGGTTGACGCATATCTATGTTGAGAAGGAGATGCAACCACTGTCACCAAATTATGAATGAGGAATTTAATTTGCCGACTCGGGATTTCTTGTAAGCTTTCAAGCGATAGGGGAACCCATTTCACAGCTCAAGTGGTTTAGGAATTGTGCAAAGTGTTGCAAATTTAACAGCATTTTCATTTCCCTTACCACTCTCAATCGGCTGGAGCTGTAGAACGACCAAATGGAATTCTTGAAAACAAACTGGCAAAGATTTGGAGCCAGACCGGTCTGAAATGGCCAGATGCTTTACCGGTAGCTTTATTACCTCCACCACCAAAGGTGAAGTTGGTTATGTTTTCACTGCTTTCTGTTTATTACTTGGTGAAATCTTCGATTTTGTCAAGTATGTTGGTCTGTTCCGTTTGTTGGTTTGTTTGTTTGTCCAGTCGTCTCCAGCCCAAACGGCTGGACCAGTCGTTCTTAAATTTTTACACCTGATAGGCAATCCACCCGAGACGGTCCATGTCCAAACCCCGTCTTAATCGGACTAAACATAGCGATGTGACATCACAATGTGAAAACACATTTTTGGACATAACTCGGTGACCAAACTCAGTGACTTGGACATAACTCGGTTGACGCCAAAATTAAACTTCATTCAAATATCTAAATGATTACTAAATGCATCTTATTACAAATTGCGCATAGTTTTCGCAAGCGTATGACGTCAAAGTTTTACCTATTGACATCATTTTAAAAATATATTTACGCTCGTGTGCAGCCGAAACTACTGAAGTAATCGTTCTCAAATTTTAACATGTGATAGCCAATCTTGCTGAAATAGTCTGGGATCAAATCACGTCATAATCGCACTTAACGTCATGACGTTACGTCAAAAAAAAGTGAAAACAAGCTTTTGAACACAACTCAGTAATGCCAACATTTGGCTGTTACATTTGGTTGACACCAAAACAAACTTCAATGGAATATCTAAATGTTTTAAAATGTATGTTAGTACAAATTATGCACAGTTTTCGCAAGCGTATGACGTCAAAGTTCTTAGCTATTGGCGTGATTTAAAAAAAATTATATTCGTTCTTCAGGTCACAATTCTTAACTGATTTGGATGAAATTTTAACAGCTGATAGAAATCCACAGTGCAAAAAGACATGTGACTTTTGGTGATGTTCAAGATCAGCATCTGGATTCTGCATCACTTTGTATTATCACCCATTATAAAGCAATGGGTAATTTTGTGAATTACACATGGCTATTTCTCAAACAGTTTTGCACTTATTATATTGAAACTTATACTGTCTATTTATGCATGTAATATTAACATATGTACAAAGTTTAATCAAAATTGACCCAAGGTCAAGGTCAGGGTCACCCAAAACATGAAAAACACACATATAAAATACATATTTTTGTTTTACAACATATTTCAAACCCGATAACGGGATCGTAAAGCTGGTTGAAAAGCAATGTTCCTAGGTATTTTGAAATATTTTCTACGATCAAAATGAAGGCAACAAGCATCTCTGATAAGTTGTTGAATGTCACATGGTGGCTTTAAATGAGTTGTGAAAATTTTCAATCTGCTTCCGTTACCATGACAATGCGCCGCCTGATAATTGTTATTTGTGATGTCGCGTCATTTTATTAATGTACGAACAAATAAACACCACACATTCCATGACATTACAGCTTGGACCACCACACGGAAAGGTCAACTAATTCGCTAAGTGTCGTGCCAAGCACGATTTTTCATTTCTTTGTTTGTCTGATTGTTTGTCCACTTGTTACTTGCAAAATTGAAGAATTTTCAAGTATAGTGGTCAGTCGATTTTGTTATTTTGTCTGTTTGTCAAATTTGAAATTTGAAGAGAATTTATATTTCAGGTGACTGAATTCAACTATCGAATGATTTTTGTGGTCAACAAAGACCAAAAGGTCAGCATAGGCCCAAGGGCAACAATTAAAAGTGGTATTTCTGAAATCCTCAATTTTCATCCGATTGACTTGACAAGGTTGGGTGTGTGACAAGGACAAACTGATTAGATTTTGGTGAAATCTGGATCCAGCGACTCTAATTTTTAAAGTAATTCTTCACCATTGAGAGATAGCGCCAAAAATGATATGGTATTGTAAAGCACATTTCAAAAATGTATTGGGCCTGATATGTTCTCATGGATCAGGCATTACGTGGCGGAGGTATGCACTAAACCGACTGCCCTAGTTGTCAATGCATTCATCAGTGAACAGAAGGATACGTCTCTCCCCACAAAAAATTCTAATGGGTAGACCAATGAGACTGCCAGTGTCATTTCCTTTGACAGTAGAGGAAATAGATATACATCAGATGGATGATGCCATGTTGACATTTTGCATTGCGTTAACACAAGCTGTTAAAGCCTTTCACTCATAAGTGAAGGAAGCACTGCCGGAGCCAGCTAATGCTGACTGCCACAGCTTCCAACCTGGTGACTTTGTGTTTGTAAAGCCCCATAAAAGAAAGAACGCTCTCCAGCCAAGGTGGATCGGCCCCTCGCAAGTACTTCTGACCACCCACACTGCTGTGACATGCAAAGTCAGAGCGACATAGATCCACTCCTCCCACTGCAAAAGAGCTCACAGGGAAAACCTGAGCAACAAGAAACATCCTCAACCACTGCCTCATGACTACGTGGATTGTTTTCATCATCTTTTGTGGTGTTGTACCAACAGCTATGCTTTTCTTGTTAAAAGAAAGGGTACTCCCCTGGTCGATAGGACCATCTTGTACTGAAAATAGAAGTAAAGTAAAGCATTTGAGTAGTAATGCCACACAATATGTGTTCTAATGCATTCCACACTTGCATATTTCGCAACACCCATATATCGCTGTCATAACCACACCCTCACACACCCAGGCACACATACAGAAACACAAACAGCAATACTCCCAAATTGACACCACACGCATTAAGTCACCGAGAGCAAGGGGAAAAAATATAAGTTCTGATGGAACCACTACAAGCTGAGTAGCATGACGAAGGGTGAAAGGGGATCAACACATACTTGGCTGTCTCCTTCAAACATGCCCAACGTGCAAATCAGAGAAATTGCTGGGTCTGCATTCACATACCCCCTTCGTCACATCGTGGACTGCCACTTGTGGTAATTCCATTTGAATAAAAAGATTATCGGGGTATCGGGTGGATGATACATTATGACTTGTCAGAAAAAGTTGAAAACGATGGTGGGAAGGCTACTCGCCTTAATCATTATTATCCTCATTACAATTTCTCTAAGCTACCTCCATACTTTAGAATTTGGAAAAAACATCTGCTTGACTTGGAAGAACCCTGAAAGTGAATATAATTTCAGGAACTCTACATGTTGGTACAAGATACAAGTAGATGGCTTTGCAGAGAACAGAATGGGAACTAACAATATATACCTTATGGTGGCCACTCATGGAACTTACTTTATATGTGGAAATAAGGCTTATCCATAACTCTCCAAGAAATAGTCAAGTTCCTACTACTTAGGCTAGGTGGTGCCTCATATGCACTTGCTGACTCACTCTCCCTTACAAACCTCAAGCAGAAGGAAAAGAACTATTAAGGAGACTGAATGGTTCTTCATGATTGCTTTGCCAAGATGTGGCACAGCAGTGGAGGCCAGAGAACTTATCCTCTTGGCAGCTTTGTTTGAGGAACTTGCCAACAAGACCATTGACAGCATTGCTGAAATGGTAGCCATATGAACTGTAACCATGCAAAATTGCATTGCTCTGGACTTGTTGCTCACTGCCCAGGGGGGAACATGCGCCGTCATCGGTACAGAATGTTGTATCTCAATCCCTGACAACTCTGATCACATTGACAGTTTGGCTGAAAAGATCGAGGCGGAAGGGGAAAAGTACCACAACTACAACCCTGATGATCTTGGACTGGTCTCTTGGCGAAAGGGGTTTTTTAGGAAGTTGGGGTGCTAAAATATTGCAATACCGCATCATGGGACACGTGTGCTGCATTGTAATAATGGTGATAGTGAAATGCATTGTTTCCTTACCAGCACTGTGCATGACAAAGGCTGTTGCGAAAGTAATGGTTAGTGTTTAGAGTCCACCACTTGAAGGGGATAATGGATATTTAAGCCTGTGTAAAATTAGAATGGAGGACCAATAATAAAGAAAGTAGTTATCCTCCTTAGGATAAAAGGGGGGAATGGAGAGGTTAAATTACTTTTTACATGCACAATTAGATATTGACAGCTTCTCGCAGTTTACATTAACCAATGTACTCAATTTGTTTTTACGTATCTGTTTTGTTAAATTCATCTTTGCTGCTATTTCTAATGAACTTCTCTTTTGTACTTGCTTAAAAATGAATAACAAAAATATTTTGTTGTTTATTATTGAATCCAATTACCAATAATTTGTCTTTGTTATTCCTTTATTGTGATAAAAGAGCCTGGTGTTGGCTTAGTGGTTAGGGTGGTGGCTTGGGATCCGAGGGTCCTGAGTTCAAGCCCTGTTGGCCGCTAAATTAATACACTAGGGGGTTGACTCAGCCTGTCATCCTTCCGAGGTTGGTGAAATAAAGTACCAGTGTGTACTGGTCGAGGGGCACTGTATCAGCGATACAGTCGCGCTTCCAATAAATGATAGCTAGCCCGGAAGCTAAGCTGCCATATGTGCAAGAAGAAGAAGAAGAATTGTGAAAAAAATACTGTTACCTGGAAACATAAAATGAGTTCCAGGGGACAATTATATAACTCCTGTATTCTGGCATTGAAACTTGTCATGGATATATGTTGGCCCTTATAAACATTTGGTTTCTATTCAAAGTAAAACTGGACAGAGAGCTCGTGAGAAAGGAAGGAAGTACACTCTCTCAACATAACCATATCTTATGTTTACATGTGACCTTTGCTTTAACTTGGCTGTTATCAATGTTGGGCCCTTGCACCAGATCTTTTTCATTTGAGCCTTCTCTCCCCTTTCTACCATGCAACTTATCTTGTTTTTCTTCCTCTCCTGCTAGTACAATGCATTCCTTCATATTCTTTCCCTCCCTCCTTTTCCTCTCCCAACCTGGATAACAACCCTGCTTTTTGGGGCAACTAATTATGAAGGTTTTGCAACTATTCATGAGAACCTCCCTTTTCCATGTATACTGAACAAAAATATAAACGCACCAAGCGATTGTTACTATTTTACCTCAAACTCATTAATACTAAATCTTCACAACAATTTGGTTATAGAATCCATGACAATTGAGCATTAAATTTCAAAGAGTTCCTTGAGAATTCTGGCGACAGTCTTTGTGCTACAACAGCCGACACAACCGAGGTGTCACTGTCAGAGTTCACACAGTCAGTAGCGGGTGTGTCCACCGTTGGCGTCGCGCAGAGCGGTGCATCTCCGGCGCATGGACATCACCAGATTATCGATGGTGGCCTGAGGGATGTTTTCCCATTCCTCCTGGAGAGCCACACGGAGCTGGCGGACGTTCTCTGGGACTGTGTAACGTTGTCGTACACGTCGATCAAGAACGTCCCAAAGGTGCTCAATGGGCGACATGTCGGGAGAATATGGAGGCCAGTCAAGGACATCAATGTCCTCCTCACCGAGGAAGTCCATGCAGATCCTGGCAACATGGGGGCGAGCATTGTCGTGCTGAAACGTCACATGGTGAAGGCGCACAAACGGCACGACGATGGGTCTGAGTATCTCGTCCCTGTACCGCTGCCCGTTCAAGTTGCCTTCAATGAAATGAAGCCGAGTGCGCTCTCCATGGCATATGCCTGCCCACACCATAACACTGGCACCACCGTGTGACACCCGACGAAGGACATTGGCGTCAGTGTAGTGCTCCCCAGCCCGACTCCAGACGCGGAGTCTGCCATCAGCCCGATACAGCTGGAACCGCAACTCATCGGTGAACAGCACTCTCCTCCATCATGCGAGGGTCCAGCGCAAGTGAACATTGGCCCAGTTCAGTCGGGTCTGATGCCGGACTGCAGTGAGGTCGAGTCCCCGGTGTGGTTGGCGGGCTCGGAGGTTGGCCTCCCTCAAGCGGTTACGCACCGTCTGGGCTGAAATGCGCCTGTTATGCAGCCCGACAGTCTCATCGGCAGTCCTCGTGGCCAGTCGGAGTCGATCCCGGAGATGTTGCAGCCTCATGTGACGATCCTGACCGGCGGTGGTCACACGTGGTCGCCGGGCATGTGGGCGGTTCACGGTGCTTCCAGTCTCTCTGAGGCGCGTTCTCAGGCGGCTAATGGTGGAGTGGTGGACATTGAAGTGTGCTGCAACGGCCCATACTGACGTCCCAGCATTCAGCATGCCAATGGCGCGCTCCCTCAAGATTTGTGACATCTGTGGCATGTTGACATTTGGCACCAGTCCACATTTTGGGGAGGCCTTTTATAGGGCAAGCTATAGGGAGTGTTTGTGTCCTGGTCACGCTCACTGACCATCACTCTGTCAAGCCCCATGGTGCTCATGGGAAGGATTACTCAACGTGTGAGTCCACACACTCAGTGGCCAATTTCAATGAGAACATCTGTCTTGAGCAAAACAAAGGAACCATTGCTCAAACATATCATCGGTTTGACCATTTTCCCATAATAGCAATCTTGACTTAGATATTTAGGTTGGTGCGTTTATATTTTTGTTCAGATACATGTTAAAGATTTGAGCTCTGATGCATCGATCCTGAGTTGGAGATTGGTTTCTTCGACATCAGACGCAGGGGGTTTCTTTGAAGGTATGAATAAGGCTTCTTGGGTAAAATGTATTGTTTTACTTAAAACAGGCTAAATTTCACATTATGTGATGACAAACACATGTTTCTGAATTAATATAATTATCTGGAGCAAAAAGGGGAGTCAGACCAAGCTGTTGTGTTCAAAACTGCTTGTTTTAAGGAAATTAAATAATTTTTGCATGAATAAGGTTTCTTATGTAAAATGTATTGTTTTCCAAAGAACAATCTTTCCTAACACGTTATTTCATGAAAAACACGTGTTCCTGCATTGGAATTGTGACATGGAAGAAAAAACAGGGCCAGAACAAACTAATGGATTGTTGCAGACTTGGAATCACGGGGGAACGAAGGTGGGGATATCCCAAGTTCTCCCCAAACCCATTGGGAATCGAGGCCGTCGCACACGACTAACTTCATGTCACGGCAGGTCACCGATTGACTGCGAACGCCAATAACTTGACCACGATTCAGGCTCCTCCGTCTGACAACTAAGTGCACAAAATAGGGTGTTGACTTCAAAATCGTGATGCAAAGGTCCCCTTTGGCATGGAAGTTCCTTAGGGTCATAGAAACAAATTTATCCAAAGACACACGTCATATCTCAAAATCCAAGATGGCCGCAGTCGACCATTTTGGAAAACATGGCCCAGTCATAGCTCATGAACCATTTGTCATCGAAACTATTATGACACGTGTTTTCTAGCTAAATTGAGGTCGCTGAATTCATTTCCGGCATCAGCTATGCATTTCAGATGCATTTAAAGGTGAAATCCAAATTATAACAAATTTTATTGTTTTTCACATTCAGAAAATTTGAGGTAATTAGATTATCCATTGTACAATGTCGTAATTACAAGTTCTTCCTCTTCTCCTCTCTTGTCCTGGTACATCCTGCCAGTGTGGGCGCACGAACCTTGACATCTGCAGAGAAGCATACAGCGCTGTCTCTGCACGCAGCACTTACAAGGAGCTTTACATTCAGTCTTACACTTGCAAATGGACCACAGAGTCTTCTTCCCCATCTCATCTGGATTGAGGATCTCATCAAGATTCACAACTTGTGTGTCTGACGAGAAATGCTGGTGAATGCTGATGCATGTTCCATGGAGGGCTGATGTTGCCGTTGTAGAGGATGGATTATGGTCAATGTTGTCAAAACCGCCTGTGGTGAAAACGTGTTTAACTGCCTGAGAGGGGACCACCACACCAACTAATGACTGAATTCGCAATATCTGTACTAAGCACTCTCAAATGGTTATACGAGATGCACAACCCTCGCTGATGCAAATCATCGATTAGAGATTCACGTCCAGTTTGAATATGTACTTTCATAGCCATATACAGCGAAGCTGGTGTTTCCCTATCTCTGTTGTGACGTGGAACACTGTCACGTTTCTTGGATCTGCATGCAACCGAGTTGAAGATGATCTGCTTCCCAATTGATGTTGCAACCTTGGACTTCTTAGATCCAGGAGATGGCTGATTGATAGATGGTCCATCAAGAAGCATGTACAGGAATGAACGCAGAGTGGTTGGGATTGATTCAGCTTCAGATGAGGTTGAGAAGGAACCGGTAAAAGCTTGCCGCATTTGAAGATATTCTCGACGGAGGATCTTGGCTGCTTTGTGCACGGTGGAGACTTCAGTTGATGTATTGTCTTTCATATCAACTATAGCTTTGGATAGGTCATCATCGAAAACAAGAGACCAGCAACAGTTAATCTTTACTGCCTTGATGTCAGGAATCATGTGCTCAATGTCCTCTCCAAGGCGTGTTGTATTGCATTTGATGTAGGGAAAGCCGAGAGTAGCAATACGCTTATCATAAAGGGTCGTCAAGTGAGCCATTGCTGGTGACTCCCCTGAACCACGGTTATCTTCAATAAAGTCAAGTAACTCATTGAGAACATGTGCTCGCATCACCTGCGTGTTATGACTATCAGTGATGTCACATCCGACCGTCTCCACTTTCCTATACAGCCGAGTCAGGTACGCATGATGATAGACGGCATTGATAGCGATCAAGTCACCAGTGGACAGTTTAGACAACAGGCGTTTGTTGCCCAACAGCTGAGCACAGTCATTGATTTTTTTTATCCAAGCCAAGTGTAGCAGCTTTTCTGAGCTCTTTCTTGTTGCCCACTTCATCACAAAAGAGACACGGAGTGTCTACTGGTTCGCTGAAAGATGAAGAGGGTGATGTCTGTGTGACCGAGCTGGCTGCACGAGTTTTTACCGGGATAAATGACGCTTGTCCTTGATGCATATTCCTGGATCTTTGCACTTTCTGATTGTCGACAGCATTCCTGCAAGCTTTGTGCCACACTACATGATTAGACATCATCAGCTGCACCATATTCTGAGTATCACCGTCCCCAGTATTCTCTACGAATACAAAATCAGGCAGCTCAACGAATTCATTGAGTTCCTGGATATTGTTCACAACCTGTCTGTAAGTATCTGAAAGTCTTTCAGGATTGTTTCTCAATTTAACAGATGATGAGCGATCCGAAGTTGGATTATGAGTCTCGTCTGATTGACATATAAAACATAGGCTCCAGTCCATCGTGGCAGGCGTGCTTTCACAGTTATCGGAACTCATTTGGATTAGTCACTTTGAATCTGAAAGTAAAAATTAAAGGTCACATAACATAGATACATTATGTGACCAACTCATGTGTAGTTAAATTCAGCATGAGAAAACCATTTCTGAGTTGGGTCTGACCTAACCATCATATAGTAGACATGTTAAGTCATGTCTCATTCTCACAAATTTTTTTTCTCATACATTTGAGAAAAAATGTAACATTTATGTATTTTTGTCTATGATTTGACCTTTAAATCCATCAGAAAGCAAAATTGTCACCGGAAATGAGTTCAGTGACCTCAAGTTAGTTAGAAAACTTGTACCATAATAGTTTCTATGACAAACGGTTCATGAGCTATGACTGGGCCATGTTTTCCAAAATGGTCGACGGCGGCTATCTTGGATTTTGAGATATGACGTGTGTCTTTGGATAAATTTGTTTCTATGACCCTAATAGTCCAGGCAAACTAACTTTTGAAATGGAAAAAATTGCAACAGAATTTATTTGGGCACAGAGGTCTTCTATGAAGTGTCCTGAATAACATACTAAAAGTCCTAAGAAATTACTGCTGCAGAAATCGGTTCAATATGCAAAAATCCAAGATGGCCACCATAAATCAATAATGTCTCATATCTCCACCATCAGAAAAGATATTTGAATGATTTAAAATGCTATTATAGGGTTATTGGACATGTGGAATCATTTAGAATAGTTTACGACTTGATTGGATGCAAAATTCATGGAAAAAAAATCCAATATGGCCACTAAAAATCCATATCTTATTATATATTTGCATGCTAATCTTCACTAATCATCAGTTTGCTATATTTCGGGTATTTATTACTGAAATATGAATCATAGCATTACCTGGTGGAATCTATTTCCTTCAATGTATGTTTAATGTCTTATTTCAGGCAGGCTGAAGAAGCGAGATGTCGTCAGTCACGAGACAGACGTGTTGCATATGTGAAGAATCAACCGGCGATGGAAAGCCGACCGTTGTTCTACAAACGAAGGGCAGTGAAGGGGTGAATCGTGCAAGTCTACAGCGTGGTAATGATTTGAAAACTGTACCAGGGGAAGTAGTACATGTTGAATGTCGCCGTACATATTGCAAACCAGATAACATTAAACATGACATAGCATCTCATCAGCATCAATCAGAAAATCGATCTGATCTCCGTTCATTGCAACCGGCGTTCAATATTCAAGAACATTGCCTATTTTGTGGACAATCTGCGAAAAATGACAAGAAACGGAGAGACATTGATGTGTTTCAAGTTAGAACATACGAGTTACAAGCCAGTGTGCTTCAAGCTTGTAGTTCTAGGAAAGACAAGTGGTCTGATGCAGTGTATGGCAGAATAGCATTTGTGAATGATTTGCATGCAGCAGACACAATGTATCACCAGCAGTGTAGTGTCAATTTCAGGACGGAGAAAGAATATTCCCAATAGATTATCTGCAGACACAAAAAGGTTCAAACGTGGAAGACGTGAGACCAAGCGAGCAGCAGCATTCCTGGAAGTCGCTCAATTCCTAGAAGACAATGACGAGGGGCAAGCTACCATCAGTGAACTTGTTACGAAAATGACAGAGGATCTCGTGGACACAGGGCAGGATCCGTACAGTGCCAAATACATGAAAATTAGAATAAAGGAACATTTTGGTGACAGAGTTCTAATGACAGCACGTGGTGCAAAAGACTGTGTTGTGACATTGCGTGACACTGCAAGTTCCATCCTGCATGCATTTCATAAGCAATGTAAAGCTGAAAATGCTGAAGACGAGAAACTGCTGCAAAACTCATTGAGAGTGACGTCAAATCTATGGAGACCTCACATGATTTCTACCCAGAAATAGAAGATGTGGAAAATGAAGAATGTGCTCTGAACTATATTCCAAAGTCACTGCAAGTACTGTTGAGGACAATGTTTGCTGGACAGAACATTGACATGAAGCTTGCTTCGATTGGTCAGTGCATCATGCAAGCAATACGGCCAAGAGCCATACCAGCTCCTCTACAGATAGGCCTAGGGGTGCAAATGCACCACCATTTTGCGTCACGCTTCTTGATAGACACACTTCATGGGCATGGCTTCTCATGCTCATACACGGAGGTACACAGGTACGAACGGAATGCAGCACTTACCCAAGGTATTGTCATTCCTGGGTTCACATCAGAACACACTATGCAATATATTGCTGACAATGTGGATCACAATCTAGCCACTGTTGATGGTACAGGTACCTTCCATGGAATGGGTATAATTGCTGCAGTCACGCCAGGAACACGAGCCAATAAGCATATTCCCAAAGCAAATGTGACCGCTGCAGACATTGCTGCTGTTGGTCGCATAAACATTCGGTACTTCAAGATCCCTCCAGCATTACCACCTCTTACATAGCTACCCCTTGTATTGTTGGAGGCAGAAGATCCAACAGCACAGCTCGATGTCCTATGGAAGAGCTCACTACTACTTCATTCTCCAAGATCAGCATGGGCTGGTATGATGCAGATGTTGCATCATGGTCAACACCCAGGAAAGGCCTCAGTGATGTTCTTGCCAATGATTGATCTTGATCCGGGCAAAACATCATGTATCTACTCTACACTGCATTTCGTAACAGCTCAGGCAAAGCGATATGGAGTCACTCCAGTCCTGACATTTGACCAGCCCTTATATTGGAAAGCGATGATGATTATTATCCGATCTTAGCCCGATGACAATGATCTGAAGTGTATGGTTCTGAGACTTGGTGGGTTCCATATGCAGATGTGCTTCTTAGGTAGCATCGGACACCTGATGGCCGATTCAGGACTACAGGAACTCCTCGAAATTGCATATGCTAGCAACACTGTTAGCCACATGTTGACTGGCAAAGCTGTGTCAAGGGCAGTCTGTGGTCACCTGCTGGTAGATGCTGCACTCATTACCATTCTTGTGGCCGATACATACAACGTTCCAGTACCAACTAAGCAGGAAGTTGATGACTCCGAGGCTGTAGGTGTTCTACAAAATCCAGAACCGTCAGATGATGATGAAGAGACACACGATTTAGATAGACACCATCACGACTGACTTGACTGCAGCTGCGGAACTGTATGACCGAGCAATGTCATGTACATTCTCTGTGGAAGAGGTGTGTTCATCAGAAGCATTAGTGCGAATCCAAAGTAAAGTGAATGGAAAGAAGGAAACGATGACTGGGCGCACAGCAACCCTATGGTTACAGTATCTGGAGATGGTGGATATCCTGCAAAGGTTTCTCAAAGCAGAGTGAACAGGAAACTGGAGATTGCATCTTAAGTCAGTACGTGAAATGCTACCCGACTTTGCAGCAGCTGGACACAGATTATATGCGAAGTCCACATATGTATATCTGCAAACGTTGACCATGCTGCCCGAAACACACCCCGATGTACATCAGAAATTCGAGGAAGGGTATCATGTAGTGAGGCGTAGTGACAGATACTGGGGAGGACTGTTCACAGACCTCATCATAGAGCAGGTGCTAACGAGGAGCGTAAAAACGCATGGAGGCCTGACACGAGGAAAGGGCATGACCGAAACTCAGCGCCTACTGTGGGTAATGTCCATGCTGGCATGTGCCAACATGAATGATGCCATGCAGAGGTTCACTAGTGTGTCATGAGACCAGTGACCAACACAAGGATATGCCAAAGGTGAGATAAGCTAGAGATGTCAATGACACCCTGAATTGTATCAGCTATCTGGCACAGAGGGCTCCATTCATTGAAAATCCATCACTGTTCAACATCGCCAATGGCATGACGGCCCAAAAAGGAGTCAACGTTGACCGATCAAGGGAAATTGGGTAAGATATTCTAGAGTCTATGGTCAGGGTCTCTGTAGAAGATCATGTCTTCAAGAAAGCTGACCAGGCCACGACACTTGGATCAAAATCAACAGTGAAGGTCAAAGGAGAATCTGTAACGGTGGATCCACACTTGATATTTCAGAGGTTGGTAACTGTAGGACAGCGTTCAGAAGATGTGTCATCCTTATTCAAGTATGAGCTCTGCACTCATCCACCTGCACTGTTTGAATCAGCTGCACTCCCCCTGCAGGCAAATAAGGCAACACTGGCCGATGTGCTCTGGAAGTCTATGAAGGGAGAGCAACGAGATCCCAGTGAAAATGTCCAGTATGTGCTAGATGGTGGTGCTCTACTTCATCGCATACCATGGCCAAGAGGATCTACATTTGACAGTGTGTCAAATGTACATTGCGTACATCACACATAAGTATGGAGCTGCTGTCGTTGTCTTTGATGGGTACAAAGATGAGCCCGCAACAAAGATGCCACACAATTGAGACGAACAGGGGCTTGTGCTGGTGTGACAGTACACTTCGATGGTGACATGATGATTCAATCAAAGAAAGAAGATTTCCTGAACAACAAGGCAAACAAGCAGCGATTCATCCATTATCTGAGCGACAAGTTGGAGAGAGCTGGCTGTAGCATAGACCAGGCAACGCATGACGCCGACGTGTTAATTGTTCAAACAGCAGTTGCCTCTGCCCAAACAAAAGACACTGTGCTGATCGGGGATGACACAGACCTGCTGATTCTCCTACTGCGCCATGTCAAAATGGACAAACACGAGTTGTTCATGGCACCAGAGCCTAAACAATCCACCAAAAGGAAGAGAGTCTGGTGCATAAAACAATCCAGGGAGTTGCTCGGTCCTAAACTGTGTGATCATCTGCTCTTTGTCCACGCAATTGCAGGCTGTGATAATACCTCTCGCCTGTTTGGTTTAGGGAAGGGCATGGCAGTCAAGAAAATCGAGAATGACCCTGTGTTCTACAATCAGGCCAAAGTGTTCAGTAAACCTGATCAAGCGAAGGAGGCGATCATCGCAGCAGGAGAGAAGGCATTGGTGTCAATGTATGGTGGTGCCGAAGACGAAGGACTAGACAGCTTACGATACCGGCGGTTCTGTGAAAAGGTTTCAAAAGGCACCGCCGCCGTGGAACCCCAAAGTCTACCACAAACGTCTGGCTCCTCGAAGTACCACAGCCTTCGTGTATACTATCAGGTTATGGAATGGAAAGATGCCTGCATCAATATGAGACCAGAGGATTTTGGATGGAACGTTGTCGACGGAAGATATCTGCCAATACAGACCGACCAACCAGCCGCTCCATCAGAACTACTGGATGTCATCTGTTGTAGCTCTAAGAAGGACTGTACCACCTGGAGGTGCACATGCCGAAAATATGGCTTGCCTTGCACAAATGTGTGTGGAGAATGCCGTGGTGCGAGCTGTACCAACTCACAGTTACCAGACTTGTCAAATGCATATGATGACGATGGTTGAGTTGGACCCAGTCTAAACGGTGTATCAACTACAATGATCAATCACTGTATGACAATAGTATCATGGTGTGTCACATTTCTGCTATATTCTTCATGTGATGTGTAGAATTGATGTTGATGAGTGTGTTACTAAAGTATGATGTAGTGAATAAACTTAAAAACACTTACCTGCCTTCATTATATGAGTACACAATTTCATTCAATACAATTTGTCATATAACAGTGCGAATATACAAGAAATGGATTTTTGGAGGCCATATTGGATTTGTTCAACGAGTATTGCATCCAATCGAATCGTAACCTATTCTAAATGATTCCTTATGTCCAACAACCGTATAATAATAATAGCATTTTAAATGATTCAAATATCTCTTCTGATGGTGGAGATATGAGACATTATTGATTTATGGCGGCCATCTTGGATTTTTGCTTATTTAAACGATTTCCGCAGCAGTAATTTCTTAAGACTTTTAGTATGTTATTCAAGACACTTCATAGAAGACCTCTGTGCCCCAAAAAATTCTGTTGCAATTTTTTTCCATTTTTAATGGTTAAATGGGCTAGATTGCCTGGACTATAAGGTACTTCCATGCCAAAGGGGATCTTTGCATCACGATTTGAAGTCAAATGTCACTTAACATGTCTACTATTACTGGGGAATCGTGCCCTTTGCGATTGTGCTGTTCTCTTTATTGGATCTTGATTAATGCGGCCGACCTTTCCACGAGCACAATGCCAGACTGATATGAGAGCCAATTAGTTGGGGAATTATAACCTCCCGGCTAATCTACATACGGACATTGCTGGACCAAAGGAAGAAAGGACAACCACAGGCAGATTGGAAATATATTGTGCTGTTCACAGGACTTGAACAAATCCCACCAATGCAAGATGAGCCGAAGCGATGGAGGCGGTTTATGCTCATCGAGAGCTCGGCGTTGTTCTTCTTGTGAAGACAAAACCTTAATCTCTTGGACTCGGCTCTTGTACATACAAGATCCGGATCTCCTTAAATACTGAGCACATGTACACATCCTCACATAGACGGTGCCTTTTGCGAGCGTCTATCATTAACTTTTAAATATATTCGGACATTTGCTGTAAAGTTTCGAAAAGTTCACGTTATTATTTAAAGATTATTCCATTTATCGTATTGTAATTTCGTAAATACATTATTTATTTCGTAAACACACGATATATCGTAAATACGTAAATACATTATGACGGGTCTCGCTATTGGCTTAATGAAGGCACGTGACGAAATATCGGAAGTTGTTGTTTTTGTTTTTAGCGGCAAAACCTTTAGGACGCTGCTCTTGGACACATTTGTCCTTGTTATAACCCAACGGTGGCGGTTTTGATCACTCTATAGCAAACGGGACGAGGAAGGTGGCACGTGGAACTTTACTGAGTAAATAGTGCTCATTTATCTCCACACAAGAGCGATAAAAAGGCTCGGCAAGAGGGATGCGTGGGCGATTCGACGAAGGGTGGTGTTGATTCGGGCCTGGAGGAAAACACAAACAATCTCAATGTATATCCAGCAAAATGTAAAGAATCAAATAAATCTGTACACGAAATTCAAACCCTCTAAGGCGCCAGGTGTATACACACACACACACACACACACACACACACACACACACACACACACACACACACACACACACACACACACCGTAGCTGGTTCGTCAGGCTTGCCTGTGGTGTCGATGCAAAAGTCATTGGATGTGGTGCCGGACGAGCTGGCGTTGCGCCTGTCAGGGGCAGGAGACACGGTGGTGCAGATGTTTACGTGAAACCTTCCGTGCAGAAATGTAGTTCTTGGCCTGTGAGCTCCAACCAGACACTGTGGTGTTGTTCTTGGTTCGTCGACCTCCTGTGGTGTGGGCCCAAAACCGCTCACAGCCGCCAGGGAACCCAGTTCATGCGCCAAGAACGAGCAGGAGAGGGAGGCAGGTCTGCCCATCGTCCTGGCCCGGACTGGAGCCAGCGGAACACGAGAGCCAAACGAGGTGAGGCATGAGGCATGAGCAAGGGCAGAAAGAGAGAGAAAGAGAAAAAGAGAGAAAAAGAGAGAAAAAGAGAGAAAAAGAGAGAAAAAGAGAGAAAAAGAGAGAAAAAGAGAGAAAAAGAGAGAAAAAGAGAGAAAAAGAGAGAAAAAGAGAGAAAAAGAGAGAAAAAGAGAGAAAAAGAGAGAAAAAGAGAGAAAAAGAGAGAAAAAGAGAGAAAAAGAGAGAAAAAGAGAGAAAAAGAGAGAAAAAGAGAGAAAAGAGAGAAAAGAGAGAAAAAGAGAGAAAAAGAGAGAAAAAGAGAGAAAAAGAGAGAAAAAGAGAGAGAGAGAGAGAGAGAGAGAGAGAGAGAGAGAGAGAGAGAGAGAGAGAGAGAGAGAGAGAGAGAGAGAGAGAGAGAGAGAGAGAGAGAGAGAGAGACTGAACAAACCAATCAGATCGATTCATGCTCACGAGTATCTGGTCCTCCCACCGGAGCGCCTCATTGGTCCTCCGTCTGCGGCCCTCCGCCAATGGTCATCAAGGGGCGGAGCCATCCGCAGCACCGTCTTGTTACGTCACAGCAAGCCTGACGGTTATACTGAAAGGGAGCGCGCATCAACACTTACCCTAACCCGTCTCCCGATCTAATTACGTGACAATTATCATTTCCCCCTTAAAGAAATGGACATTTACGAGACAATCTATCACCACTAAATCCCTACTTCATTACATCGAGATCCTGGTACAACTCGAACAGCATGGCATACCTAATTAAACATCCTAATTACCCTTTGAATGCATAACACCCCCTCAGACGTCACAATATCAAGAACGATTTATTTATAATAAGCGATGAGGGGGTATGGGAAGGAGGGAAAGGAACGCAAGGGCTTTCATGACGCCAAAGGGCAACCGGGCCAGGAAAATGGGAAATGTAATAAAAAGAGCAATGAAGACGTGCATTTACAAAAGGGAAAGAAAATGTACAAGTTGCAGAAAGCTTAACCAATGTCTTACCTTCCGGATAACAAAACAGGGTACACATAAGACCACACACACACACACACACACACACACACACACACACACACACACACACACACACACACACACGCACACACACACACACACACACACACACACACACACACACACACACACACACACACACACACACACACACACACACGGAAGGGCAGGGTGGCCTTAGCCTCCCCAGCTTGCGACCGCTCTCCGGAATGTCCCTGACACTGCTCTCCACAACCGAGGGTCCGTGAGCTACGTCGAGAGCAAGAACCAAAACATCCAGGGAATAAGCAAGGGCGATGCAAAGTGTCCGGGAGCAAGGCAGAAACGAGTGTGATGACCAGTGGGGAGGGAGGGGGAGAGAGAGAGAAAAAGAGAGGGAGAGAGGGAGAGAGGGAGAGAGGGAGAGAGGGAGAGAGGGAGAGAGGGAGAGAGGGAGAGAGGGAGAGAGGGAGAGAATGCGTGCGACAACCAGAACCGAGAGAGCAAACCAGGTGCCAAACGCACCTTTATAGCCCCTGGGGCAGATGAGGCCAATGAGCCACACGTCAGATCCTACGAGCCAACGCCATGCCAACCATTGGAGGGTTTCCCCACAGCCCTGCCCATTCTGCTGCCTGGCCAGATGTTCACTCACTTGGTCCTTCTGGCTGTCGACATGAGCAGAGCTCCACACTTAACATGGGTAATCGCCCCTTCTCCAGCCCCATGCTCCTGGGACAAACTCCAAACGTCCAACAATGTCCATGGCACAAAGCCAGGGAATGGGGCAATCATTTCAGGGAGGCTGGGTTGTGTCATGGTCCGTTTATCGGTCATTTTGGGTGGAGGGAAATGAGATACAGAATAGGGGTTGATTGCAATAAATTACTTTACAGGATAGACGTCTATACAGACGATCAGACAAACAACGACTTTGTGGGGCATTAAGCTTCTTCTTCCTCTTTCGGCTTGCTCCCGCTAGGGGTCGCCACAGCGGACCAACTGTCTCCATTTCGCTCTATCCTCCACATCTTCCATTGACACTCCAACCACCCGCATGTCCGCCCTCACCGCATCCATGAACCTCTTCTTTGGCCTCCCTCTTCTCCTCCTGCCTGGCGGCTCCATCTTCAACATCCTTCTCCCGATATACTCCGTTTCCCTCCTGAGCACATGTCCAAACCATCTCAATCTCGCCTCTCTCACTTTGTCTCCAAACCGTCCTACCTGCGCTGTCCCTCTAATATACTCATTTCTTATCCTATCCATCCTCGTCACTCCCAACGAGAATCGCAGCATCTTTAACTCTGCCACCTCCAGCTCCGCTTCCTGTCTTTTTGTTGGTGCCACCGCCTCCAAACCATACAACATAGCTGGTCTCACTACCGTCTTGTATACTTTCCCCTTCACTCTTGCAGCTACCCTTCTGTCACAAATCACTCCTGCAACTCTTCTCCACCCACTCCATCCTGCCTGCACTCTCTTTTTCACTTCTCTCCCACACTCTCCGTTACTTTGGACAGTTGATCCCAAGTATTTAAACCAATCCACCTTCCCCACCTCAACTCCTTGCAACTGCACCATACCACCACCCTCCCTCTCATTTACGCACATGTACTCCGTCTTACTCCTACTGACTAACATTCCCCTTCTCTCCAGTGCGTACCTCCACCTCTCAAGGCTCGATTCAGCCTGCTCCCTACTCTCCCTACAGATCATGATGTCATCCGCGAACATCATGGTCCATGGAGACTCCAGTCTGATCTCGTCCGTCAACCTGTCCATCACCATTGCAAACAGGAAAGGGCTCAGAGTCGATCCTTGGTGCAATCCCACTTTAACCTTAAACCGGTCCGTCATTCCTACCGCACACCTCACCGCTGTCACACTGTCCTCATACATATCCTGCACAATCCTCACATACTTCTCCACCACTCCCGACTTCCTCATACAATGCCACAACTCCTCTCTTGGCACCCTATCATAAGCTTTCTCTAAATCCACAAACACACAATGTAACTCCTTCTGGCCTTCCCTATACTTCTCCATCAACATTCTCAAAGCAAACATCGCATCAGTGGTGCTCCTTCCTGGCATAAACCCATATTGCTGCTCACAGATCATCACCTCTCCTCTCAACCGAGCTTCCACTACTCTTTCCCACAACTTCATGGTGTGGCTTAACAACTTTATCCCTCTGTAATTTCCACAGCTCTGCACATCACCCTTGTTCTTGAAAATCGGAATCAGTACACTTAATCTCCACTCCTCCGGCATCCTCTCACTTTCCAAGACTTTATTAAACAATCTGGTTAACAACCCCACTGCCATCTCTCCTAAGCACTTCCATGCCTCCACTGGTATACCATCTGGGCCAACCGCCTTTCCACTTTTCATCTTCTTCATAGCAGTCCTCACTTCATCCTTACTGATCCACCCCACTTCCAGATTCACTATCTCCACCTCTTCCAACCTTCTCTCTCTCTCATTTTCTTCATTCATCAGCTCCTCAAAGTACTCCATCCACCTTCTCAACACACTCTCCTCGCTCGTCAGCACATTCCCATTTGCGTCCTTTATCACCCGAACCTGCAGCACATCCTTCCCAGCTCGGTCCCTCTGTCTTGCCAATCGGTACAAATCCTTTTCCCCTTCTTTTGTATCCAACTTCTCATACAGCTCGTCATATGCCTTTTCCTTGGCCTTAGCCACCTCTCTTTTTGCTTTTCGACGCCACTCCTTGTACTCCTGCCTACTTTCTTCATCTCTCTGACTATCCCACTTCTTTTTAGCCAACCCCTTCTTACTTATACTTTCCTGTACTTCCTCATTCCACCACCAAGTCTCCTTATCTTCCTTCCTCTGTCCAGATGTCACACCAAGTACCTTCCGAGCTATCTCCCTCACAACTTCTGCTGTCGTTGCCCAATCATCCCACCCATCTTTACCACCATCCAGCGCCTGTCTCACCTCCTCCCTAAATTTCACGCAACAGTCTTCCTCCTTCAGCTTCCACCATCTGGTCCTTGGTTCAGCCCTCACTCTCTTCCTCAACCTCACCTCGAAAGTCATCCTACAGACCACCAATCGATGCTGTCGAGCTACACTCTCCCCTGCCACAACCTTACAGTCACTAATCTCTTTCAGGTTGCATCTCCTGCTTAAGATGTAATCCACCTGTGTGATGCTGTCGAGCTACACTCTCCCCTGCCACAACCTTACAGTCACTAATCTCTTTCAGGTTGCATCTCCTACTTAAGATGTAATCCACCTGTGTGAACTTTCCTCCACTCTTGTATGTCACCCTGTGTTCCTCCTTCTTCTTGAAATACGTGTTTACCACTGCCATTTCCATTCTTTTTGCAAACTCTACCACCATTTGCCCTTCCACATTTCTCTTGTTGAGACCGTACCTCCCCATCACCTCCTCATCCTCTTTATTCCCTTCCCCAACATGTCCATTGAAATCTGCTCCAATCACCACTCTTTCATCCTTGGATACACTCTCCACCACTTCATCTAACTCACTCCAGAAATCTTCTTTATATTCCATCTCACACCCCATATGTGGGGCATATGCACTGATGACATTCATCATCACCCCTTCAATTTCCAACTTCACACTCATCACTCGGTCAGACACCCTCCTCACCTCCAATACCCTCTTGACATGATCTTCCTTCAGGATTATCCCGACACCATTTCTCCTCCCATCCACACCATGGTAGAACAGTTTGAAACCACCTCCAATGCTCCTCACCTTACTCCCCATCCACTTGGTCTCTTGTACACACAGTATGTCCACCTTTCTTCTCTCCATCATATCAGCCAACTCTCGCCCTTTGCCAGTCATCGTCCCAACATTCAGAGTTCCAACTCTCACCTCCACACTTCTACCCTTCCCCTCTCCCACTGCCTCCGGACTCGCCTTCCCCGTCTCCTTCTCCTCCTTCGCCCAGCAGTAGCACAATTTCCACTGGTACCCTGCTGACCACCGGTACCGGTGGCGGTCGTTGGTAACCCGGGCCTCGACCGATCCGGTATGGAAATTCGTTTTGTTGTCCGCATAATGATTTGGCATAGGTTTTTACGCCGGATGCCCTTCCTGACGCAACCCTGGTCGCCTCTTACGACACACAGGGATATGGTACACCTATTCTAACCGGGGCATACACCGGGCCCAGTACAACTGGTGCTCATTTCGCCGACCTCGGAAGGATGGCAGGCTGAGTCAACCCCCTGGTGTTTTCGACTTGGTTTATATATATTTATATATATATAGATATATATATATATATATATATATATATATATATATATATATATATTTATATATATATATACACATTATATAAATACATATATATATATATATATATATATATATATATATATATATATATATATATATATATACATACATATATTAATTCAGTGTCCCAACGGGGCTTGAACTCAGGACCTCTTGGGTCCCAAGCCACTGCCCTTACCACTGCGCCAACACCAGGCATTTTGTGGGGCATTAAGCAAAAAATGGGAATGGCGAGAATTTGGCGCACGTTACAGAATGTTGGTGTTTGTCGCACACATTGAACGCCATGGCAGTAAAACATGCACGCCCGATGTGATCACGGCAGTCACAGCACACGTCATCACGTGCTGATGTCTCTATTATCCCAATGGGTTGAGAGGGGGTGCTAACTACCCAACCCAACGCATTTCATTACATCATAACCACGACAGGGAAAGAGCTATTCTTAACTTTCATTACGGAAATAACTATTCTAAAGAGTCTACATGCTGTTCGTTTCAATCTCAGCATGTGGTTTATAAAACCACATTACCTCCTTCCCTTTCCCAGACTCATCCCCGAGTTGTACACAAACTTGACCCGGAGTCTGGGGCAGCCAATTTACCATTCCTGTGTGCCATGCATGTGTAATTACCCCCTAATACCCACTTAGCTTGTTGTCTTTATACTATACCCTGTGTATGCGACAATTAAAACGAGATATGTCCCACCTAACGCATTGGGAGTTACTGAACTGACTCGTACAACAACCTTATGTAACACCGAAATTGCCAGAAATTTGAAACTAAAACATGTAACAGGTGGGCTTTAAAATTCAAAACAACTACATACAATCATCAAATATTTACAAAATCTGATGCAGGACCTGAAAGAAAAGAAAACACAAAAGTAAACATTGTTTATGCTGGAGGAGGATGACACCTGCTTGCCGTCGTCACCATCCCTTCTTGTTGCTCATCTTTGGGCTGGAGGCCATGCAAACAAAAACCGGCAGGCCATGATCCGGCATACAGGCCATTTTGGGGTGGCCTTTCTAAAACAACAAACATCTTCCTCCACCGAGCTGCTGTATGGGGCAGTTATTGGTGGTGAGTGGAACACAGCCACTACAATAAGGTGGTCCAGTAAAACGGGTGAGCAAGGTGAGTGGTACATGGGCCACAGAGCAAGTGGTCCAACAAGGTGAATGGGCAACTCCAAAATGATGTGCAAGGCTGCAAGGTGATGATACCAGTAAAGGCGGCTGATGGAAGGTGTGTCCTGAAAGACGTCCAGCGATGTCTCTGGGTCCTGCACAGCCCACAGCACTGAAACCAAAAAGATAAACCAGGTAATGCAATGTACATAAGCACCGGGTCCGACCAACAGTCAACTGGTCGCTGGTGTGCACTTACCTGGTGCAATTGTGGTCGTGTCGTTAGAGTGAACTCGAGGTTCGGCCCTACTCTTTCACACCCACCCAGCGTATCCTAAACTAATGTTGCCAAAATTTGTCTCTACGTTATGTCTCCAACGTCTCGTCTCCCTGCAGCCAAATTCCTACCCAATCCCCCAAGATTCCTCGAGGAAGGAAAAGGCAGAATTACACAAAATGTTACAAACACTGCATGACCCATCTCGTTGTTCCTCTCACCTGGAGGACAAGTCCCAGAGCTGGTGATCATCCCCAGCTATGGATGGCAAATTTTCTTCTTTAAGGTTAATAATACCTTTTTACCTGAATCAGGTTTCTTGCGTGAAATGTGTTCTTTTGCTTTTAACAATCTAAAATACACACTAGTTGATGAAAAACATGTGTTTCTGCATTAGAATAAAGATTTCGATCAAAAAAAAAAAACGGGGTCAGAAGAAGGAGATTTATTAAAAACGTTTGTTTCATGCAAATAAGACCGTTTTTGCAGAAATAAGGCTTCTTGTTTAAAATATTTTGTTTTCCTAAGAAGAACACCTCCTTTATATTTTTGCGTGAACACCAAGTTTCCATTCATGCATTCCTTTGGAGTTCCCTAAGTATGCATGAAAAGTTTCAGGCCACGAGGTTTCATGATTTTAGAGTTATGGAGGAGACACACACACATACTAACTGACACACTGACATTTATTATTATGGATGAATGTTGCCAATGTTTCTCCTCCATTGAACTTCAAAGCCATCAGGGATACAAACAAACCAACTGTCTGTATAATCTGTCGTCAACAATCTCCAACATTTCTTTACGTTAAACTACATCTGCTAATCTAGGAAAGTATCTACAGACTTTCCTGAATCTGATTACCCCCTCTTTGCTATCTATTGACCTCAGCTCCAAGCTTTGTGCCATCATCAAATTTAGAAAGCAGAATGCTAACCCTACTATCCAAAATTCAAAATCATTGATATAAATTTTGTTGTTGGAGGGGGGGGGGTGGGGGTAATAACCTCAAAGATTTTTAAATTTCGACAGTACCTGCTTGGGTGTGGTTGCATGCTGTCCCAGAGGGTGGCATTCACACGACAAATAAACAGTTCTGCCATATTTGTTACCGGATCATGCAGCAAAGGTGCGAAGCAGATGAGTAAGGTGGAACATAAGGAATCACCCTGGTTGGAAACATAATGAGACGGCAACTGCACAACATCCCACATATTTGTATCTCAAGCATCACACTGCAATAATGGAGCCCTCATTTACAGCAATGATCTGTTCTATAATTACTTGGGGGCTGGATAAATCCTTTTCTGCAGAATGGAGCCAAGTGCAAGATGAAAAATGTATTGTTGTGGGAATGATTTTGAGGGGGCAACATTACTTCATGTAATTTAATCTCCATAGTGAAGGTAATGGAGTAAGCATGGGGTATTTAATTGTGATAATTAGATGTGCCATTTTATGTTTTGGCAGATGACATCCACAGTCCCCACTGTCAAAAAAAACTGCCAACCCTGTGAGCATTTATTTGATGTTCTACCCTCTGGAATCTGTCCTTTTTAAGAGTCTGCCAGGCCTTTAGGCACAGGTTTAGTGGGAAACCAAAGATGGCTATGTCGACCAACAGCAGCTTTGTTCGTGCAAGTGGGGAAGAGGTTGCCCCGCCCATGGCTCAGTGGCGACCGAGAGGGGAGCGGTTAAGTGCACCGGACAGCCGAACCAGAAGAGAGAAACCTGGGACTTTGCCGCAAGGACCTGCACGGGAGTGCTGTGGAAGCTTCCCCTGGAGAACAACATCCCTCCCCAGGCTGCGCTCCACCACACCCATCTCTCCCCTCAGGCCAGACCCAGACTGTGCTTCTTCTATTGCCTCCTGTGTGTACCATAGATCATAATTAAATATACCTGTCTCAGGGTGAATTCAAACTGCAGTGAACATTTTTACCATTCTGGTGAGTCTGTTTAAGGTACAATTGGAAATGGCAACCAACACCATATATTCAGACCATGCCCTGGGCCACGCTCAGCTGGTAATTAGCAATCAGGCATGCGGAACAGAGAGTGCAACACATTGGAGTGGAAGACCTGTGATCCGACAGGACAGCCGAACCAGCTGGCCGTTTCAAGACGGCCTGCCAGGACTCACACCAGGTCACTGTGATGACGCATGTGGCTACAACAGTATCAAACAAGAGCCGGGCCTTTTGATCAGAGACTAGTTACAGAAGGCCCAGTTGTAATAAGACCCCAAGCCAGCAAGGGCTTCACTCCCTTACATCGATTTGCCAATCCCCTTTTCTTTGTTCATACATGTGCCATTTGTCAAAGCAATGTTAATTTGGGTGAAACTTCCTGGCTTATGTGCAGAGGTTGAATATTTATTCAATCATCCTCAACAGCTCCCACGCCACATAAGGCTTCCAGACAAGACAGAATTGAAACTCACCAAAATGAACAGTCAAAACTCTGAAACATCCAAGCAAGTTTTAACCAAAATAAATCCATAGAGACAAGATGTAACACCTTTATAGATCCCATTAATATAAAAGATCTAGGGAAGGGATAAATCAAAGTTTATGACACCTTTGGTGAAAAAGGAGTAATTGGGTGCTGCACTCAGAATGAAATAATCCATCATCAGCAAAAACATGATCGGGCCTACAAGGGTCCAGCCCTGCATTCCATTAAACTTTGTTAAAACTTTGTGCTCGGGGTACGAGACCATTTCTGAGATTGCAACACCATTCAAAAAGACAATCAGCAGAGAGCGCTGTCGAGCTGAAACCAAGTGGTACAATACAAAACAATCAATTCCACACAATTTTACTTGCACAGATGATTGTGAACATATGCTTTATGAAAAGTGTGGCAAAAGGAACTGCGTGAGAGTTTGTCTTTGGCTAATGAATACAACATGGCATGCTATATGGAGTCATTATCTATGTACAAGCAATGGAGGTTAGGGAAATTGAGGAAAGAAGGGGGAAAAAAATTAAAAGGGAAGAACATAGGGGAGAAAGGAGGTCAGCAGAGTGTATGAAAAAAAAATGTTGGGAAACTAATTAATAAAGAGAAAGGAAGGAGCATGAGTGGAGCAAAATAAATAATGTATACAGAGGGTAAAATGCCACCATATTTGCATGTGATAAATATGCAGCACTTGGTCGACGTCATGGTCTTCAAAAAGCTTTCACAACATCTTGTAGATTGTCATATCAAGCACCTCGTAGAAAAGCATGAACACAAGGGGGATAAAAGATGGTTGCAGTTGACAAAGAACAAGAAGTCACAATAAAGCAGAAATATCCAGTTATATAAAGTGTCAATTTTGCAGATTGTGAACCCAGTGTGTACAGCTGTGCAATTCGCAATACAAGACGTCCGGATCCACGTGTCAAGATCAGGAACAAACAAATGGTCAGCACTCTTCAGCAGGATCCGGACAATACAACTTGCGTTTAAAGAGACGGAAGGATGGACCGAGACGCAAGGACTTTGGGAATTGAGCAGCTCTTGTAAAACAGCCACCGAGTGCCATAATGTGGTGCCACCACGTCCAAGCAGAAGGGCCATCGTTATGCAGCAACAATGTCAGCTCGAATGTGGGGGCAACACTTGGGTCTAACGGCAAACGTGCCAAGAGCTGTGGGGACGCGTCAGCTTCTTTACGCGATCTCTGGGCTTTGCTGTTGAGAAGGACAAGCAAGATAGCTCCCCGGATCCCACAAGGTTCCCGAGCCGCTGCTCGCATTGCCCGGCAAGCCACTTGCTCAAGCAAGTGTTCAGGAACCAGCAGCAGGTCACACCAGAGAGGATGACGCTTTGCATGGAAAAGGGCTTGATGGAGCAGGATGACCAGAGAGCCACTTACAGCAGTCTCCTCATCTTCAAGGCTGTGGTTGTGCAGAGACCACCAATCTGCATCTGGATGGAGAGAAAAGTACGAAGCATTTTGATGCGGCATCTTGGAGCCATTAACCACCAAGGAATACGCTCGAATAGTTTCAAGTGATCTCCTTTTACAAGCACAAGATTGAAAGTGTACAAAATATGCATTTTATTAAAAAGTTGAAAATTCATGTCTCATGTGTGTTTGATACAAGACCCAAAAGGTAAACTGGGCTATCCCATATCCAGGGTCAAATAAAGTATGTCAACATAATCAGTCAAATACAACTTCGCTGACAATCTCCTTTCCAGTCGAGCGTTTGAAAGCAAAACCAACACGTGTTCATACAAGTAGTCAGAGAGAAACCTGAACTTTGGATGCCACCATCTCAAAACCTGTCATGTGGGCTTGAACAGTTTGTTTTTCAGAGGTTCAATTATGGAACACGATTGAAATTCAAGCAGAGACCCCAGAGATACGAAAATACGCAATTTGGTGGCTGTCTGTATCTGTGTGTATTTTTGACGACGATACATTCGGTCGTTACTCATCCATTCTCAACCAAACTGGACAGGACTAAGTGGCACATGATGGAGGTTGAAGCGACTTAATTTGCCCCCCTCCCCCCGTCCCCTCCTCAAGGGGGTTTTCCGCTTTGGGTGGCATCTGTGTTAAGGTGTATATCAGTGTTCAGATAGCTTATCGTGGCATTTCGTGGAGATCCCTACCAGAAGCAAAAAATATTGGAAAGTACAAACACATTTCATTACCTTTTTAAACAGTCGTGACTGCTGTTTAACGCCAAACTGAAAGGGAGGAAACCCAATGTTCTGGAGGCCTGAGCCGACATCGACTGTAATCTATATACCCGAGAGAATAATAGCATGACCCTTTCCTACCACTCCCATAGGGAGTGGGTGTACAAGTAAAACAAATACACAAACCCATCATGTCCATCACAAGCTCAATCCAACCCATCACATCACATCTCAAGAATCTGCTTTCCCATCCAACTTCAAATATCTATCATGAACTGATTGGCCAACATTGGGGTCATCGGAGTTGGTTCAGTAAAAGTTGTAAAATATCTGGAAGAGTTTTCGGTTGAGTGCAAACCTCCGCCAGGCTGAACAGTTTACGCTTTGCATCCCACTGACGAGCCATATACGCTGATCTGAGCGAAAATCGAATCGACTCGTTTCTATCACCGAACCAACTCATCCACAACTTTTTGAAAGATCGTTTTTCAACTGATTACTCAACGGTGATACCCAACATGTCCACGAAAGTTTGGCCGAATCCATCCCCAACTTTGAGATATCCGGCTGACAGGCAAACAACCGAGAAATCACTGAGCGATACTTGGTGAAACAGAACGAAAAAAAAACAAAAAAACCTCTAATCGGCTTGTTCTTGTTACTTAACCAACTCATCCAGCTAATTGTCACAAGTCGTCTACAACTTTTTGAGATATGGTGCTATATATATATATATATATATATATATATATATATATATATATATATATATATATATATATATATATATATATATATATATATATATATATAATTTTAGCCCAATCTCTCAATGGTGAAGAATTACTTAAAAAAAATAAAATAAAATAAAAAAAACTTATTGTATCTGGATCTTCACCAAAATCGAATAGATTCGTTCTTGTGACACACCCAATTTGTCCACCAAGTTTCGTCCGAATCCGTCCATAACTTTTTGCGATATCATGTTCACAGACAAACAGACAGACAGGAGTGGAAACACAACCTCCATCCATCTTCGGTGGTGGAGGTAAAGATGCAGAGATTACGAGAGGAGAGATTCATGTAATCTTACTATAATTCACCGTCTGTCTGTCTGTTCCCAGGTAGCGGAAAAGCGGCTGAATCGATCGTAACCATTTTTTGGGGTGTGTAATCCTGGGACCCCTTGGAGTAAAATAGGCATAATTATAATAACATGACCCCCTTGACGGTTCCCGTTGGGAGCGGGTGCTTCTCGTGTAATTAAGTACACAATCTGAACATATGGACTCGGTGCCAACGATTACCAGGAGTTTGAAATTTGGACAACTCAATCAAAGACATTTTTTTACAATTTGTTGATGGCTCATTCGTAAAGAATTCTGGGAGATCACAGCATCTAAAAGGTAAGGAAAGAGCAATGGGTTTCAACCCCAAATGACAAGCGGGGAATTTTTCAATGGCTTGACTGCAACACCCACAATCAGATTACAAGGATCATTTCACTGTTCAGATGACAAAAAGACCATTTAATCTCCGTTCCAAATCCGAAGTCATTCTGCTTCATCGATGCAGTGCCAACCAAAGCAGTTTTCGTTCGACAATTCTGCCAAGAATGAAAGCTGGTTCACTCCTGCCACCCACACCACAGACTCGAGCACCATCACGACTCAGATCGCAGAGGAACGCGAATTTGTCGCACTCTGTGTTGGCAGGTCAAGCCGTATTGCGAAAACCACCCACACCCTCCTCACAACCGATCAGTTTCCAAGCTTGGCCATCGAACACCTTTGGGTTACAAACCGAGATAGCTGAATCGGTCAAATTTGCTTCCAACAGAACCACACCGGAGCAGAGGAGCCTTAAATCTGTGTCTGTCTCTGTCTCTTTCAGAATTTACACAAAATAGCAGCATGCCTGCCAAAAAGAAAAAGACATAAATTAAATAAATGTTATTCACACAGATCCACAAAATTGCTCCGCATCCACGCAGGGCAGCAAACACCTACCCCACACCGCAATCCGGGTCCAAAACAATGTCCAGCACGTGGCTGAATTCACTATAATGCATCACGCATTTCCACGTTCGAAAGGGGGCACGGCCCGCACGCTCAGTCCGTCATGTAGTACCTACCTCCTGCTGTTACTTTATTATCTTGGGATCAAGTTTGTACTGACGTCAAAGGAAAAAAAACACAAACAAACAAAAAACCCCAACAAAGAACCCTCTTTAAATCCGAGAGTTCCCATCAAACCGACTGGGGATCATCTATCCTACATTGCTCCAGATTTTCCACGACCATGCATGTACTGTATATTACAATTCGTGATCAAAATTAGAAATTTATCAAATATATTTAACAACAACAACAAAAAAAGTATCAGTCAAATGCCAAACACAACTAAAATAATATATTGGCAAGTTCTCTGATATTGACAACAAACAAGTATTACTCATAGGAAATCGAGCACAATGAATAATAAATTCCAATAATGCAATAATCATAATCATAATCTTTACAGCCATTTTCTTGCTTGCATGTGTCAGAAAAAAAAAACCCAACACATACGATGATGAAACTATACAGGACACCGTATTGGTAATTATGGTCAAAGACACCAAGATTCAGTGCAGCGGCTCAAACAATCATTGAACATTTCACACTCACACATGGATGTGTTACAATGAAAACACCAATAATACACCAAGATTTTTAGGATTGATATTTCTAATCAAAGGGATGTACAACACCAATGTATGTTGCAATGAAAGAGGAAAAAGTTTAGTGCCCCCCACCGCCCTCACCTCTTCCCCTCATTCATGAAATGCAATGACCAGGATTGAGTACGGTGCACAGGTAATGATCCCAAACATAAAAAATATGGCTTTCCCAGCTTTTAAAGCAGCTCATTGTAGTGCAAATGTTTAATAGAGGAACAACGAAACGTACTGCAAAGTACCGATGACACACTGTTGGTGGATTAGACATTCCACTGGCGCAACACGAGTTTAGTCACCGATCATAGCTGTTCGTTTTTAATACGTTGAGGCCAACATTGCACTCCCTTACATCAGAAATGTGATATAGGAGATATCGATTCGATGCGACGTGGGTCGACAGCACGAACTTAGAAAGGAGGAACATGAGAAGAGAGCTGGAAGACGAGGAAGGGGAGGGGCCAAAGACTTAGCAATGTGGTTGTCAAAAGAAGATGGGGAAGAGGAGAGTTCAAGGAAAAAGATCCGGGGGTGGGGAGTGGGGAGACCCCCACACGGGGTCCAAATAGGGCCGGTGGGTCACATGGGATCGGAAAAGGGTCGGCGGGTTGCACTGGGTCCGAAAAGGGCTGGAGGCTTCACACAGGGTCGAAGAGACTTGGGGGGAGGTCACACGGGGTCTAAAAGGGCTGGACGCTTCACACGGGGTCGAAAAGGGTCGCACGGGGTCCGAAAAAGGGTCGGTGGATCCCACGGGGTCCGAAAAGGGTCGGCGGGTCCCACGGGGTCCGAAAAGGGTCGGCGGGTCCCACGGGGTCCGAAAAGGGTCGGCGGGTCCCACGGGGTCCGAAAAGGGTCGCACGGGGTCCGAAAAAGGCCGGTGGGTTACACGGGGTCCGAAAAGGGTCGGCGGGTTGCACTGGTCCGAAAAGGGCTGGAGGCTTCACACGGGGTCGAAGAGACTTGGGGGAGGTCACACGGGGTCTAAAAGGGCTGGACGCTTCACACGGGGTCGAAAAGGGTCGCACGGGGTCCGAAAAGGGTCGATGGATCCCACGGGGTCCGAAAAGGGTCGGCGGGTCCCACGGGGTCCGAAAAGGGTCGGCGGGTCCCACGGGGTCCGAAAAGGGTCGGCGGGTCCCACGGGGTCCGAAAAGGGTCGGCGGGTCCCACGGGGTCCAAAAAGGGCTGGTGGGTTACACGGGGTCCGAAAAGGGCTGGTGGGTTAAGGGGTCGAAAAGACTTGGGGGGAGGTCACACGGGGTCTAAAAGGGCTGGAGGCTTCACATGGGGTTGAAAAGGGTTTGGGGGGGTGTCACACGGGGTCTAAAAGGGCTGGGGTGGTCACACATGAGCAGTCACACAGTATTAGATGAAAGGGGAGGGAGGCATTATCGGAGTTTGGATAAAAAGGGGAGGGTGTCGGTGTTTCGGACTGTTCACATCGTCTATATACCTGTTGGTGCACCATTCACCCCCAAGGGCAAGATGGAATCAACAAGGTTGAGCCGTGAGTGCTTCTCGAGCGTGACGTGCCTCACTGAAGCCGGCTTTTTTGCAGGAGCAGAGGCGCCACGACCACGTCCAACCCAAACAGCCACGCACACAGCCATGACCTGCTGCAACCGACCAGCGACCGATTAACTCCATTGGTCTGGCACTTTATGTGCTGCGTCTCGTGAATATTTATGAGGAGGGTGTGATCTTGGCTCAACTCAACCCTGACGGGTGATGATAGAGTTACGTTTTCCCTTTCAAGTGCCAAACTCCACTGAACTTGCCATTTATTTATTTAAAACTTTACTGCAATTCCATTTTTGAGTTCTGCAAATCAACAATGTGAGACGAGTCGTGCAAAAAGCGGGGGTGATTTAACGAAATATCTGTTCATTGGTATAAATATTCATTCTGTTCATGGATTTCATGCATCACCATGAATTTGTTTGAGTTATCACGGCATCAGCCGGAAGATGCAAGGTGTGATCAGAAAGTACGTGGCCTAATCACTTGCAAAGAAGAAAATGCACAGTGTTTAATTTAAAGGACAATTGTTGTTCTTGGTTACTTATAAGTTTGTTAAGTTGGAACAGGTTTCATGAACAGGAACATGAAAAGATGTTTTGCCAGACTATTGTGAGTATCTTGTTGTGAGAACATTTTGGATGCTTCGCTCACGGCCAAATATTGAGGTGATGGTGACATCTCACCCACTCTTGGCGAAGGACATCATCGTGGGATCTTTAACGAACACATTGGTGAATCACCCTGCCTCTGAAACGCCGAGATACCAAGTTTATCGTTGGATCAGGCAGGAATCAGGATTCGAACTTAGGATAGACTGTTTAGATGGCAAGTGTCTACTAGACCTCTAGGTCTAGGCCATCCTTTGAGACCATCATTTAAGGTGTGGAGCTTTAATAGGTTTCAGATTTTTTTTTTTTGACAAAAATAAATTTTGTTTCAGATTTGCACAAACTATCTTCGTGGTTGAAATGATGACAAGCAATTGTGTGTGCTTGTGCTTCGTGGCGCTGAATATCCTTGGTCTAATTGTCAGAGCTCGAAATAATAAGTCCTTCGCTGAAAAGTTTGTGTTTCAGAAGAAATGGATCACAGCCGAGAGAGAGAGTTTAAGTAAACAAGGCCTGCAAAGCCCTTGCTCAACAACTATCATGGTTGTTCACAACTTGGTGGTTATCTCCATTTGGGTTTTAACCAACAAGTTGTTTCACAAGTCGTTGTGCCTGTTGTTGAGCGCAGTTATTTTCCACAACTGAAATATGTACTTGACCTTCCATGTAAGGGAGATGGAGATAAGCATTGGTATTACACAGCGCTTGGCTTTATATTTTAAGCTACCAATCGCTGAAACATAGTACATCACGTCCAAGCACTTGGGGGTGGGGTCTGGTGGGGTTGCCAGATTATAGGCACACACCCATAAGGGCTAAAGACCTCTCTATGGGCCCCGCTCCAAGTTATTGGGGTGGCGGCGGGGAGAACAACACGCATCCCGTTCACGCTGGTGGAGGGTGGGGGTGGACCCCACGCAACGTCCGTGCAAACTCGTGAGGGGTGCGTCCAATAGGCGTGGGATTGACATTAAGAATCACATCCATAAGAAGCCTGGTGTTGGCTTAAGATCCTAGGGTCTTGAGCTGTCTCGAGTTCAAGCCCCTGTCGTGTCGATGAATTAACACCAGGTGGGTTGACTCAGCTTGTCAGCCTATCCGAGGTCGACAAAATGAGTAACAGCTTACTGGTAACAGGGGGTACTGCATCATCGGCACAGCTGCACTTCCAGAAAATAATGCAGCCAAGCAGCCAGAGGATGCATACAAATAAATAAATAAATAAATAATAAAACATCCATTTAAGGGTTGAAGACCAACTGCTCCATTGTACAGACCACGCTCCCAATTGTTGTTGGTAAGGTGGTGGAGGAGGAGGAGGAGGAAGAGGAGGAAAAGGATGAGGAGATAACACTCATCACGTTCAGGCTGATGGACTGTGGAGAACAACACACATGATGTCAAAGCTCTGGGGTGGGGGTGGATGGAGGATGGGGAGGACAAATGGACAACAAGCATCCACGTCCAAGGTCGTGAAGGGTGGGTGCGGAAAACGGCCAGGTATGTGTGCATCGGTCTTAACCAACATGCTCAAAAACATGGAAGACCTACCTCCTCTCCATGAATCAGGCCCATGTTTGCAGAACAACTCACGTCGTTTCCTTTTTAAAGCTATGTGCACTTTTTTAAAGTTGGATGCAAACTTTTGAACTCTTATATTCTTTCTTCAGGGCAAAAGAGCAGCACGCACCCCAAACCTCATTGTATCATCATTTCACATGATGAACTAAACTTCATGAAAATGCTGGTCCAGCCGATGATGGAGTTATATGGATGTCATTTTCCTTTTTTTTTTTACAACACCTCGTCTCTGTATTTATCTTTCATCGACGGTCAGTGCTATCGATACTGTGTGACATTTCTTTTCTTTTTTGTCACAGTGATATTTCTAGTTTTTTTTTTTTTACACTGCGGTGGTTGCATTCAGTGTTTCAAAGTGAAAATGCCAACTGTATAAACCACTGTATGTAAGGAACATCATAATCTATCAACACTCCATAGCACTAACTGTATTAAATTAATGTGGTGCTTAACAATACCAGGGGGTTGGCTAGATAAGGGTGTGGAGTACGAAGGTGTTAGAGTGAGGTTGAGGTGGTGTGCGTGTGCTTGTGTGTTAGAGAGGAAGTGGGGTGGCACTATGGATGGTTTAGAGAACTGCTGGAGTCGAGGTTGGATTAAAAATTTTTTTAAAGGTAGGATGGTGGAGGTAGATTTGTGGGGGATTAGTAAACTTACGAGAGTGTCGGGAACTGCACGGTATTTGGGTAACCTCACGTCCCCTCCGCAACCCGCATACCCTATCTACACCGCAAACAAAGGCGCATTGTGTAAATTCGACCATTTGGACTGGACTGTGCTCCGGTGGGAAGTTGCTCTGACCGGCCATGTCTTAATCGGCAACAATTTCTACAAATGGAAAAAAGAAAAGCAACATCGATACATCGGGTTAGTCACTTTAACATGATGTGTGGAATACAATGATCTGGGGGTACATGGATCTTGATCATTGCATGGTCGTGATAGCCCATTCCACCATCACACTTTACGACTCTGCTAAATATAAGATGAGCAGGTAACCCGGTTCCACAAGGTTGTTGTTAGGGAATTTGTTCCCAATGGAGTGTGGAATATACAGGGAGTGTGCTAGTAATGTCCTTTTACCAGAATGACAGTGACTAACTCCTAATACTGCAAAGGTTTCTCGGTGAAGTAAATTGACGAAAAGGTAATGATATGTTTGGATGGATTTGACTGAATAGCTTGTGGTCATAATATTTCTCACCTCCGGTAGGTGTGCAAACCAGTGACTGAGTCTACACACCGCCCTTGTGTGCAACTAAAATTGCATGAATACGATATTTCTCCCCACCTCCCCTTCCTCGCTCTCCCCCACCTCCCCTTCCTCGCTCTCCCCCACCTCCCCTTCCTCGCTCTCCCCCACCTCCCCTTCCTCGCTCTCCCCCACCTCCCCTTCCTCGCTCTCCCCCACCTCCCCTTCCTCGCTCTCCCCCACCTCCCCTTCCTCGCTCTCCCCCACCTCCCCTTCCTCGCTCTCCCCACCTCCCCTTCCTCGCTCTCCCCACCTCCCCTTCCTCGCTCTCCCCCACCTCCCCTTCCTCGCTTCTCCCCACCTCCCCTGCCTCGCTCTCCCCCACCTCCCTTCCTCGCTCTCCCCCACCTCCCCTTCCTCGCTCTCCCCCCCCCCCCCCCCCTCGCTCTCCCCCCCCTCCCCCTCCTCGCTCTCCCCCACCTCCCCTTCCTCGCTCTCCCCCACCTCCCTTCCTCGCTCTCCCCCACCTCCCCTTCCTCGCTCTCCCCCACCTCCCCTTCCTCGCTCTCCCCACCTCCCCTTCCTCGCTCTCCCCACCTCCCCTTCCTCGCTCTCCCCACCTCCCCTTCCTCGCTCTCCCCCACCTCCCCTTCCTCGCTCTCCCCCACCTCCCCTTCCTCGCTCTCCCCCACCTCCCCTTCCTCGCTCTCCCCCACCTCCCCTTCCTCGCCCGCCCCCGCCTCCCCTTCCTCGCTCGCCCCCACCTCGCCTTCCTCGCTCAGCCCCGCCTCCCCTTCCTCGCTCTTCCCCACCTCCCTTCCTCGCTCTCCCCCACCTCCCCTTCCTCGCTCTCCCCACCTCCCCTTCCTCGCTCTCCCCCACCTCCCCTTCCTCGCTCTCCCCACCTCCCCTTCCTCGCTCTCCCCCACCTCCCCTTCCTCGCTCTCCCCCACCTCCCCTTCCTCGCTCTCCCCCACCTCCCCTTCCTCGCTCTCCCCACCTCCCCTTCCTCGCTCTCCCCCACCTCCCCTTCCTCGCTCTTCCCCACCTCCCCTTCCTCGCTCTCCCCCACCTCCCCTTCCTCGCTCTCCCCACCTCCCCTTCCTCGCTCTCCCCCACCTCCCCTTCCTCGCTCTCCCCCACCTCCCCTTCCTCGCTCTCCCCCACCTCCCCTTCCTCGCTCTCCCCCACCTCCCTTCCTCGCTCTCCCCCACCTCCCCTTCCTCGCTCTCCCCCACCTCCCCTTCCTCACTCTCCCCCACCTCCCCTTCCTCACTCATCAAACCTCTCCTTCTTTGCCCTTCCCTATTCCCCTTCCTCATTCCTTTATTTGCAGGAAAATGGCTCCTACCAAAAGAAGGAAATGTACAAGAAGCGAACTTGCCAAAAAACGATTTTCCAAAACTGCATCCAGAAGCCGTACTCAGGATTTGCACTCCGGCACCAGAAAACACTTCATTCTGCAAAACACATAGAAAAAACGCAAAGAAAACTGAAAACCAACTCTGTGGGAGTACCGACTGTGCAGCTGCCCTTCGCAAGGCAGCTCACGGGATGATGGGATTGTGGCGAGGCCTTCGCAACTCCCATTAAGCTCAGGGTAACCTTCCTGGATCGGATTACGATGGTGTGTGTCGGAGAGGTGCTGAAGTGTCGTCCACCAGATGGCAGTCTACTCGGGTTAACCTGAGGCGGTCGCTTAGGGAGGGTGCCTGAAACGTCCTATCCCGAAGATAGGATGATCACCTGTCTCTGCTATAATCAGAGCTCCAGCGTTTGGACATCGATACTGCAGCACTCTCTGAGGTTGGGAGACCGGATAGTGGCGAGATCATGGCGGGTGGTTGCACTTACAACTGGTGTGATCACTGATGGTTACCATGTCCAAGGAGTTGCTGTAGCTGTGTCCAATAACCTGACTCTCATGATAATTGAGGTAACACCACTCAACAAGCGTATTATAGGACTATGGATTCGTCACTCCTTGGGTGTCATTTCCCCGGTCTCCGTATAAGCTCCGACTGAGGCGAGTGATCTCACTGTGAAGGACGCATTCTATGCCACCCTCGAGTCTGTGGTTGATCAGTGCCCCAGGTGAGATACTCTTCTAGTCTTGGGGGATTTCAATGCATCGACTGGAACTGATAGGGATGGTTATGAGACAGGTGTTGGTCCCCATGGGTCTGGAACTGTGAACCAGAATAGCACGAAGTTCCTTGACTTTGCAAGAAGTCATGGACTTAAGGGTGGCTGGTTCATGGTTTCAGCGCCCACAGGCTCATTCGCTGGACTTGATATTCCAACGCTGGCGGTGTGGCATAAGAGATTGACCATATGCTCATTGATGGGAACTGGAGGACGATTCAGAAATGCAGGGTCTACCGAAGTGCCGAGTTTCTCAACACAGACCACCAGCTTGTTGTGGAAACTCTGAAGCTGCAGCTAAAATCCAGGAGATTGGTACCATCCAGCCTCAGCTAGATGTGGGCAAGCTCAAAGATGAGAGGGTAGCTGAGGTGTTTGCGAACAGGCTGAGTGGGGATTTGGAGGGGTCTGAGTGTTTTGGGGAATCCTGAAATGTTGGAGAGTGCCGTAAAAACTACCATCCTTGATGTTGCCGGTGGCTGTCTTGGAACTCACCGTCAGGTGAAGAGAAAGTCTACCAAGGGACACTAAATATAGTTGACCAGAGTCTCAGGGCCAGTATTAATGGCAGAACTGAGCTGTTCAGGGAGCTGTGGCATAAAACTATATGTACGCTGAGGGCGGAAAAGGAGGCCTATGTATGAGGAATCATGTGAAGGGGTAGAGCATCACCTGTGGTCGTGATTCTCTTCCTGCTTACAGAGAAATTCATGCATTGCATGCCTCCAAGCCCGTGCCTCGGTGTTCTACAGTTAGAGTGGAGGTTGTTGAGCTCTTGACAGAGGAGTCTGAAATGAAGGACCACTGGACCGGTTACTTTGAGTGGCTGTACCAGGCTGACCCATCAGCTGTTGTTGGACATCAGTGGTGTAACTATCCCTATTGCTGACCATCCAATCAACGGTGAACCACCTTTGTTTGTGGAAACACAGGCTGTGGTGAACAAACTGAAAGGGGGTAAAGCTCCTGGGATCTGTGGCATCCATGCTGAACTTCTCAAGGCTGGTGGAAATGCTGTACTCATCTCATTGCATGCAGTTTTGTGCTCTGTCTGTAACACGGGCATCATCCCAACTGACTGGAAGAGGACGGTTGGTGTCCCTCTCTGGAAAGGGAAGGGTGATCGCCAGGACTGCAACAGCTATCGAGAGGGGACACAGCTCTCTGTGCCGGGAAAGGTCTTTGCTCGGATAATTCTTGATAGGGTTCGCCACCAGCATCCAGCGTCTAGAGCAGTCAGGCTTTACACTAAAGAGGTCAACGATTGACCGTATACTTACTCTTTGGGTCCTCACGAAATGCAGACGAGAGTTTCGGCAGGGGCTGCTCGCAGCCGATGTTAATCTCCGCCAAGAGTTTGATTCAGTGAATCGGGATGCTCTCTGGAGGATTTTTGGTCTTCCTAGGGTGCCACCAAAACTGATCAATCTGATTTCTGAACTATACTCTGGTACTGAGAGTGCTGTGAGGTGTGGTGGTTCCATCTCTGACTTATTTACAATTGTTCCTGGAGTTCATCAGGGGGGTGTACTAGCCCCCACACTTTTCAGCGTTTGTATCGACTGGATTCTGGGGAGGATATCAGAGAGATCAAGTTGCGGTGCATCGTTTGGGAATGTCAATATCTCTGTCCTTGATTCCGCAGAAGATTCAGTCTTCTTTGCAGAGACGCTGAATATCCTTATGGAGGTCCTCGAGGCTCTGAATGAGTTGGAGCCACTGGGATTATGGGTTTCCTCGGTCAAAACGAAAAATCCAGACTTTCAATGCCATCTTGGATGCTGCTATCTTGTCTGTGGTGAGGATGTTGAGGTCACGGAGAGATTCACTTACCTTGGCAGTGACATTCATGTCTCTGGATGTTTTTTGTCATACATCAATAGACATCTGTGTCAGGCCTGGGGAGTCATGGATTCACTGGATCATGGGGTATGGCGCTGTCACTCCCCATGCAGGATGACGAAATCCGAGTCTTTCAGTCCTTGGTGCTTCCAATCTTGCTCTACAGATATGAGACTTGGACTCTTGCCAGGGATCAGAAATGGAGACTCAACTTCTTCGGTACCAGGTGTCTTCTTCGCAGAGTTCTTGGCTATCGCTGGTCAGACTTTGTGTCCGAGAAGCGGTTGCTGAGAGGTTGGAGGAGGTGGAGTCATGAGATGGAAGAGAGAGGGTGGGGGAAGGAGGCACCTTTGTGGATGTGAGGGGTAGGCAGCTTTGGGAAGGGGTCGTGAGGGGGAAGATTGGAGGGAGAATGGTCATGGGGGAGAAGGATCAGGGGGAGCTTGGAGGGGGAAGAGAGAGAAGTTTTCTTCAAAGAGTGAGGAGGTGGCCGATTTGAGAGGGAAGCTTTGAGGGAGAGGGGAGAGGATGAGAGCAGGCATGGCCATGGGGGAGGAGGGAAAAGGGGAGGAGGGAAAAGGGGAGGAGGGAAAAGGAGAGGTGGGAAGAGGGGAAGGGTGAGACTGGGTCGTGGTTTTGTGAAAATGGGATAGGACAGACAAGGGGAGGAACAAAAATTGAGGGGGTGGTGTGATGAGATTTTAAGGAGTGGGAAGAGGGGAGGGGGTGTGATGAGAGGAAAGAGAGAGCATGTTTGAGATATTGAGGAGTGGACTGAATGAGAGAACGACTTATTTGTGAGGTTGGAACGGAGTCCACGGATTTTTTGAAAACCATACAGTTTGGGATACCAGAGGGGGAGCTGTTATTAAAACAGACGGCAATGGAGAGGAGGTAGGATGGGGTGGGGGGGGGGGAGATGAGAGGAGTAAGGAAGGGGTATAACAGGGGAGGAGTTAGGAGGAGGTAGATATAAGGAGGGGGGATGAATTTGCATTGAAATTGAAAAAAAACTGGCATCTGTTGAAGACAAAGTCTTTGATATCCCCCACCATAGTAAATGAGGACAAGGTTTTCACTCTGCTTACAAGCCATTTAAGATACTGGATTATCAGGGAAATTAGTCTCAATCCAGCTTGTTTCCATGGAAACGGATTTTCTTTTTTTAATCTCTAAACATCAAAAGGCACGAGTTCACCACTTGCTTGATATGTGTACCAAATTTCGTCAAGATATCTTGAGGGGATTTGTAGTTAAGCTCCGGAAACGAAATGTGACGGACGGTCGGACGAATGGACGGACGCACCTTATGTCTATATCAATTCACAAGTAGCAAAAGGCGCCAGTTCATTTTATTCTTGATGTGTGTACCAAATTTCATCAAGAAATAGTTAATAGTTTTTTTTGCAACTATGCTCTGGAAACAAAGGTTAACCTCAATTATTTCTTAATACCCAACTTGTTTCCATGGAAAGTGACATAAATTTTTTGGGGGAAATCTCTAAATATTGTTGTGGTTACCAAATTCGCAAACCACCATTCAGGTCCCTTAGGTGAGGCATCTCGGTAAGTATATGTGTAGTTAGGCCCAAACCCGTTGTCTAGTGGGAATACATGTCATTTATGCGTGCTGCGACTCTTCAGGATAGCCGTTTTTCTTTTACTATCTTTATTTTGGACCAACCGCCATTGTTACCACCACCAGTCACAACATCAACCACCCACCACAACGCCGCTTCACCACAACCGCCACGACCTTCCCGTCACACCTCGCAACCGTCGCATTGCCACCGTTCTTACGCCGCTTGTGGGTACCGGTGTTGGACTCGTGCAGGGCGCGCGCCGAACAGCGTGTACAAAACCACGGATTTTCTGCTTCAAAAACGGATCAAAAACGACACACGCCCACTTTTGTGCCGTCCAATCGGTGAGCGAGGGGCGATTTGGCCCCGCCTCCAGGGCGTTGGAGGGCGATCGCTATATGCAAATTTATGGATCAAAAAGCATTCACGCCCACTTTTTCTCGGGCCAATGGGGAGCGAGGTGAAAGGTCGAAGGGAGGGGGTCAAAGATGAGAGAGCGAAGCCACGGGGCTTATATAAGCGACCGCGTTCGTCAGTCAAGTTAAGAGGGAGTTAAGACTTCGCGGGCGGTGGAGTTGGGAAGAAGAAGCAAGGAGGAGTTGGTCGTCGTCTTGTGCGTTGGAGTCGGAGCGGAGGGGACGGAGCTGTGGAGAGGCGGCGAGGGCAGACGAGGGGGTGCTCGCGTCGTGCAGGGAGCTGCACACCAGGGAGGCCGACGGCGCGACCTGGCCGAGGTGGAGACGCTCGTCGCGGGACTCGAGGCAGAGTGGAAATCCTCTATACCCCGAGCATCAGCAACCCCCTCCTGTTTCCCCCCGCGCTGAGATAGTGCGACCAAGGGGGCCCCTTTCCCACCCCCTACCAGACACTGCCCGTGAGGCCCGCGGAGTTGAGGAACCATCGCCGCTCCGCGTCTCATCACCAGACGGGTAGGCCCGACCCGGTCTCGGCCTCAGGCCCGCCTCATCTTTGAGGGTGTTCTTTTCCTTGGTTTTGGGTATGTGTTGTCGGCGCCGTCTGTGAAGTAAAATTGTATAAGTGTTGCCATGTGCTCGCGTAATCGGTATTAGATCTGCATTGTCGCATTTGCTTTTTGTGTAAAATTGCATTGTGTTTCTCTTCTTTTCTATGTGCTTTTGGTGGAATTGAATATGTGTGCTTTCCGTTCGTCGCGAATAAATGTGCTTTGTGTTGAACTGTTTCCCGCTTCGCTTCGTCATTTCCTTCATTGAATCCTCATCTTGCTTCACGTAAAGGGTTGGTAGTGGGCTGAATACACCCGATAATTAATCGAACCGTCGAGGCCGACGATAACACCGCTCGGTTATCCCGATAGTACGGAACGGGTCGCTTAAGTGGCCCGTGTCCGAAGTTGACCTGCGGCGAGGTGCGATCGCCCGGTCTACCCTCCGTGTGGGTACTTAGGTAGGTCGAATTTGGCGAGCAACCCTATCCCACGCGGGGGCTGATTGGCTCGATCGCGGTGAGACCGAAAGGTCCACCCGTGACTGGTTCCCGGCGTTAGTCCGAGAGGGTCACGACTGGATTGTCCGTCCGGTGGGCGACGTGCCGCGATTCGAGTTACGTGGCCGTCAGCATGCCGGCGGGCGCGAATCCGTAACAATATCAAAAGGCACCAGTTCACCACTTGCTTGATATGTGTACCAAATTTCGTAAAGATATCTTGAGGGGATTTGCAGTTAAGCTCCGGAAACGAAATGTGACGGACGGACGGACGGACAGAACCCATTTCTATATCCCCCGCCAACTTCGTTGGTTGGCGGGGGATAAAAATAGTGAAGGTGAGTGGTGAATACCTTCACGATCAAAGTGGGATTGGAAATGTGGAAGGCAAAGATTAAGGAAGAGGAAGAGTCCATAGAGGAAGTCACGTGGTTACTGGAAGGGAAAAGTGAGAAGAGAAAAGATTCTTGTTTTATTTATTTATTTTTAAATTATATTTTAAGACATGAAACAGAGGATGTAGTTGGGAAGAATTGAGGGCATGATGGAGGGATAGTGGTGGGGAAAAAGTGAAGCTAATAAGGAGAAAATACAACAAACAGATCATGCGCACAGACGGGAAGAAGGGGAGGCATCAAGGAAACCGGATATGAAAAGACAACTAATACTCAACAATGAACACGAGTTTTAACACAAGACCAAACGAGAAACACACAGTAAACACAGAGACAAAAAAACAACAGTAAAAACGCGACAAAAACGACTGGAAAAGTGATCTTTGAGAAAGTCGGCAGCCTGCCAATTCCTTCACGGTTGGGTGGAAGGAAGGAATGGATGGATGGGGTGGAGAGAAGGGATGGATAGAAGGGATGGATGGAGGAGAGTGTTGGATGGATGGATGGATGGATGGAGGGAAGGGATCGATGCATGAATGTATGGATGGGTTGGAAGGAGGGGATGGATAGAAGGAATAGATGGATGAAGGGAAGGGATGGATGGATGGACCAAACTGATGTTTGTGAGCCATGGCGAGACAGTAGACGGCTATGGTTCATTTGTTTTATTATTTATTTATTTATTTAATTACAGCTTTTGACGTTTTTGAAAATAAAATTAGAAATTGACATTCAAGACGATGTTCGGTGATAATGAAAATGAAGTACGTATATAAACGTGTGTTCCGTTGTCTGAGTTAAATCTGCCACAAGTATAAAATGCAGCCTTAATCTCTGAGGGTCATGACCAGCACCACCCGGAGATGCTCAGTGATGCACCCCCTGGTGGAGTACTTTAGAGGTTATTAAGGGAGAGTTGTTTCCAAAACCCAAGTTTATTGCAGATGATGCAGGGAATGTAATGGCAGATGAAGGAACACCAGGTGGGAACTCATTTATTCGTTTATCATTCATTCCTTAACCTTGTGTTCACTCTGTAAGATTGGATGATTGCATGTTGATGAACAACTGGTGAACTTGTTGTAAAATGCCTGCTTTCCCCATGTATGGCCGACAGCTGCAGTCATGTCTATATTTGCTTCAAACTTGCGCACCGGCAGTTGTTACGGCAACCAACGTTCGTTCGTTCACAGTGGACCAGCCAGCTTTTGCATGAAACTATTTGCACCGACAGAAATGGGTACCGGTTACTGTGATCTGAGTTTTTGGACCAGCTAACTACTTTGTTCGTACTTTAGACAGTCTTACCTGGAAACGTCATGTGAAGCAATTGTTGGCTCGCAGGTTTCATCATTCATACGCTGCCAATTTCGTTCCACCGTTCGATGTGTCCTCATCTATTGACATGCCTGTGACCACGTTGTGACTTGTACTTCTATCTGTGGACCCAGATGTTCAGGGTGGCGATAGTAACATGGATGTTCCTCCGGTATTGGTTGCACCTGGTTTGGTATCTGGTGAGGAGCCATCATCTGCTGCCAAGGCCCCGCCATCACCGGTCATGTTTGCGGCTCAATGTCCATGTGCTTCATCCAAACGTGTTGTACGACCCGCGTATTTGGGTAATTATGTGACTTAATGGGGGAGGAGTGTAGTATTGTGTATGGTGAAGGCCGCTGTTGGCTCGGCTGAGTGAGGCCTGCTTTTATGGAATAAATGGTGCTTGATCCTCTCCGTGTGTCCTCATCATTGTGCTAAAGACACTACAATACGAAAGTACACCAAATACATTTGAAATGGAACGTCCTGTTTCCTTGCTTGACTTTCAGCATTTAAAAAGGATAGAACACGACCAAACAACGCTGGGAAGACAACGGCAGACCAAGTAGTATAACCCTTGCGCCTTGCCAAGAAACTGCTTCGGCAGCACCAACACTGCAAAGACTGTGGTACATCATCAACAATAGCTTGTACTAAATATCATTACTGCATTGACAGAATAGCCTCGACCAAAACCGGATCTGGTTACTACACACTCATCTTGAAGCCATCGAACTTGAGTTTGAATCCCAACCCAACAATAGACTCTCATCCTGGTGTTTCACAGGCAGGGTGATTTATCAATGTGCGTGCCATCCCTTGGATGGACGTTAAAGCTCCCAGTGTCCTTCATGAAGAGAGGGGAGCTACCGCCGGCATATCGGCACCTTGGCCAAATTTCTGCCATAACTACTGCTGGGAAAGTAAACCTGGTTCCTTGAGGGAAGAGCGAGACTGAATTGCTGGGAGAGGGATGGAAAACCGCCCAGCATGACCCCGGGCCTGGAAACTGCTTTGAAGAACCAACACTCTGTTTCACAGAGTATGGTACATCGGATCAGATATCATTATTGGCCAATCTAATGGAAGACACAAATCACTTCTTTGGATACAACTATAAATGTGACATTACATGAAATAAAATTATCAACATGTTTCCTTACATCGAGTCAAAGGAACACTCCCGATTTTGTCAAGGCTAGTGTAGGTCTGAATCGGTGGATAATTCGAATTAGAGATTTTATGTCCGTCTGCATTGGTGGATATAATGGCAACAATGGCTTTTATCAACCTTGACAAATGTGTGCTAATCGCCATGGAAATCAAAGCAATGCTGACATTACAGGCAATAGCTCTTCGTCGGAACAAGACAAGATGCTCGAGAGGATACCTTCTCTTGTTTTGATGAAGGGTGAACACCTGAAACGTCAGCGTTTCTTTGTTTCCCGCAGCGGTAAGCATAGCGTTGCTAACCCTCAATTTGATATAATGTATTATTCTAATGTAGAATACGTTTCAAGCGGTGAAGCCGCTTCAGTATTTAACTCCACCACCGAAGGTGAAGGAGGTTATCTTTTCACCCCTTTCTGTCTGTCTGTTTGAATGTGCAGGATATCTCAAAAAGTTGTGGACGATCCGGATGTAATCTTGGTGAACATGTTGGGTGTGTGGCAAGGACGAATAGAATCGATTTTGGTGAAGATCTGAATCCGGATTTGGATACGAGAATTATTTAATTTTTAAAGTGACTCTTCACCATTGAGAGATCGGGCCAAAAACGATTTTGTACTGTATTGTATATTTCAAAAAGGTATTGTGCCCGATATGTTCTCTTGGATCAGGCATTACGTAGCGGAGGTATGCGCTCTACCGAGTGCCCTTCTAGTTGGGTATGTCCTTCCTTCTCTCCGTCCATCAAAAATGAAGAACAACAACCTTTCTAACCCACCGTATTGAATTCTAGAGGGTTCTAAAGGATAATTCATGAGTTATAAAGGGTAATTCTTAAGGGCGTTTCTCAAGGCATTTCCAAAGGATATTGTAAAGGGTAACTCTAAAGGGTAACTCTAAAGGGTAATTCTAATGGGAAGTTCTCGAGGGTTGTTAAGGGTAATTCTAAAGGGTAATTCTAATGGGTAATTCTAAAAGGTAATTCTAAAGGGTAACTCTAATGGGAAGTTCTCAAGGGTTATTAAGGGTAATTCTAAAGGGTAAATTTAATGGGTAATTCTAAAGGGTAACTCTAAAGGGTAATTCTAATGGGAAGTTCTCGAGGGTTGTTAAGGGTAATTCTAATGGGTAATTCTAAAGGGTAACTCTAAAGGGTAATTCTAATGGGTAATTCTAAAAGGTAATTCTAAAGGGTAACTCTAATGGGTAACTCTAATGGGAAGTTCTCAAGGGTTATTAAGGGTAATTCTAAAGGGTAATTCTAATGGGTAATTCTAAAGGGTAACTCTAAAGGGTAATTAAATTCTAATGGGAAGTTCTCGAGGGTTTTTAAGGGTAATTCTAAAGGGTAATTCCAAAGGGTTTCGTTAGTTTCTAGGCTCTGCCTATTTCACATAAAAATGCCAAACTGAACAGCTTCCTTCGGACATGGGTGCAATGTTTAGCTCACCTGGAATGTAGTTCCATTGAGCTTATGGGACGGTGCACCATCCCTCAGTCCACAAATACTTTCAACTTGTTCTCTGAAACTACACATACAGTTTAGGTGAAACTTTAGCACAATGTTCATCACCATGTATGGACCAAGGTTTGTTCATAGCATATTAAAAAAATTGGGCCCGAAGGGGGCCTATGGGGGTTGCCCCCCCCCACCCCCCAAAAATAGGTATTTGCTTTCTTCTCAGAAAATACACATGCTATTCTGATGAAACTTGCCCACAACATCCATCACCCATGATGTACCAAAGTGTGTTCATGGCATTAGACAAATTGGGGTCTCAGGGGTGGGGGCTTACCCCCAAAATATGTATTTGCTTTCTTCTCCAAAACTACACTCACAATGTTGATTTAACTTGACCACAACCTTAATCGCCGGTGATGTACCAAAGCTTTTTCACACCATTAAAAAACAAAAAAACGGGGTCTAAGGGGGTCTCCGGGGGATTGCCCCCCAAAGAGGTATTTGCTGTCTTCTTCGAAACCACAATCACAATTTCGATGAAACTTGACCACAACATTTATCATCCGTGATGTACCAAAGTTTGTTCATGGCATTAAAAAAAAAACTATAGTTATTTACTTTCTTCTCCATTACATATTTTGTAGGTCATCCATGCCTTCCAGTTGTTCCCTGGTTATCTTATCCAGCCGCTACCAGGTGAGCACCCAGGAGTATTGCCCCTATGTTTTTCTTTACAGAAGTGAAGTTCATGGAAGAGCAAGGTAGAACTGACAGTGGAATAAACATCAAGGAAATTCATGAACAGTAAAAGTGGAGGGGGAGGAGAAGAGCAAACACTGACACTAGCAAGTAAGATGGTTGAGATTGGAAAGGTTTGTGTGAGTAATAAAGATCACCAGCAGGATATGGATCTCATTTTATGCATATCACCTGAAAGGAACAATTTTATGGAGTGTGTATTGGTAGAAACGGGAAATCAACGTAAAGTGATGATGTGGACCGTGACACGTGGTACGCGTTTACCTTGTACACAATGGCGGTCCGCTCAGAAGAACTATCATTCGTGATTAAAATTGGCAAATAAACTGCCATTTCACATCAGATCGTTTTGTATATGGTATTATGCACAGCTTCAACATTTTGTGGTCAATGTGACACTGGCAATGTGTTTGTAAAGGTTAAGATGCCATGATTCCCTCCACAAATTCGAGTGAGAATGCCACAACTCTGTAATAAAGGTCCGCAGTATCAGAATAAATAAATAATTTTTCTTGATGTGATTATATTGATTTTTAAGTTATTAACAAAGAACTGAATGTGGTTTTTAATTCAATAATGTTTTTGAGGTGTAACAGTTAAAAAAAAAGCAAACCTGTTGGGTACCACCCCTAAAAATTATATAAAAACTGCCATGACGTAATCGAGGGAAAGATTGTCAGCACGCAACGGATAATGGCCGCACAACTCGCTTCAGACTTGTCAAAAATTGAATTTGACGAATCATTTTATGATCAACAATTCCCAGATTACAACGATAGTCAAAATCATTACGTAGAAGGTGCTGTCAGGCCACACATGAATAAACCCGAGGTCGAGATGACGTCATGGGAGGGGCTGGTCCAATGGATGGGAGAAGTGAGAATAAAAGAGTTGAGGTGTGCAGTCAGCCTGACTTTTGGAAGTTTAATCAAGAGGGGGTTACTGGAAGAACACGTGCATCCTGGAGTAGATAGGGAGAGTCGGAGGACCGAGAGAGCATAGGGAGCAATAGTGGAGAATAAACAGTGGAAAATAGATAGATCACTGACCTGCCTGCGATGTGCGAGCAACAAACCCTGTGCTTCGGTCTCATAAGAGAAGTTTCCAATAATGTTGAGAGCTTTAGATCCCACAGAATCCAGGAGACACAAATGTGATGCTGGGGTGCCATCCCATAGCAGAGAGCAGTACAGTACTCCATTAGGCTATGCATAAATGCCTTGAAGATTGAGTAGCTCTGATTTTTCAAAGAGAAACTTGTATCGACAGAGGATGCCCAGTCTTTGGAGGTCAGCTTTGCTCTATATGGTCGGGACGGGAAAGGTTTTGGCTGATGGTGAGACCAAGAAGTTCGAGAGAATAAACCTCTTTCTTCCAGTCAATGACTTACTCCCTCTTCCGTTATGATAGACGTGAGCCTCATGCTGGTAGCAGAGTTGCTCTCTTTATCAAAAACTCTATTCCTCACGCTTCATGCATGGCCCTCATTCCCTCCACATCCACAGGAATACCGCTGGCTCCGGTTTCCTCCGCACCCACCTCTTGCTTATGTGTGTGTTGTACCATCCACCAAACAGTGATGTCTCCATTTACATCTCGCTCTTCAAAAACATGGACCAACTTATCTATCCACTCATCCCCAAACTCTCTCTTCCTCATATGTGGTGACTTCAATTGTCATCATGCCAGTTGGCTGGGTGTGGGTACCTCTCTCACCTGCTATGGCACTTCAGCGAAAGACTTCTGCGACTCAATCGGTCAACTTCCCGACCCGGATCTCAACCAACGGTACTCCATCTCTTCTGGATCTGACTTACAAATTTCCCTGAAAATATCTGTTCTTCCTCTGCTCCAACCGGCTCTTCTGACCACGTGCTTGTCAATGTGGACATCTCTCTGGCTGTTATTAGAGAAACACCTCAGCGCCGTCGAGTCTGGCATTTCACTCAGGCTGACTGGCAGGGTCTCCGAGCAGCCATAAAACTTCTAGACTGGTCTCCCATCGCTATCACTCTCCAACATCAACTTGTCCTGGGAATTCTTTCAAAGAAACTTGCTCTCCCTCATGCACAGATTTATCCCCTCTCGGCTTCAGTTGTCCTACCCTTCCTCCCGCCCTTGGTTCACTGAAGCTTGTGGTGAGGCAATTGTCCTAAAACAACTTGCCTTTGCCTCATGGAAAGCAAACCCAAAGAAGAGTAATCTCAGTTCCTTCCATAAAGCTCGGAACAAGTGTGTGCACACGCCCCCCAACCCCCACATCTCCCTTCTCAACAATCCTCTGGAAGAAGTCCTTTCTTTCAAGCTTCTGGGTCTTACTATCTGCCATGATCTTTCCTGGGAAAGCCACATTTCCAACCTGGCCGCCAAAGCCAGTCACAAACTGAGAATCCTCCGTCATGCAAAGTCCTTCCTCAGCCCACCTGAGCTCATGACCACATACAAAGCTTTCATCCACAGCCTGATGGAGTACTGCTCTCCCCCGTGGGCTGGTGCTCCTGCCTCTCACCTTTTGCGGCTTCATTCTGTGGAAACCAGGGCATTTAGGATCATTGGCATCTCCCGTGGTGAGGCTGAGTCTTTGGACCTCTCACTCTCTCACCGCAGGCAGCTCAGTGGTCTTTCTGTCTTCTACCATCTCCTCTCTGGTCTCACCCCCCCTGCTCTGTCTGCGATATGTCCCCTCCCCCCCCCAATATTTCCGCAGGCCGCTCAAGGTCCGCCAGCAACCCCCTTCTGGTAAAACTACAAAATTCACAAATCACTGCTCACCTTCACTCCTTCATTCCTCTTTTTTCCTGCCTTTGGAATAAACTCCCACACCCTCTTCAACTCCATTCTTCCCTCCAGGCTTTCAAAACAGCTGTTCACCACCACCTCTTATCTTCCCCCATCCAAAACCTCGATCTCTTCTACCCCCGTTAATCCACCCCAAACCCTCCACCTTCAAATTCCCGGCTTTCCTTCCTGAAAGTCCCTGTAATAGCGATTTTGTTTTCCCCGTGTTCTGCCCTAACCCGCCCAATTCCTCTCCCTTCCACAAATCTCCTAATGTCTCTGTTCCCCAGTGTTTTGTCCTTCCCTCTCCTCCCCCTCTTGTCTCATGCCCCGTTTGTTGTGTGTTGTGTGTTTGCTCTCATACGAGCCTCGACAATGCATACAAAACAAAACAAAATAAAAAAAATTAAGGAAATGGTCCATGGATCAGACCAGATGTTAATCATTTCCATTTCGTGAGTGAGTGAGTGAGTGACGGGGAGATATATATATAGATATATATATATATATATATAGATATATATATATATATATATATATATATATATATATATATATATATATGCAGTTACTCGCAGAGGGATGGGGGTACTACATGAGACAATGTGGAGTCAGAGGCAAAAACGAAGAGTGGATTTTTCAGAGCATCGGAGAGGTCATTTAGAGTTGGGTACCACTTAAATAAATGCCAAAATTTCTCATTAAGTGGTACCCTATTTTCAAACAGCAATATTTCATAATATTGAAGATATTTATCAATATTCTTTCATTTATTAGGGTACCAAGCCTAACCAGGCTGGAACCTTATTGATTTTGTTGTGTTTTTTCCATATTTTCTACATTATTATTTTGGCAGCATTTTCCAAGTTTATTCCCTTTTAAATTCATTTTCCCTGCAACCGCTTATCTGATTGACAAAAATTTTTCACAATCGGAGCAACTACTCATGTAGAATTTTAAAAATTGTAATTATGACATCATAAGTCATGTGGTGTAGCAGACATCTTTGGACCTCTTTGTCTCCGAAACCACTGCATGGAAAAATTGAAACCTGGCACATGTCAAGTACTCCCCTTGGGGAATAGGGGTTGTCAATGATGACATAATCGGTGAAGTAGTATCCAGGCCAAAATTCGACATTCAGAACGCTTTATCCAATCAGTGTGAAAATTATTGAGAGATAAATTGGTGGAGAGAAATTTTTTTAATGATGTCATCAGCCACGTGGTTTGGCAGTCATATGTTTTATTGAAAAATAAAGCTTCAAAAATTTTATTCTCCTGAACGGCTTGACAGATTGAGGGGAAACTTCAAACACATGTTCTGAAAGCTTTGGGGATACCAGAGTGTTCACAAATAATTATTCAGTCACATGGTCTGGCAGACATATTGGAATGAGTGAATATCTTTTGAATTTTTTTCTCTTGAACCGCTTAATTGATCGACGTGAAACTTCAAAAATATGATCTGGTAGTCATGGGAAATATGTTTTCAATTTCAACCTGATTAGTCACATGGTGTAGCAGCCATAAATATTTAATTATACTGAATCTGGGTTTTTTTTCTATTTTTTATTAATTTAATTTTTGAATCCCATTCTGAATTCAGTTTGATAAAGAAGACGTCAAGGGTCACATGCCTGATAAAAGTGAGGTGACTTGGTACCCAGTCATAACTGCTTCAGTTATAAAGCACGCAGCTCAAGTTATCGTTGTTATAGATGGAATCTTTGGCTTAACAGGATAAATGAAAGGTCAACACATTTGAAAGAAAACTAAAATATCAGTGAACAATCTGATTATGCTCTGGAGTGCATCCCAAAACAGTTTATACCCTATCACAGGGGTGCAACCAGGATTTCCCTTAGGGCGGGTGGGGTGGGGGGGTGGGGGCGGTTACCTGCTAAACGAGTAATTATCAGAGGTCCATAAAATATTAAAGTAGAAAATCAAGGCAATGGTGTGAGAGTGCAAGCGTTTCAATCAGTCTCTCCTGAGATGCGCCTACTACGATGCACTGCCAGTAGTGCTAATCCAGTGAGACGATGGTCTCTTGCTGTCTTTTACACAGGAGTCATCAAGGCCCTGTCACACCTTGACGATTTAGCCAGCGTATGCCTGACGTATGCAAAATTTGGCTAAAACGCTGGCACACGTCGAATACGTTATGGGTAAGTTTGTATACGTTAAGAGCACGCTGGCATACGTCGTAGTACGCCGAGATGTTGCACAAATTTTCCATGCTTGAAATTTTTCGACGTATGCCAGTGTACGACTCACACTTTCCGCATACGCTGGCCATAAGTTGTAGGCACGTCACGCGATCGTTGACACACGTCGACACACGTTACTTGTAAGTTACTCATGAGTCGAAACATGTCGAGGTAATGTTTAGCGTACCCGAAACTTATTTGTAACCTATGAGTAACGTGTAGTAGGCACGTTACGCGATCGTTGACACGTCGACCACACGTTACTTGTAAGTTACTCATAAGTCGAAACACGTCAAGGTAATGTTTAGCGTCAGTGTTCCAGACTCCCTGGTTCTTTTAAAAAAAAAAATTCTTCAGTATGACGGTGATGTTAAGACTTCGATTTCTAGTGCGGTTATAATATAATATAATTAATAGGCTGCCACTCAACGATTGAAATCATAACCTAACTAGAAATCGAAGTCTCGACATCACCGTCATACCGAAAAAACAAAAAAAAAAAAAACCAGGGAGTCTGGAACACTGACGCTAACCATTACATTTGCACACCTGCCAACCTTTTTTGAAGGAAAAGCGGTAGGCTGGCGTCGCACGCGTCCCGAGGGGGGTCCGGGGGCAGGCTCCCCCAGGAATTTTTCAAAATAATGAAGCAAAATGGTGCAATCTCCTGCATTTTGAGACCACAGTTAGCTGAAATATATCAACATATTTTTAGAGTGAAAAAAGAGAAAACTTAAAATGGTTGATCTACTCACCAATCTTTATTTTTCTAAGACATCATGATCATCAGTCACGTTTCCATAAATTATTCACTGTCCAAGCTCCACATGTATGTGCCCATACTTGTACACAAGAGTTTACATAAACTCACTGATACATCTTTATGAATGAAATGACTGGCCACTGATTTCATAACATATTTACAGTTTACCTCACGCGAAGCCTTCATACACTTGAACTCTGTTGTTCAACTTGGCTATAACTCGTTAACCCAGCATGGTTAACTGCCGCTGGCACATGTCAAGTACTCTCCATGGGGAATTGTTTTTTATTTTCTTTTCTTTTCTGGTGTTTGCATTGTTGTCGTGCACTGAAGCGATGAGTCCTCTCTGTTAACTGCAGTCTTTGATCATGAATGGAAAATGCCAATGGCGCGTTGTCTGGAAATGAATGCCCGCTGTTTCCTGTCGTCCCATTTGATTGGTCAAGCTTAGTCTGGAAGCAATAACCAATCGCTGACGAGATAAGAAATCAAGGTCAGGCAAGAGTTTTGTAGAATGTAGAAGCAGCCGCGTGTAATACGATCTTGGCAGTGAGAAACGAACGCAAAACTGAAAAAAACACAACTATTTTTTTTTTCCAATAATAATTTCCAAATGCGGTTTGTCTGACTAATAAGATCGGTAGGCATTGGGAGCTATAAAAAAATCAAGGTGTGACAGCGGCTTCACACTTCGATGTCTAGTGCGTTTATGATTTGAATCATCGAGCCGCAGCCTATGAATTGCCTACGCCACGTGATCGTCGGCGATACGCTGTCGCGCTATGCATAAGTTAGACTATCGTTGGGCATAGGTTTTGAACGCCGACAACACGCTCAGCATTCGTTGGTATAAGTTATCAATATGTGATTGAAACGTTCTGTGTACGTTACTAATACGTTATGCATACGTCCAACACGTTATTATACGCCCAAAACTTTAAAAGAAAACATCAATAGTTCAGCGTACGCCAACGTTTTACATACATTTTGAGACCTTGCCATACGCTGGTTAAAACGTCAAGGTGTGACAGGGTCTTTATCTTCGGGAGTCAACACAAGGGAATGGCAAGGCAAAAAAAAAAAAACATATATACATTTTTATGATATTTCAACTTTTACCACTTAAAATAGGAATTGGGAGGGGAGGGAGAGGGTTGGGGGAGCTAAATCGAAAAAGGGTGTATTTGACCAAGCCTCCTTGCAACATTGCAATGTTTGATTGTCTAAGAAATGAAAGAATGGTATGCAAAATAATTTTTGGAAAGAAAGAAAGAAACACAATAAACAATATATCTCCCCTCCCTGTAGAAGAAGAGACATAAATGTATGTTTTGAAAGTGAAATAGTTTAGTTTTCGATCATTTCATTACCCTGCTTGAGTTTGCCAAAAAAACAAAAGATGTTAGAGATGTGAAAAAAAATCTTGAAGGACTTTTTGCCAGTTACAGATGATAATATAAATATATAGCATCAAATGAGGAAAAAGAGACTGCATTTATGTTTTCAAAATTTAATGAAGTGCTCTTTACCGACATTCCTTTTTGTTGCAGGTTTTTTTTTCATGAACCAAAACACCTGTAAATTATATAATAATTTACATATCTTTGTACTCTATATGACATGGTAGCTTTTAAGCACGATCGTAAATTCTGTTGCAGAAGACGATTCAATTGCACACTGGGAACTCATTATCGTCTGACCTCATGAAGTTTCAAGATGCCAAATAAATGGAGATTACAATTGCAAGAATGAATTATGTCATGCATTCTCATCGTATTAATTGCTTTGTCGTGAATTATCGTTTTAATGTGGCGGTGGACAGCGATCCATACTCTTGATATCACCTTGGATCACCTTCAAGAGCAGTGTTCCGTGTCTGAGAACCGATGCTGCACAAGTCGGCCACCGATCCGTTTCAGGGGGAAGTTTCTGCTGAGCAGCCATGGGAATCAAACGCACACCAGCGTGGACAATACAAAGCTTTGCGCACTCCGCCACAAGGCTGCCTCATGCAGTGATTGATATACGAGCATCGGTACGAAAATAATGCCTCGTATTTTAGATATTTTCAGGTATGCACCATATGAAGGCAACAAAATTCCTCCTGAAATTTTTTTTGCAAACCCGCTATCCCGATTAGCATTGTGATTGGTCACTTGACCACACACTATGTCTGTCTAAAATAGATGCTCCCTTTTAATCACTTCACACAAAGCAGAGAGCTGACTGAATTTTGTTTCTGTTTTTCTTACAGAGGATTATGTCCTTTTGACATTAATGTGCATCTGTAAAATGTGTCTGGTCATTCTCCCATTGATGTAAGCACAGTTTTATGGTGGGCAAAACGTTTTTATGGTGGACAAGCTGACCTCAAAGACGAGCCAGGCAGTGGTCACCCTGCCATGGCAGTGACACCAAATAAGGAGCGTCAAATGAATGAGCCCATTCAAAACGATTGGCACATCACCGCAAAAGATTTGTGTGAAGTAATAGGTACTGGAAAACAAACAATCATACAAGTGTTATTTAGTTTCACCATTTCCAACCAGAAACCAAGCATCAGTCAACTGGACGTCATCATAAAGGATCACCTTGAAAGAAGTTCAAGATTAAACTCTCACCTGGAAAAGTAATGGCTACTTTTGTTATGGGACAGGTAAGGTGCACTGCTTGTTGACTCTATGCTAAAGGCTGCCACAATAAATTCTGAGCTGTGCATCAAGACAATGAAAAAAGTGAAACGATGCATATTGAGCCTACCCCAACCATGACATGACAGAAGTGTTGTTTCAGCATGATGATTTGAGGGAACACATCAGCCTGCACACTATTATGGCAATGCCTTAATCCTACTCTTTCAGACTGCCATCTCTGGCTGATTGAAGGATGCATTGTGGGGTTACCACTCTGAAGGTGACATTTATGCCAATGAGTCTGTCCACAATACGGCATTTTCGAATTGATGTAATATGCCCCCAGATTGTTCGGCATGCATGCAAAGAAACCCCTAATTCATTGTGGACAGCCCTGGCTGTATTTCATGCCTGCCAGATAAGGAATGAAGCACGGAACAACTGAAAAAACTTTTGAAGAAGCCGAAAATACTTGAAAATGTACCTGTGAAAAAGGGGTTTCAACAAATTTGATTTGGAGAACTTACTGATCAACTCATCCAGAAAGTTGATATCTTGCAGCCCGTACTGCAAAAACTCCTGACGATGTAAGCTCATGAAAGGCTGGAGGTTCAGGTTCTACCCAAACCTTATGCTTTTTAACACCAATGGGAAGGTCATATCTGGGGCTTGTTGATGTACAGGGTAAGTTTCAAATGATAATATTTACTATTAATTATGTTTGGGAGGAGGGGAGGGGTGGGTGGGAGTGAGAGTTGTGCGGGCTGTGAGCGCAATTATAAATACATATTTTTTTGTTTGGTTCCGGGGCCACAAGATAAATTTTCTCAATTTTTGCATCTAGTGGTGAAAAAGGAGAAGAGCCCATTCGTGTGTGTGTGTGTGTGTGTGTGTGTGTGTGTGTGTGTGTGTGTGTGTGTGTGTGTGTGTTATAACCACAGCCACCATTAGCCAATTGTATTCACAGGAAATGGTTGGAACCAAATGCCTCTCTTCCACAAATATTTCTCACACTGAATTCCTATATTCCTGCGAGTCCAATTTGCATTCAAGAACAGCACGATTATGGTTAACCATCTTGAAATTGACACTCTCTTGTCTAAATGCGGAAAATTATGTTTTCAAAAGACGAATTGAAAATTACAGATTTTGCCCGAGCAACTGCAGGTTAACAGCACCCAGTGAGCAGAACCAATTAACTGAAAAAACACACAACACGTTAGCAAAAGGCCTCATTTGGCATTCATACGTCATTCCGAAAGTACCGAATTGGAAACATCAACACCATAGGCCAGAGAGGTTGGGTCAACACCAAAGGTCAGGTTGTAGATGACTAAATTGACACCTCTCACTGGCTTTGCTGGTGGGCAGGATGACTGACAGCCAGGACTAAACCACCACCTGACAAAAGGGTGGAACGACCATCCAGTAAGGAGATGGTGTCTCCTAAAAAGCATCCATCCGGATTGGACCAGTTTGTGGTAACTAAAGTAGCCGAGAGGGGTAGTGGAACCCTTCATATGAGATGGCTAAGCTAGTTTTAGCCAACAGCAACCATCAAAAGGTTGATGAGCTCGTACTTAGCCAACGACAACCACAAAGCTACACCCGTGGGAAAAGGGTGGGTACACAGTGTCGATGAAGACGTGGAAGGCTTGTTCCTCATCCGGCGGATGATACTGCAGTCCAACTCTTCCCCAACCACGTTTGTACCATTTTCATGGTACAAGTGGCCACTGATGACTATTGTAAGTGCTTTCATTTTTTTTTCTTCTTTTGTATACCTTGTCGAGGCTCGTATGAGAGCGAACACACAACACACAGCAAGGGGGGCATGAGACAAGAGGGGCGGGAGTGGGAAGGACAAAACAGTGGGGAACAGAGACATTAGGATAACTGCGGAAGGGAGAGGGATGGGGCGGGGAACACGGGGTATACAAGATGGACATTACAGGGACTTTCAGGAAGGAAAGCAGGGAATTTGAAGGAGGTGGGTTTGGGGTGGATTAACGGGGGTAGAAAAAATTGAGGATTTGGATGGGGGACGATAAGAGGTGGTGGTGAACCACTGTTTTGAAGGCCTGGAGGGAAGAATGGGATTGAACAGAGTGAGGGAGTTTATTCCAAAGGTGGGAAAAAAAACGAGGAATGAAAGAGTGAAGGCGAGCAGTGATTCGTGATTTTGGTAGTTTTACCAGAAGGGGGTTGTTGGCGGACCTTGAGCGCCCTGCAGAATATGGTGAGGACAAATCACAGACACAGCAGGGGGGGGGGGAGACAGGAGAGGAGACAGTAGAAGAGAGAAAGACCACTGACCTGCCTGCGGTGAGAGAGTGAGAGGCTCAAAAACTCAGCCTCGCCATGGGAGATGCCAATGATCCTTAATGCCTTGGTTTCCACAGCATGAAGCCGAGAAAGGTGGGAGGCAGGGGAACCAGCCCAGAGGGGAGAGCAGTACTCCATCAGGCTAAGGACAAAAGCTTTGTATGTGGTCAGGAGCTCAGGTGGGCCGAGGCAGAACTTTGCACGATGGAGGATTCCCAGTCGGCGACTGGCTTTGGAGGCCAGGTTGGAAATGTGGCATTCCCAGGAAAGATCATCTCAGATAGTGAGACCCAGAAGCTTGAAAGAAAGGAATTCTTGCAGAAGATTGTTGAGAAAGTGGATGGGGGGGGGGTTCTAAACGGTCCAAAATTATAGTAGATTTTTGCATCTATTGGTAAAAGGAGAAGTGTGTGTGTGTGTGTGTGTGTGTGTGTGTGTGTGTGTGTGTGTGTGTGTGTGTGTGTGTGTGTGTGTGTGTGTGTGTGTGTGTGTGTGTGTTCCAAAAGAGACAAAGTGAGAGTGTGAGATTTGTCTGGATTGAAAGACATGTTCCATGTGTTGGACCAGTTTGTGATTTTACCCAGATCTGCAGAGAGCGAAGAAGCTGCTGCTTGCCAGTCTGAGGGATGACAGACGGTACGGCAGAGGGTGGAGTCATCAGCAAAGAGATAAAGAGGATTTTCCAGAGAGTCTGAGAGATCATTGATGAAAACCAGAAAAAAAAAACAGGGCCCAGAACACTGCCTTGAGGAACTCCAGCCTGGACAGGAAGAGGGGATGAAAGAACTCCATTTAGGGCCACAAGGTGACTAAGACAGGAGAGGACGCCTGCAAGCCATGAGTGGAGATGGCCTTGGATACCAGAGGAAGAGAGTTTGGTGAGCAGGTCAGGGTGCCAGTCCATGTCAGAAGCACGTGATATTTCTCGGGATATGGTTCTGATTTTTTTTGTATACATTGTCAAGGCTCATATGAGAGCTAACACACAATGTACAGCAAGAGGGGCATGAGACAAGAGGGGCGGGAGTGGGAAGGGCAAAACAGTGGGGAACAGAGACATTATTTGTAAAAGTGCTTATTTGTAAAAAAGTAAAAAAAAGAAAAAAAAAAGATGAGGACTGATCCAAATGTGAAGGTGTTTTTGCCCACCAGCATCAGCAGCACATCAAAACCACTCAACCCCCTCCCACCACTTCGGCCTGACAACGCCTCATCTAAGACTATTACAATAATCACTCTTTTGAAAGTTTTAACAAGCATTTGTTGCCACGGGCTATTAATAAAAGCATAATCATTGATGATGTAGATATTCATCCATAGGCAGAGGCAGTGCATGATATTTACCAATTGCGGAAAGCACTAAAAGTATAAGCAAATAATTTTCAATATCGTTCCCCAATGCCTTTGCAAATTAACTCTGGCTGCTTGTGTTGACATGTGCATTGTGTTTGCATGGCAGACAACACATGCTTGATAAAATTCGCATGGCAGTGGCTGTTATGGGGCACAGATTTGTTTCACCACAGCAACGAAAGGGTGATTATTATAAAGTCTGAGATGAGATGCTCTGTGGGGCCAGTGAAGAGGTGGTTTCGGAGGAAAGGGGAGGGAGGGGTGGATTGATCATTATGTGCTGATGATGCTGGTAGGGAGAAATATCCATGAATGTTGAGTCAATCCTCCACTCTGGCCTTTGGTGCTGGCATGGCATGGACTGTGAAGAAGCCCAATAATGATGCAGCATGGGCAGAAGCAGTGCATAATGTAACACACAGTAAAAGTCAGTACGTGTGTGCGTGTGTATGTATATATAGAAAGACCCACCCACATCTCTCACCTGTGAATGGAGGGAATAGCCAATCAGCTCTCACCTAATCAACTAAACCCAGGTAGCTCGGATTATATAAACAATTGACCCACTCCCACACCCTCCAGCCGAAGAAGCTGCATAAAGCAACCCAAGAAGACCTTGGTTGCTTTATGCAGCTTTGCTGGGTTGAATGGTGCGAGAGGCAATACACAGGTCAAAGCAACAGGATGAGAATGATGGCGATCCAGGACGCAGTGAGTAATCTGCACATTGTTTGTGGGGGTTTTTTATGGGTGATGCTGTATCCAGCAGCTGATAATAGATGTGGTGAGTGATGCCATGGTGTAATTAGTCCCTATGTAGCGAGCTTCTAATTACACTAATAGATATACTGAACATTTCCATTATTTAACTCACAGGACGACATCTTTCCTATCTGCAGGTAGATTATGTTGAGCGTTTTAAAAAAATGTAACAGCTCAGATGGTGCTGTTTGTAGCAAGACGGTGATTTACACTAAGATGCACTGTATGTTTCCATTGTGTAATGTCCATATGTGGCGACCTGGTAATTACTGGATACATCAATAGAGGCTGTTCATGGTTTCATCCTGTAAGTAACTCACGGGGGATGGCGTCATGGGGAATGACGTGTTACACTGGTGAGACATCCCGTGAAACTATGTTTATGCCGCAAAGCTACAATACAGCATGTACAGTACCGCATGTTTAAAATGCACATGGTGAGACGTCCCGCGAAACTATGTTTATCCCGCAAAGCTACAATACACGTACAGGAAGCAGGTCATGTTCTTGGCTCATGGAAGACATGTTTTTTTGTGAATGTACATCCAGCTGCTTTTTGCGTGGCTCATGAAAGATATGTTTTAGAACAGTGTTATGCTCGCAGCTCATGGAAAATAAAAATTTTAAAAATCTGCAAAAACAACGAATACGCGGGGCAATTTCCCGCGAATGGAGGAGCATGTTGTAAATTATCAACTGCGAATTCGCGGATCCTGTTGGTGTAGGACTGTGCCAATGGGGATCAGCAGAGTGTTCGTCACACCACATATTTTGATTTTCCTGCCGATCACATCACGTGCCTGCTGGTTGAATGGTCTACATCAGTGGGAACAATCATCTGGGTGGCAGATGGATGGTTGTTCTTTGTGGATTATGCGGTTTTACCGTGAGACATAATCCGCGGTGATGCCCACCATAACAGTGTGGATGCAATTTCTCCGAAATTGGGTCATTTGCTTCTGTGTTGTGAAAAACAACATCCATGCAGCCTCTTTAAGAAATATTCATTCGTACGCCTTTTCAATGCAACCGGAAATCTCATCCCAGATCATTGGAAACGTCAGACGATCATCTCGAGCTTGCGCAGAGGTTCGTTCAAGGATATCGATGTTTCCTCACAGCTGCGCTGTCGGTGTTCGTGTGTTGTTGTTGCGGCTCTCTATTCCCCTTCCCCGGCCATGGCACGTGCTGCACATGTTGGCCTCTGTGAGGACGCAAATTCGGATTTACCTCAGGAATAAGCAGAAAAGAAGAGTAGAAATGGAGTTAGTGATGTAAACAGACCTAGCTATGAGATCCCCGCAATGCATGGCCCATTGTCCCGCGAGACAAAAGGGAAGGCACTGTCTAAACATATATTAATTGAATAAATGTCTCGGGACCTTGGATGCCATTGCCTTGGAGGCATGCGGTTTCTTGCACCGCAAATATATATATATATATATATATATATATATATATATATATATATATATATATATATATATACATACATACATACATATATATATATATATACATACATACATACATATATATATATATATGTTCTGGAGCCAGAAGAGAAATTATAGTCGATTTTTGCATCTATTGGTAAAAGAAGTGTGTGTGTGTGTGTGTGTGTGTGTGTGTGTGTGTGTGTGTGTGTGTGTGTGTGTGTGTGTGTTATATCCACTGCAAAAGCTTGCTTGTACCAACAGGAAATGGTACAAACTCGACACCTCTCATATTTATACTATTATAGAGATGTTTGTCTGTCACCATTTTTCTCAAAGATGGCTAAACGGATCTTCGTCAAACTTTCAGAGGTTCATCAGTGAGTGCCCCAAAGCGTTTTAGGCCAACAATGTTTGAAAATTTTGAAAAACAAATAAATAAATAAAAGAAATTACTCCATAGTGCCTCACCTTTTATATCTATGTGAAAGGAAATATTAAATGATCCCCAGCCCCTTTCGTTAGTGAGTTGAGGGAAGTGTCTTTGGCCCCTACAGAAAACAGAATAAAAAAAAATTGATTTCTTCAAAATGCCAGCAGGATTAGAACAGCACCAGGCAATGCCTGATACCCCTGCTAGTTCCCTATATTTCCGCGAGTCTGATTTACATCCAGTAATAGAACAGTTAGCCATATTGAAATTGCAACTTTTTCTTCTAAATGTTGAAAATTCGGTTAAAAAGGCCATTTGATTTACAGATTTCACGTGATCAACGGTAGGTTAAAAATGTCCGGCAAGCAGAACTGAATCGGTGTCTCGCGATCCAAACAAAACACATATAGCGCATGTGCAAACGGCCTCGTTTGTATTCATACGTCATTTTGAAAGTCAAGTATGTTTTTCCACATGATCGTCTCCCAATATGAATAAGTCGATCTTCTCAGTTGACAATATTTTAGTCATTTTTAGGGATAAATAAAGAACAGTTTTTTCACTTTCCTTCTTCACCATGCGCAGCAGTTTCATCATGTCCTCTTTACATTCTGCCAACAGAGTGGTATCATTCGCATACCTTAGGTTGTTGACACCAACAAAATCTTTCTTGTGATGTCTCTGGTCTTTTAAAAAGGATCTCGTTTTACCACCTTGTTGTCACTTTCTATCTCTATCCATGCCTCTGTGAAATATTTGTCTTTGTCTTTCCTAGCTTGTTGTTTGAAGTAGGCATTTAACCACTTAATGTCCTCTCTTGATGCCCATTAATTTTCATCCCTTCTTCTGCCTGCAATATTTAGCCTTCTTCTTTCTGTCTCCTTTGGGATGTTGTTTTTGGCCTCTTCTTTTACAATGTCTTGAACCTCTTGCCACAATTCGTCTGACATTCTGTCAATGAAGTCCAGCTCTGCAAAACGTTTTTGTATTTTTTTTAACCTTAATGGCATATTGTTTGGATATGTTTTAAAGATCATATCTGGTCAGAGTGTTTGTTTTTTCTTTCACCTTTCTCTGTTTGACTCAGGGTTTTGCCACAAGGAGATCATGACATGTTCCACTGTCTGTGCATAGCAGAGTATAAGAAGATTGCACAGCACTTCTCCATCATCTATTGATTAAAATTTAGTCGATCTAATTTCTATGTTGCCCATCAGGTGAAGTCCATATGTGCACAGTCTGCACTTGAATTGTTTGAAACATGTTTGCAGTTACTAGCTCATTCTCCACATAGAACTCCAGCATTTGCTCCCATGGCCCATTTCGGTTGACAAGTCCATGCTATCCTGTAATCCTTGGTGCTCCTGCTTCTCCAATTTTTGCATTCCAATCTTCCATGATAATTACAACATCTCCTTCAGGCACCTGTTCTCCTAGTTCCTGGAAGTTTCCAGAGAAGTCCACCACATTTTCTTCATCTGCTGTAGAACTTTGAGCACATACAGTATCTGAATGATGGTGGTGTTCATGGATGCCCTTTCAACCTCACTGACATTAACCTATCATTGACTGAGATGTATCCCAGTACTGAACTCGCTATCTTCTTAATGCAAATCACTGCCGCTCCATTTCGTTCACAGCTTTCGTGACCAGAAGAGAACACTTTGGAATCATCAGATTGAAACTGCCACAAACCAGTACAACCAGTTCACTTATCCCAAAAATCTCAGTCATTGTCCTCTCCATCTCTCTCTCTTTATAACATTAACTTTCCTTGATTGATTGACATTACTTACATTCCATGTTCCAATTTTGTGATCGTTTGAGAAGCTCAGAGTTCGACTTTCAGACCTCAGCAACTGGATTTCCTTGCAGGTTTAATCCAGTACCATCATGATGACCAGTCCTGCTCATCAAAGCACTTTACTCTTCCACAGTAGCCATTTGGGTGCTTTCAAACTTTGGGGACTCATCATCCAGCACCACAGCTTAAGAGATTTCTGATCATGATTGTAATCTTGGCATGTGTGAAAGTGGTTTGCCATTGCCTTCTTCGAGGCAGTGTCCACACCAGATAGGTGATCTTAGCCCTTGTTCTCCATAAGACAATTCTCTGCCTAGCATCAAGGCCATGCTGGCAAGTATGTGCCAGCTTCATGCATGGCTATCCATCACCTGCTCCCTTGGCTTCATGTAATCCTGATCAGGAGGCTAAATTAGGGTAGTACACCTTGCCCAAGGGTGGCCCATGGGTTTAATGAATTAAAAGGCCTTGAAACTGATTGCTGCCTTTACTCCCAAAAAACCCTTAGGGTCTGGTTGAAAAACTTGAACCTCAAGGAAGCGGAAGATTTGTATTCAAAGTTTCCTTCTCCGAGATGAACTGCCTACCAAAGGTAATGAGCCCCATCTGTCTGAAGCAAATGCTTTTCAGGTACCAGTGATTCACCATTCACCGTTAGTGAGAACAACCTCACCACACTATCAACCACTAAAAAGGCAATCGTATGTCGAACAATACTCATAGATAAGCAATTCCCAGGCCAGCACAAAACCTGCCATCCTAATAATTTGTTACCTCAAGTAAAATGCAATGAATGTTGAAAATCCCAAAAATTCATCCAATTTTCTCCAAATGTATTTTAATCTCGTGTTAAACAACACCGGGGATCACAAAAAAATTTCACGCGTGGAAGGTCCACGTCTCAATAAAAACTTTCAATTCTTAATCAAATTGAAGTTAACCGAAAAAAAGACGATGTTTTGGCCGATCGGTGGAACTTGGCTTGCACGTCAGCACTTCCATATCACGTTCGGAGGTCAATGTTTTGTCTGGAATCGAACCAATTCCATTTAATTATTTATATTACTCATGCAGAATGGAAATTAATATCCGTATAAAGGCTCCAGTCATCAAATAGACATTAAAATGACAAATAGCACCTCTGGCCGATTGAGTGTCGTACGTCAAGCGCTTTGGAGAAGCGGAGCTTGGCTTTAAGCCTTGACCCTTCTACGTCGCATTCAAAGGTCAATTCTATACATCGTTATTTTGTCTTCCATTATCTTCCAGAAACAATGCCATGAAAGAAAAGAAGTTTACTTGGTAGATATACATTATACATCTCCATCAAAACAAACAAAGAAAGCACCCATTGAGGAAGCAGACACTCATCGCCATCATGAGACTAAGAAACGTGCAAAACCACGTCATCAGAATAAAGAGAGACAACAAAACTGCTCGACAACATGAGACTGAGGAGAAACTGACCTCAAACAAGCAAATGAGGCCATTTGGCCAAACATTGCTGCGGTGCACTCCCGGGTTAATTTTTGCTTCAGCTTTAAACAGCAATCTTCTTTATCATCGACTAAAATATCAACCTTCTTGAAGGTTTAATGAAGACTAAGTAACCCGATCTTGATCGGGTGAGCCAACTAGGCATATGTACTGTATATATATATATATATATATATATATATATATATATATATATATATATATATATATATATATATATATATATATATATATATACAGGGTGTCTACAAAGTCTTGTTGCGGTTGTTTAGGCAAAAAATTTTTTAGTACCGGAATAAGACTTGTGGACACTAAACATCAACTGGCACATCTGCAAAGACTTCAAGAGTCCAGTTCAATAAAACGAATGGAAACATGAACCAAAAGTGATCATTGAGAAAATAATGTAATGTTCACGTACGACCTGATGATCCCATCGAGAATGAACATAGAAAACAAAGCATTGCAACTAGATGTAGTACATGGGCACAAAAAAGAAAATACGGCATTGCTAATTGAGGTTTCAGAACCCAGAAATTTTGGCCTAACCAATGCAGAAATCAAGAAGATGACCAAATACCAGGATTTGAAAAATGAAGTCAAAATATCTGAGAAAGCTGAATAATGCAGTCAGTGAGCTCCAGTGATAACTGCAGAAATGGAAATGATAAAAAAAACACTTTAGAGAGATTGTAAAACACATCACTGGGAATATTACTACAAACAAACTACAGCTGGAAGCTATCTGGGGCTCAGTGACTATCCTAATAAGAACCCTCAGACTAAAACTCTTGAGAAAAACAAAACTTCATAGCTTATTCCATGAATCGTGCTCCCCCCCCCTTACCAAAATGGAGGTGGATACTTGAAGACCTGGGAGGATTCTGGTCCACCTTCTGAAACCCGCATATGGAGAAAAACAAATGACAAACAACAAAAGAAAGACACACACACACACGCACGCAGGCACGCACGTTAGAGTGTCTGTCTGGGAGGTCGGTGGTTCAAACGTCGACCGAGTGATACCAAGGACTCTATTCTTTTAAAACCATGCTATGTGTTCCTTGCTTGATACTCAGCATTTAAAAAGGATAGAGCACAGACAAACAATGATGGGAAGGCAATGGGCGGCCACCTAATACAAGCCCTTGCCGAGAAACTGCTTCGGCAGCACCAACGCTCTCCGTAAAGAGTATGGTACATAAAATCATATATATTTATAATCTATCATAATAAATGTCAATGTGTGGTCAGTCAATCAGTGTATACGTCTCCTCCATAACTACAAAACCATGAAACTTCGCAGCCAAAAACTTTGCATGCATACTAAGGGAACTCCAAGGGATTGCACCATACATGGCAAGTGACCCGGATTTTATGGGTTTGACCCGTTTTGTTTCTGTGTGGTCAACACCCGTATTGGATGGAAAGTACGATCAATTTCAAAAATGCCATGTTTCACGTCCATTCCACTCGCAAGGATTGACACACAGACTGATAGACCTGTAGTCGATATGCAAGGTATCACTCTCGTGTCACACATCTGTTAGAGTCGACATCATGAGCTTTCCCTCACCGAAGACCACGTCGACGTTCTACATGCAGCATCACGTCCCTTCCGATCACGTTGACCATATTGCCATCGCCATGAATCAATCAATCTGTGCTTTCCAAATCACACATCCATGTCTTGGTGATATTTATCAGAACTTTCGAGTTTTTTAAATGGCAGGATTTCATTAGTTTCGGATCGTTTTCAACTCATACAAAGTGTCCACAAATTCCCAAATTCAAACCGTAATAACAAAAATAATTAAATAGATTCCATGATACCATCTTATGGCAAAGACCGACAGAGAGAGTTACAGGTTTGAGTACAGCGCAGTTTGAGTACAGGGCAGCATCCCATTTCATTAACGTTCATTTCCATTTGAATTTGGAATGGTAATTGGTGGCATGAGATATTGTTCATGTTATTGTTGTTTCGTATGCAGCCCGTTCCTGTTGGTTGCATCATTTTTCTGGAAGCGCGGTTGTGCTGCTCGTCCAGTGCCTGTTACCAGTAAGCCGATACTCATTTTGCAGACCTTGAAGGAATTACAGGCTGAGTCAACCCACCTGGTATTATTTCAACAGCACGACAGGAGCTCAAACTCAAGAGCCCAAGCAATCAAGAACGCCATCTTAACCGTTAAACCAACACTAAGCTTGTATCGTTGATGAGAGGGTAGACTGGGAGCCACGATTTGGCTTTCTGTTTATAGTCGTTCAGCACACACTTGTCCTGCCTCACAGTAATGCCGAAGAGGAAAGTATTTTCTCACAATGTTCGCAAGAACAAGATCGATTACCGGGGACGATTGTCAAAGGAGGTCACGTGATCTCCTCACATGCAAAACCATCTCCTGGAAAACCAGTTTGATCCTCCGAGAGATCTCGTCAGAAAGGCCAAGAAAGCCTGTGGTGAATACGATGTGAGCACAGTCACGTGAAGAGACTCGTCCGTCAAGTCGTTGCCGTGTCAGCTTGATCGATCTCTGATAGTTTGGTGCTCCACGATCGTTGAGATGAGTCTTTACTCGGACTGTAACAGAAAGTGAACATTTGAGATGAGTTCTGAACAGCTGCAAGACCATCTCATCAATAAACGACTATCTCGGGATTCTGGAGTATTTTGTGTAACTGACAACATCTCGAATATAACGTTTTTGTCACGTGACAATGACACATCCAATAACAGCTTGTCACGTGACACACACTAGCATTTTGATTGGACAGTCATGGACTTAGGAACTTCTTGCTCAAACATTATGGACTTGGGTATTTCTTGCACTACATTTTAGTGAATTCAACAATGACCATATACCAATATACAGGACTTGAGGACTTATTTTCGGAATTTTTTGGTATCAAATGATGCTCTGGCCATTATAGATTACTAGTACGTGCCTGTACGTGTGCCCGTACGTGAATTTTTTTTTAAAACCACTTGCCAGAAACAACCACAAAGGCCGTTCCTTTGCTCTCGCATGCCCGTACGTGTGTGACCGTACATGCGTGACCGTAAGTGCAAACCAAAAGAAAAAAATTCAAACAACTACACAGGCCGTTCCTTTGCTGTCGTAAACGACGACTGGATTGGGGGCATTGTGTTTAAGAAAATCGAGAAAGAAATCGAGAAAGTACAGAAATCGAGAAAGAAAGAATACAGTAAGTCGATAAATCGAGGAAAAAAAAATCGAGAAATAATACAGTACGTCATCACTATCCGGAAGTCCAGAAGTTAAGTCCTCACTGTCCGGAAGTTCACATATCACAGTTACGATTATTCGCAATTTAGTTTTAATGGCCAATTATTCAATTAGCGCCAACGTATTTTGCTTTTTCGCAATGTCATCGCAAGGAAAAACACAAAGAGAAGAGAAGAGAAAAAACAAAAAAAACATACGTACAAAAAAAAAAAAAAACTTTCAAACAACCCACAGTCCGTTCCTTCGCTCTTGTAAACGACGACTGGATTGGGGCATCGTGTTTATCTATAAATGCGCATAAGAAACCGAGAAATTATTAGAATACACGAAGTCATCACTATCCGGAAGTCCGTACGTTGTAACCCGAAATGAGGAATGTGGCTGAGGTTCTCTTCCCCATCGGCCACGCCTACGCAGCAACGTATCCTGTTGTTGGTTGGTAAATAAATGGCCATAACTTAGGAACCACTTGTCCGATTAATATCAAACCTTGAAAAGGCACATACTCAGGTCCCCAGCAATATACCTGGCAAGTTTCCATTACATCGGACCAGTGGTTGTCGAGAAACAGCAGTCTCTCTCACACACACACACACACACACACACACACACACACACACACACACACACACACACACACACACACACACACACACACACACACACACACACACACACACACACACACACACACTGCTGGAATTGTAGATAGATAGTACTGGTGCCAGCTGATTTTTTTTTCAAAAATGTGACTCAAGTACTTCTTGCACCCAGGTAGGTCTTCATTGGTAAAATTGGTTTTACGACGTTTTGTAAAAATAAATAAATAAATAAAATAAAACCACTTTCACGTGGTGAGATATAATCACGCGTTTTTCATCACGTCCAACTTGCCATGTATGGTGCATGAATGAAAAACTGAGTATTTGGGTGAGGTTAAACCACATTTTGAAGATAATTAACGGCTTACCTTCATGAAAAGCTTCTCCTTGGTCATCGCAACTTCACATCTGGCAGGAGTCGAAGCCGCCATTTTGATTCGGCCTAGTAAAAAATGCCTTGCCTTGGAACAGGTCGTAACGGATTCTGTACCATATATCTTCATACCGACGAATCGCTGAACACATTGTTGATCATTAATCGATGATCTTCATACCGACGAATCGTCGTTTGCATTGCCAATCGCTTGTCAAGCCGGCCGTTCCTTTTAAACCGATGTTTGTAAGCCATAGCGATACAGCTGCAAGCAGTATGATTGACTTTCGTCACAGCGGATGTTGTTTTGTTGAAAAGAAAACTACAAATTGACATTCAACGCCATGTTTAAAGGTGATAATGTTTCACTGGAGTACTCGTTTGAGTCCTTAAGCCGTTTGGTGAGTGCTCGACAAGCTGCTTGGTTTGACCCATCTGTTGTTTAAATTCCCTCCGCATGACCGGCCCAGGTTTGCGTCTGTTTCAGTGTTCATGAAGCGGCGATTGACGTGTTCACGTTTGCTGTCCGCCATCTTGGAGTACCAACAAACAAAACGAAAGCACGTGTGCGCTGCATCATTGTATTTGTTAAACGAGGAGTTAAAATGTTGAATTTTTCTTCATTATTCTGTTGTGGTAATTGTGCTGACAGGAAGGATTGGTTGTCATATCCATAGACTGACGACGGCACAACAATCCAAGGGTTTTGACTTGGAGCCTTGACTTGCGAGTTATGAGGTGAGATGCATCAGTAGTTTAGGATAATGTATACATTACATGGATGCACCAGGCTGTCACATGGGTGATCTCAGTCGTGGGTCAGATAACAGCAATTTTTGAGAGGAATCGTGCAAATGATGATACAAGCATCAAATTTGGCACATTTGTTCTCCAGGGGATTCTAATCAAATCTGCCTGATTGGCCATTTGAAAATCCAAATTTTGAAAAATTTGAAAAAAAAAAAACCCCAAAAAGTCAAGATCACGAATCGATGTTGGATGCTGGCTGAGATTGGTGAATGTTTCAGAAACATCATCAAAGACGTTCCAAATCTTCCATGCAGTTTTCTTCCCTTTACCGCGGAATGCAGACACGACGTCACATCCAATGAACGCATGGAAGTATGGGATCCCTCTGGCTTTCTCAGGCCCTATTGCAGAAACTACCTCATGGACTGGAATCCATCGCACCTTGGCTCCTTGGCCAAAGGCAATCCACATGTTCTCAAGACCGAGTTCCTGTAAGGATGGCAGCACAGACATTGCTATGACTAGTACGTCCGTGTCATTAGCCTTAATGACAATGGACTTGCTACCATCCATCGTTGCATCCCTGGCGTGTACAAATATTCGAGTGTCAGCTTCTTCACGACAACATGGAGACACAGCATCCAGTGACTTCCTTGTGTTGCTAATGGCATCTTCTCCTTTTGTGACAATGACTGTGCTTGTCGTCTGTGCTTCACACATCTTTTCCGCAAGGAAGTGAAACAGCTCAGTCTTGTTGCTGTCATCTCGAAGAAAGCTTCTCCAGTTACTTGGGGTCTTACTGGTTCCTGTCACTTTTCTTCTGATTCCTTGCCCCCTTTTCGACCTTGCCTCGGACTTCAGACTTGACTTATTGTACACATCAAACACTACGTCCACCCTCTCGTACCTGGCACCATAGGATTCCACCTTTGGGATGATGTCTTCTTTAGCATAGTCATCAAATATTTTTGAAGTGCGTGGAGGTAGGGCATTGATAAGTGCTGAGCCATCAATGATGACTGCATCTCCCCTTGGTTCTCTGTCTGGGATGTTCACTTGCGCTTCAAGAATTTCAGCCAGCTGTGACTTCAAATTTATTTTTTCAACATTTGGATTTTCAAATGGCCAATCGGGCAGATTTGATCAGAAAGCCCTGCAGAACAGAAATGCCAAATTTGATGCTTGTATCATAATTTGCACGATTTTTCTACTATCTACTACACTACAGGACGACGCGCTGCTCTGGCGCATGCTCCCATATCTGACCGAACTGACTTGACCAGGGCGTGGTTAAGTAGTCATGTGACCCGCCCATGTTCTGATGCTGTGTTGTGCTCATGTCCGAATTAAACCTGTTCCCACTTCAGAGCCTTCCCTGTCCATCGAGTACATTACAGTGGCGACAAGGATGTCTTCATGCGTTGGCATATTGCGTGATTACGCAGTGGGAGATGATTGGGAAGTCGATACCAATCGTCTGTGGCAGTACTTCGTGGCAAACAAAATGGACACCGATGAGGACGCTGAAAGGCGGCGAGCTGGATTACTGACCGTATGCGGCGCCCCGACGTACAGCCTCATCAATGATCTTTTTGCCCCAGCCAAACCTTCTGACTAATCGTATGAAGAGCTCATCAATCTCGTGAAAAGACATTATCACCCCAAACCGGATAAGATCATCTCGAGATATAAATTTTATACCCACCATCGTCAAGATGGTCAGTCAGCATCCGAGTTTGTGGCCGATTTACGCCGACTCACCGAACATTGTGAGTTTACAAATAAACTCGAAGAGATGTTATGTGACTTTTTAATAATAGGCATCAATGACGACTCAATTCTGTGGAATCTCTACACTGAATCCGACCCCAATTTGGTTAAAGCCATGGAAAGAACGGCTGTGTGTATGCAAACTGTCGAGAGCCTGTGTGTGATCTCCAACAAGTCAAAAGTTATCCAGCAGGACGCATCGGTTAATAAGGTAACCTTTGGCTCCAAGCAAAAGTGTTTTCGCAAGCAACCAAATTCACCTCCACCTCCTGACATTTCTGAATCTACCCGGAAGGTTGGGGTAACTTGTTGGCGTTGTGGTAGTAATCTTCAAGTTTTCCAATGGTGGTACAGGGATGATACCTGGGACAACTGTGGTAAGCGGGGACACTTGAAGTGTCATTGTTCTAGAGCCAAGTCGAAGAACTTGACTCCTGCTTATCACATTTGGGTGAACCTCGCTGCAGCGGACGATAGGTCACAGAGCACAGCCTGCAGCCGAGAGTCAAGTGAGGAACTTTATGAGGTTTTCTCTGTTGGAGCAGAGCTCCGATGCTCCAATTATTATAGTTCATGTAACTATCGATAAGATCCCAGTGAGGATGGAAGTTGACACTAGTGCTTCCAGATCAATTATGAGCGAAAGCAAGTTCACCTCCATCTAACCTCTGAGAAAGGCTCCTGCACTCCGCCTGTATCTACTGACTTGAGAACATACACCAAGGAGGTGGTTCCTGTACTTGGCTCAGCTCATGTAACTGTAGGATATGGAAACAGCACTCATGTCCTACCACTACTGATAGTGTGTGGAGAAGGACGAACCCTCTTAGGCCGAGATTGGTTACGAATAATCAGACTTAATTGGAGTGACGTAAACAGAGTCTCCAACTCTGATGCTGGATATGATACTGTGTTCAACAAGTACCCTGGCCTGTTCGGCAATGGTGTTGGCACCATTGCAGGGCCCAAAGTGAGGATTCATGTTTCTGCAGATGTACAGCCATTGTTCCATAAGGCAAGACCTGTGCCCCACATGATGCGATCAATGATCGAATGTGAGCTTGACCGCCTGCAGAGTGAGGGCATCATCTCACCAGTCGAGTACTCCAACTGGGCGTCACTTATTGTTCCAACACTCAGAACAGATGGAACAGTGTGCATTTGTGGGGACTACAAAACGACGATCAACCGTTATTCAAAGCTGGATGGCTACCCTTTGCCAAAAACAGAGGATCTGTTCACCACTCTCATGGGTGGCCAGACATTCACGAAGCTTGACTTGACCAATGCCTATGCTCAAATGGAGCTGGATGATGATTCCACGCCCGATACATGCATCAACACTCATCGAGGACTCTACATGTACAACAGATGCACATTTGGCATATGCGCTCTGCTGCACCAATGTTCCAATGCAAGATGGAGACATTATTGAAAACTGTACCAAAGACAGTCACATTCTAGGACAACATACCAGTGACTGGCAACTCACAACATGAACACCTCGAGAACCTAAACGACATCCTCAATCGGCTGTCACAAGCTGGCTTTACACCTAAGGCATGAGAAGTAAACCTTTATGGCACGTGAAGTTGAATACCTGGGTTATCAAATCTCCTGTCAAGTCTTTTTGCCCTCTCTGAGCAAAGTTGAAGCAATTGTGAATGTACCAATGCCACAAAACATTTCCGAACTTCGTGCATCCCTGGGTATGTTGACCTACTTTGGTAATTTCCTGCCTCAACTAAGCACAACCGCCGAGCCTCTGCATCTTCTCCTCAGGAAAGGCGTTGTCTGGAAATGGGAAGCTGCTCAAACAAGAGTGTTCAAGGCTGTGAAAACCATGCTGTCCTCCTCGCCATTATTTGTACATTATGACTCATGCAAGGAACTTGTTCTCAGTTGTGATAGCTCTTCATATGGCATTGGGTGTGCGTTATTGCAAACAAATGGAACCGGTAATCTCCAGCCTGTTGCGAATGTATCACAAACCCTATCTGACACTGAACGTCGCTGCACTCAAGTAGAAGGAGAGGCATTAGCATGTGTCTGGGGCACCTCAAAGATGCACCAATATGTCTTTGGAAGACATATTACCATTGAGACTGATCACAAACCTTTGTTCGGTCTTCTGTGAGAAACCAGAGCCCTTCTGCCCACATCATCAGGTTGTGTACAACGTTGGGCGTTGACCCTTGCCGGTTATGACAATTCATTGGTTTACCACCTGGGTAAGGACATGTACTGTGCTGATGGGCTCATTCGCTTACTGCTTCCCATAACCAATCCCAGAACCTCCACAATCTGGCGATATCATTCATCTCACAGCTACCGTCATTCACGATGAGGCGCCCATAACCGCTAAGCAGATTGCTTGTGCTACCAATAGCAATCCAGATTTGTCACAAATTAAACGCTGTGTTATGTCGGGTAATCGGGCATCAATACTGGAAGGGGCGAAACCTGGGAGGTGGTGGTGGTGAAACCTGGGAGGTGAAATAGGTGGTGTCATCAGGAAGGATGAGCTCTCCGTTGATGCAGACTGCCTGCTTTGGGGTAGCCGAGTGATAATTCTGCCGAACCTCCATGGGAAAATTATCAGTGAACTCCACAATGCTCATCCAGGCACAGTTAACATAGAGGCTATTGCCAGAGCCCATGCTTGGTGGCCTGGTTTGGACAGTGACATTGAGTCCAGTGCACACCATTGTTACACTTGTCAAGCCCATGCCAAGACACCGCCACAATCTCCATTGGCCATGTGGTCATGGCCATCAAAACCATGATCCATACTTTCATTCGACCATGCTGGTCCATTTCAAGGGTAGCTTTTCCTTATCGGAGTTGATGCCCACTCCAAATGGATTGACGCTCTCGTGGTGCCATCCTCATCCTCTGCTGTAACAACTGAGGCTCTACGTACCATGTTCACACAAGATGGTATTCCAAACTCCATTGTATCAGACAATGGATCGTCATTTTCGAGTTCAGAGTTTCAGAACTGCTGTAATATGAATAGCATTAAGCACTACACATCTGCCCCCCACAAAGCTGCCAGTAATGTTCAAGCTGAACATGCTGTTCAGATCATCAAGAATGGTCTAAGCCATGTCAAGGAAGGCTCCATTCAATCTCTTCTCGCTTGTGTGTTGCTCAACTACCCCACCAGACCACATCAAACCATGGGTCGCTAACCTGCCAAGCTTCTGATGGGTCGTGAATTAACAACACGGTTATCATCAGTGCACCCAGACGTAACGGACGAGGTCGAGAATAACAAGTATCAACAGAAACGTAATCATGACCAAACGTCTGTTTTCCACAACTTCCAGATCAACGATCCTGGATACGTGTTGAACTCTGGATGTGGAACCAAGTGGTTATCTGGCATCATTATCGACAACATTGGTGAGATGATGTTTCTTGTGAAGTTGTGTGATGGCAGATGCATGCGTAAACATGTTGACCAACTCAGGTTACGTCATGGGGAGCCAAACATTGAACTGGCTCAAGTGCCTTTGTCACCCACTCCTGTCTTAACACCACCTGCGTTTGAACCTTAGGTGTTTCCTCATGAAAGCTTTTCACCCATCAATGTACCTGAACTCATTCTCGACCCTGTACCCCCTTATTGAGAAGCCCACAGCAGTTGAAAGGACAGTCCTCCCCTCGCCCTTAGAAGATTAGCTCATGTTTGTAATCCTCCTGAACATCTTGATTTGTTAAAAAGAAAAAAAAGGGGGGGGGAGATGAGATGTATCAGTAGTTTATGATAATGCATGCATACATGGGTGCACCGGGGTGTGGTTAAGCAGAGTCATGTGACCCGCCCATGTTCCAATGCTGTGCTATGCTGGGTTGTGCCCACATCCAAATTAAACCTGTTGTTCCCACTTCAGAGCCTTCATCCCTATCGAGTACATTTCATGAGGGATGTTCAAGAATGGATTCGGAATGATATTCTCACTTCCAAGAAACTGTGTGTGTGCGTGCGAATTGTTGTTCCATATCTAAACTGTATTGATGAATACTGCATCAGTGTTTTGAGTCTTAATTATTTTCAGGAAACGAAGTTTGCAACATTCATTAGTGGTACTGTCATGGTCAACTGTGAAATGGCTTCAAAGAAGAGGAATACAGAGAATTTCAAAATTAATGGACTGGATCCTTCGCATTCATATCAAGTTCGGATGGGCCCCCTTTATGTCTCATTTGCCACGAGAAATTCACCAACAACAAAAAAATCCAATCTCGAGAGTTTATTGGATTTTTTGTTTATTGGAAATTGGATTTTTAGAAATCCAATTTTCTAAAAAAAATAAAAACACAGTTTGCCAAAAAGTATCCAGTTGGAGATGCCAGAAAGAGAGCCATCGAGGAGCTGAAGCACAAAGCAGACTAAAGTAAGAACACATTCACTAAATGGATGAAATCACTGAGTAGCACAACTACCGCTAATTATGTGACGACTCGAGATTGTGAAACGAGGAAAGCCATTCACAGATGATGAATATATAAAAGAGTGCTTTATCAAAGTATCAGAGCAACTGTACAGTGATTTCAAAAACAAAATTGTTCAAAAAAAAAAAATCAGACATGCCATTGTCTGCAAAGACAGTGATGGACAGAACTGTAAAAATGGCAACAGACATTGCCAGTCAGCATATTAAGGACATTATTTCAGCTCCGGGTTTCTCTCATGCTTGTGACGAGTCGTGTGATGTTGATGACATTGCACAGGTTGCTCTTCTCGGCAGGTACGTGAATTCCAAAGGACCCCAAGAGGAGCTGATTGAATTGCTGCCCCTCAAACGCCAAACAAGGGGAGAAGATATTTTGTCAACTGCCGAAAGACGAAAGAAATAAGTACCAGCTATATCATCTCAGTCGCAACCGATAGGGCACCGAATATGAAAAAGGCACACAAGGGGTTTGTAACTTTGTTGCAAAAAACCCTTGATCATAATTTGCTATCATTTCACCTTACCATTCATCAAGAAGCACTCTGTGCACAAACGTTTCCACCAGAGATCACAGAAGTGTTGACCCTGGTTATACAAATCGTCAAAATAATGGCAAAAGGATTGAACCACCAGCAGTTCTGTGAGCTTCTTGAAGAGGTCCACTGTCAATATTCTGAACTTATGCACAACATGGTACGGTGGCTTTCCAAGGGAAGAGTGCTTGTGCGTTTTGGAGCCTGTCTGAAAGAAGTGAACGTGTTTATGCAGGAAAAGGGCTGTAAATATGCAGAACTTACAGATCCTCAGTGGCTACAGCGATTTCACTTCATGGTGGACATCGCCTCACTTTAAAATGGCCTTAACAGAAAGCTGCAAGGAAAGGGAAACACAGATCACTTGCTTTCAGAAGAGGTGCTATCATTTGAGTGAAGACTAGCATTGTTTTCGAGAGACATGGAGATAGGCTTGCCGGCTAATTTCCCATCACTGAAATAATTCAAACAGGAGACAAACTATGAACTTGACACCGAGAACCTAAAAAATGTGATACTGGGAATGCAAGAAGCCTTCGCAGGGCCATTTCAGGAATTGAGAAAGGAAAATGCAACTTTATCATTTGTGTTGAAATCCCTTGAAGCAGACACTTCTGCACTCAACTTTTCAGCATTTTCAGGAGTAGAATGAGCAGAACTAGAACTTGAACTGGCCTATTCGCAGGACAAGGACATGTAGAGTTCTAAATTCAGAGGCTTTTATTATTTTTTTTTGTATACCTTGTCGAGGCTCGTGTGAGAGCTAACACACAACGCATTGCAAGGGGGGATTGAGGCAAGAGGGGCGGGAGTGCGCAGGACAAAACAATGGAGAACAGAGACATTCGGAGATCTGTGGAAGGGAGAGGGATGGGGCGGGGAACATGGGGAATACAAGATGGACATTACAGGGACTTTCAGGAAGGAAAGCAGGGAATTTGAAGGAGGTGGGTTTGGGGTGGATTAACGGGGAAGAAAAGATGAAGGATTTGGATGGGGGACGATAAGAGGTGGTGGTGAACAGCTGTTTTGAAAGTCTGGAGGGAAGAATGGGATTGAATAGAATGAGGGAGTTTATTCCAAAGGCAGGAAAAAAGAGGAATGAAAGAGTGAAGGTGAGCAGTGATTCGTAATTTTGGTAGTTTTACCAGAAGGGGGTTGTTGGTGGACCTTGAGCGTCCTGCGGAAATGTGGTGGGGACAAATCTCAGCGAGAGCGGGGGGGGGGGGGCGAGGCTGGAGAGATTAGTCTCTTCCTCCGCTCCATCCGGTTCTTCTGACCACGTACTTGTCAAAGTGGACATCTCTCTGGCTATTATCAGAGAACCACCTCACTGCCATCGAGTCTGGCATTTCACTCAAGCCGACAGGCAGGGTCTCCAAGGAGCCCTCAAACTTATAGACTGGTCTCCTATCGCTATCACTCTCCAACATCAACTTTCAAAGAATCTTGCTCTCCCTCATGCAGAAATTTACCCCCTCTCATCTTCAGTTGTCCTACCCTTTCTCCCACCCAGGGTTCACTGAAGCTTGTGGCGAGGCAGTTATCCTGAAACAACTTGCCTTTGCCTTATGGAAAGCAAACCCAACTGAGGGTAATCTCAGTTCCTTCCATAAAGCTCAGAACAAGTGTGTATCTACCCTCAGGAGAGCCAGAAAACAACATCTTTCTCAGCTCAAGTCTGAAATTTCAAACCTCTCTCCCTCATCAAAATCCTGGTGGCATCTAATCACCTGTTTCTGGTGTATTTTCCCCTTCCATCCCCTCCCTTACCTCAAATGGCTGCACTGCTTACCTCAAATGGCCGCACGTGAAAAGGCTGAATGCCTAAACTCGGTGTTTGCATTGAAATCTTGTGTCCAAAACCCATCGCTTTCTCTACCCACCTTATTCAGTCGCACCAACGGTCCCTGAACTCTGTGTCCTTTTCTCCTGACAAGGTGGAGAGCTTGCTTTCAAACCTCGACTCAGATTCTGCAACCGGTCCAGACGGCATCAGCCCACGTGTCCTAAAAACCTGCTCCTCTGCTCTTGCTCACCCTCTCTCGAAACTCGAAAATCTCGAAAGGCACAGATCTACCAAAATGCATGGTCTGAAAAAACAAGACCAAAGCGTATTTGAAGTTTGGAATTCTTTACTGGAAACCTGTAGTAACGTGAAGAGATATGCATTTGACATTCTGTCCATCTTCGGATAGACTTACCTGTTCGAGTAAGTGTTTTCAAGTATGAATTTCATACAAAGCACACCGAGAAACCAATTAAACGAGGTGAGTTTAAAGTCTTGCTTGAAAATGAAAATGACAGCACACTGTCCAAACATCGAACGACTCTCCAAAGAAACTCTACAGCAGAAATCACATAAAACTAGAAGGGCACTCGGTGGAGCGCATACATCCGCCACTCAATGCCTGATCCAGTAGAACATATCAGATCCAAGAAATTTTCGAATTATCATGAATATGTATATATATATATATAAAACATATCGTTTTTGGCCCCATCTCTCAATGGTGAAGAATCACTTTAACAATTTAAAAATTCTGTTATCTGGACATGGATTTGGATCTTCACCAAAACTGAATCAATTCGTCCTTGTCACATACCCAACCTGTCCACCAAGTTTTGCGGAATCCATCCTTAACTTTTTGAGATATCGTTGTTGCCCCATCTCTCAATGGTGAAGAATCACTTTAAAATTCTAGTAGCTGGATGCAGATCTTCACCAAAAAAAACATCAGTTCGTCATTGTCACACACCTAACCTGGCCACCAACTTTCATCCGAATCCGTCCACAACTTTTTGAGATATCCTGCACACAAAAACACAAACAAACAGGTGGCAGAGGTCAATATGGGTAAGCTGAGTGAATGCGCCAAATAAAATTTAATGGCCCCTTTCATCGATACCAACTCAAACATGTATTGCATTACAAATCATTGTGGGTGTCTTTGTCCTATTATTCAATTATTGATATAAGGTTTACGTGCATTGCGGCTCTTTAGATATCGTGTTTTTGACCAAATTGGAAAAAAATTGGTTATTATTATTGGTTGGGTCGCCGGCCACTGACCTAAAGGCTCCTTTGTTCACCGCTGTTATGTCTGGGAACGTGGCGTATATAGGGCCACACGGCACTGAAAATTCCATGAAACTTAAAAAGAAGAGCATCTCTCGTTTTCTATATTCAGCGAAGCGTCGGGGTTCATACACGTCTTTATGATGCAGCAGTGATAAATGAGCGACTTTGTAAGGTGTTGTGAATGACGAGGTATTACGTACACAGTTCAGTCACCTTTACTACGTACAGTGTTAATTCACAGGCAAAAAAACCCAAAAATCGTGTGTGTGTTCGTTCAGTCCCATGATACGGTCCAGCATTAATTCACGGGCAAAGGATAATAATAAAAGAGTGTGTGTGTGTGTGTGTCATTGGTTGTTCTCCTTATCCCCATTTGCTGGTTTCAGGAGGTGAAACGGAGTCCTCCCTGGAATGAAAGTATCCATCTCCGCTTCTGTTAGGGATCATGGTTCAAAGACCAAGCTGTTGGAATTTTGTTGGTCTCAGAGTGTGTGTGTGTGTGTGTGTGTGTGTGTGTGTGTGTGTGTGTGTGTGTGTGTGTGTGTGTGTGTGTGTGTGTGTGTGCGCGTGTGTGTGTGTGTGTTCAGTTACCTGCACTACCCCGCACTGCAGTACACAGTTCACGCTGCACACACTGTCACTCTATTAAACATGATTAAAAATATATCCTATTTTCCTTTGTAAAAACTAGTCGATTGATCAAAGCACAAAGTTCAAGCTCCGCAGTGTCATGTTGTTGCCTCTATCATCTGGTCTGATGAAAAACTTTTTTTTTAACGCGAGATCACATTGTTTTCCTTTTTTGTGCGATCTGCTTTCATTTAGGATGTTATTTAATTCCATTAGGAGTTTCGAGTGATGTTATCTTCTATATAAAAGTGAATGAGACGTTTGTTTGTGATGCTACTCCTCTGAACTCCCAAGGTTAATCACGCTGAAACTTGATGGGTCACATTTTTTTAACCACGATACATCTTACTCGAAGTTTTAAACGGTAATTTTCTCACAATTCATAACTTATAAATACAAAATTACCCCCGTGTGGGGGTGACGGTCATCTCTATAACACCACAAGTTCTCAATGTTCAGTTATGACCGAAGACTACTGTGCAGTTCGAACTGCACAGTTTGGTTAAAGATGACTCGGCATTTTGGCACGACGCACACAAAATTATATTTTGAAAATAAATGCCGACGTTTGCATTTCAGGTTTTGAAACTTTTGCACCTTCGGCGGAAAATGTAAAAATATAAAAGGCTAAAAATGTGTTTTATATTTATATTTCATTTCTCCTTCCTTCCTTCTTTGCGAATCGCATCAGCGTTTTTGGCCATCTTCCAGGTTATGTGGCGGCCAAACGGGACAGAAATTCAAAAATCTGTCCAGTTAGATACAAGATAATATTTTTTACTATCATAATCAATAAACAGTTGCCGAATATCTTGTAGAATGGCAGACTAGATAGGTTTTGAAAATGGCGATTTTTATAACTTATGTGACCTCGTCCCTGACCTTGAACCCAGACAAAAGTTATATCCTTGTGCAACACTCATCGACCTCTACCCACATCCTAAGTTTCATCAAGATCGGAATGAAAAATTGTGGACGGACGGATGGACGGACATTTGGTCCGGCTTTATTCGGTCATCTCGGTAGAGATGACCTAACAAGCCACCACCTGTCGTGGGGTGGGAGTCCGGAGAAGGGTGGGGTGTGAGGAGGCAGGGGGACGGGTGGGATGATGGACCTAGCGTTACCCTGCAACGCTGGGTAACTTTGAGTGTGTATATATATATATATATATATATATATATATATATATATATATATATATATATATATATATATATATATATATATATAGTTACAGTTCTCGGAACCGTATGCATTCAACAGAGAGTTGTCCCGAGTCAGTTATTCCATTAATATACGTGCAGTTAGATCCCTACCTTTTGTCTGGTGTGACAGCAGGGAGTGCGTTGTGATGGGTTATAAGTTAGGATTAATAAACCATTTTTCCCCTTTTATTTTATTCCCTCCTTTTTCTGAGGTAAATTCATCTCGCTTGCTACCCTCGTTTCGCTGGCCACAGCGTACCACCGCCTACCCACTGTATCCGGAGTCTCGTTTTCTGAGGCAAAATCCCGACATTCGCTATGGAAGCCGCATCGGCATCCACCTTCCCAAACCCAGACACGCGTGGCATGGGCGGGCCAAACTAGCGTCTGGCCAAAACCCCGCCCAAAAAGGCGGACCACATGAAGGCCCGGTCCAATCGGGATGCTCGGATCGGACGATGACGTCGGTTTCGCCATGACTCCTCTCCGAGCTCCGTGATCTATAAAGTACGGAGCAATCCTCAGAGTTGGAGCGAAGTTGGGGTGGCTGGAAAGGAAGAAGTCGGTCGGAGTTGTTGGATGCGAAGGTATTGAGTTGAATGGGTAGGTTGTTGTTGTGAGAGGCCTTGGAAGGAGAAGTGCGAAAGGGAATTGAAGGAGTTGTTGCGAAGGTGTTCCGGCTGCTTGGCTCTGCTTACGTCTCACCACGACGGCCAGCCGACTGGTCCCCACTGACACATCCTTGACCAAGCTTCTTGTCTGGTCCTGCGACTGCTCAACTCTCGCCATTTTGGACTTCGCTCTCCTCCACTCAAGCTCCTGCTGCAGACACGATTACCATACGTGCGGCTGTGGACCGAATTGCACAGCTTTTGTGGGGTGCCGCACCACGGAGCATCCCTCCCCCAAAACGCTCGGGTACCAAAAACTGTGACCTCAACTCCCTCCCTCCCTGGCTGCAAAAGTCCTTTGCCTTTCATTGGGTTTATTTTGTCTGAGTGTGTGTCTGAGTGTGTTGGCGCCTGTCTGTTAGATAAGCCGGTATAAGATCTTCATTGTTGTGATTGTTATTGCTTTTATTAATTTTGCGTCAAATCTGCACTGTCTGCTTTTGTATGTTGCTTGTATAATTGTCGCACCCCACACCTCTCTCATCTTTCCCTGCATTACATCCCCAATAAACCTTTTGTTGTGCCACATGCTTTTCCTCGCTTATTGTAAATAAATAATAATTGTAGAAATGTTCCCAGCTCACCTTTGTCTTTTCCTCCATTGGTCCAGCATGGTTCGGATCTAAGTTTAGCCGGGTTTTTATTCACAACAATCTGTTCCTTCTAGCCGGTACTAGTGTGTACTAGGTGCGGTGGGACGCAAGAAGCACGCGGGCCACCATCTACTCTGCTTTATTGCGCAGCCGGAAGCACAGTTCTGCCACCCCTAGCGGGCGAGGCATGATATACGAAAACCCAATCACGTGACACAGCACACTCCTCCCCTCGTAAAATGACCCGTCACATAACGAACGGATAATCACAACATGACCATCAGAAACCCATCAACACTCATAATCCTCCAAGTACCGCGGCCGCACCCTGACCCGCCTCGGACGGGCAGCGCTACCAGACAGCCCAGGCTCATACGCCTCCCGGCTCGGTCGAGGTGACATCCTCGCCGGACTCGCACTTTCCGCAACACCAGCTACCCCCGACTGCCCAGCCTGCTCGACGTCCCCGGGTAGGACGGCATCAGGCGAAGACCCCCTCGGCGCTGGCCCAGCCAGTCCCGGCGATACAACGTCAGGTGCCGGCGAGACTACCGGTGGGGGCCCTGCAACGTTCGGCTCGGGGAGGTGTGGGGGGGTGACGCTGAACAGCGATCATGCATCTGGTCCACGTGCCGCTTCCACACACCCTACCATCAGTCCGCACCATGCAATTCGCCGGCCCCAGCACCCCAGAGACCACCGCCGGCACCCATTTGGAACCGTGGAAATAATCGCGTACCATCACCCGCTGCCCCACCTCGAAGCTGCGCAGCCGCGTCGGACGCGACATAGCCCCACTCACCGACCCTCCAGGTCGCAGCAAATCTAGCCTGGACCGCAAAGCCCGTCCATAGAGACGAATAGCAGGTGAGTCACCCGTGACAGGATGAACTGCGTTCCTGTAATGGAGCAAAAAAACATCGACCACCGTCTGCACAGGTGCAACACCCCCCCTGCGCAAAGCCCGCTTCAACATCTTGACAAACGACTCAGCTTGGCCATTCGTCTCAGGATGATAAGGTGCGGACCTTAGATGTCGAATACCATTCTGGCGCATAAATTCATCAAATACACCCGCGATGAACTGCGGACCATTATCAGAGACCAGGATCTCCGGCAACCCTTTATTAGCAAAGATCGTCCGCAGCTTCTCTACCGTAATGTTTGCTGATGTATGCTGCATTACTACCACCTCCGGCCATTTAGAGAATGCATCAATCACAATCAAAAACATCTTGCCATTAACCGGCCCCGCAAAATCTACATGGACCCTCTGCCAAGCTCGGTCTGGCACAGGCCAGAGACCCGAAGCTCGACGCGGGTTATCAGCATCTGTCTGGCACGTGGTGCAACGCTTAACCAATTGCTCAATGTCTTTGTCCAACCCCGGCCACCACAACAGGCTACGAGCAAGACTCTTGGTCTTCACGATGCCCAGGTGACTGGCATGCAGTTCTTCCAAACACCGCTGCCTGAACCTCGATGGAATCACGGTCCTCATTCCCCACATTATGCACCGTTGGACCAACGACAGCTCCGCTGCGCGTGACGTGAAAGGTTGAAATGCCGGTGTCGAAGGTAGATCGCTCCAATTCCCCGTAGAAATCGCCTGGACGACACGGGCAAGCACCGGATCACGAGCCGACTCCACCGCGACCTGCCTGGCCGTGACCGGCCCGCTCTGGACCTGGTCTAGCGCAAACACGTCGACCCGGTCGCCCAGCTCAGACGCAGGTGGACCCTCCGCACACGGCAAGCGTGAGAGCCCGTCGCAGTTAGCATGCTTCTCGGTGCTTCGGAACTGAATATCATAATCGTAAGCACCCAGAAACAGACACCACCGCTGTATTCGCGCGGCTGCTACCACCGGCACTCCGCGTTCGGGTCTCAGGATGAATTGAAGTGGTTTGTGATCCGTCTGTAAAATGAAATGCCGTCCCAGCAGATATTGATGAAACCTCCGCACACCCCAGACGATGCTGAGAGCCTTCCGTTCGATCTGGGCATATCCGCGCTCTGCTGTGGACAGGGTCCGGGATGCAAAACAAACAGGCCGCTCGGAACCATCGTCCATCCTGTGGGAGAGCACTGCCCCGATGCCATATGCAGAGCTGTCGCATGCCAATAGGAGCGGACGCGCAGGCTCGTAGTGCACGAGGACCGTATCCTCTGTGAGCAGCCGCTTGACGCGGTCGAACGACACCTGGTGTGCAGGCCCCCAAGCCCAGCGCTCGTCCTTCTTGAGCAACCGCGTCAACGGCGCAAGTTGTGAGCTGAGCCCGCGCACGAACCTTTGGTAATACTGGGCCATGCCAATGAACGCGCGCAGCTGCGTCTTGTCGCGAGGTGGTGGCATGCGCTGAATCGCCTCCACCTTCCGAGGACCTTTCAACAGCCCCTCCGGCGTGATGATGTGCCCGAGGTATTCCAAGCGCTGCTTGAAGAACGCGCACTTGTCCCTGTTTTAAGCGCAGGCCGCACGCTTCAGCTTTGTCAGCACTCGGGCAATGTTCGCCAGATGCTCGTCCGCCGTTTTCCCCGCAATGAGTACATCGTCCAGGTAGGTCTGAGCGGGCAGGCCAATGCAAACCTGATCCATGGCTTTCTGCCACAAAGCTGGAGCCGAAGCAATCCCAAAACAGAGTCGGGTATATCGATAGAGTCCTTGACACGTGTTGATTGTTAAAAGCTCGCTACTCCCGGGATCCATCGGCAGGTGAAAATATGCATCACGCAGGTCTAGCTTCGTGAAGTATCGACTCCCCGCCAATCGCGCATATATTTCATCGATTGACGGCAATGGATATTGCTCCACGCTGAGCCCCGGGTTAACTGTGGACTTGAAGTCCCCGCACAATCGGACGTCTCCATTCCGTTTCAGCACCGTGACAACCGGGGTGGCCCAATCCGAGCATGACACCCGTTTGATCACTCCACAGGCCTCCAGCCTATCCAGTTCACCCTTGACCTTGTCCCGCAGGGCATACGGCACCGGACGCGGTTTACAAAACCGAGGAACCACCCCCTCCTTCAAGAAGAGTTTCGCCTCCATGCCCTTGAGTTTCCCAAGGTCGCCTCTAAACAACCGTTGATGTCTTTGAAGAATCTCCTCCAACTGATCCTCCCACTGGCTCGGCACGGGTTGCACAAGGTTAACTGCGGCCCAGTCTAGCCTGATGCGGGCCATCCAATCTCGGCCGAGGAGAGACGGCCCCCTCCCCCGCACGACGTACACCCGAAGCGTGGCGACCTGGCCTCGGTACCGCACCGACACGTCTGCCATCCCGACTGGCGTTATCTTCTCGCGGGTGTACGTGAACAGCGTGAGGTTTGACCTGATAAGCCTCAAGCCGTTGAGTCTACGCGCGGTCTGTTCGCCAATGAGCGACACCGCTGCTCCCGTATCGACCTGGAACGTGATCGGCGTTTTGTTCACTTCGACTTCCACCGTCATCGGGCGCGCCGTCGCCGGGCCAACTGAACCCAGGCTCAACACCGGCCGCTGGTTCCGCCCCGAGTCGCGTCGCACATCGCCGTCCCCGACTTTAACGGTGGCCGAAGCCCCACGGCACACACGCGCCAAATGACCCACCTTGTGACATTTCAAACACACGTTGCCTTTATACGGGCATGCACGGCGCAGGTGTCGACCTCCACATCCCAAGCATGTCCGCGGTGTCACCCCGCCGCACGCGTGGCCGCGCGGCGACGTCCGACCCGCATCGAAGGTCGTGCGCGCGTCCCGGGGTACTCGCGACCCCGCGTGGCCGGTGATGGCTCGAACATCCCCGCGAGTCTGCTCAACCGCCATGTGTGCTTTCATTTTCTCCACGATGTCCCGAAACGCCAGCCGTCATCCCGGGGCCTGTTCGGTGCCACTAAATCACCCAGCAGCCGATAATGCTCCGGCGAAAGCGAAGCGAGCAAGATTGACTTCTGCTTGCCCTCGTCGACCACATCGTTCGCGTGGAAATAGCAATCCAATTGCTCTGAAAACGATTCGAAGTCGTCCCCGTCGAAAACGGGCATAAGTCCGTATGATCCCATCTTCGTCAGCCAACTAGTGTGTACTAGGTGCGGTGGGACGTAAGAAGCACGCGGGCCACCATCTACTCTGCTTTATTGCGCAGCCGGAAGCACAGTTCTGCCACCCCTAGCGGGCGAGGCATGATATACGAAAACCCAATCACGTGACACAGCACAGGTACGTCCTTGACAGTGCCGCTTGGCTGCATCCAATCCGGAAAGGTGATCCGTAGTTGGTAGAGTGATCCGGTTCAGACAACGAGTACCGAGGGCGTGGTTCCCCGGTGGTTAAACCGCGTGGTTAATTAGATAAGCCGATTCTAGACAGGAGGACCCAAGGTCACGCGGTTGAGTTGTTGGCGTCCACGGTCGGTTAAGCGACTCGCCTCATCACGGAATTATCCGTGAGTGACGGCCTACAATTCCGGGGAGTCGGGTGGGAATCGACTTAGCTTTCCCCCACCAAGTGGTCTTCTCACCCGACCCCTCCGGCCTGCAACAATATATATATATATATATATATATATATATATATATATATATATATATATATATATATATATATATATATCATAAAGAGACAATAATTGTCAATGGTACCACCATTGTGCAGTTGTACTTGCATATTTTAGTCCCCATTGGATTTAGTCCTAAATGAGGGCTTATGGATTGTGTCTCGTTCGTCCGCAGCCCTATCTTGCATATGTATGGACTGATTTTGTTCAAACTTGGCACAAAGATAATACACGATGGTACACATAAGCACATCATTTTGTTTCGCGATTCGATTAAAGATGGCCGACTGGCGGCCATTTTAGTTGAAAAACCTGATGTTCAACACGTCCTCACCCATTTCTTGGACATGCATTTTCCGATCTTGTTCGTACTTGGCACACAGGTAAAGAATGATGGCTTACATATGCGCGTCATTTTGTTTCGAGATCAGATGCAAGTTGGCCTACTGGCGGCCATTTTGTTACTTTTACGTGTCCCCTACCATTTATTGGACATGCATGGTCCGATTTTGTTCAAACTTGGCAGAAGCACAGTGCATGATGGCGTACATGTACACCTCTATTTTGCGATCGAATCAAAGATGGCCGACTGGTAGACGGGTGGCCATTTTAGTTGTAAATAAATATGGGTTAGCCCTTTAACTCAGTTCAGCACAATAACTAAAATCACGGGGGCTATGACATTTTATGTCTTTTTCTCCTTGGTATTATTTTTTCTTTACTTTAGTCTTCTCTGTATCAGTTTGCTTCATTTAAAATTTTTTTTTTTACCTTATCAAATTATGTTTTTGTAATGATTACTTTTGTCATTATTATTTCAAAATCTCACTTTCAACACAATTTATTTCCTCTAACAATTTTCTTCCTCTTTTTAAAAATTAAATCGTTGGAACTTTCTTTATTATTATCACCTTTTAAAATAATTATTTTAAAAATGCTTTAAACGGCCATCATCGTTTCAGCTGAGTAATGTTATTTGACATTTGTCACTTTAATTGCCACCTTGGGAAGGAGCTTTAAAAATGGTAGTGTGGTTTACTGTTGCCATCTTAATGCATTGTTGCGCATTGCAGATTGCAGCGTGAGCTGCTTTGGACCCATACATGTATGTTTATATGTATATAGCACATCTGTATTTTCCCATGAACAGTGCAAACATTATAACATAATAGACAAGTCAACCATATGTTGAAAATTAATCTGGAATTAGTGACATGAGTTAAGTGTTCAGACAATATTTTCAAACCAGAAGCACAGAGTGTGCTGTAAGCGGTGCCATGCCGATATGCAAAGGATGCCCCGTCAGGGTTCTCACGTGAGTGAGAAAAGTAGAAAAATATTGTAACGTCAAGCGTACAATTTCAGTCATGGTAAACTCAATTACTGGACCTCTTGTCCAGTAAATGTAGTTTGAAGTATGGTAAGTTGTCCTGAACATATCCACTCGGTTGTTTTCCTGAAAATTTCCACACCACAGCTATTATTTTCAGGATTATTATTACATTGTATATTTGTTTCCTGCCACACAATTATTTTTGGACTGAAATTGATTTATATCCACAGGTGCCATAACATGAATCCAGGCAGGGTTATTTCAAGTGAGGTCACAAGGTCCCTGCACATAAGTGGAACAAACACTTTTTTATGCATGGGGTGTGTGAGGAATGAGGGTGGAGGTTGTGATGAGCAGCGAAAGCAAATGGAGAAAAATGGGGGCATGGCTAGCTGAGGTAAGGAGGGGTGGAGGTTGGCGAATCGGCTAGAAATGCCACATGTCACTTTACAGATTAGTAACAGATTTAAAAACATCAATCTTGGGTCACAGTGTCCCAGGCACTTTCACCATAACACTATTGCCAGAAACAAAGAAGCCATCATGGGATGAAAAGCAAGCCAATAAAAGTTTACCGTAACAACCAAACGTTCATACCAGTTTGCTTGCCTTTTTTTTTTTTTTTTTTCAACAAATGGATACACACGATCTCAGGATACTTGTTTAAAAAAACCTGGAGCATATACAAGAGACATGTGCTGGAGACACATGCAGTGGACATGTGACACAGGCATAGCACTACCTTCCCTCCCACTCCACCCCCTCCTCCTTAACGTTTTCTAAGTATAACCCAAACGTGACTCCATAACATCCTGGCAATGCAGACAAGCATACAAACGTGACTTTGGCTTGCATCCAGAGACACAGACCAAAAAAACCCACCCCTGCCTCACATCCAGCTTCCATGATCATCAACCTTGAGCCCCAAAACCATCCTGCAGGTTTTCTCTCTCTCCAATGAAAGAAATAATTCAAAGTTCAGTCACCTCAAGAATCTCCTGGCCTTTCTTGATAGTGTGACTAAGTGCAGCTGGACGTGCTGCATGGTGACATTTATTCATATGCCCATAGTCAGGACCATCCCTTACTGCTCGAAGCACCGTGGTACTCGGACCTGGCACAGGGCTGAGGGACTCGCTGTTTGCCGTGGGTGCCGGGGATACTCGAGCTGAACCAGTGCTGGTGGATATGCTGCCATAGGATGTATTCTCATCGAGTCGACGCGCAGGTGAGCATTGAGCCGATTCAGTTGCAGTATTTGTGCCGCGTTCCCGGCCCGAGACAACAGGCCGCTGGTCGTCTTCAGGCAAACTGCTGACATCTGATGGTACAAAGATTCCGGTGCTGCCGTGCATGACTCTCACCCCCTCTGGACCAGGTGTGAGCTCAGTTGGTGGTCGATGGCGCAGATGAAGAGACCCAGGCAGAGGGCTCCCATCCTCCAGTGCCTCATCTGAACCTGCAGGGATAAGCTGTGATGGTGACATCACAAAGAGAACATTGAAGATGAAATAAGAGAGGAGTATATCGAAGGAATAATAAGATAAACAAAAAAGGCATCACAGACTTTAGTGTGATGAAAAATCATGACCCACCACCATCATATCACCAACAAAGACAGAGCCAAAAGGGATGCAATAACTCAAAAACAATCGATCACAATTGATTGTTTAGTCTGTACCATAGACTCATGACAGCGTCACAAAAAGTTAAAAGACTTTTTTCAAAAATAGTTTTGTAGTTCTGGAGCAATATGTAAAAAAAAAAGGACAGAGGAAGTGAGAAAAGGTGAGGTAGGTTCCACACTGCAAGCTGTGACACCAGGGGTTGGGTCACCATCTGACCTCTGTGGTGGAGCTGCTTTCAACCTGGCTCAAAGACTGGTGGAGCAGACGAGTGGCAAACAAATTTTTCAACCGCAGGTAATCATCGAGGACCACTTTGAGCACGGAGCCCTTTGGGGCGGCAGGGCCAGGAATAGTGCAGTGGAATGCATTAACCCCTTTGGGACTCAATTTCTATTCAGGAATCAAGGTTGTACTCCTTTCCTTAGAGAAGTTCTAGAGCTGGCTGTGATGTATATATGCACTCCCGGTCAAAAGTTTTAGAACACCCCCATTTTTCCAGTTTTTACTGATATTTAAGCAGTTCAAGTTCAGTGAATAACCTGAAATGGTATAAAGCTAAGCGGTAAACTGCCAGAAATTAAAAAACAAAGTTTAGGTTACCAAAAACTCAGAAATAATGTAAATTTCAGAGTTGTTAAAAAAGGCTCTTTTCAGGGAACAAGTAATGGGTTAGCAACTGCAGCAATGTAAGTAAATTAAGCCTTGAAAGTTGATGCAAAGAATTCCTACAGGTGTCCCAACTTTTGTTGATTAGTTACAAACCCTCTGTCTGTATAAAAGCAGTGTTGGAACAGACTGTGTTGCTGCACCCTCTGAAGCATTATTTGGACAATATTGCACTGCAAGAAATAGTATATTGCAATCATAATGGTGAGAAAAAGATAATTAACAAAGGAAGACAGACAGACCATTATCTATATATTACTAAAATTCTCATTATGTATGTATGTATGTTCCTGAAATACAGCCAAAACAGTACACGATAGTGCAAACATTTTCAGCCCACCTAACTCACCATTCTCCTGCGGTGTGCAGTATCAAGTTTCGTTCAAATCGGGCAACGAAAAAAATTATTAAAAAAATAATCTCCCGATTCAGTCAAGTACTCTTCGGGTGAATTTGATCAATGCAAACAACCTGAGCGGTATAGTTCGCTGAAGGTATCTTTTTTATTTTCTTGAAATGATTTATTTAAAAATCTCAAACATTTAGTATATTTTTATTTTCTTGAAATGATTTATTTAAAAATCTCAAACATTTAGTATAGACAAAGAACGATTTATTTTTAAGCATAAAATAAACCGCTATTTTGATCTTATATTTCCGTGTTCATTCATGAATAAAATTGTGTTAAGAAGATTACACACAATAATTTCTTCGACTTTCTTTTTTCCGTTTTTTTTTTCACATTGACGCGCAAATTCCCTTCTTTTGTATGAGTGAGTAAAATTGCGCATGATGTGCCCCAATGCACACAAAAAAAAGACACAAAATATTAGATCATGCAAAGAAGAGGGAAGCTTCTTTTTTTAGATCATGCCAAAAAAAGGGAGCAAACGAGTTGCAGGATGGTCAAGGAATGTTCTCGAGAAAGAAGGAAGCAAAGAGACGTCGAGAAGCAGTAAGGAGCAGAAGGGAACAAGAGACGGAAGAGGAAATAACTGAATGTCTCGAGGATCTCCGAGAAGGAGCGCAAAACAGAAGAAATGAAGAGACGCAACAAGAAAGAACTGAATGTCTTGAGGATCTCCGGGAAAGAACGCAAAACAGAAGGAATGAAGAGATGCAACAAGAAAGAACTGAACATCTCGAGGATCTCCGGGAAAAAACGCAAAACAGAAGGAATGAAGAGACGCAACAAGAAACAACTGAACGTCTCGGGATCTCCAAGAAAGAGTGCAAAACAGAAAGAATGAAGAGATGCAACAAGAAAGAACTGACCGTCTCGAGGATCTCCGAGAAAGAGTGCAAAACAGAAGAAATGAGATGCAACAAGAAATAACTGAACGTCTCGAGGATCTCCGGGAAAGAACGCAAAACAGAAGGAATGAAGAGATGCAACAAGAAAGAACTGAACGTCTCGAGGATCTCCGGGAAAGAACGCAAAACAGAAGGAATGAAGAGATGCAACAAGAAAGAACTGAACGTCTCGAGGATCTCCGGGAAAGAACGCAAAACAGAAGGAATGAAGAGATGCAACAAGAAAGAACTGAACGTCTCGAAGATCTCCAAGAAAGAGCGCAAAACAGAAAGAATGAAGAGATGCAACAAGAAAGAACTGAACGTCTCGAGGATCTCCGGGAAAGAACGCAAAACAGAAGGAATGAAGAGACGCAACAAGAAAAAACTGAACGTCTCGAGAATCTCCGAGAAAGAGCGCAAAACAGACGGAATGAAGAGACGGAAGATGAAAGAACTGAAAGACTGGATGAACAGCGGGCCAGAGATACAACAAGACGAAATGCACGACTCGCAAGGAAAAATCGTTCTGCTGATGTTGGTGAAATGACCAAGGTTTGCTCTCAGTGTCGAGCGTACCATTTCTCTGGAGAAACGGGCAACTTTTTCTGCATGGAGGGTAAGGTAAACATTGCTCCTCTGCGGGCACTCTCTGATGAACTCATGGATTTGTATACAAGTGACACGCCACAAACAAACGAGTTCAGAAAGAATATTAGACAATACAAATGTCTCTTTCAACTGACGTCATTTGGTGCCAAGGAAGTGGTGCCACCAAGGAATGGATGGAATCCTTCAGTGATTATTCAAGGCCAGATTCATCATTACCTTGGTTTGTTGATGCCTGGCCTAGACCAGCAAGGTCAATTCTTGCAGATCTACTTTATGGACCCCCAAGATAGCATTGAATTGCGAATGGGTATACTGCAAAATGCTGGTAATAAAAGGGAAGTTGTTCAAATTCTTGAAAACTTGATAAGACCAAACAACCCTTACATTGCTTCACTTGAAATGGCAAAGGAAATAATTAGAGATTTACCAGAAGCATCAATCGTCATTGATCCAGATCGTCGGCCAGCTTTTGAACATGAAAGGCGGTTTAACACACAAATTGCCAACGAAGTTGCTGTCATGATACCAAACAATAATGAACCTGAGGCATGATCACGGCACATTGTCTTGAAAGAAAGAGGAGGTGGCCTGCAAATCATTTCAGAGTCTCATAGGTCATATGATAGTTTTCAATAAGTCCTTTTCTTTCTGCTTGGAGATGATGGATGGCATCACCAACTCCAAATGAGTAACAGCAAGAAATTGACAGCGATGCTGGATCATGAATCATGATAATGAATTAAACCACCTTTTGAGAGGAGGACGACTCTTTCAACAATATGTGGTTGATATGGCAGCTAAGATTGAGAGTGATCGGCTCAATTATATTCGCATGAATCAAGCATCGTTGAGATCAACAACTTACAGAGGCCTGACGGATGCATTAAAAGATAAGGATGATTTAGAAAACGTCGGAAAGCGCATCATCCTTTCCTCAACATTTGTCGGTGGACCGAGATACATGATGGAACGATATCAGGATGGCATGATGCACGTTCGGAAGTATAGCAATGCTTCGTTCTTCATTATGATGACTTGAAATCCAAACTGGCCTGAAATCCGACAGCACCTCTTTCTGAATCAGCAGTCATGTGATAGACCAGACTTGATTGCAAGAGTATTCGATCTGAAAAGAAAGCTATTCATCAAGTACCTCACTGAACCAGATGGCCTCTTTGGGAACTGAATGGCTTTCGCCTCAACTGTGGAATATCAGAAGAGAGGCCTGCCTCATTTGCACTGTCTGCTGTGGCTTGACGAAGTGAGTAAGCCAAGACCACAAAATTTTGACAGATTAGCGCAAGCTGAAATACCAGACCCGCCAGTAGATCCTAAGCTGCATGAATTGGTACTGAAGCACATGATTCATGTACCGTACCGCAACAACACCACTCCATGTTGGAAGAATGGAAGTTGCAGTAAGAGATTCCCAAAGCCATTTATCGAGAGGACAAGGTGTGGAGATGATTCATATCCTCTGTACAGGAGATCTCTAGATATGGGAGGATTTCAGGGACATAAAGAAGGATGCCAGAATCGACCTATAACTTCTGATTGGGTGGTGCCCTATAATGCTCAACTATTGAAGTTGTTGAAATGTCACATCAACGTTGAAATATGCTCCTCTGTAAAGTCGATCAAATACGTGATCAAGTACACATTGAAGGGGAGTGATCAAGCAGTTTTTGGAGTTAACAGAGATGATGAAATTTCACAGTACTTGCCTGGCAGATACATTCGTCCATCAGAAGCAGTGGGATCAATTCTTGGATTTCCAATTCATGAGAGAGACCCCGCTGTCATTCGACTCCAGGTACATCTACCACAAGAACAACGAGTTTTTATCAGAATCAATGCTGGTCAGCAGGTGAATAATAATGATATGGCGAGAACGACTTTCACTGAATTCATGGAACTGTGTTCTTGAGATCCATTTGCAAGAACACTGTACTACGCTGATGTACCCGATTTTACACATGGAACAATAAGAAATGGGAAAGAAGGAAGGTTGGGAAGAGAGTGGAAGATTTTCCTGGTATTTTTGAAGCCAACGTTCTGGGACGAGTGCATACCGTTTCTCCAAGATGTGGTGACCTCTACTACTTGAGACTGCTTCTCCATCACGTCAAAGGGCCAGTATCCTTCGATTCATTGAAGACACATGATGGAGATATTCTTCCTTCCTTCAAAGACGTCTGCAGAGAAAGAGGTTTGTTGCAAGCTGACTACCATTGGCAACAAACGATGGAAGATGTTGAGAGGACAAGACTCCCCAGTGCAATGAGAGATTTGTTTGTTGTTTTGCTAACGAATACTGACATCAACAATCCTCGACAATTATGGGATCGCTTCAAGAATTCAATGTCTGAAGATTACCTTCAAAGAGAACGGAGAACAATCAGTGATCCAAATATCATGATTGATGAGAGACATCATGATCAAACTCTGTTGTTTATTCAAGACAAGCTTCAGAATTGCAACAAAACACTGGAAAACTTTGATTTGCCACGACCAAGAAATGGAAGGATGAACCTTGATGGTGACAATCCATAATTACTGCATGAATTGAAATACAATAGACCTGAACAACAGCAATTTGTTGAAGAGAAGGAGCCTCTGCTGAATGCTCAGCAAAGAGCAGTGTATGACCATGTGTGCAACTGCTTGGAAAGGAATCTTCCTTCAATGATTTTTATTGATGCACCAGGAGGAACGGGAAAGGCATTTCTCACCAATCTGATCCTCTCCAAAGTTAGAGGTGACGGTGATGTTTAGTTGCTATTGCTGTGGCATCCTCTGGGATAGCAGCTACATTAATGCCTGGTGGAAGAACTGCACATTCTCGATTCAAAATACCCCTCAAAGTGACCGACAACACATTGTGCAACGTTGAGAAGAACTCCAACACGGCAGATTTGATCCAAAAAGTGAAACTCATTGTTTGGGATGAGTGCCCGATGATTAGGAGGGAGAGCTTTGAAGCAGTGGACAGAACTCTTCAAGATGTATGCGGGAAGAATGAGCCTTTAGGCAGAATTCTTACCATTTGTGGTGGTGATTTTCAACAACTCCTTCCTGTAGTGAAAAAGGGAAATGATGCTGATGTTGAGAATTCCTGCATCAAAAAATCCTCCTTGTGGAGAACTTTCACCAAGTTTCAATTGAAGAGAAATATGCGATTGAGAGAGGGAGAATGCAACTATTCTCAATTTTTGTTGCAACTTGGAGAAGACAGGATTTCAAAGAATGAAAACGATGAAATTGAAATGCCAGAGGACATGGTTCTATAAGCAAGAACAATGGAGGATTGTGTTGATTTTATCTACCCCACATTCGACAATCCTGCTGAATTATTCTCCAAGAATTGTATCTTGATTCCGCTCAACGATATGATGAGAAACATCAATTATACATGTATCAGATGCTTCCCTGGAATCAGGGAGTACTTTTATTTTAATGCTGTGACTGAGGGAACGAATGCTACTCACTTTCCAACAGAATTCCTCGATTCAGTCGAGATCTCTGGATTACCACAACACAAATTGGAGTTGAAAAAAGGATCTCCAATCATTTTAATAAGAAACTTGGAACCCCCAAGGCTATGCAATGGAACGAGGATGATTGTGGAAGAGCTACACGATAATCTTATCGTTGCAAAAATCAACATTGGAGCCTTCAAAGATGAGATTGTTACGATTCCTCAGATAACGCTCAATTTGACAGAAGGCGAAGACATTCTTCTTAAGCGGAGTCAATTCCCGATTCAGTCAAGTTTTGGCATGACGATTCATAAAGCGCAAGGACAAACCATGGAGAATGTGTTGATATACCTCGAGAAACCGGTATTTCAGAATAGACAACTGAATGTGGCTCTCAGCCAAGGAAAGGTGAAGGAAAATGTCAAAGTATTCTTGAAGGATGAGAGATCAACCAAGAATGTTGTCATTAAACGCGTGCTTTATTGAATGATGACTCCTGAGGTAAATGCTCAAATTTTTTTCAAGTTAAAGTTTGACCACTAAATAATCTTAAAATGTCGTGTTGTTTTTTTTTTTTCATCAACCGCTGTCACAACGGGAACCCAATGGGTTCACGGGTCATCTAGTAACCCTTAAACGTGTAGGTCTTTCCTTTAGAGAAATTGCAAAGCAAGCCAAGGTATCAGTGAGTACAGTTTCCTTCACCATCAAAAGGCACTTGGAAACTTGGAAAAAGGCAAGTAAGGAAGTCTCAGTTTCAATTGTGAAGAGAAGACTTCGAGCTGCAGGTTTGCCATGTCGAGTGGCAGAAAGAAAGCCATTGCTAAGATGGCAAAATAAGAAAAAGAGGCTTTCCTGGGCCATGAAGCATCATCAGTGGACTCCTGAAAATTGGAAGGTCTTATGGGCCGACGAATTAAAATTTGAAATCTTCAGTTCATCACGCAGGGTTTTTGTATGCCGTTGAGTTGGCAAAAGGATGGTTCCTCAATGTGTGACACCAACTGTCAAATATGAAGGAGGAAGCATGATGATCTGGGGCTCTTTTGCTGGATCCAGAGTCAGTGACTTGCACAGTGACTGGCACCCTGAACCAAAAGGGCAACCACAGAATTTTACAGCACCATGCAATACCCTCTGGTCTATGCCTCGTTGGTCAGGGGTTCATCCTACAGCAAGATAATGACCCAAAACATACCTCCAGGCTATGTCAGAACTACCTTAGAAGAAAAGAACAAGACGGTAGGCTTCAAATCATGGAATGGCCAGCACAGTCTCCAGACTTAAACCCCATCGAGCTGGTTTGGGATGAACTGGACGGAAGGGTGAAAGCCAAGCAACCTACAAGTGCAACACATTTGTGGGAACTTCTGAAACAGTGTTGGGAAGAACTTTCCGAACAATATTTGATTTCCATTGTGGAAAGAATGCCACGAGTATGTTCGGCTGTTATATCTGCAAAAGGTGGCTACTTTGATGAGTCAAAAATTTAGATTAAATTTTGTTCAACAAAACGATTCCATGATTTCGGTTTTTTATCTGCAATTGTTTATTTGTTCTATGCTTTAATTCCAGAGTAAATTGAAACATTAAACAGCTTAAATTTCAGTAAAAACTGGAAAAATGGGGGTTCTAAAACTTTCGACTGGTAGTATATATATATATAAATATAACATACACACACCCTCATAAATTTACTTTAAATCATAGCTTTCTTAACAGAATAATATCAACTATGAAAGTCATAGTGATGATAAAGTCACAAGCAAAAAAAAATTCAATTCACAGGAACATGCCTTTCATACACATGTATTTTCGAGTCTTGGACCACCTCTGGTCTGAACGATGATGGCTATACAACTTGGGAACAATTTGACAAGATGCTGGGGAATATCTAGCGATATCTGATATTGCCCCCCCTCCCCCCCCCCAGGAAATCTGAGCATAAATGGATAAAAAGCCAACAGTTGTGAAAAGGTCTTAATCTAACTGGTATAACCAAACTATAATTCCCTGGAAACTATCACAAAGTCCACATCGTGTTCCTGAAACAATTCCTGTACCCCACAAAAATGATAGCTCAGATTGTTATTGAAATGTGTAAGAAGTACGGATGCAGGAACGTTGTCAGTTAACATTTGGATGCTTCTGAAACGTCACCTGGCTTTATGATGATGTGAGAGGTTTTAAACTGTCGTCTGAACATTCTCAAACTTCATCACCAGAAACCTGATCTCGAGGTACAATTCATTCAGTCACCTGTTTCATGATGTTTTAAAACCGAAACCATTTCATTGTTTTTACACCCATGATGCAAAACGACATTTGCACAAAATCAATTCTCAGTATTCATAGATATAATAGGACCTTTCTCGCAAGCACACCATATTATATTTGTCCCAACTACTAAATCTGGTAGTTAGCAAATCTCAGTGTGTTGTTGTCATGGTCATTGAAATCTTTCTACTATTAAACATATGAGTTGGAAGACTTTGCAGTTTCCAATCATGGGATTGATATGTTTGTGGTTCTCATAAGTGAAACATAGTTTGTGCCCAGAGTTCGCCTGCTTGCTCATAGATGTTTATGCTGCGGTTTGTCATAATTTTCAGCATGCATACAGTGAACATTGTCGCCTTCATCAGCTTAACCACTGTTTATAAGTTTCACTTTTGTAATGGCTTGTTTATGTTTGACCCCAAAGTACAAAATACCTGGTACAGCATAGGTCTTCAATACCCAGTATCAATGTCTACTATCAGGTCTTCAACACATCATGATATTCCTGCTTTATGCCAAGGCTTACTGTATTATATTCCATGACTATTATTCATGATAATGATGAATATTATAATTACCAGATGTTATATACCTTTCCAAAAGAGAAGGCCAATGTGTGCTGGTACCCTGGACAAATTCTAAATACCTGCACTGCTTTGGGCACTGCTAATCTATGGGGGCACTTCTTCGGTCATGTATCTGTGCCTGGGTGATGACGCAAACAGACCGAAATCATCCAGTGAATCATGGTGACGTGCATTTTCTAAACAAACTAACAATACTAATAATAAAAAAATATTATTCATGCTTTGCAAAATATAATGCACACATTAGAGCCAGTGGAAGAACTGCAGGGATTTTGACAAGTAATGATGTTCAAGTCAAGTGAAAGATGCTGTCCCTTCCAAATGGAAAAATGTTACCTTCATGGGACCCTCCCTAATGATGTTGCCAAGACGTGCGATGTTGTCATATTCCTGCAAGGCCGTGTGAAGGTAATGGTCACCGCGACGTTTCGCTGTTGCAGGTTCCCGGCCAAACGTGCCCTGCCATCAAGAATGCAAGCAAAGCCGATCAAAAAGAGAGAAGATGGTTTATAGAGTTTTATACTCAAGGTTTGAAAACCATTGGAGAATGTAGCATAGTTAAGATACAGTAGGGTTACATAACATAATGTAGTCCCAATTTCAGGAGTTGGGACTCAGCCAGGCATTTTTGAGTAACATTTAGCAGATACTTTTTCTTTTCAAAGCATTTTGGATGGCTGAACCAAATTTTCCTGTCTGCCAAGTTGAAAAATTGATGGTTAAGATTTTATAAGGAAAAATCCAAAATGGCTACCAAAATCTCGATTGAAGGCATACATTTCCACTGCAACTCCCTCAAAACACTTATGGGCACTTTTAATTTTGGCCTGATTCTTTATTGGAATTCCCAGTGACAATGAAGCAAGGTTTGACTATTATCCTGCAATAATTCAAAATGGCCACCTTAAAATAGCATATAAATCATCAATCTGAGATACAGTTGCTGCGTAATGTACTGTTTCCAGTAATAGAATAAAATCGAATATTTATTTCATAAAAATGATGAATTCACCATGGTTTGTAGATATTGTGATTACCTAACAATGTCCATGTGAATTGATTCATAAAAAATATTTTATTACAATAAATAATCACTTCAGCAAAACGATACCAAGATTTTTGACATTTTCACATTGACTGACACATTTTGTGCACGGCTGATACACAGACAGGGAATGTGACCAACAAAAGTATGTCAGGAGTTTTACAGGCATTTTTGATGCATATTTTAATAACACGAGCACATTACCCATCGGGTGATTGCGTCTCTCCCCTATAGTGACACACACACACACACACACACACACACACACACACACACACACACACACACACACACACACACACACACACACACACACACACACACACACACACACACACACACACACAATTTTTTCCCTTGATATTCATCATAGAATGAGGCACATGTATTGTATAACATGCATTACATGTTCATCAGAGCAACAAATATTGATGTTTGTACATGTATGCAATAAGACAATCGATCAAACACTCACATCCTACTTTATTGGAGTTATTACATTTCGAGGCAACAATATTTAGTTATTTCAGTGCGGTTTTGAGGCCAGAAAGCTACGCTGTTAATCTCACTTTTGATATGTGGTCAATGGATAAAAGCAGAAAGCAATTCATACAGAAAAGTATCAAATATGGCTTTTGGAGATGTATAGCACAGTATTATACATCTGAATACAGTAATTTAGTACACATAAAAAGTGGTCTCTTTTTTAAATTTGGAATGAATTATGTCTGTGAATCTTCTTTTCAATGTATGCAATGAAATGTAATTGGTCTTTATTTTGATTAATATTGCTTTTGATTACCTCTAAAACCTCCAATAAAGTAAAATGTATTTGTGGCATGCTGAATGTGCACATTTAGAGCAAAGTGATGTGCATGTAATTTGTCTTTTCGAGCCACTTTTTCCAAATTTGGGACTAGATTATTAGGGCATGAGAGTTGTTCTGGTCTAGTTTTTCTGTCACTCTATTGTGCATGGTTCTGCGTAACAGTGCTTTCCTTACATGTGTGACAGGCACAGGGCTTTCCCAACGATCAGTCATTGAACTTAGGTTCTCAGGCAGGTCATCATCATGCTCTGCTTGAAGGGTTAGCTCCATGTCTCGAAAATAAGGATCCAACCAAACGGGATTGGCACTGTTCAAGAAAGGAATGAGGCACTTGTAAAGAGCAGCCAAGACATGAGGGTTTTTTCTCCCCCCCCCCCCCAACAGGAAATTTGTTAATTCTCAATCCTTAAGTTTAATCGATGGAATGAATAATGGTACTGCACAATGACTGTGATTTAATAGAATCCCAACAGTCATGCTTTTATTCAAAAAATATTCTCACATTTCTACACCTACGAGTTGGTCTATGTTATGGCTCAGTCAGCAAGGCTTCTGCTGGATTTGGAATTTTCTCTGTTTGATGTCAGTTACACATTAAATGTTAATCTATTCTAATCGTTCTCACAATATTTTCCAGATAGCTTTCAGTGACCACAACCCCAACGATATCTGCAGAAACAGCACTCAAGGACATAAGGCAAATAGGTTATTGTGCCCTGTCTGAGTATTCCAAACGAGAGACGTGCAGGGGACTCGATTTAGGCATGTGCGTTGATCCTTGCTTTTTGAAGAATGCAAAGAGATGGTTGAAAAAAAAACGAAGGCAGATATACTCACCCTTCGACAGCATACTTGTTTGTGTTTGGAACGTTATCCAAAATTTCCATGAAGCCTTGGTTACCTTCAAGACACAATGCTTGCTTTAAAATGTTTGTTGTTCTTTTACTTTATTATTAAACTTCACTTTGAGCACAATTTATTCCATAAGTGTAATAAAGGATATTGAAAATGCACAATGCAGCTTGCAGTGGTGTTGTGAAAGTGACAAATTTCATTTTTCAGCCCAAATGCTAATGCACGCAAAGCATACAAGGATATATTAGAAAACTGGACACAGAAAGGAGACCATTTGGCCCATCATGCCTGTGCCATATCCACACCCCGAGTATGACCTCATCTGCATATCAAAATCCCACTATTAAAACGATACGAATTTCATATTTACATATGCAATTTAATCTGAAGGAAGGTAATATGGTCAGGGTAATAATACAAAATGCATCTTTAACGTCCTCAGCCTAAATGCAAATGGCCAGAGGATCCCCAGCCAGAGGAAGATGTGGTTTGAGATGCAACACCCCTTCCCCCCCTTACCAGCACCAAGGGGGCAGTTTTACTCTGAGTCGACATGAGAGGGCAAAATCCTTCAGCAGACAGCTTATAAGTGAGCACACAAGCAATTCCTTCACAATAATCTTTATTGTATTTGCTTCTATTTCGTTTAGAAGGTAAATCTTAAAAGTTCAATCTTGTACAAAATGCCTACTATAGTATTCCCGTTTGGAAATCCATTATAATCTATTTTTGTTTTCTTTTTTGAAATGTATCACTCAAAAATGACAATCAATTATCCAATATGGAATTGTTATTTTAAAACTGCTTGCAATTTAGAATACAAACATAAAAGTTCTTCAGCCAGTTTCGAGCAGGCCTATATGGCTTACCTTTTGGACTCGAGAGTATCCCGAGTTGCTGCCAAAGGTGGTCTTGACAGCTGAATGATAAATCCCACAAGGCAGTAGCACAAATACAGTGACCCAACAACAGGTACCCCATGCCAACTGACCTGGTTTTGCCATTGTTAGGCCAAAAACTGAAACGGTCAATAAATTCATGTTTCTGGCTGCAGTTGTCATCACGCATATTCGTGGCAGAGCAGGATATGTCGTAAATACACCCTTGAATGTTATTCCATGTTCTCATCTTTCCTAACACAAGTGTATTTTGCAGGTCCAAGTTTTACCATTCCCATGTGATTATCTTATTCGAAGGATGATCAATGACTTTGAGGCATAAATGAACAGCTGTTTCATCCATCACTACCAGTCTGGTGCAAAAACATTTTGTTGGTGTACCTGTCTCGTACATGTACATGAGTACCTGTCTCGATCTGGCTTTGGCTCAATTCTGTCTGATGCTGTTTTTTTTTTTGTATACCTTGTCGAGGCTCGTATGAGAGCTAAGACACAGCACACAGCAAGGGGGGCATGGGACAAGGGGGGCATGAGACAAGAGGGGCGGGAGTGGGAACAGAGACATTAGGAGATCTGTGGAAGGGAGAGGGATGGGGCGGGGAACATGGTGAATACATGATGGACATTACGGGGACTTTCAGGAAGGAAAGCAGGGAATTTGAAGGAGGTGGGCTTGGGGTGGATTGACGGGGGTATAAAAGATCGAGGATTTGGATGGGGGATGATAAGAGGTGGTGGCGAACAACAGTTTTGAAGGCCTGGAGGGAAGAATGGGATTGAACAGAGTGTGGGAGTTTATTCCAAAGTCGGGGAAAAAAGAGGAATGAAAGAGTGAAGGTGGGCAGTGATTCGTGATTTTGGTAGTTTTACCAGAATGGGGTTGTTGGCAGACCTTGAGCACCCTGCGGAAATGTGGTGGGGACAAATCGCAGAGAGAGCAGGGAGGGGGGGGCGAGACTGGAGAGGGGACGATAGAAGACAGAAAGACCACTGACCTGCCTGTGGTGAGAGAGTGAGAGGCCCAAAGACTCAGCCTCATTGGGGGAGATGCCAATGATCCGAAATGCCCTGGTTTCCACAGCATGAAGCCGAGAAAGGTGCGAGGCAGGAACACCAGCCCAGAGGGGAGATCAGCACTCCATCAGGCTGCAGACGAAAGCCTTGTAAGTGGTCAGGAGCTCTGGTGGGCCAAGGAAGGACTTTGCATGATGGAGGATTCCCAGTCGGAGACTGGCTTAGTGAGACCAAGAAGCTTGAAAGAAAGGACTTCTTCCATAGGATTGTTGAGAAAGTGGATTGGGGGGGGGGGGTTCTAATCGGTCCTTTCAGAGAGACATAGTGAGAGTGTGAGATTTGTCCGGATTGAAAGACATGTTCCACTTTTGGACCAGTTTGTGATTTTTACCCAGATCTGCAGTGAGTAAAGAAGCTGCTGCTTGTCGGTCTGAGGGATGACCAATGGTAAGGCAGAGGGTGGAGTCATCAGCAAAGAGAAATAGAGGATTTTCCAGAGAGTCGGAGAGATCATTGATGAAAACCAGAAAAAGAACAGGGCCCAGAACGCTACCTTGAGGAACTCTAACCTGGACAGGAAGTCTGTGAGCCATGAGTGGAGATGGCCTTGGCTACCATAGGAAGAGAGTTTGGTGAGCAGGGCAGGGTGCCAGACCGTGTCAAAAGCACACAATGTGTCTAGTGATATGGCTCTGATTTCATGTCTGGCATTGAGGACCTCCATCCATTGTTGGGAGAGTCGAAGCAGCATATCCAAGGTGGAGTGACCTGTCATGAAACCAAATTGGTGATTGAAAATCAGTCCATTGGAGAAGAGGAAGAATTTAATGTCTGAAGTGATGATGGATTCCATAACCTTGCTGATGATTGGGAGAAGGCTGATTGGTCTGTAGTTGCAGGGATCTGTTTTTGCACCTTTTTATGCAGGGCAGTAATGTTTACTGATTTCCAAGCAGATGGCAGATGACCGTGAGCAAATGAGAGGGTGAATAAAACAGAGAGAGGGTGAGCAAGAGCAGAAGAGCAGACTTTAAGGACACGTGGGCTGATGCCGTCTGGACCGGTTGCAGAATTTGACTCGAGGTTTGACAGCAACTTCTCCACCTTGTTCTCAGGTCGACAATCATCAAGAGAATGCTTTCAGTGTTAGGCCACAGAGTTACTGATCGACCCTCATGTTTGCAAGCTATGAAGTGCACATAAAAATGTTTCTTCATGGCCACAGAAATGCCACCAACACCATAACAAAACTATGGGATGTCAGGACATGCAATTTGCAGAGCAAGGATACCAATCTCTCCTTTGGAGCTTGACTCTAATAATCTCCAAATGGTTTAGGGTTTATGAATCGGAAGGTACCCTGCATCCAATTCGACATCTACAAGGTGTTGGGGCAGGCTTTTAGCTTGCAGGATTCTCAGGTCTACACTCATCATGAGGATGCTCCACAAAGGGCAAAATTGTTAGGGCGGTCAATTTGGATAACTTTTGGGTCACTGTGTTTGTGCTAATGCCTTCTGGGATTTGTTTTAAGCTGTTAAAACTGCATCTGGTTACATAACTCTTGCCTACTATGGAGTCCAAATGCAGGACTTATAGGTGTGCTCTTAGCTGGCATAATAGTGTGTGTGTGTGTGTGTGTGTGTGTGTGTGTGTGTGTGTGTGTGTGTGTGTGTGTGTGTGTGTGTGTGTGTGTGTGTGTGTGTGTGTGTGTGTGTGTGTGTGTGTGTGTGTCATTGGTTGTTATCAACATATGCCGGTTTCAGAAGGTGGAACGGAGTCCTCCCAGGTCTCAAAGTACCCACCTCCATTTCAGCAAGGGATCACAATTCATGGACCAAGTTGTGAAGTTTTCTTATTCTCAAAGTTTTGTTCCAAGGGCTTTTTTTTTCTGGATCCTAACTAAGCCTCGGGCAGCTTCCAACTGCAGTTTGTTTGTATTATTATTATTCCCAGCGACGGTGTTTAAGATCTCTGTAAGGTTCTTTTTTATCATTCCCGTTGCTTCAATGATCACTGGTACAATTTTGGCGCTCTTCAGCTTCCCGGCTCTTTTCACTTCATTTTTAAGATCTTGGTATTTGATTATTTTCTCGATGTCTGCGTTTAGGCCAAAATCGCTGGGTACCGACACCTCAATTAAAAATGGCTTATTTTCCTTTTTGTACCTCAGTGCGATGTCTGGTCACAATTCTTTGTTTTATATGTTCATGCTCGATGGGATCATCAAGTCATGCGTGAGCGTTACTTCCTTGTTTTCAGTGATTGCTTTTGGTTCATGTTTCCATGAGTTTTCTGAAACTGGGATATTGAGGATTTTGCAGATGTGCCAGTGGATTACTCTACATACCTTGTTGTGCCTTTGGGTGTACAGCTGCTCTGACATGTTTTTAAGATTTCAATAGCAGGTAGCTCGTACTTTGTTTCTGTGTTGCAGAACCTACACTTGTCCGTCTGGCTCAGTCCCGTCATCTTTTTAAATCCATTAGTGTAGTGTCCTTGATCTTGCGCATTCATTACGATTCATTCTATATCCCAGTTGAACTGACACCTCTTCTTAGCCATTCCAACGAGCCTTCTTGGTCTATCCACAATCTGTTTAATTTTGTTTTTTTGTATTCTCCTGCTCTTTTGTCATTCTCCAGTTGTTGGTGTATATTTGTTGATATTTCTTTTTATATTTTTCTTTTGTCTTTTTTGCAATTGTTGGGGCTGTATTTGTTGCTGTTTCATTTTCCTGTGTGGCATCTTCTATTCGCACCTGTTTTTGGAAATTATTTGCAAGGTGAGTTTGGGATACATTTTTAGGTTTGTTGTCTTCATGAAGTGTGTGTGTGTGTGTGTGTGTGTGTGTGTGTGTGTGTGTGTGTGTGTGTGTGTGTGTGTGTGTGTGTGTGTGTGTGTGTGTGTGTGTGTGTGTGTGTCTGTGTGAGATAACAATAAACAAGTACAAAAAGGTCCAATATGTGAAGAAGGTAAGGAAGCTCACCAAGTGATCCTGCCATAATGGCCCTGAGCTTTCTTTTATGACTGAGGGAAAGAGTAAAAGTGCAGTGTTAGGATTCCTGTCCTTCAGCTTTTGCATGCACATGTGCTGAGTTGAGCACTTCAGCCACTTAGTAACTACGCAAATTCATTAAGGTTGTGTACTGAGTTTCCATTTGCTTTGAGAGCCCTGCAGTTGCAAATGTAGTTTTTCATGCATCGTCAGGAAATGTGGCCTCTGATTTAACACTGGTATTGGTTACCATTGACATGGAATGTTAAATTTTCCGTTGCAAAAATAGAAATTAGGGGAAAGCTTTGGCTGGTGAAGGGTTGTGTGAGATGGTCTTTAAAAGTGAATACAGACTTACTCTGCACAAATATCGATATAAAAATAACAATAACAAACAAAAGGAGAATTAATTATAATTCCTTTCCAAATTGAATAGTTTGAGCTGCTCATTATTTGCCAGCAAAAAAAAGCGAGTGTAAATACAGCATTGCATGAGGACGAATGATAGGTTGTTGTCATGAAATGGTTGATGATGTGAGCTTAATGAAGTCACAATAAAACAGGGTCTGGCAGGGATGTCCTGGAGGTACACACAACACTCGCCTCTCAGTTGTCTCGCTTGGGTTTGAATTGAATTTTGGTTTGAATTGGACCTAGCTACAAACTTTCATCCTGATGTTTCACAGGCAAAGTGATTCATCAATGTGTGTGCCGTCCTTGGATGGCCATTAAACTGGGTGTCCCGTCTGCCGGCATTAGTTGATGGACGTTAAAGATCCCACAGTGTCTTTCGTGAAGGGGAGGTGAGCTATTGCTGACACCTTGAACAAATTACAAATTCCTGTCCTGATTTCCTGAGTTGGAGTGGCGACCCGACCAGGATTGTAGCCTAGTAACTGCTTTGGCAGCAACAAGACTCTGCTTCGGACGTGGTACACGATAATGATGATGATGATGTTGATAAAACAAAGTGCAATGATTGTCCTAATACAATCAGATGATGATTTTATTGCTAATCAACAATAAGTGTGAATATTGACAAAGATACTGCAAAAGATTTGCTGATGAAACGAAATGCAAATTTAATGAATGCTATATTTCCTCATTATTAGGTCTCGAGCAGAAAAGCATTGATACTCACATGGTTCTGGAGTACCACATAATGACTGCAAACAGGACAAGCAGGAGGACCATGAGCACTGCCAGAATAATAATAGCCATCTGCAGAGAAAACACTCGTTAGAATTTTTCAGTTTCACATGGCCCTTATTCGTAATTAATTACTAATTGATAAATAAAACTAACTATATCATGATGCAGACTACATTCTAAAGTCGGCGGAGTGGTATTGTGCTTATACACTGCCTGCATGTTTTTAATCCCCCCCCCCCCCCCCCGGGAGTGATTGAGTAATATGTATTATGAAGATTGTAAGTTGAGGTTGCAGTGATTTGTCAGCAAGACAAATGTAATTATCATAGTGTTTACACAAGTGCCTGTTATTAAAAAGATTGCTTTACACAGGTTTATTATAACATCTCCGACCTCCGTGTTCAGGCCTCGAATGAGTATGTTGCTTAAACACTGCCTGGGTTTTCCCCAGGAGCAATCCAGTAATATGTTTCATGAAGATTGTATGTTGAGGTTGTAATGATTTGTTGTCAACAACACAAATTTAATTATCAGAATACCTGCATTTCATTGACTTTCTCTGGGCAACGCCGGGTACTTCAACTAATACTACATACCAAAGTCAGCGGAGTATCTTTCGAGCTGTACCGTTTTCTACAGGTTATGGGAACTGCCCACTTCATATTTGCATACCAGTGTCTTACTCCTTCATTTTTGGTTTATGTAATTGCTGAGATAAATAATCAGCCTTAAAGCGCTTACAAACACAAAGCATAACTAGAAAGTTCATAAAACACATTACCCCACGCAGTGTTCAGGTATATGCTTCAATGGAAATAAAATAATGATTTTAAAGTTAGTTTAAAAAAAAAATCCAGAAGTTTAGCACTACTGAAGCAGTCTTATACGTGACCCTTTTCACCACATTCTTTAACATGTCCAAGTACTGTACTGCAAAACTGGAGATTCTTGAAAGTGACGAGAAGGCAATTTGTGTTCTACAGTGTTCAAGTATATAATTCAATTTAAAGAAAACTAGTGCATGCCCGTACATGCGTGGCTGTGCGTGCAAAAAAAAACAACAAAAAAACAATCAAAAACCACACAGTCCATTCCTTCGCTCTCGTAAACAATGACTGGTTGGGGCATTGTTTATCCATAAATGTGCATAAGAAATTATTAGAATACAGTAAGTCATCACTATCCGGAAGTCCGTACGTTGTAACCCGTAATGGGGAACGCGCTCTAACTTGGCCATAATTTGGGAACCACTTGTCCGATTCATTTCAAACCTTTTTAAAGGCAAACAAACAGAGTTTGCTGGAATTATAGATGGAAGATAGATACTGTGGGTGCAAAACGCCAAGCAACGTGTCCTGTCATTGGTAACTAAGGCGCCCCTTCCCCATCGGCCACGCTTACGCAGCAACGTGTCCTGTCATTGGTTTGGTAAATAAATGGCCATAACTTGGGAACCACTTGTCCGATTAATATCAAACCTTGAAAAGGCACATACTCAGGTCCCCAGCAATATAACTAGCAAGTTTCAATTAGATCGGACCAGTGGTTGTCGAGAAAGAGCGGTCACAGACAGACAGACAGACACACAGAGATTGCTGGAATTATAGATAGATAAATATTATAAAGATCATACAAGTAAATTAATTCCGGAAGTTTACTGCCATTGACACAGTGTCTATTACATCACCCTATCTAACACGTTGCATTCGTTATTTGTGCCTGTTGTTTGTGTCCTTTATGACATCATTAAAAACAGCAAGTTTCCTGTTTGGAATGATTTTCAATTTTATTTGACTTCCAGGCAGGCAGGCAGAGTACAAATATTACCTTACTCCTCTCTGCGCATGTACGATCGGAATGAATTCAAAACCAAAATACAATAAAACGGCAAACTTGTCTTCCTATTCATGTTCAAAATATAACATTCATTTTAAATAATATAAGTTGTTCCTCGATCATAAACTGATAAGCAGATGGACGGATGGACAGACAGATACAAACAAATTGCTCAACCCCACTTTTCTCTTCGCGTGCATGGGGTAATTACTCATTTTCAGAAGGTGATCCCTGATATGCCTGGTGTTGGCTTAATGATTAGGGTGGTAGGCTTGGGATCCTAGGATCCCAAGTTCAAATCCCACTCGGAGTTCAGATCCCACTCGGCTGTGGAATTAATACCAGGTGGGGTTGACTGTGCCTGTCATCCTTCCGAGGTCAGCAAAATGAGTGGCAGCTTGCTGGTATCCTGTGTTGGAGTGGCGACCTGTCCAGGATTGTGCCGAATAGCGAAGGAGACTGCTTGGCAACACCAATGCTCTGCACAGAGTATGGTCCCAATGGATGGATGGATGGCTACCTGATATGTATGTTATGGTATGTTATGGTATGTTATGGTGAAATGAATTAAAAATATATGACGAGCATGTTCAGCATGTGCAATTATTGCCATTCGTTTTTGAACATGGCAAAGGATCATACTAACCTGGAGTACATTGATGTTATGGAATAAATATCTCAGTATCCTGAATCGGGTTCTCCACTCTGTAACAATTATTATCTGTAAAATGGTTTTTATACATCATGATGTGTGATTATTTGTTTCTAAACATATTTCTAGGTTAATTCACAGAACTGCTGCTGTATGCATCATGTATCTGTGAAATGCATGGAATAAATTGCATACAATTGATAACTATTGTTACAATGTACTGCAAGAATGAACTGAATATATGAATCGATAGTGATACATATTTGAAGAAAATCAAAAAGTGATGCCGATCTGATATGTTTTGCATCTGAACTTGTTGTTCAGAGTATGCAACCCCAAAGTGGACACCACCAGTCCTGACCATATTGAATAGGCATATTTCTACTCTTTGGACATCAATAAATCATCAAAACCATTCATACTTTGTGCGAAAATATCCATGAAAGTAAATTAATTTCTTTTTTATGGAAACAGTCGAAGCTGGTAGAAGAGCTGGAACACAGAATGGATTAGGACGCAAAATAACAAAAGGAACAGCAGAAAGAGAAGGTGTAAATGCCAACAGCAGGGCAGTGGGAGAAAATAAAGGGGAGAGGGACAAACAAGGGACGTGCAAGTAAGATTGAGAAGGGGAGAATGCAAGGGGAGGATAAGATGGATACAGAAGCAAAATTGAGGGGGAGGGGGGTTAACTAGTGGAGAAAATATCATGGCTTTGGATGGGGGATGATCTAAGATTGTCGTGAACAGCTGTCTTGAAGATCTGGAAGGAAGAATGAGCAATAGGGGTGGGAGAGAGAGAAGGGGATAGGGTGGGGGAGAGAGAGGGGGATAGGGTGGGAGAGAGAGGGGTGGGATAGGGGTGAGGGAGTGTGGAGTGAAGGGAGGGAGAGGAGGAGAGAGGGAGAGGAGGAGGGGCATTCCAGCAGATGTGACGCCAGCTGAACATCCATCCGAAGGACGGCACACACATTAATGAATCATCCTGCCTGTGAAACACCGGGATGACAGTTTATAACTGAGTCGGGATTCAAACCCAGGCTAGACAGCGAAGAGCAAGCATGCGTACTTCTCAGCTATCCTGTCACGATCTGGAAATTCATCGCATTATGAAAACTGAATTGATCCGAGCAGCACTGCAAAAAACCCCCAATAATAATAATAATAATAATAATAATAATAATAATAATTTGGCCAATTGGCACATTCCTTGATACTCTTCTCCTCGACCTCCGGAGAGTTGTATGGTGGAGGAGGATAGCGTGAGAGAAGGGAAGGGAAGGGAAGGGAAGGCTGAAGGCAGTGCGAGGGGTGGGGGG
>NC_140965.1:78237606-78255106 GCF_056783735.1 Eptatretus burgeri
CAAAGAATTATGCATCTCAAGTTGAAAACCATAATGTTTACTTGTTATTTTGAGTGGATGTTTTATCTTTCATAAGTTACGAATATGCAAATGATGTCTATTCATGAATTTTATATTTTGAACATATAACAGGCAAAAAAAATTAAAATATCATGGAGATAGAAAAATAGAGAAAAAGTCATGTGAGAAGAATTTGAAATCCCCAGCGGTTGCGAAAAATGTCGAGGGAAGGGGGGGGGCTCCCAGCCCCTCCCCACCCCCCATCCAGTGCAGTTAGAGTTAAAAGACCTGTAACTTTGTTCGCAAGACAGAACTGAATAAAAGAAGAAAAAAAATTAAGTACTTATTTAAAAATTATTATGGCACTCTTAAAAACAAAAACTACTGGGTTGGGTTAGGGATGGGTTAGAGATGGGTAAGGGATGGGTAAGGGTTGGGGTTGGGTTAGGGTTCAGTTATGGATGGGTTATGGATGGGTTAGAGATGGATTGGGGTTTTTAATGTGAGGGTGCGGATTGAGGTTTTGAATGTGAAGGTTAGGGGTTTGAATATCAGGGTTCAGGATGGGGTTTGAATATCAGTGTTTGGGATGGGTTAAAGTTGGATTGGGGGTTTTGAATGTGAAGGTTAGGGTTTGAATGTCAGGGTTCGGGATGGGGTAAAGTTGGATTGGGGGTTTTGAGTGTGAGGGTTAGGGTTGGGGTTTTGAATGTGAAGGTTAGGGTTTGAATGTCATGGTTGGGGATGGGTTAGGGGTGGGGTTTGAATGTCATGGGTTAGGGATGGGGTTTGAATATCAGGGTAAGGGAAGGGTTAAGGATGGGGTTTGAATGTCAGGGTAAGGGAAGGGTTAGGGATGGGGTTTGAATGTCAGTGTTAGGGATGGGTTTGAATATCAGGGTAAGGGAAGGGTTAGGGATGGGGTTTGAATGTCAGGGTAAAGGAAGGGTTTGGGATGGGGTTTGAATGTCAGTGTTAGGGATGGGGTTTGAATATCAGGGTAAGGGAAGGGTTAGGGATGGGGTTTGAATGTCAGTGTTAGGGATGGGGTTTGAATGTCAGGGTAAGGGAAGGGTTAGGGATGGGGTTTGAATGTCAGTGTTAGGGATGGGGTTTGAATATCAGGGTCAGGGATGGGTTAGGGATGGGGTTTGAATATCAGGGTAAGGGAAGGGTTAGGGATGGGGTTTGAATGTCAGGGTAAGGGAAGGGTTAGGGATGGGGTTTGAATATCAGGCTAAGGGAAGGGTTAGGGATGGGGTTTGAATGTCAGTGTTAGGGATGGATTAGGGATGGGGTTTGAATATCAGGGTAACGGAAGGGTTAGGCATGGGGTTTGAATGCCAGGATAAGGGAAGGGTTAGGGTTGGGGTTTGAATGTCAGTGTTAGGGATGGGTTAGGGATGGGTTAGGGATGGGGTTTGAATGTCATGGTAAGGGAAGGGTTAGGGATGGAGTTTGAATGTCAGTGTTAGGGATGGGTTAGGGATGGGGTTTGAATGTCAGGGTAAGGGAAGGGTTAGGGATGGGGTTTGAATGTCAGTGTTAGGGATGGTTAGGGATGGGGTTTGAATATCAGGGTAAGGGAAGGGTTAGGGATGGGGTTTGAACGTCAGTGTTCGGGATGGGGTTGAAATGTGAGGGATAGGGTTGAGTTCGTGTTAGGGTTGGGTTTCAGTTATAATAACCTTTATTCCAGCATATGACCCCTGTTGTATTATCCCGCGCTTGGTCCTCAAGTGCTCACAGCAGTGTATTCACCCTCTCTCTTTCCTCCCTCTTCTCCCTTTCCTTTTTCTCTCTCTCCCCTCTTTCATTTTCCTCACTTTCCTTTTTTCTCTTCCTCATCTTCCTCTTTAACTTCTTCCTCCTCAACAACAATCCTTACACTTCTTGAAACAGTTTCATCCCACAGAATATCAAACATATATTTATCTTCATTTCGAGATATTCTTGCATCCATAATTTTTTTTTTCATCACAGGAAACAACAAGATTTGTTCTGAATTTCCAAAAGTTTTCTATATTTTATCACTTTTAAGAACTCGATTTTACCTCCACCACCGAAGATGAAGGTGGTTATGTTTTCAACCCTCCTGTTTGTTTGTCTGTTACTTGCAAAATCGAAGATTCTTCAAGTATATTGGTTAGTCGATTTTGTTATTCTGTCTGTCTGTTTATCTGTCTATCTGTCTGTCTGTCTGGCTGTTTGTCGCCTACAGGTCACAATTTTAAAGCGATCTTCACGAAACTTCACCACATGATAGAGTTTGTCATAAGGAAGAAGCCGATTGTTTTTAGGTCAAAAGGTCAAAATAGGCCAAAGGTCAACAACTGAGATGAGATTTCTAAAATCCTCAATTTTCATCTGATTGACTTAAAATTTGAAGAGGATTTATATTTCAGGTCACTGAATTCAACCACTAAATATTTTTGAGGTCCACATTGGCCAAAAGGGCAACATAGGCCCAAGGTCAACAACTAAGGCGTTATTTCTAAAATCCTCAGTTTTTATCTCAGTGACTTGAAATTTGAACAGAATTTTCAGATCAGTTCAATGAATTCAACCACCAATTATTTTCGAGGTTTAATACCACCAACCACCAAAATTCAATAATTCAACCACCAAAAAAAAACTTTATTTTTGAGGCATATAGGCCAAAAGGACAACATAAGCCAACCTTCCAAAATTGTCAATTTTCATCCAATTGACTTGAAATCTGAAGAGGAGTTGCATATTTGGTGAATGAATTCAACCACCAATTATTTTAGAAGTCAAATATGTTCTATTGATTTTGCAAGTATCGTGCTCCGCATGAAGTCATCTTCTTGTTTGTCTGTCTGTTGCCTGCAGGTCACAATTCTAAACCGATTGTCATGAAACTTTACCGAGTTGTAGAGGTAGTCTCAACTGAGAAGCGTATTGATTTTGAGGTCAAAGGTCAAAGGTCATCTTGAGGTCAAATTTCTGAAATCGCCATTTTTCATCCGATTGACTTGAAATTTGAACAGCATTTGCACATTACATCACTGAATTGGGGAACCAACTATGTTTGAGGTCACAAGGTCAAAGGTCAACTTGAGGTCAAACTTCTAAAATCATCAAATTTTATTTGAAAAATTGTCACTTTTCATCCTATTAACTTGAAAGTTGATTTGCATAGTGCATGCAGCATTTGCATAGTGCATCACTGAATTGTGAGAGCAACAATTTTTGAGGCCAAAAGGTCAAAGTTCAACTGAAGGTCAAACTTCTAAAATCATCACTTTCAATCTGAAAAAATAATCAATATCCGATTGACCTGAACTTTGATTAATATTGTGAATTTTAATCTTAATAAAATGGACAAATTGATGTATCCATGGCAATCTTTGGAGAGGGAGGTGGATTTTGCAAGTATCGTGCTCTGCACGACATCTTTTTCTTGTTTATTTGTTTGTCTGTTTGTTCCCAGAAAGCCTTCTCAGAAGAGTGGAGGCTGTTATAGCAGCAAAGGGTGGGGGTTGGGGGGGGGACCAACTCCATATTAATGTCCATGATTTTGGAATGAGATGTTGGACGAGCAGGTGTCCACATACTTTTGGCCATGTAGCGTATGTTCTTCCCATCGGTGTTCAGAAGCACCAAAACCAGATAGGGCCTTATTCTTCATTGCACAGTCCACGAGCCACTGGCGGCCCCTGATGGCCCTAAGTGCAGCCCCGACACATGGCCGATTATTATACACAAATGTGAAAAACCCCATCATAATCCACTATAAATGCTATCAAATTGACCAAATAGTTTCAAATGAGTGTTCCAACGCAAAGCATAAAAGTAACATCACTACATCAGTAGTTAGCAGTATGCAAACAATTATGCTTGCAGCTCAGTAATCACAACAAAAAAGGGTACGTGGAGGCAGGGCCTAAGAGAAGCCATTTTGGAGTCCCACAGGCGGTGTGGCAGCTCTCATATTGATGTCTTATCGGCAAAAGTGGCCCCCTTCTAAAAAATAGTGAAGATCAGTGAGATAGGGTGACTCCCTCCAACTCTTTTTTTTTTGTACAGATGCCCCGGCCTTCTCTCAGGTACTTTCCCAAGTATTTTCGATTTATTTTAGAAGCTTTGTGAGCCATTTCAGGTAACAATCATGATTGTACATGCATGATCAAAGTTCACATGCCCCGAACATCACTGCTTCTTGGGGTTTCTGCGCTTGCGCACCAAGCATTCTGGGGTGGATTATGATATTTCGAAAGACCCGTATTACCAACCGCAATGGGCTCAACAGTTTCTCTGTGAGCCAACGATGTTAGGCTGACTCTGGCTATACACCCTGACAGCTGAAGTGACACTTAGCAAGGTTTGGTCCAGCATCATTGGCTACCTTGGTTACAACCTGTGCTCAAACTGTAGACAACAGAGAAAACAGATTGTCATTCCAATGGTGTGACTCACCATGTATTAATTGCATTTTGGAAGGGATGAGATTTGTTTCGATGAACCATTGTCAAAGTCATATCTTTGAACCATCTGAGGCATACCCAGCCAACCTAAATGTGTTACTTGAGCCTTCATCAAATGGGAAGCTTTTGAAAAAGACCAACAAACACAAAAATATCTCAAATGATAAATACAAGTAAAAGAAAGTCTCCTCCTCCTTCATATGCTGCACAAGGCTGAAGGTAGATTCATTGGCTGAGGGCACAGCTGTGCCACTGATTCAATGCCCCTATTACCAGTACACTGGTACTTATTTCACCGACCTCAGAAGGATGACAGGCTGAGTCAACCCTACCTGGTGTTCATTCAACAGCAGACAAGGGTTCAAACTCAGGAACCTAAAGTCTCAAGCCAGCCACCCTAACCGCTAAGCCAACACCAGGCATAAAGGAAAGCCAAAGAGGTTGGAATAAAAGTTAAACATTACCAAATGTAAAACAAATCGACATCAGTTTGCGTAAATCCGGGTTTGGGAAGTTGACCAGTTGTAAAATGTCTGCTGCTTTATGTAAGACCTTGGTTTATATAATGTATGTAACTGAAGGTTACAGGTTTAACCTCTAGCCAGTCAACATGGTGGGATTTTAAGTTGGCAAACAATTTTTTTTTTGTTTAATCACTGCAAAGGCGAGAGTACGCAGATAGTAGACATTACATATTAAGGTTGACTATATCATCTCAGACAGCATGGTCATTGTTGATGAAAAGGTATAAAGTACTTGTATCTCATATACAACTATCTTACACAATATAACTACTTGTTATAATGAAGGAAAACAAAAACAGAGGGATTCCAGAATGTCATAGAGTGTTTGTGGGGATGTAACGGGTAACACCACCACTTCAATCTGAGCTCGCCCTTTTGAAGTTGTGCAAAAGGAAGTCTGCAGCAAGGAGAGAGAATACTCTCTCTAACCATCTTGAGTAATTATTCAGTTTGGCATGCAATGCCAGGAGATTCTGTGGTTATCCAGCCAGAGGGCAGTGCATTTATAACAAAGATCACCAATGTTGAAGGTAAGGGTTAGAAAGACAAGTTTAGAACTATGGGGATAGGATCATGCCCTCAACTCATGGGAGGTCTAATGATGGAAAATAATTAGATTGCATTGAGAAATGAAAGGACAATATGGACATTGGTACAGTGCTCCTCCTTGTGGTAAACTAGTGTGTTATGAGATGGGGCTCTGCCACATTCCTCCATACAGTAATGTTGCACGTCTATATTTAGAGAGAAATCAAACTCTGCCACACATTTCAAGCAAGGCTTTCCAATAATCTTCATTGAAATTTCACTGCAACAGTACTATTATGGACCTAGAATGTTGGAGCAAGTGACTTGATGTTTGCTGAAGTTGTTTTGACAACATTTTGCTTCATGTTGATTGAACAATTGTCTTTTGCAATTCAGATTATTGGAGCCGTTTTTGTGCATATGTACTGTTCTTGTCCATGTCATCCATCACAGCGGGCAAAAAGTACTATGTATTGCTCTCCTTTGCACGCACGCACACTACATTCTCACAAAATTTTGCAGTGAAATTTAAAATGACCCATCAAGACCCCTCATGAACTGAATTATATCCACAGATTAGAGAATTACTCCAAGGGTTTCTTTTTATTATTAACGGATATTTCAGATGTGTTGCAGGTCTTTGATTAAACTTCTCTCATTGTAAAGCATTACACCTGTAACCATTTTGTATAATCACAGTTCATTTTCTAACTCCTTCCTTCTTTCACTTTTCTTGATCGTTTCATCAGCAGATGCAAGGATTATTTTTCAATGACATCTCACTTTAAAAATCTGCAGTGAACATCACGACTGAACATAGTTAACAGAATGGATTTTATGAGTTAGGAATTTGTTACCTCCACCACCGAAGGTGGAAGGAGGTTATGTTTTCACCCCTCTCTGTTTGTTACTTGCAAAAATGGAAGATTTTTCAAGTACATTGGTTGGTTGCGTGTGTTATTCTTTCTGTTTGGCTGTTTGTTTATATGTCAATCACCTACAGGTCACAATTTAAAACTGATCTTCATGAAACTTCACCACATGGTAGAGTTTGTCAGAAGCAAGAAGCCTATCGATTTTGAAGTCAAAAGGTCAACATAGGCAAAAGGGCAAACATCTTAGGTCAAACTTCTAAAGTCCTCAATTTTCATCTGATTGACTTGAAATTTGAAGAGGATTTGCATATCAGGTCACTGAATTCAACTAGCCAATTATTTTTGAGATCAACATGGACCAAAAGGTCAACATAGGCCAGAATTCTAAAATCGTCAATTTTCATCCTATTGACGAAATTTGAAGAGGTCATCTCGTCAGTGAATTCAACCATCAATTATTTTAAGGTCAAATTTGTTGTTGGCATTTCACAAGTATCGTGCTCTGCACGACATCTTCTTGTTTTTTGTTTGTCTGTGAGCAAGATACTTAAAAAGTTATGGACGGATTCAGACGAAACTTGGTGGACAAGTTGGGTGTGTGACAAGGACGAATTTGTTAGATTTTCGTGAATAGACAAGGACGAACAGATCCAGATACTAGAATTTTCAATTTTTAAATTGATTCTTCATAAATGAGAGATGGGGACAAAAGCGATATATAGCATGATATTTCAAAAAGTTGTGGATGGGTTATGACAAAACTTGGTGGATGAGTTGAGTAGGTGACAAGAACAAGGTGATTAGATTTGGGTTGAGGTCCAGATGTGGCTTATCAGTGGGATCCAAGACATAAACTGTTCAGCCTGGTGGAGGAATGTGCTCTACTGAGTGCCGTTTTAGTTTGTTCTTGATCCCACTGAACAAATTTCGTTCAAACATTCACTGGGTTCGTTTTACACTTTTAGGTTTGCTGTTCTTAATGCCTGTAGGTGAACGACTATGACGCTTGTAAATGTACAACTACATTCACATATTAAACTTGTAAAATAATGTCATTGGATGTTATTGGCTATTAGATTCGAAGAAAGTAATTCAGTTTCAAAGAAATAGACGAAATAATTTCTATGTGATATACTACCAAACTCATTTTCTACTTTTGTTCCATTTTTTTTTAAACCTTACAAACATCCTATCTTTATGCAAAACGATCCACAAATTTAAAAAAAACAGACACATCTGATAAACTTTGTGCCAGTTAAGTGGTTATGGTTATGTTGTTGGGGTACAGGTATGGCTTAACATCATTGTGACAATGTTTGAATATTTTCACCTGTAGGCTGCTGATGTTGTCATCGGCCGGTGACAGGGCTGCAGGCTGGACATCAAGCACGTTGTATGTCCTAAATAGGCTTTTCAGCTGCTCCTTATTTTTATCAATCATTGCTATGACCCTTGGAGAATAAAATTGACAGAATTCATGTAATTAGCATGATTGGTATACAAAAGGACACATCTGTTTTGTGAAAAGCAAATGTTCATCAGTGCCATTTTGTCCTTTATGTCCTCATGGAGTGAAACAATCACGAAGAGCTGTTGATGTTGGCCATAAGCAAAAAGAGATTGTTTACCGGCTGACATCCATAATGCGATTGGTATCTCTGTTCACAACATGGATGAGCATATCCGTCTGTGCAAAGTTGACACGTCCATTGGAATCCACATGAAACTGAAGCGGCAAGGGATGGCAGGAAAGGAGGAGAGAATATGTATACAATATCAGATAATACAATGGATTATCAAAACATTTTTTAAAATTACGTTACTGTCTATTATTAGGTAAATAATAATATTACAATGTCACTTGCAACTAAAACCATCGTTTATACCAAGTACATGGCTTTGCTTTTAGACTGAAATATTGCGGTTAGGAAACGAAGTCTAATTTTTCCAGAGGAAATAATGGCAAATGAGCTCCCACATAATGAAGGTTAACATAACTAGGGGTTATAAAGGTATTTAACCCCTTCATTAAGTGGGGGATACCAGTAATAATAATGATAATAATAATAATCACAATAATAATAAAAGCTGACTGTACAACTAAATTCTTTTGATCCTCGCTTCTTCCATCGGTGGAACCACCTTCTGGAGGCTATTCTTTCCAACTCTTTGCTCCAGGGTTTCAGACAGTCATCGAAACCCCATCTCATGTCATCCCCATCTCACCCACAATCTTTATAACCCCCATTAAGCCTTCCTACCCAGCCCCATTACTTGCAGGTTGCAGTTTTTCATTCCCTCCTCTTTTCCTGTTCATTCTTGCTTGTTGTGCCCAAGAGTTACCCCACTGCCCCCTGCCAATTCATATTCTCCATCACCTTGCTCTTCCATGAGCCTCGATATTGTAAAGAAGAAAAATGTTTCAAAAAAAAAAAAAACAGTAAATGCTAATTCAGATGAAGCTGTGGTGAAAAACGGCAGTTTGAAAAGAAAATTAGACAAGTTGAGGTACATTCAAAGTATATTGCCCCCATGCCAACTAAATAAATAAATAACAAATCCTCCATCGCACGACATTGCTGGGGCGCCTTCGGCACCCAGCGATGCCACCATGCAGCACATGGAGGCGGCATGGGGAGGGAGCAGTGTACAATAATTGATTGATTAATTGATTAATTGATTAATTGCACATTTAAAATAAATAAATAGTAATCGTAAAATAATTAATTTCTTAATCAATTGACTAATAGCATAACAAAATCACTACTGTTTCATCTGAATCTGTAACTTTTTGAAAATTAATGTAATTCATCAAAAAATGAAAAATAGGACCACTTGTCCTGAAGCTCACCTAGTCCAGGAGCAACAGTCACTCAAACCAATGGCAGACCCTCTTAGACCTTGAATATTTTAATGCCGTGAACAAACTTTGTTTGTGTAATTTAAACGAAATTGTTTGTGCAGTTTTGGAGCAGAGAGCAAATACCTATTTTGGGGGGTTTAACCCCCCTCCCATAGACCCCTTAATGAGTGCAGATTTTAATGCAGTTGATACACTTTGGTACATTATGGGTGATAAAGTTTGTGGTCAAGTTTCATCAAAATCGTGTGTAATTTTGGAGAAGAGAGCAAATACCTATTTTTTGATGCGATCAATACACCTTCGTTTGGCATCACATATGAAGCTTGTGGGCAAGTTTCATCAAAATTGTGTGTTTGGTTCAAGCGATAATGACTGAAGCGTTTAAGGACTGACTGACTGACTCACTCACTCACTCACCTATGGACACTGCTCGATTGCATAAGCTCACCCGACTAAAGTCCAGGAGAGCTAACAATTAATCGATTACATGATTAATCAACAAATCAAAAATTCCATTTTTATAGCCAAATCACTTGTTCACTGTCATGTCCAACTAACAGCTTCCGAGCTCAAAACACGCCGGAAATATTGCCCAGATGAGAAAGAAAATAAATAAGTAATAAATATATCAATAATAATTAAGTAATATTAACCAATTGATTGATTCATCAAAAAATAAAAAACAGTTTTTGCCAAAGCACATCTTCACTTTTGTCCCCAAATCTCAGCTTCCTAGCTCAAAGGATGGCTGAGATATCACCCGGTAAAAACTGAGTGCTCCCTTCCTTCAGTGCCCAGCGACGACGTCACGCATCGCCTGGATATGGAATGGGGAAGGAGCGGTGGACAAAAACAGGTAAACTGATAGCACAAGTTAACGAGGTGTTGGGTCCAGATTTCCTTGTATTTTGAAATAATGCAATTCATAATAGTGAACAACAAACACAACCAGAGAACACAGAAGGTTTGTCCCATCACAATTGCTCTACCAACCTGCACATCATCCGTGTTCACAATGGCACCAGTTATATTGGAGAGTAAGCGTGTTAGTTCATCTTGGAAATCTCGTACCCGCTCAGGAGTCTCGTTTACCACAATGCGAACACGCTGGTCCTATTGTTGGAGAAGGACACAACATATAAACAACTGGGATCTGCTCAATGCACCGGTAAATGTGCTTTGCTCATCGAAAGGTGTTCATTATCGTCTATGACTAACCCTTGCATTTTTTGGAATATTGAGGATGGAGACACTGGTGAGTGAGAAAAACCAACCGAATGCAATAATGAGCTGAAATTGAGAAATGACAATTTTTTGTACACACAGACGAGGCTCATGGAATAGCTAGAATTAGTACACTGAACAGATCAGGACACTAAAGGACAAAAGGAACAGTTAAAAGAAGGGGGGAAACACCAACAGCAGAGCTGAACGCCAAGATAGAGGCAGACATGGACAAACAATGGGTGTGGGAGGAATGAGGGGCAGGAGAGGATGCATAGGGTGGATGAGATGGATACAGAAGGAAACTCTCAGGAGGGAAAACGAAATTTGGAAGGTGGGGGGATTGTGGTGGGGTGGGGGTGGGGGGTTAACGAGGGTTGAAAAGATCATGGGTTTGGATCTGAGATGGTGGTGAACGCTGTTTTGAAGACCTGGAGGGAATAGTGAGACTGAAGATAATGTGGAAGTTGGTTCCACAGGTGGGAGAAAAGAGGACTGTAAATGAGTGGAGGTGAGCAGTTATCCTTGATTTAGGTAGTTTAACCAGAAGGGGGTTGATGATGGTGGACAATGTGTGAATTGCACAGAAACCTGGGGGGGAGGGGGGGACGACAAAGCATGGAAAGAGCAGAGTGTGCAAAACCAGAAAGGAAGCAGTAGAAGACAGAGAGACAACCAACCTGTCTGCAATGACGTTGTGATAGACCCTTAGACTCAGCTTCATTTTGGGAGATTCCAATAATCTTGAAGGCCTTGGTTTCCTCAGAGTCAAGCTGAGTCAAGGCAGGGGAGCCAGCCCAAAGGAGAGAGCTGTACTCTATCAAGCAGTGAATGAAGGCCTTGTAGGTGGATAGGAGTTCATGTGTGCCATGTAAGGACTTTGTACGATGAAGGATACACAGTCGGAGGCTAGCTTTGGAGGCCAACTTTGAAATGTGGTTTGTCCAAGAAAGATCATGGCTGATAATAAGACCTCGGAGTTTGAATGACTGAACTTCCTCAAGAGGACTGTTAAGAAAGTAGATGGGAGGGTTTTCCAGATGGTCCTTTGGAAGAGTGTGATATTTGTCTGGAATGAAAGACATATTCCAAATGTTTGACCATCTTGTGATTTTCTCAAGGTCTGAAGAGACAAAAGAGGCTGCAGCCTTCCTTTTTGAAGGAGGGATGTCATGGCAGATGGTGGAGTCATCAGCAAATAGATAGAGGATTTTCCAGAGTCAGAGAGATCATTTATGAACATCAGGAATGGGACTGGGCCCAAAATACTGCCTTGGGGCACTCCAGCCTTGATAGGGAGAGGAGATGAAAGGATTCCATTGAGTGCAACCCGTTGGCTACGAGAGTAGAGGAAGTCAGTACCCCATGCATGGAGTTGGCCTTGGATGCAATAGGCAGATAGTTTGAAGACTTATGCAGGATGCCAGACTGTATCAAAGACATGAGATATGTCCAGAGAGACAGCTCTGATCTGACTGACATTGAGGGCTTCCATCCATTGTTGGGTGAGTACAAGCAGCATGTCCAAGGTAGAGTGACCAAGTCTGAAACCTATTTGTTGATCTGAGATGAGATTATTGGAGAAAAAGGAAGGATTGCATATCAACTCAATGATGGATTCCCTGACCTTGCTGAGGATTGGAAATAAGCTAATAGGTCTGCAGCTAAGGGGATCCATTTTTGCACGTTTTTTTTTTTTTAGCTTATTTTGGAACATAGTTCAGGTGAGTTATTAGCATCGCTTGGTGTCCGTCGGTCAGTGAATCAGGATGTAAACACTTGGATCTTCTCCGAAACTACACACATGATTTAAATGAAACTTGACCGCAACTTTCATCACCAGTGATGTACTTAAGTTTGTTCACGGCATAAAAAAAAAAATCAGGGTCAAAGGGGATTTAACGGGGCAGGAGGGAGGGGTGGGGGTTAAAGTGGGTCCAGGTAAAGTGCGTCCAGGTTTGAACCCCCCAAATAGGTATTTGCTTTCTTCACTGAAACTATGCACATAATTTCAATGACATTTCACTGAAACCTTCATTACCCATGATGTCTTAAAGTTTTTTCACAACACGAAAAAAATCAGGGTCTCGGGGATTTATGGGGCGGGGGGGGGCAGAGGAGGGCAGTCAAAGTGGGTCCAAGTTTTCCACCCCAAAAGAGAGAGTGGTTCACGAGTCAGTAAGTGACCACTATATTCGTTATGGGTGTCTGTCTGTCTGTCTGTCTGTCTGCTCCAAGCATAGCTCCGTGGGTTTTGATCCGATCTTGATAAAATTAGGGTGCGAGGTTTGTATCATGATCTAGTTGTGTTTTCCAGAGAATGGGCGTCCTGCGCCCATTGTGGGCGGAGCCACGCCCCAAAAACATGTGTTTTTAGGGGGTAGCTGGTTTCAAATTACATATTCTCCGAGGGGGTTTGTCGAATCTGGCAGGGGTTTCGGTATTTGGTTAGCCCGATGGCACCTGCATAGCCCCACGGAGCTTGATTTTTCATTTTCGTCCCAAGGTCAAGGTCACAAGGTCACAAACTTAGAAAATGTCAAAAAAATCAATAAATTGGGCATCGAGCTCCGAGGGTTTTCAACTATTTCGAATGAAAGTTGGTATGCAAGTAGTGCTCTTCGAGTACTACAACTTTCATCATTTACGTTTTTCCCGATTCCCACCAGTTTGCCCGTGGCATCCCCTCGAAGGTCAAAAAATAAAAAAAGACGAACCGTGTCCATTGCTCGTGAACCATCGCCGTCTCCAGACTTGTGTTTACTTTCTTCTCCGAAACTACACACACAATTTTGATGAAACGTGACCACAACCTTCGTCACCCGTGATGTACGAAAGATTTTTTTACATAATGCAGTGATGTTGGTGGATTTCTAAGGAGATGGAAGATGACCCAGTGCAAATGACAGGGTGAAAAGGGCAGAGAGAGGATGGGAAAGAGCAGCAGAGCAGGATTTTAGGACACATGAGCTGAGGCCGTCCGGCCCAGTTGCAAAGTCAGAGTCGAGGGTTGAAAAAAACCTTCTCCACTTTTTCAGGCGCAAAAGACACACAGAGTCCAGGAGCAGTTGGGTTCAACAGGGAAGGTTGGGTACCAAGAGTGAGGGATTGAGGACACAAGATTTGGGAGCAAACACAGAATTGAGGCATTCAGCCTTCTCACGAGCAGAGTCGGCTGTTATGCCATTTGAAGAAGGGGAAGGGATGGAAGGGGAGCATACACCAGAGACAGATTTGACAAGGCACCACCAGGTTTTGGAGAAGGAAGATAAGTTTGAAAGTTCATTTTTGAGGTTGGACAGATGTTGTTTTCTGGCTCTCCTAAGAGTGGACACACACTTGTTGCAGACTTTTTGGAATGATCTGTGATTGCCTTCGATAAAATGCATGGAAGTACATAGTATGTGCATGGAAGGAGGTTGGGACATTATGGCAGTGGTGGATTGAGAGAAATAAAATTGAGAAAAGAAACATGACCTGGAAGAGAGTTAGGAAAAGAGAGAGTAATGTCGTAGGGAGGAATAAAGATTGAGGAGGTAGGGAGAGGTGAAGGAAAGGAGGTTGGTATGGAGCGCTGGAAGAGGAGGAAAAGAAAGAGGAACACATGTGGAAGATGTGGGAGGAGGGTTAAACATTCTGCCATTCTATTAGTATATAAAATATCGACAGCAAAATAGCAAGTGGTGCTATGCTTCCTCAAAAAAAAGCCATTATAGACATTGTGAAAACAGATGGGTCACTGACTGTGGATGAGTGGGGTAAAACAACATTAAACCGTATTTTCAAATCAGGCACTGCGTGCTTTTGAGAAAGGAGTGCAATTTTTTCCATTTAAAAGAATCATCAATAAACAAACATTTGGTGAGATTTCAAGAAAATAACTTGCTCCATGATGCTGTGCTCCACACATAATGATTACAATTAGAGTATCACAGAATCAAAGCCATAAGCACCAGCCTTTGTTGTGGGATTGCCTGTGCTTCTACTGGTCTGGCTCCCCTACAAGTAAGCTAACCACAAAAAAAGAGGATATTTGTGGTATTAGGAAATGCATGAATATGAATGAATGCACAATGAGCCGGAACTGACGAGGCGGAACCGAGAGTGATGTCAGCAGGTTGTCAAGTGTGGAGCACGAGATGTGATTAAAGGCTGACGAGCGAGAGTGAAGGATCCTTCGTGTGGGCTGTCATTGCTTATACACAACAATATTGTAAGAGGCTCTGACCTGGCGCAGGATGTAAACCCCCACAGTTGCGGTTGCATTGTGACCAGCTGGATCAGAAGCCAGAACAGTTAGCAGAAAGTATCCAGGACTGTAGGCCGTGAAAAGGTCGTACGTACGTAGGATACCATTATGTTCACCTGTAACAACCAAGTGTGCCAATTAATATCCGATGACTAAGTTACCATAAAATGCTAAGAATGTGTGTCTCCTTGCAACAACCTACAACTTTATTTATTTCTGGTGTTCTGTTCAAAGGCAGGTTAAGTGCTGCCAAAGCAGCCCAATGGCACTAATTACACTGGGAGGTTTCCATTTGTCTTCTCAGTGGGAGTCACGGCAGGAATATGGAATTTAGCCAATGTGCTGGCAATATCTTGCCAACACTTTGCGAAAGCCACCTTTGACATCCACCAATGAATGATGGCAGATGGGACGTCCAGTTTAACGTCCATCGGAGAAATGATGCACAAATTGATGTATCACCCTGCATGCAAAATACCACTGTAACAGATTTTAGCTGGGTTGGGATTCAAACCCAAGTTAGACAGCTCAAAGGCAAGTGTGCAAACTTCTAAGCTATCCTTCCAGTCCGAACAAGCGACAACTAACTTCTAGCCACCAATACGTGGATTTTACTAGCTACGTAAACTTCAAGGGAAGCTATATGAGAAATAGTCCTTTTTCATTGTAAGCGAGGATCCATATACATTTCAGACAATCTAATGTACAATTTAATGTATGATTCCAGTTGTTTCTCGAGTCAAATTAACTTTTGCGTAGAGTGCAACAATGGCATTTTGTCAACATTGGTCCATCGTAGTTTTCCTGAGCAACTTTGCAAGATATGCTATGAAACTACTAACACTATTAAATGTCGTTCTCCAGCATTTGGTCCCATGCCTGATGGTCAAATTAAGGCACTTTTTTTTTTTTTTTAAACAAGCTACTGCAAAAATCACAGTGAATAGGCACATGACACTATTGCATGCCACATTCTGCTCTCGAATACCAAATCCACCACTGTCTTGTGGTTCAGGTTTTGTACCAAAAGGCAAGGGGTTTAAAAGGGTAAAGGCAGCAATCCTTCTTAAAGGAGGTGGCCTTTGCATTCGTTAACCAGTGGGTCAGCATTGGGCAAGGTGTACTACCCCATTTTAGTCACCGGATCAGGGTCATGTGAAGCAGCTGGTGGAAACCCATGCAGGCAGCTGGCACACAATGTCAGTAATGGCTGCATAGCCTTGATGCAAGATAGAGGATTCTCTTATGGAGAACAATGGCTACGATCACCTGTTCAGTATAGACACTGCCGAGAAGAAGGCAATGGCAAACCATTTACTGCACATACCAAGAAAACGTTCATGATCAGAAATCCAAGAGATAAAGCTATGGTGCCAGATGATGAGCCCACCAGGTTTGAAAGTACCCAAAAATAGCTACTGGGGAAAAGCAAAATGTTTTGATGAGTAGGACTGACCGTTATGATGGGACTGGATCAAATCTGCAAGAAACCCCAGTCTCAGGTCGCCATAACTGAAAGTCGAATTCTGAGGTTCTTAAACATTCACAAACTTAGATCACGGAATACAAGATCTATGAATCAGGGAAACTTTGTGAAGGCCACAGTGGGATCTTAGTAAAAGTTAAATGTAACAAGAGCAAGAATTGCTTTGCAATACACGTCCCCTACTGGTCCCAGTGAATGTTCGTATATTTGGGCGGTGAATAATGGTGCGTTCGGTGACGAAAATAATTAAAATAATTAAAATAACCCAAGGTACATACACGAAGCAAAAACATGTGTATGGCTTATGTGCATATATAATTCAGTACATTGTGGATATATACTTGGTATCAATCCAATTGCACTAGGTCATGGACTAACACCTAGGCCTAAGGCCAGTTTTCCAGCCAGTGGGTGAAAAGCAGTGGGGTGGAGGCAGGCCAGCTGAACACTGACCAATATGTGATATTTTCTAAGTCTATAAAGGGCATAACTGTGAAAAAATGGAGAAACACCCTGGAACTCATGGTATTAAAGCCATGTACCAAGTTTTAGTTACCTATGTTAAAGGCTATGGGGAAAAAGTTGGAAATACCACAGGTGGGACGGACGGACAGACAGACGGTTGGAAGGATGGATGGTTGGACCTCCATGCATGTGAGAGATATGATTGCAAACGCGCGCACGCGCGCGCGCACACACACACACACACACACACACACACACACACACACACACACACACACACACACACACACACACACACACACACACACACACACACACACACGAAAATTGAGACCAAATCTATAAGCCCCCGTTTCAAACCAAGTCCAACGGCGGTTAATGAGCTAACAAATAGCCTAAATATTGTCAGATTCAGTTTCCTCAACATCAAGTCACCCAAAATGTCTTAAAATAAAAATTAATCTTTCAAAACAATATTTCTCAAATTTCCTCCTGGCAATCCAGAGTTGCTTATCTCTGTGCGAAGTTTACTGCATTTTTTGTGACATCATACTTTGAAGTCAAACGTCTTTATTTAACCTCGCAGAGGGATGACAGTTAACACATTTATCTCTTCTTGCCGAAAATATAATAATTTGTCCCTTTCATGTTTGATCGAAGGATGTTTTTTTCGCTTTCTTTTAAAGCAGTGTGCAGGATTGGACGACTTGCTGACATTTTTTCAGTGTTTTTTTTTAAAGGCTTGAAAGCACTGAAATTGTCTTTTTCTTTATTATCAGTTATGGTTAATATACAAGTTTTCCATCTCTATTACTAAGAACGTAATGTTTGATGACTC
>NC_140965.1:78265106-78267606 GCF_056783735.1 Eptatretus burgeri
TAGAAATGGATGTAGAATGTGTAGAATCCTTGGTCCAGGATGAAAACCCCGTGCAGGAAATGTTGGTTGTGCAGGAACACGAACTCCCCCAACTGAACCCAGAGCCCGAAATAGGTGCGGCGGCGGCCGCGGTGTATGACACCCCCCCTCCCCCTCTCCACCAAAACCCCCCGATCCTTGCCGAAACGGCTCACCCAACATGGCCCAGCTATGCGCCATGCTGGCGGCAATGACAGCGAGGATGGATGCGAATACACAACAAATGAACGAAAAGATGGATACAAACACAAATGAAATGAAAAACGAAATAAAAGGAATGAACGAAAAGATGGATGCGAATACACAGCAAATGAACGGAATGGAAACAAACATGAAGGAAGAAATGAAAGAGCTGCGGGGTGAGACGCGGAACATGGGCCGAAGCCTGCAGGCGGGCATGAAGGCAGTAACCGGGGAGTTTAAAATGGCGACGCCACGTGTGGGAGCGAACGAGCTGGGAGGGAGTGCAACGGCTGTCGGGCCCGCGGTGGAGGCGGGTAAGAAAAAAATAATTCGGGGGACGTGTTGAGCGAGGGTCGTGACGGAAAAAGTGACGGTAACCGAGAGGGACAAACTAATTGGGGTGACGGAGACGGAAATAATAGTTGAGACAAGGGAGGTAAAGGGTGAAGAGGTGACTGAGTTGGCAGAGACACGGGAGATGGGAACGATAGAGGGAAGACTACACGATGAAGACGGGGTAAGTGACGCGCACACACACACACACACACGGAGGTAGTGGAGGATAATGGGGGTGAGCTCGCGGACTGGGTAGAGACCAAGTGCGAGCAGCTGGATGGCCTCCTCCAGGAACGAGGGGAGGGAGTATGCCCCCTTGAGGCGAGTCACGACCAGGTGGGTTCAGTCGTGCTTTGCGAGGTCGAGGGGAGGAGTGCTGTGGACAGGTGCACGGAGAGCTTGGGGGGTATAGAGGCCCCGGAGACCCTTGTGGGGACACGAATCCCCAGTGTGGTTGTCCCTGTGTGTGTGGTGCAAGGTGTGAGTGCGTCCCCGTGTGTGGAAGCGACCCCGTGTGTGAGTGGTGTGGTGGCAAGTGTGCCGGAGATCGTGCTTCCCAGCACGCCGTGTGTGGATGAGACACCGCGGGCGAGTGCCCCCGCGTGTATGAGTGGTATGGTATGTGTGAGGGTAATGGCATGCGTGAGTGAGCGGCCGAGTGTGAGAGAGACAGCATGTGCAAGGTCGCTGTGTGTAAGGGAGATGTCGGTCGGCATGTGTGAACATGCAGCCGCGTCTCCCGGTGTGTTTAATGGTGTGGAGTGTGAGCGTCGTAACATGCGGGAGTGCGTGTGTGGAATGGAGACGACGACGGCGACAGAGGAAAGAAAGCAGAGTAGCGGCTGTCGCTGTTTCGGGGACCGTGCCGGGTTCACCCAGCAGTGAGCACGAGGTCCGTGCTGTGCAACGCACGAGGCCCCCACGTGCTCGCTTGCGAGAGTGAAGTCCCGGTCCGGAAACGCCAGCGGTGGATTTGCCGATCCCGCGGACGGACAAAGTTTAGGCAGGATTATGGATTTGGACCGGACGGGTTCTCCACGCGATCGTGTGTGTTAAGCTCCAACGGGCAAAGCACATGTGTTCGCGTGGGGAACCCCTCGAGACGTGGGGCTTGTGTTTTTTTTATGCGCACGGTGACGTCATGGCTGCACGCGGGGTTGGAATCCGGCAGGGAGGGTATCCCTGCCGGATGGTACCGTCCAAGGAGGGACGAGGTACACGTGCAGCTGCATGACGTCACGGGCAGGTGCAAAGTGCGCGAGCTGTGAGTTGCCGCGCTGGTGCTGCGCATGTAAAAAAAAAAAAAAAAAAAAGCAAGCCTCACTTTCGGGTGCACAGGATTCCTGGGCAAGGGGTGGAAGACCCCCTTGACCAGGGCACAGGATGGAAACTAGTTAGGGGGAAGGGTTAGCTAAGCTAGACCGGCTCCATGGGGCAGGGATAAGTCCTCATGGGGCCCGTGGAATGGATAAGTTAGAGGGATTGTTAGTCAGATTTAGGTTGGGAAAATGGAGTATGGGATTATTTTGGAGACAGTGACAGACAGTGAATGTGTAGTGGGGACGTAGCTTAGGTACGTAGTGTTAAAAGGAACGTGCTGTAGTTTAAGGGACGACGTGGGAGCACGAGTTAGTTAGGGGATGCAGATAGAAGGATGGCAGAGTTCAGCGGTGAGTGTGTTGAAGAGTTGGTGAGTGAAGTGGAAGCATGTGCTTGGTGAGTGAGTGAGGCCAGCTGGTCTGTGTGAGTGGAGCGAATGGGGAATGCATGGTGCGATGAGTGATTGGGGGGAGGAGTGACTCCCGCCCAAGGGACCCCGGGGTCAGTGTAAAGTAAGTTAGCTGGGTTAGTCAAATTGAAAAATGGAGGTCGTTTTGTTGTTGGTGGGGAAGTAGGCTCGAAACCCGTTTGGAGGGGTGCAGGAGCCCTGGTGACGGGCTGG
>NC_140965.1:78272606-78275106 GCF_056783735.1 Eptatretus burgeri
TGGTATTCCAACGCTGGCGGTGTGGCAAAGGAGATTGACCATGTCCTCATTGACGGTCGTTGGAGGATGATGCAGAACTGCAGGGTCTACCGGAGTGCTCAGTTCCTCAATACTGACCACAGGCTTGTTGTAGCAACTCTAAAGCTGCACCTTAAATCCTGGAGAATGGTACCATCCCAGCCGAGGCTGGATGTTGCCAAGCTCAGGGATGAGAGAGTAGCTGAGGAATTTGCGAACAGGCTGAGTGGACACTTGGGGGGTCTGGGTGCTTTGGGGGGTCCTGAAGAGTTGTGGAGCGCCTTCAAGACCACCGTCCTTGATGTTGCCGGTGGATGCCTTGGAGCTCACCGCAGGGCAAAGAAGAATTTTCTCTCTCAAGGGACACTGGATACCATTGACCAGAGTCGCAGGGCCAGGCTGAATGGCAGAGCTGAGCTGTTCAGGGAGCTGAGGCGTAAAACTGTACGTGCACTGAGGGTGGACAAGGAGGCCTATGTGCGAGGAATCTGTGAGGGGGTAGAGCATCACCTGTGGACAGGTGATTCTCGTCCCGCTTACAGGGGAATTCGCGCATTACGTTCATCCAAGCCCATCCCTCGGAGCACTACAGTTCGAGCAGAGAATGGGAGGCTCTTGACAGAGGAGTCTGAAGTGAAGGCCCGCTGGGCCGGTTACTTTGAGCGGTTGTACCAGGCTGATCCCCCACCTGTCGAGTTGGACGTCAAGGGTGTTACAATCCCTGTTGCTGACCCTCAAATCAACTGTGGTCCACCTACGCTTGTGGAAACACGGGCTGCGGTGAACCAGTTGAAACGGGGCAAAGCTCCAGGGATCTGTGGCATCCATGCCGAACTTCTCAAGGCTGGTGGAAATGCTGCACTCGTGTCGTTGCATGCAGTTTTGTGCTCTGCCTGGAACACAGCCATCATCGCAACTGACTGGAAGAGGGGCTTTGTTGTCCCTCTTTGGAAAGGGAAGGGTGATCGCCAAGACTGCAACAACTACCGAGGGGTGACGCTGCTCTCAGTGCCGGGCAAGGTCTTTGCTCGGATAATTATCGATAGGGTTCGCCACCATCTGCTTGAGCACCAGCGTCCAGAGCAGTCAGGCTTTACACCAAAGAGGTCAACGATTGACCGTATCCTTGCACTTCGTGTCCTCACCGAACGCAGACGAGAGTTTCGGCAGGGGCTGCTTGCAGCCTATGTTGATCTCTGTAAAGCGTTCGATTCAGTGAATCGGGATGTCCTCTGGAGGATTCTTGGTCTTCGTGGGGTGCCACCAAAACTGATCGATCTGATGTCTGAACTCTACTCTGGTACTGAGAGTGCTGTGAAGTGTGGTGGTACCATCTCTGACTTATTTCCAGTTGTTACTGGAGTTCGTCAGGGATGTGTACTTGCCCCCACACTTTTCAGCACTTGTATGGACTGGATTCTAGGGAGGATGTCGGAGAGATCAAGTTGCGGTGCGTCATTTGGGAATGTCAAGATCTCGGACCTTGACTTTGCAGATGATGCAGTCATCTTTGCGGAGACTTTAGACATCCTCTTGGGGGCCCTCGAGGTGCTGAATGAGGAGTCGGAGCCGTTGGGATTACGGGTTTCTTGGGTCAAAACTAAGATCCAGGCTTTCGGTGACATCTTGGATGCTGCTGTCCTGTCTGTGTCTGTTTGTGGTGAGGATGTTGAGGTCGTGGAGAGATTCACTTACCTTGGCAGTGATATTCATGTCTCTGCTGGCTGCGAGTCAGAGGTCAATAGACGTCTGGGTCGGGCCTGGGGAGTCATGGATTCACTGGATCATGGGGTGTGGCGCTGCCGGTACCTGTGCGGGAGGACGAAAGTCCGAGTCTTCAGGTCCTTGGTACTTCCAGTCTTGCTCTATGGGTGCGAGACTTGGACTCTGACCAAGGATCTGAGACGGAGACTTAATTCCTTTGGTACCAGGTCTCTTCGGAGAATCCTTGGCTATCGCTGGTCGGATTTTGTGTCCAACGAGCGGTTGCTGAGAGACTCGGATGAGATTTGTTACCTGCATAGTCCGTGAGCGTCAGTTGCGGCTGTATGGACATGTGGCTCGTTTTCCTGACTCTGATCCTGCTTACCAGATTCTCTCAGCGAGGGAGTCTCATGAGTGGAGGAGGCCAGTGGGTCGACCACATGCCTCATGGTTGCAACAGGTTGACCATCATCTCAAGGAGATGGGGATGGGCCTGGCATCTGCCTGGGGGATGGCCAGACGGAGGCCCCTGGAGTACCGGCGGAAAGTGGACGCAGCGACGTGCTGTTCCGGCACATGCTCCCATACCTGACCTGACCTTAATTTTTCATGCGTAAACAAATGAAGCTAGGGAGGCGTGGTTTGGTGTACGTATGTAGGCGATCCTAATCCGTATGCGTGAATATTTTCCCACCTGCAGAAGCTGTCAGTCGCTGACAGACCGCCGATGAGTGAGGAAGTGTAAGTGAGCGCCGTCGGATTTTCGTTTTTGACCAAA
>NC_140965.1:78277606-78285106 GCF_056783735.1 Eptatretus burgeri
TATATATATATATATATATATACATATATATATAAAGCTCTGGAAAAAAATAAGAGACCACTCCAAAAAAAATTTCAATCAGCATCTCTACACGTATGGCAGCCATTCCATTCTAGAGTCTGTTGAATTCCAACACAGGCACACCTCATTCTACTTAGTGAGGTACTGATTAGGTGATCACCTGAACCGAATCTTATTTAACAAGGAAACGTATAAAAACCACTCCTGTGGTCATCACTATCGTCTTGCAATAGGACCAGCTGGATGACAAAAACAGTGCTCGTAGTACCTCAAAAGTAATTGGAATCAAGACAATAATATAACTATTGACCATGCCAAAAGAGTTGAAAAGTTTTGAGTGAGGAAAAGAAGGGTTCAATTCTGGCTTGACTGGCAGAGGGATACAGTGAGCGTCACGTTGCTTCCATCCTTAAAATTTCAAAGACGGCGGTTCATAAGAACAAGGTCAAGCAGCAGACATTGGGGACAACAAAGCTCCAGACTGGCAGAGGGCGAAAACGACTTTCCACTGACCGGGATGACCGCCAACTCATTCGAATGTCACTCAACAACCGTAGGATGACAGCAAGTGATCTACAAAAAGAATGGCAAATGACAGCTGGGGTGAAGTGCATGGCGAGGACGGTTCGAAACAGGCTCCCAGGGGAAAGGCTGAAGTCTTGCAAAGCGAGAAAAAAGCCCTTCATCAATGCGAAGCAAAGAAGAGCCAGGCTGAGGTTTGCAAAAGCCCATAAGAATTGGACCATAGAGGACTGGAGTAAGGTCATCTTCTCTGATGAGTCCAATTTTCAGCTTTGCCCAACACCTGGTCATCTAATGGTTAGACGGAGACCTGGAGAGGCCTACAAGCCACAGTGTCTCGCACCCACTGTGAAATTTGGTGGAGGATCGGTGATGATCAGGGGTGCTTCAGCAAGGCTGGAATCGGGCAGATTTGTCTTTGTGAAGGACTCATGAATCAAGCCACGTATAAGGTTGTCCTGGAAGAACACTTGCTTCATTCTGCTCTGACAATGTTCCCCAACTCTGAGGATTGGTTTTTCCAGCAGGACAATGCTCCATGCCACACAGCCAGGTCAATCGAGGTGTGGATAGAAGACCATCAGATTAAGACCCTGTCATGGCCAGCCCAATCTCCAGACCTGAACCCCATTGAAAACCTCTGGAATGTGATCAAGAGGAAGATGGATGGTCACAAGGCATCAAACAAAGCCGAGCTGCTTGAATTTTTGTGCCAGGAGTGGCATAATGTCACCCAATAGCAATGTGAAAGACTGGTGGAGAGCATGCCAAGACGCATGAAAGCTGTGATTGAAAATCAGGGTTATTCCACAAAATATTGATTTCTGAACTCTTCCTAAGTTAAAACATTAGTATGGTGTTGTTTATAAATGAATATGAACTTGAAGACCACAAGGGGAAAACCAGAGATGTCACTTTTTGAGAAAATTCAGGGTTATTGCACCTGCCAATAGTTGGCAACATAAGGTTTCCTCTCACAATATTACTTTAACAAATAACCAGGGGTGTCACATAATTTATATGGTATAAAGTTTAGCCGTGCAATGAAAAAACAAGTGTTGTCAAAGCTGAACAAGTAGAAACCCAGAGTTGTCAGTACTTTACTCCTGGTTATCTCCCTTTCATTCATGTTAACTGTTCCACCATAATATTCAGAGTTGAGAAACTAAAAGAGGAAAGGTTGAAAAACTTTCACAGCATAAACTCTGAGCACTACAATGGCCTAATTGGTTATATCATGGGCTCCGTAGTTGGTGCATATCGTGGTTCAAGCCTGGTCAAACCTTTATTGTGACTTTTATGGGACCCACGCCGTGGCTTAATGGTTAGCGCGTCTGAGTACCCATCCTCATTCGATGTACCCACCGCCCAATCAACCTGCTTCGGGATATGAGGGAGTCACATGAGGTGACTTCGGCTATCGCGGGGATGGTTTATCCTTGGTTTCCTCCCAGTTTTCCATCATATTAAGTAATACGGAGTAAGAAATGGAGACTCTGTCGTCATATAAGCGAAATACCCTTGAGTATGGTGTTGAACACCAATCAAACAAAAAAACAATGACCGTTTAATGTTGAAAAAAATAATCTGTGATCACCAAAGTCATGTAATGTATGCTAATAACCAACAAGCATGAATTTGCTACACATCCTGGGTTAAAATTGCATGGCAATTATTAAACAAGGGAATAACCAGTGATGTCAGTTTGCAACATTGATTCGTTCTTTGCTCTTAAATTAAATAACACAGAAGCTTGGCAAATGCTACATGCTTACTTTGATCGGCCAATGATCACTCTTCCTTTTACTGGAAAATAAATCTATATGACAGTTATTAAACAGTCCACCAAAGTCTTGAAACTTTGTTTTTCAGTTTCTTCAAAATTGACTTATCCTGACATCTCTGGTTTTCCCCTTGTGGTCTTCATATATTTTGTTTGTATTATTTGAGGTCTGAAAACACTGAATCTTTGTTGTTATTTTGACCAGTTGTCATTTTCTGCAAATAAATGCTCGAAATGACAATATTTTTATTCGGAATTTTGGAGAAATGTTGTCAGTAGTTTATAGAATAAAACAAAAATGTTCATTTTACTCAAACACATACCTCTAAATAGTAAAACCAGAAAAACTGATAATTTTGCAGTGGTCTCTTAATTTTTTCCATAGCTGCATGTGTATACATATATTGTGAGAAAAACCATGTTCTCACCAAATTTAGTGTCCCACCCACAACGTCACGTGACCCTTTTCAGGCTCCCAGGGATTGGTTGGCGAGTCGGCACATGGTGGGTGGGCCGCGAGAGAGCCGGGGCGCCATTGTTGGCGACGGAGGTGGCTCAAAGATCGCGAGTGGAAAAATATATCAAGCGCTCTGACGCGCATGTTTTAATGCGATTTCAAATGATTTTAAAGACTCCTGACAGCACCGCAGCACTGATCATTGATCATTGATAGCTCTGTCTAATGGAAAGAGTTAAATCCGGAAGAGTGTGATCGTTATTCCCGGATATCGTTGAGCGGAGCTGTGAGTTGTACAACCTGTTTTTGGAACTCTATTGTTCCCAAGAGTTCTGGCAGGTTGTTGTGCTGTGTATTCAATTCTGTTACCAGCCATTTTTGAGATTGAGCCAATAAAATATCGTGCCTACCCCTCGAGGCCGACTTGAAACACAGTAGTGTGTTTTGTTGTTCTCTTTGTCCACACATGGACTGCTTGAAGCTCGGACAATAACGTCAGTATTCCGTGCTGGAAGATATTAACAGGGCGGGATCGTGACAAATGGGCCCTCGCCCGGGATCCTTCAAGTAAGAGACATTCGAACTGAGACAGAAATTCCACAGTGGGCCGCCATCTTCCTTCATCTGATCATCGTTCCCTCACCAGCAGACGCCATCTTGGGGGAACCTTCTCACCAGCAGACGCCATCTTGGAAGAACCTTCTCACCAGCAGACGCCATCTTGGAGGAACCTTCTCACCAGCAGACGCCATCTTGGAGGGATTTTGTCACCATAGGACGCTATTTTGTGTTTACGCCAGTCATCGGCCAACAACAACAACAAAAAAAAAAGGTGAGTTATTTGTACATTGCATTTTCTCATTGGCAATTTGATGTGCGGTGGTGATATTGGGTATTTTGTGTCGTATTTTCCCAACAGAGCGTTGTGTGCGAATTACGTGTATCACCCCAACATTGTTTGCCTCCCCTGTGTGAATTGCCCCGACCCATGTGGTGAAAGATATTGCTGAAATATTTTGACTCAGCCTCCTTTTAGACTTAGTGTTTTGTGCCCTTGTCGTATGATAAGTCGTAGCTAAACCATGTCGGCTGGAGAAGTGAGAGATCAACCCGATCAGGTTGACAGTCACGTGGGTGTCGATGTGAGCGACGCAATCAGCCTTGACCCAGTCACTGAACCCGATATGTTAGGGAGCGATCCCATCATGACTAAATGCATGCGTTCGACCTTCTGGTCCGGGCTGACCCCGGTTCAACAACTCGACATGTATAATAGGGAGAATGACAGGGCAGAGGCTGAGCGACTCAGGGAGTATGATGCAGAGATAGCTGAAAGAGCAGCGGCAGAGGCTGAACGCGTCAGAGAGCATGAGTGGCGAATGTTGACTGAACGACAGCGGGCAGATGTGTCTGCTGCACCAGTCCCGGAAATTGTTCATGTTCGTTTGCCGGACTGGACGGGAGACACGAAGCCAGAAACGTATCTGGAGATGGCGGAGAAGTTGTTGACTTCCGGTGGCATTGATGAGAGCTTGTGGTTCGGCCATCTTGTTAGCCATCTATCTGAAAAGGCGAGGGAGGTATATGTGAGGATGGCAACTGAGGACGTAAACGAATACCAGAAGTTGAAGGCCGAGATTTTGAACGCCTATGCGGTGTCCGCGTGTATTTATAGGCGTAATTTTTTCAGTTGGACTCGTCAGTCCAGTCAAACCGATGAGGAACATTCGCGGGTATTGTTGGAACAGCTGCAGAGATGGTTCGAGGGGAGCAGCGTTGAGTTACCTCCAGTGTTTTTTTTTTTGTGGAACTTCTGGTGCGTTACCGTATCGATCAACAGCTTCCACCGGACTTAGCGTTGTTTCTTGTCGATAAAGACACTGTTTCCTTGTCAGACTGCGTCAAGCTTATTGATAAACATGTTTTGACGTGCAAAATGTTGCAAGCCACGCAGTCGCGTCGTAAGACGGAGGATTCTGCGGTCAAGACTGCCCCTCCCCCCCCCCCGTCTGCCCGGCGGCTGGATCGAGGGGAAGGGTTCCCAGATGCCCTCTATTTGTCATGGTCGCGAGCTGCAGGCCAGGGCACGGCCCTGGTGCGATTTCTGCAAACGCGTGGGGCACAGTGAAGACCGCTGCTTCTCTAACCCGGCTCGTCCGGCCTATCGAGGCAACCCGGCTGTTAAATCCGAGGGAGGTCAGTGGAGGTCATCAACTGGGCCCTCACACATGACGGTGGCTTCGGTGACAGAGGTCACTGCCACCGAGGCTAATTCCATTCATCCTCTGTATCAGGATTATTTGGGGACAGCCTTAGTGGGTGGCCCTGATTCGGTGGTGAAGTTTAAGGCCCAATACCTTCGGGATACTAGGGCGACGCTGTGTGTTCTCCGGGCGTGGGTAGTTCCGGTCTCTCAGATGCATTATACCGGCGAGTATATCGTCCTTCGGGGCATTAACCAGGTTCCTGGCCGGTATCCCCTTGCTCTCATCAAGGTCCGGAGTGACATTTTTACGGGTCCGATGACCTGTGCAGTGGTACCCTACTACCCGGTACCGGGGGTATCCTTGCTGATTGGCAATGATGCAATGGCCAGGGAGGAGTTATTGACTCTGTCCTGTGGGGTGGTCACTAGATCCCAGAGCAAACAGGCGGAGAGAGTGGCGGAGTCAGACATATCTTCACTCTGGCCCGAGGAGCCTCACGCCTCGACTCCAGCCTCTGACGGAGACGTTGCTTTGACTGAAGTCCACCCGAGCCTTCAGTCAGGCAACCTCAGTAGCCGGGCTCCTCAGGGACCTTTCCCGTCTGTGACATGGGGACCCCAGCAACTTGTTCGCGGGTCGGCGAATCCGGTGAGGAGGATCAGTCCTCCGAGGCGGTTAGTAACCCCAGTTCTGTGCCTGAGGTCACTCCCGCATTGTCTGCGGTAACCAGTCTAGTGGAGGATCAGCACTTCGATCCCACCCTTGCCACCCTCTGGGAAATGGGAGAAGACTCCGAGCCTGGACGAACAGGCTACTATGTGAATGGTGCAGGTGTGCTGATGCATAAATATTCCCCCAAGAACATGTCCTCCACCCAGACGTGGAAGGTACGACACCGAGTTGTCGTACCGGGGAGGCATCGTCAGTCAGTCATGCAATTGGCCCATGACACTATTTCCTCGGGTCATGTCGGAGCTGCCAAGACATTAGCCAAGGTCAAGGATCAGTTCATATGGCCCGCCATGTCGCGAGACATCAAGCGCTATTGCGCTATCTGTCCCATTAGTCAACGACTCGGAAAGGGAGTGAAGGTTTTCAAGGCACCCCTAAAGCCCCTCCCCGTGATCAGTCAGCCTTTCCAGTTTGTTGCCGCGAATTTTGTCGGACCATTGACCAAAACCAGTTCTGGGAAACGCTATTTGCTCACGGTCATGTGTCGGGCTACCAAGTATGCAGAGGCTTATTCCATGGAGCAAGCTGACTCCGCCCATGCCATAGAGTCTCTCAAGGATATGTTCAGTAGGCATGGGATTCCGATTAAATTCCTTATGGATTGAGGCAGTGTGTTCTTGTCGGAAGTATTCGAAGGATTCCTGTCCGAGCTAGGTGTTCAGCACCTGACCACCAGTCCGTACCGTCCTGAATGCAACGGCGCCTGTGAGTGGCTCAATGGGACTTTCAAAACGATGATCAAGGCGGTTACTGATCAAGTTGGTGGTGAGTGGGATCAGGTGATCCCCTGGCTCTTGTTCGCGTACCAGAGTGCTCCGCATCGGAGTACCGGGTAAACTCCCTTTTTCTTGCTGTATGGTAGAGAGCCCAGAGGGCCCTTGCACCTCCTGTTTGAACGTTGGGTAGAATCCCCGCCGTCCACAGAACGTTCCATACCGGACCACATCCATGAGACTTGCTCGAGGATACACGATGCCTTAAAAGCGGCCGGTATCAGCCTGATGGATCAAGCCGTAGAGCGAAAGCTCCGTTACGACAAGAAGGCGAAGGCGGTGAGTTTCAATGCTGGCGATCCGGTTTTGATATGTATATATATGTATATATATATATATATATATATATATATGTATATATATATATATATATATATATATATATATATATATATATATATATATATATATATATATATATATATATATATATATATATATATATATATATATATATATATATATATATATATATATATATATATATATATATATATATATATATATATATATATATATATATATATATATATATATATATATATATATATATATATATATGTATATATATATATATATATGTATATATATATATATATATATATATATATATATATATATATATATATATATATGTATATACATACACATACATACACACACACACACATACATACAGGGTGTCCCAAAAAAATGTACTCACTCTTTAAATGATAATAAATGCGTTGTTTATCGACTTAGAAACAAGATTAATGGTTAAATGTATAAATGGATAAATGCATGTTTACAAATGTTCAAATTGACGACCAGCACGTTCAAAATACAGCCGATAACGCGGACCATTGGATTCAACAGCGTGACGAATCATTTCATGTGGAACTGCAAGACATTGTCTTTCAATTTCCTCTTTCAGCTCATCGACTCTTGCTGGTTTTTAGCCGTAAACCTTATCTTTGAGATATCCCCATAAAAATAAGTACATTGGAGCGAGGTCTGGGGAATGCG
>NC_140965.1:78292606-78302606 GCF_056783735.1 Eptatretus burgeri
CGAGAACAGCAAACAGACAAACCGATTTGGTTTACTACCAGCTTTAAACATTTAAGCTACAATGTACTACCAGCTTTAAGCATAGTATTAAAGATACTAGCAGCTAAAACATTGATAACAGCTGGAGGAGGCAATCATTCATGTATAAGAACAACTCTTAAAATGAGAAGCATGTCAGCATGTAAGAAGAAGATGCACCTGCAATGTAATAGAACACCATGGCATTGGTGCCCTCATCAGCATCCACTGCACCCCCCACTCTGCCGACCACTGTGCCAGGATTTGAATGTTCAAGCACATACAGTGCCTGATAGCCCGGCCAGCCAGCCTGGAACAAAAACAGTCTTGTTTTTCATTTGGCAAACAAGATTACCCATTTTAAATCGATACTTTTTATGACTCACACAGACCAATGGAGATTAAATAAAGAAAAAAAAACCAGCGGATAATTAAATAATTGCACATGCACACATGAGAAAAAAATAATAAAATAATTACACCGAATCAAGGCTTGTGGAAGAGCGACAACACAGAACGGATCAGGACGCAACAGAACAAAAGGAACAGTTGAGAGAAAGGTGGGAAACACCAACAGCTAGAGTTGAAGGACAAAATATATGGAAAATTGGACAAATCATGGGTGTGGGGAGAAATAAGGGGAAGGGAAGGCCACATGGGGTGGACAAGATGGGTACAGAAGCAATTTAGAGGGAACAACAACAATAAAAAAGCAGAAACTTGATATGGCTGATGACACAGTGCCTACAGAAAGTATTCACATCCCTCGACTTTTGTCACATTTTGTTGTGTTTCAGCCTGAATTTAAAATGGATTAAATTTAAATGTTTTGTCACTGATATACACAAAATATCCCATAATGACAAAGTGAAAACATGTTTTCAGAAACTTTTACAAATTAATGAAAAATGAAAAGCTGAAAAGTGTTGAGTCAATAAGTATTCAACACCTTTGCTATGACACTCCAAATTGAGCTCAGGTGCATCCAATTTATTTTGATCATCCTTGAGATGTCTTTGCAACTGGATTGGAGTCCACCTGTGGCCAATTAAATTGATTGGACATAATTTAGAAAGAAAAACACCTTTCTGTAGAAGGTCACACATTTGACAGTGCATGTCAGAGCAGAAACTCCACCATGAAGTCCATGGAACTGTCCGTAGAACTCTGAGATAGAATTGTGAGAAGGCATAGATTTGGGGAAGAGTATAAAACAATTTCTAGAGTGTTGAAAGTTCCAAAGAGCACAGGAAGTTCTATCATGAGGAAATGGAAAGAATAGGGAAATAACCAGACTCTTCCGAGAGCTGGCCATCCAACCAAACTGAGCAACTAGGCATGAAGGACTTTCATCAGGGAGGTGACCAAGAACCAAATGACCACTCTGACAGAACTATAGAATTCCTTGCCTGAGATGGAATAACCTGCCAGAAGGACAACAGTCTCTGCAGCATTTCACAAATCTAGGCTTTTTGAGAGAGTGGCCAGACAGAAGCCACTCTTGAGAAAAAGACACATGACAGCATGTCTGGAGTTAGCAAAAAAGGAGGGAAAAGACTCCAAGAGCATGAGGCAAAAGATTCTGTGGTCTGATGAGACGAAAATTGAACTCTTTGGCCTGAATGCAAAGCGCAATGTCTGGCAGAAACCGAGCACAGCTCATCACCCATCTGACACCATCCCTCCCATGAAGCATGGTGATGGCAGCATCATGCTGTGGGGATGCTTTTCATTGGCAGGAAATGAGAGACTTGTAAGGATAGAGGGAACAATGAATGGAGCCAAATACAGGAAAATCCTTGGGGAGACCCTGCTTCAGAATGCAAAACACCTGAGACTGTGGCAAAGATTTATATTCCAACAGGACAATGACCTCAAGTATACAGCCAAAGCAACACTGGAATGGCTTCAGAACAAGAACGTGAAGGTCCATGTGTGGGCCAGCCAAAGTCCAGACTTGAATCCCATTGAGAATCTGTGGAAAGACCTCAAGACTGCTCTTCACTGATGCTCCCCATCCAACTTGACAGAACTTGAGCAAATCTGCAAGGAAGAATGAGAGAAAATCCCCAAATCCAGATGTGCAAAGCTGATATAGACATCATACCCAAGAAGATTTGAACCTGTATTCGCTGGAAAAGGTGCTTCTGCAGAGTATTGACTCAGGGGTTAAATACTTTTTGACACAAGACATTTCAGCTTTTCATTTTTAATAAATTTGTAAAAATCTCTAAACGCACATTTTCACTTTGTCATTCCAGGGTATTTTGTGCAAATTGGTGACCAATTTTTTTTCTTCACTAAATCCATTTTAAATTCAGGTTGTAACACAAGAAAATGTGAAAAAGTCAAGTGGTGTGAATACTTTCTGAAGGCACTGTATATTTCAAGGCATGGAGGCTAATGCAAGAATGCAACGCTTGCAAATCTACTTACAACTTGCTATGAATTTAAATCAATTTACTAGGGACATGAGTTTAAGTAAATATGGGATATAATTGTACCGGCGTAGGAGGAAATGCCGGTTCATTGTCATCAATATCCTTGAGTACAATTGTGAGCATCTGAGTTGACTCGTATGCGACTGGTTGGCCCTGGTCAGATGCCAGTAGGATCAGCTGCCGACACAGGTAAGACACACTTCATCAAACTGCATGTCCACTTTCTCAGAAATTATGGCAAGGTTATCATCTGACCAGTCCTAAGAATACATGCTGAATGACAAACCTCAGTTTAAACTACGGATATACATGTCTCTGCAAAAAAAAAAAAAAAACCACAAAAAACAGGTGAAACATTGTCAAACCGAGGGATCTTAAAAGCTGCATGACACTTCCTCACTCACACCATCCTTGGTCACTTCAAGTTGTTTCAAAAGAAGGGAAAAGAATGTTTAAAATTAGCCAGTCAGCATAAGAATTTGAACTCAAAATTGAAAAATCTCCATCTGATTTTATCCAAAGGACTCACATTGAACACAGGCTGCTTCTCACGGTCCAGCCTCCTTGCCGTAGATATAACTCCACTCTCAGGGTCGATTGAAAAGCTTTCCCAGTCGTGGCTGCCTACACCCTCAGTGTGGAGGAACCCGTAGCGGATAGCACCATTCACTCCCTCATCCATGTCAGTGGCAAACACTTCATAGACCATGAGATGTGGCTCTCGTTCCTGTTCACAGATGGCGTATAAACTAAAAATGACTGCAAACAAAAACTTTGCCCTTTCAATTACTTGGGATGAATGCTGACAAAAAGCCAGTTTATGCCTTTAATAGTGACTTCAAATACGAACACAGCATATGTGACTTTGTTAATATGTTTTTCCACAATGAGTTCACGACAACTGTATGGAATTGTTTCTGCACAACTATTTGAGTGCAATGCATGTCATTGATCGTCGTCGTGTGGTTTATCTGAGTTTTAATAACACCAATGAAGCCAGATGTATTTGAACCACACCGTGATGAAGCGATTGCAGTAAGCTATACTCGAATTGTGTTAAGTGACCTCGCGACCATGCATCCATTAAAATGGAGTGTGTGGCCTGCTGTCATGCTTTATCACATGTACATTAAATCCATCCGAGTCATAATGCATAGCATTGGTATACAACTCTCTCTACTCGATGCGTTTGTGGTAAACATAAATGTTGAAAGTCTCAAAAAAAACAAAAAAAAAAACCCAAAACAAAACAGAAAGGCCGGTAGTGGAATATAGTTTCCAACATGTGAGCTTAAACTCAAATAATATCACATTTGTTTTCGTGAAGGTGGACGAAAGTTATGTTTTCACCTCGGTCTGCCAAGGACAAAGATTCGATTTTGGTGAGGGTGCAGATGGAGATCCGGCCTATCAGTGGGATACAAAACGTAGACTGTTCAGCCTGGTGGAGGGACATGCTCTCCTGAGTGTCATTCTAGTTTGCTATTGTTCTGTGAGTTGGCCAAAAGGATGGTGCAGAGGTAGCACACTTACCTTTGAGCTATCTAGTCTGGCCTCATTTCCAGACCCGACTGTAAACTGTAGAATTGAAGTTTTGCAGGCAACGCGTTACATCACAATGTGTGCTGTCTCCCGGAATGATGCTAAACTCGGTGTCCCGTCTGCTCGCATTCGTTGCTAGATGTAAATAAAAAGATCCTACCGCGTCTTTTGCATAGAGTGGGTGAGTTGATCACCATCACCCGAAATAAATTACAAATTGACTTGAGACCTTCAGTCGAATGCAAGGCCTGACCTGCTGGTTGGTGAAAGACTTGGGGGGAAAAACTGTTCTCTGCCCAACCCGACAGGAAAGTGAGACTAATTAAGGCCATTGAAGCAATAGTTTAGTGTCTTTTTTTTTTCTTTAGAGTGGTGTAGTAGTAGTGGTGTAGTAGTATAAAATAATAACAGCAGTAACAGCAGTAGGTTTGCTCTGTGGGTCATTTCACACTAAAGGGGTGTTAACAATATATCCATATATAGGCATGCCTGGTGTTGACTGAAATGTTAGGGTGGTGGGCTTGGGATCCTAGGATCCTGAGTTCAAATCCCCCTTGGCTGTTAAATTAATACCAGGTGGGGTTGACCCAGCCTGTCATCCTTCCGAGGTCGGCGAAATGAGTACCAGTGTACTGGGCCGGTGTATACCCCCGGTTAAAATAGGTGTAACATATCCCTGTGTCGTAAGAGGCGACCAGGGTTGCGTCAGGAAGGGCATCCGGCGTAAAACATGTGCCAAATCACGATGCGGATCATACGGATGATCCGCTGTGGCGACCCCTAAAGGGAGCAGCCGAAAGAAGAAGATATATATATATATATATATATATATATATATATATATATATATATATATATATATATATATATATATTATATACACGTGTAGAATTTTTTTCATTTGAAAGGCAAACAAATGAGCACCTCACCTCAGTGATGTTCACTGTTGTGCCGTTGACTGGACGCACAAACACTGGCCGATTGTCATTTACGTCCACGACCTCTACTTGCAAGTCAGCACTGCCCCAGAGTGGTGGTTGTCCTGCATCTGTGGCTACCACCGTTAAGTTGAACTGCTCATAAGATCGCAGAAGTCTCAGTGTGATCACCACCCCAGTTTCAGGATCCACAACAAAGGCACCTGTACCGGACACATGAAAGCTAGGGCTTGACACAGAAAAACCAGTGCCCTTTAAAAAAAAAAATCTGAGACAAGAATCACAATTCTGTATTTTAGTTAACATAGCGTGATGTTATCCAAAAGCTACATTTTGTCATCACATTGTTTTTTTCTCCCCAAACGAGTCACTCCATGAAATAAATGTCCCTTCCAGGGGATTACATAAACTCACATTCTGATAAACTCACAGAAGGGGATTACAACCAGTGAATGGACTCTCACTGTGCAGATATGCAGGCTGATTTCCATTTACAATCATTGTTTTGTGCACAATTTGACAGTAACCAATGGCAGGTGTCTGCATAATTCCACAGCTATGTTTTAGAGCTTTTGTGAGGATGTAAATTCTACAAGAAACTACAAATTTAATGTTAATTCACAGATAACTTGATAAATAATCTGTAACTAAATGCAGAATATGATGTGTGTGTGTGTGTGTGTGTGTGTGTGTGTGTGTGTGTGTGTGTGTGTGTGTGTGTGTGTGTGTGTGTGTGTGTGTGTGTGTGTGTGTGTGTGTGTGTGTGTGTGTGTGTGTGTGTGTGTTGTTTTTTTAATACTCTTTCTTTTTCCCCCATCACTTGGCAATCAATCCATGGATGCATTTATGGCTCAATGGCCTTATAAGAGCATCTATTTTATGACAAGAAAGGTAAATAAAAATCAGACATTGTAACAAAGCTGAGGACGTGCACCTCAATCCCAGGGGCAAAGTGTTTTGCATGCCATCCGCCCTTTCTCGCTGGCAGATTTATCTGTATTGGGTGTCATGTAAGAATGACGCCAATATTCGTTTAACTCACGAGTGTTTGTGTTTTGTAGTATTAATGATATAGTATTCATTTGTGATTGGAATGATTCTGTTTGGAATGAAAATATAAAGCAATTGAGTTTAAAGCGGAATAAAGAAATTATGTGAGGGTTTCCACCCGTGGCATTCGCTGATTCGGCATTTGCAGTTTTGTCATTGTGACATCATAGACATATTACCCACCCATCACAGATGGATTGCGGTAGTGTGTGTCCAGGGTGGTGTTGAGGTGTTATCCATCAGACGGCCGTCTCCTCGGGTTAACCTGAGGTCGGCCCTTCGGTTGGGTGCCTGGAATGCCCTATCCATGAGAGAATGGTCACCTGTCTCTGTTATCATGCAAGCTCAAGCGTTTGGACATTGGTATTGCAGCACTCTCTGAGGTTCGGAGACTGGATAGTGGCGATATCATGGCAGGTGGTTACACCTACTATTGGTCTGGTCGCTCTGATGGTTACCATACTCAAGGAGTTGCTCTAAGTGTGTCCAATAAGCTGACTCCCATGATAATTGAGGTAACACTGGTCAAGAAGCATATTACGAGAATGAGGATTTGTCACTCCTCAGGTGTCATTTCCCTGGACTCTATATATGCTCCAACTGAGGCGAGTAATCTCACTGTGAAGGACGCATTCTATGTCGCACCCGAGACCATGGTGGGTCAGTGCCCCAGCCGAGAAACTCTTCCTGTCTTGGGGGATTTCAATGCATCGACTGGCACTGGTTGGGATGGCATGTGTTGGTCCCCATGGGTTTGGAAATGTGAACCAGAATAGTACTAAGTTCCTTGACTTTGCAAGAAGTGGACTTTTGGTGGCTGGTTCATGGCTTCAGCACCCACAGCCTTATCGCTGGTCTTGGTGTTCCAACGCCGGCGGTGTGGCAAAGGAGATTGACCATGTGCTCGTTGATGGTCATTGGAGGATGATTCAGAACTGCAGGGTCTCGCGGAGTGCCAGTTTCCTCAATACCGTCCAAAGGCTTGTTGTAGCATCTCTGAGGTTGCAGCTTAAATTCAGGAGAATGATACCATCCCAGCCTAGGCTGGATGTTGATAAGCTCAGGGATAAGAGGGGAGCTGATGAGTTTTCGAACAGGCGGAGTTTGGATTTGGGGGGTCTGGCTGCTGTGGGGAAGCCTGAAGAGTTGTGGAGTGACTTCAAGACTACTATACTTGAAGTTGCTGGCAGATCTCTTGGAATCTACCATCAGGCAAAGAGGAACTTTGTCTCCCAAGGGACACTGAATACCATTGACCGGAGTCGCAGGGCCAGGCTTAGTGGCAGAGCTGAGCTGTTCAGGGAGTGAGGTGTGAAACTGTACGTGCACAAAGGGTGGACAAGGAGGCCTATGTGCGAGGAATCTGTGAGGGGCTAGAGCATCACCTGTGGTCAGGTGATTCTCGTCCTGCTAACAGGGAAATTTGCGCATTGCGTTCCTCCAAGCCCATACCGCAGTGTGCTGCAATTAGAGCAGAAGGTGGTAGGCTCTTGACAGAGGAATCCTAAGTGAAGGCCCGCTGGGCCAGTTACTTTGAGCGGCTGTATCAAGCTGACCCAACGGTTGTTGAGTTGGATGTTAGGGGTATAACTATCCGCATTGCTGACCCTCCAATCAACTAGGAACCACCTTCATCGTGGAAACGCAGGTTGTGGTGAACCAGTCGAAAGGGGGGTAAAGCCCCTGGGATTTGTGGCATCGATGCTGAACTTCTGAAGGCTGGTGTGAATGCTGCACTCATATCATTGCATACAGTTCTGTGCTCTGTTTGGAGCACAGGCATCACCCCAACTGAATGGGTGTGTATTGGCCCCCACACTCTTATACACTTGCATAGACTGGATTCTGAGTAAGATGTCTGATAGATCAAGCTGCAGTGCATCACTTGGGAATGTCAAAATCTCTGACCTTGATTTAGCATATGATGCAGTCATCCTTGCAGTGATACTGGATACCCTTTGAGGGGCCCTCAAGTTGCTCAGGAATCAGAGACATTGGGATTACAGGTTTCCAGTGTAAAAACGAAGATCCAGGCTTTCATTGACATCTTGGATGCTGCTATCTTGTCTGTATCCGTTTGTGGTGAGGATGTCGAAGGCAAGGAGAGATTCACTTACCTTGGCAGTGATATTCATGTCTCCATATGTTGTGAGCCATAGGTAAATGGACGGCTGGGTCAGGCCTGGGGAGTTGTGGATTCACTGGATCATGGGGTGTGGTGCTGTCAGTACCAGTGCAGGAGAAGTCTTCAGGTTCTTGGTGCTTCCAGTTTTGCACTATGGATGTGAGACTTGGATTCTGACCAGGGATCTGAGATGAAGAGACGAACTTAACTCCTTCGGTATCAGGTTTCTTCGGAGAATCCTTAGCTATCGCTGGTTAGACTTGTGTCCAAAGAGTGGTTGCTGAGAGAGACTCAATGAGATTTGTTACCTGCATAGACTGTGAGCATCAGCTGCGGCTGTATGGACATGTGGCTCGATTTCCTGACCGTAATCCTGCTCACCAGATTATCTCTGCGAGAGAGCCTCATGAGGCTCTCTGCCTGGGGAATGGCCGGACGGTGGCCCTGGAGTACCAATGGAAAGTGGACGCAACGAGCACTGCTCGTTTAGCCAAGAAGTAAGCCTGACATCAGGACACATTGGGAAATGGCACATCCAATGTGAAATGGCTGAGAAAATCATTCCACATTCGAAACAAGATATACGAAAACCCAGTTCATATTGTTCTGTGTAACTTATTACATCAAGTTAACTTGGAGCAAGGTTTTTCACTCAAAATGCTACAACACTTGCAATGAGAGAAGAGAAAAGGCATATCACAAAGGATAGTGTAAAGTCAACTCTATCTCTGAATGAAGAATCAGGCCACCACATGTAGCCAGACAGGTTAAACCAAAAACTCACTTGCACCAGGTCCTTGTAGGCTGTAGGAGACCTTGCCATTTTCTCCTTCGTCTGTATCCAGTGCGATTAGTGAAACAACAGAAGTCCCTTGGGGCTCATTTTCATACACCGACGTCGAATATCTACTCTTTGAGAAACGTGGTCTCACATCGTTCACATCCAGCACCGTGATGTAGGCCTGCCACAAGTTATACAATCACAATGCACTTGGACTTATTATTTATTGATTCACTCAAGCCGTCTCATTTTAGCAAGTTGCCTACACCAACTATTTTAAGAAGGTGCAAAGTGTGTCTTTGGAGTAGTAGTACCTGGGCAGAGTTCCCTCGCCGATTCGATGTCGGGGCTCCCGGATTGTCCCGGGCGGTAACAGTCAGGGTATAGCGATCCTTTTTCTCTCGATCGAGTGGTGACAGCACGTAAATCTCTCCCTGGAAATCACAACAATCAGATCGGTCAAAGACGAGTTTGGTGTTGTGTCTTCTCATAGGTGTGCAAAGTGAACTGGAAAATAAATGAAAATGTCTAGATGTTTGAGCAAAAGTGGTTCATGGCATGAAATAAAAATAATAATTCAGAATCTTTACCATGTTCATCCAAATCCAATCAGAATGGTGCACAGGTGGTGTGCTTGACTTTCAGCCATTTAATAATAGTTTGATTACCGACCTGAATATAAACTGTTGGATTGGCAGATCGAGCGTTGGATCACAAAAGTGAACCGTCTCTCGGATGGACATTAAGCTGGATGTCCCATCTGGCAGTATTAGTTAATGTACATTCAAGATCCCATGGTGTGTTTTGAAGAGGAATAGGTGAGTTATTGCTGGTACCCGAAACAATTTACAAATCGCTGCCTTTACCCACAGGGGATAATTGAATTTCTGGTCCGGTCATGCTCCCAGCAGTGGTGCAACCAGCAGCCAAGTGTTTCACACAACTACAAGGAAATCCAACGCAGGTGGAGGCCATTCAGCTCATCATGCCTGCGCGAACACGATACCACCCCAAGATCCAAGAAAGAAAATGCAAAAAAAAAGTTTTTAATTAATGAAAGAAAAAGAAAATTGAATTTTTTTTGATTGTTGTTGGTGTAATTTTT
>NC_140965.1:78312606-78367606 GCF_056783735.1 Eptatretus burgeri
GCCTGTGTAGGTAAGGTTTGACTGTGTGTACACAGGTTTTACACGAAGAAGGGATTTTATACCATTTGGATCACTGACAGAGACATTGACCAGGTCACTGGCACGGTCACGAGTTGAGATGGTGAGCACAAAGGATGCAACCTTCTCTCGGTCCAGCCTGGAGTTGAGGAACACAGCACCTAATGTGGACAAAAGCTGTGATCAAATTATGTCACTGACTGTAGAGATGATTATAAAGAAGATGATTAGCAATAAGCTAATTATGATTCTGAAGATGTTGCCAGTTATGACAGGGATATAAAATGGCGCTTTGCCTCACCAGTGTGGAAATCAATGCCAAACACGTTGGCCTGGTTCGTCACAGGAGCATTATCGTCGTCGAAGGCTGCCACTTCTATGATGTAATACTCCAACTTGGGAGCAATGTCCAGATCCCTGGCTGTGACCTTAGAAAACACATCGATGTGTCTCATCATTTGGAATATTTTCTCATGGCTGGCTTGCTTTGACTCAGATAAATCCCTCTAGATGCAGGTGTGAGGTTTGAAAGATGTTACAATGATGCATTGTTAATAAATAGATCTGCTTGTTTTGCATTCTCATCCAAACACCCAACTCATGATCCTGGGATCCGAGCTTGAAATCCCAAATTATTGTCTTCTCATGTCTTTGCTATTTATGGAATACAACATGTACGAGCTGTAATATGAACGAGCTCCATGAGGCTCAGACAATGAAAGAAAAAAGAAGACGAAGAAAAAAAAAAGAGTGATTGATGGACCAGTGATTGTCAGGCCATCGAAGTTCTGCTACAATCTTTGGCACATTTGCAGGTATTACTGGAATAAAATATAATTGCACTGCTAATTAGAATGGCACTCGTTCTCGGCTGAACAGTGTTCCAGGTTATATCCCACTGATAGGTCGGATCTGCATCCGGACCTTAATCAAAATCTAATCGGCTTGTTCTTATCACCTATCCAGCTCATGCAAGTAGTTTTGTCATAATCAGTCCACAACGTTTTGAAATATAATGTGATATATTGTTTTGTGGTCCCATCTCATCTCTGGTGAAGAATCACTTGAAAATTAAAAAATTCTCCTTTCCGAATCCGGATCCAGATCTTCAATCTAATCAATTGATCATTGTCACACACCACCCATTTTCACCAAGTTTTGTCCGATTCCATCCATAACTTTTAGAGATATCCTGCTCACAGACAGATAGATAAACAAACAGGCAGGTGCAAAAAAAATAATAACCTCCACCCACCTTCGGTGGCAAAGGTAATTATCATGCGCTATTTTATAATCATCATCAAATGTCTAAAATGTCTGCTTGAAAATATATGCACTAAACCTTCCCTCCCCACTCCCCCCCCACCCCCCACCATTTTGACACCAAATTCCAGATGTATCCGATGATATTTCGTTTTTCTAAACATCGGCCTTGGGATAAAAAGATAATCGGGAGGTTTGAAGACACACCATGGCCACAACCGATCCAACTTCAAGAGATTCGTCGATGGTGATGCTTTGGATCGGGGAGAGGAATTCTGGCCTGGCATCATTCACATCATCTACAAATATCTTCACAGTGGCACTTGCAGAGAGTGCTGGGGTGCCACGATCGATGGCCAGCACCTGTGACAAAAGATAGGGGTGATGAGACACAAGCCCAAGAAAGGTTTCCATAAATGCGTCACCTAGCGATTTAAAGAAACTGTTTTTAATTTTTCTAAAATAATGTGATAACTGTTATTGAGATTAGTGGTCTTGTGAGAACACTGGACTAGCATTCCAGAGATTGTGGGTTCAAATCCACTTGAAGGCAGCTGTATTAAGGACTTGGATTCCAGATTTCTGGAAGTTTAGCTCGTCTCACAATTACATCACTGCTGGACTGGCTGTAAAAACCTCATTTGACTCGACCTGTCCTGCCTGGTTTGGTTTATATGTGATTTGGTTAACATTTAATGCCTTTTGGCACAGCAAGGTTGGGTACTGAAATGCTGCATGAGATTTCCAAGATGTATGTTTAGTAAATGTGTTAAGTAAATGTAAACAGATTTGTATCATTAAAAACAGAATGAGGAAATCGAGTCACAATGGGCCAAATGTCCATTTTAAGTGTCCAAGCTCCTTAGTAAACACTCAAATATCGAAATTGTCCCATGCTGAAGACAATTCCCCCGCATTGATGAAACTTGGCACAGAAGTCAGGAAATGTCTTTCCACCTAAATGACTGCAGTTTTGTGAACGCAGCACCAGGAGGTGTCACGTGTTTGGCAACATTACGTAAAATGGGGAGAAGATATGAAAAAAGGATATTATTTCGTACTCGCGGCAATCGAGAATTGTCGAGTTGGAAGATATTCCAGAATACCCAAGGCATATGCATGATATGCTTATCAACAGGGGAGTACAAGTTCATACAAGGTCAGATTTTTGAACGCCAGTTTCTCTGTATAATGTTGCAACCCATATGAAGAGGCTTAAAAAGAGCAGTGGGTTTGTGTTGGAGTTAGTGATTTCAAGTCTGTCATTTATGTGGGTTCAGGAGGCTATTGAATGATAACAACAAGAACATTAGTTAATATATCCAATAACTCACCACGAGGGACCATCTTGCTAATATGTAACATGCTGCACACTACTTAGCTGGAATAGGCCAAATGAAAATTCCTGGTGATGGCATCCAGACATTTGTTCCACATGTTCTCGTAATTGGACTATATCATCCATTTCTCAACCTACAAAATTGTAGCAGTACAAAGAAGGAAAACACTGATACCACAAACGGTGATAAGCAATGAATCCTGGTTTTGTCATCTATCTATAATTGCAGCAATCTGTGTGTGTGTGTGTGTGTGTGTGTGTGTGTGTGTGTGTGTGTGTGTGTGTGTGTGTGTGTGTGTGTGTGTGTGTGTGTGTGTGTGTCTGCGACCGCTGTTTCTCGACAACCACTGGACCGAACTAATTGAAACTTGCCAGGTATCTTGCTGGGGACCTGAGTTTGTGCCTTTTCAAGGTTTGATATTAAATCGGACAAGTGGTTCCCAAGTTATGGCCATTTATTTACCAAACCAATGGCAGGACACATTGCTGCGTAGGTGTGACCGATGAGGAAAGGGCGCCATTTAGTTACCAATGACAGGACACGTTGCTGCGTAGGCGTGGCCGTTGGGGAAGAGATCCTCAGCCGCGTTCCCCATTACGGGTTACAACGTACGGACTTCCGGAGAGTGATGACTTACTGTATCTATCTATAACTTCTCGATTTCTTATGCGCATTTATAGATAAACACAATGCCCCAATCCAATCATTGTTTACAAGAGCAATGAAACAGCCTGTGTGGTTGTTTGAAAGTTTTTTTTTTGCACATACGGCCACGCACGTACGGGCACGCGAGAGCAAAGGAACGGCCTGTGTGGTTGTTTCTGGCACACGGTTTGAAAGTTAAAAATAAAATTTTTTCCACGTACGGGCGCGCACTAGTTATGAGAATGATGACTGAATACCTGTGCACCACTTTCCCAAATGAAAAAGAAAATCTAACCTATAGGAGGCAAATTACATAATTTGTGCAACCAAACTTATATACATATATATATATATATATATATATATATATATATATATATATATATATATATATATATATATATATATATATATATATATATACACACAGTGGGGAGAACAAGTATTTGATACACTGCCGATTTTGCAGGTTTTCCCACTTACAAAGCACGTAGAGGTCTGAAATTTTTATGACAGGGACACTTCAACTGTGAAAGACGGAATCTAAAACAAAAATCCTGAAAATAACATTGTATGATTTTTAAATAATTAATTTGCAATTTATTGCATGAAATAAGTATTTGATACATCAGAAAAACAGAACTTGATATTTGGTACAGAAACCTTTGTTTGCAATTACAGAGATCAGATGTTTCCTATAGTTCTTAACCAGGTTTGCACAGACTGCAGCAGGGATTTTGGCCCACTTCTCCAAACAGATCTTCTCCAGATCCTTCAGGTTTCGGGGCTGTCGCTGGGCAACACAGACTTTCAGCTCCCTCCAAAGATTTTCTATTGGGTTCAGGTCTGGAGACTGGCTAGGCCACTCCAGGACCTTGAGATGCTTCTTACGGAGCCACTCCTTAGTTTCCCTGGCTGTGCGTTTTGGGTCGTTGTCATGCTGGAAGACCCAGCCACGCCCCATCTTCAATGCTCTTGTTGAGGGAAGGAGGTTGTTGGCCAAGATCTCGCGATACAAGGCCCCATCCATCCTCCCTCAATACGGTGCAGTCGTCCTGTCCCCTTTGCAGAAAAGCATCCCCAAAGAATGATGTTTCCACCTCCATGCTTCACGGTTGGGATGGTGTTCTTGGGGTTGTACTCATCCTTCTTCTTCCTCCAAACACGGCGAGTGGAGTTTAAACCAAAAAGCTCTATTTTGGTCTCATTAGACCACATGACCTTCTCCCATTCCTCCTCTGGATCATCCAGATGGTCATTGGCAAACTTCAGATGGGCCTGGACATGCGCTGGCTTGAGCAGAGGGACCTTGCGTGCACTGCAGGATTTTAATCCATGATGGCGTAGTGTGTTACTTATGGTTTTCTTTGATACTGTGGTCCCAGCTCTCTTCAGGTCATTGACCAGGTCCTGCCATGTAGTTCGGGGCTGATCCCTCACCTTTCTCATGATCATTGAGGCTCCATGAGGTGAGATCTTGCATGGAGCCCCAGACCGAGGGAGATTGACTGTTATCTTGAACTTCTTCCATTTTCTAATAATTGCGCCAACAGTTGTTGCCTTCTCACTAAGCTGCTTGCCTATTGTCCTGTAGCCCATCCCAGCCTTGTGCAAGTCTACAATTTTCTCCCTGATATCCTTAGACAGCTCTCTGGTCTTGCTCATTGTGGAGAGGTTGGAGTCTGATTGATTGAGTGTGGACAGCTGTCTTTTATGCAGATAACGAGTTCAAACTGGTGGAGTTAATACAGGTAATGAGTGGAGAATGGGAGGGCTTCTTAAAGACAAAACTAACAGGTCTGTGACAGCCGGAATTTTTACTGGTTGGCAGGTGATCAAATACTTATTTCATGCAATAAATTGCAAATTAATTATTTAAAAAATCATACAATGTGATTTTCAGGATATTTGTTTTAGATTCCGTCTTTCACAGTTGAAGTGTACCTATGATAAAAATTTCAGACCTCTTCGTGCTTTGGAAGTGGGAAAACCTGCAAAATCGGCAGTGTATCAAATACTTGTTCTCCCCACCATATATATATATATATATATATATATATATATATATATATATATATATATATATATATATATATATATATATATATATATATATATATATATATATATATGTGTGTATTTATGACAGCCTTATAGAATTTACGTATGTTAAACATGTTGTTTTGCCATCTGTATTGATTTTCTCATTACATAGGCAAGATTCCATATTCCAGCAGGAATATATGTTTGCCCACATGAGAGTAACATCAAAAGGCTGTTCCTGTAACAATTAAATGTGTAAATGCTAACATGCACCCCCCCCAGAAATCTCCCAATCTTTTTATTTTATGTGAGACAAGACAATTAATGGGGATTAGAGCACGAGAAACATACAGTAAGTGTGTACAAATCACGAATCTCGCGGTCCAGCTGTGCCCCCGAGGAGATACGAATGGTTCCATCAGTTGCATCAACGACAAAAGTATCTCCAGCACCAGTCTCCACGTGGTACCATACTTGTGCACTCGGGCTGACATCTGCATCCTCTGCCGTCAATTGGCCAACAAAACTTCCTGCAAGACCACACGTATAAAGACATACGATGGAACGATTTTGAAAAAAGTTAATGAGTCGATAGTCTTTGACTGAACAACTGAGAAAAAAAAAATTGACATAACTATACAACCTGGAGGGCTGTTTTCCATGATTCTGATAGACAGTGAAGCATTCTTAAACACAGGAGGGTTGTCGTTAACATCAAGCAGGGAAACGAGGAACTGTGCCGTGGAGTTCAGGCCTCCACCATCTTGCGCCAGCACAAAGAAGTCAAGGTGTGCTCCAGCAATGGCCTCACGATCCAAGCCTTCAGCTGTGGCTACAACCACAGTGCCTGTCTCGCAGTGACACAGGGTAAAGTCACAAGATTTCATCAACAAGTCTTGTGTCACATTTCATCAGGTCAGGTGTTAGAAGAGGAAGAAATTCATATTTGATGCTGGACATTACCTTTGCTGGCATCAATGCTGAAGTACTGACTACCATTTCCAAAGAGCTCGTAGGTAACTGTACCATTATTTCCTGCATCCATGTCTGTTGCTATCACCGGGCCATTTGTCACTGTGACATATGTTCCTGAATCAACAAGAGTTCATTAATATGACAAATGCCAATCAAAATCACACAATGAGCTTCACTCAGTTACGATGCTTATTAAACGGGAGATCAACATTTTATTGGACGATTGAACAAACGTTAAACCAAAGCCTTGAAGTTCGAAACATGAAGACCTTGAGCATGTGGCCAATTATAATTGAATAACCAAAGTTCCAGAAAACAATCCAATGGACAAGGATTTGTCGATCTCGAGAGGATCACTTACCAGATGGTGAATTCTCCTGGATTTCTGCTTCGTATGTCGATTTTGAAAAGACAGGTTGGTTGTCATTTTCATCCAAAACGTGAATTAGAAGCACATTGGAATCCTGTAGAGACAAATCAGGTAAGTCACAACATAGCCAGGCAGAATTATCAAAGGACAAGAGTCCAACGGAAGGAAATGCAGAGCACGGCTGGTGCCACATGATCCACACATCAGACAATGTGTTTGAAAAGCGAATGAATGACAGATAAATTAACGTAATGTGCAGATTAATTATAATATTTCCAGAAACCTACAAATGAGTCTTTAAGTGGATTGGGAGGTCACGGCGAATTTTAGACCTAATTAATTACCATTCTCGATGTACAAAATTGTGGGTAATCTGACAGGATAATTATGGCCCAAACACAATTTTCCTGACAGTATAATTCCACAGATATCAAAAAAGTTCCAAACATTTAGGCTTATCATGTCGTATTCTTGAGGATCCATAAACTTTCATTTGCTTCGTCTATTAAAGTGATATAATGGTGGACATTAATTTTAAGGTGATAAATCAGTCTAAAAACATTCCCCACAGCTGAAAGGCAGTGCTTGAGTTGTCAAATGAGCCGTACGTGTACATGCACTGGGATTTGTGCAAAAATAATTAATTTTTTACACAAAACTTGTCCAAAAGTTTACATTGTATTGAAAGAAAACGTTATTTCGCTTGAGAAAAAAAAAACCACAAGAACATAATGGTAACCATCCAGCTATCGATCTGCATTGTTTCCTAGCGTTGCGGACCTTGCGGGCATAGCTGGGGTTTTCTGGGTTGTCCCTTGCCATGATGTTCAGCACATACTCAGCCTGGCGCTCTCGGTCAAGGACGTTGTTGACGGTCACAAGCCCCGTCTGCCAGGCACAAAATAAAGTTGACATGTTGTGCACTTGTGTGCAGGTCACCAGTGAGGAATCAAACACATTTGGTCATCTACATTTGTGGAATAATTTGGATGGACAATAGGCTGCAATGTGATCGGCAAAAAGGACTCCAATATAAACGTTTTGTGGACCCTCCTCGAGAAACTACTTGAAATTCTAAATATGAAGAGAGAAAAATATGCTGAACAACGATACAAAACTCGTGAGTGGTGTAAGTTGCACATTATTTAGTTATTTCCGTATTAAAAATGGATTAATCATGCAGGATGCCCTCTTGTCCTATGTGAGACATCTGTGTATGATGCTAGGGGGAAATAGCTCTTAGTGGTTGTATTCAGTATTATCACAACTACATGCAAGAACCTTTCATGATATAAACTGGGAATACAGCAATAATAATTCACAGATTTCCCCTCCCAAGTGATAAAATACGAGTTGAATTATTGAATTGAACATGAATTATTGAATTAATTCATTGATGTAGTAACTGATTATATTTGCTTATCAAAGAGCTAATTTATTCATTATGCTAAACCACTCGAACAAATAAGACAGCTTCACAGAAAGGAGATTGAAAAAAATAAGCAATTAGCAAAGAAACAAGCTGGTAGGCGGACATGGGTAGTCGCCTACCCAATAGAAACTGACGCGATGGGCCCGTTCGATGGGGAATGACCTGAGGATTAAGCACAAGAAAATTCATGATTCTAGCTTCAAGGGTTAATGCTGCAGATTGTTTTTTCGTGAAAATACCCCCACATTTAGAGGTTTTTCGGCCGTTGCTGGGCAACGGAGGGGTCCATAGCAACGGTTCTTTCTCACACATAACTCGGACATACCATGAACCTTCCATACCAGTTTCATGTATATCTGACTCATAGTCTCTGAGATACAACGAACTTCGTTTTTTTATTGTTTTCGACCAGGGTTCATTCAAAGTCTATCTTCTCCGAGAGTTTTCATAGGATCCGGCTGGAAATTTTTGATAATATGGCTGAATGTACTGCCCACAGTCGCTTGTGGCCCGATTTTTGATTTTCGAAAAAATAATTTTTTTTATGATTTTTCAAAAATTTCAAAGTCCCTTTGCTGGGCAACGGTGGTGTCCATAGCAACAGTTCTCATTTGCACACAACTAGGTCATGGTATAAACCTACCAACCAAGTTTCATCGAAATTGCCATTGTATTAACTGAAATCGCCATTTTAAATACTGATAATAAGGGTAGAACACATCTCAAAAAAAACATTTTTGGATTTTTTTTTTTTCCGACTAGATGGACTACCCAAAAAGGGAGATGGAGAGCAGAACATTCCAGAAGATTTTATGCTGTACCTTTTACGTACAATATTAATGTAATATACATGGAGCATCTGCAATCACAATAATTTCTTAAAGGATTTCAGATTCATGCTAAGCAAACCTTCTATCAGTTACTCTTTAAATACTTCGAAAACATTTCTTCCAAAGTCATACTATCGGACCCTGCTCTTCTCGGGGATACGTTGCTGGAAAATGCCACAAATAGCGAATCCGCGAATAGCGGGGCATTGTTTCAATGTAAAAAAGGGAGGATAGGTTCCCAGTGGTTCCCGATTCATGGGGGAATATCAAAAATCCCGTGAAAAAACCACAAATACACCCACGCAGTCCATACATTTACAGAGATCTGTGCATGGCACATTGTGACGTCTTCTGGAGTAACGACATTTTCCTTTGCCCTGCTCATCTGCGCAACTCGTCTTCTGGCAGCCGCAGTACATCAACTCAAGAAGAGTACTTGGTGCAGATGGGAGATCTCTCCATACAACCTCTAAGCCAGTATCTTTGTAAACTTTCCATCCATGAGCATCTGAACTAGGAAATGACAGGAAACTGTTCCAAACATCTAGTTTGGATTGCCAACTGGTAGTTAGCCCTCAATGCATGTTTCTGTCGAGAGTTAATTGTGGGAGGCATGCTTGCTTCAGCCTTGGCAGCTCGCAGAAACAGGTTGTGTCGAGCTTAATTTACTTCTGAGCAGTCTTGGCCATAGAACTTACACTCAAATCTCTAACCGTCATTCATCAAACTGGTATCTTGAGTAAACAAACTGCCAAGCATTTTTAAGGTTTCTTGGAAGCTATCACTTTGGTGCATCGTTATCTTCGCGACCAACGGTGGATGGAGGTTATGTTTTCACCCCAGTTTGTTGGCCTCTTTGTTGTTGTGTCTGTTTATCTTTTTGTTAGTCTGTCTGTCTCTTTTGTAGTCTGTCTGTGAGCTTCACCATTGAGTGATAGGTCTAAAAATTATATAGAGCTGTAAAACAATATCTCAAAAAGTTATGGACGAATTTGGATAACACATGGTGGATAGGTTAGGTGTGTGACAAGGACAAACAGATTCTATTTTGGTGAAGATCCTAATCCGGATACGAGAATTTTGAAAGTAATTCTTCATCATTGAGAGATGGCTGCCAAAAACGATATACAGCCCGATATTTCAAAAAGTTTTGAATGGAATTGGATGAAACTTGGTGGATAAGTTGGTTAAGTGATGAGAACAAGTCCTTTACATTCTGGTTCAGGTCCAGATGCAGATCCGGCCTACCAGTGGGATACAAAACGTAAATTGTTCAACCTGGTGGAGGTATGTATTCTACCGAGTACCGTTCTAGTTTTTACTTCTTTCTTCTTGGATTTCCAATAAAACGAGCTCACCAAATCACAACCTGTAAAACAGTGAAGGTCGATGAGGGCATCGCTCACACTATGTCCAAGATGATTTTGAACAGCAGTTAGATTCACTGTGCACCTGTGGTTACCTTTTCCAGTGTGCAGAAGAACTTCTGAACCAATTCCATGGGCTTTATTAGCCACACCAATGACAAACACATGTGCATCAGGGCTTTTTATTACAATGGAGGAAGTACCTCTGCTTTAAGATCTGGAAGAAGGAAGTAAGGCATACTGGTAGTGGACAAAGTCTTGTTTCTGCCTCTTCATGGTTGCGTCCCAGTTCATTTAAGGCTTTTAAGCTCCATGGCAACTTCAACTTCACAAAGTCAGTGACACTTGCCATCCTGCGTCATGATAACACAAACATCCCTCAGAATATGTGTAGGACGATGATTCCATGTCTTGAAAACAAAATGTATGAGTGCTGCTATAATCTCATTGCAGGACAGGAATTTCTTCCATTGCTGTGGCACTTGCTGATCCTCAGCTGCTCAGCATATATCTTCGTGAGCTAGCTTTCAGCAGCTGCTCTTTGCCCCCCTCTCACCACTCTTTATGCTGAGCTGCCAATACGTATCCACGATTAAATACACAACAGAAATGTCAACACTTTTTGCCATTCCCACAAGCTGATTGAGCAGGTAATCAACAGGCAATCCAAATGTGGTATGTGGCTGGGGTATTATTTTGCGGTAGCTACTGAAGCATTGCCATTCCATCGATGACTCAAATGTATCCATGACAAGTGTCGACTGGACCATCGGCTTCAATAAAATGCACCACATTTGACTTCATAGTTTTGTTGAGAGAGCTTTCTGCATTGGCTAACAACAGTGGCAGTGGACCAAGATTATATGCCAACATCTTCTTGATATCCAACTTTCTTGCCCCAGCAATGATGAGCAGTCTTTGGAAGAGATCTCTGTTGGCTTTGATCAGTATCTCCTTCACTTTCTTATTTTCGATTTGGATGACTTGTTCATCGATACGAATGCATGCATCTTCTGTTTCTTGAGGATCGCAAACATATCTTCTTCACCTTGTAAGCGAATCTCACACAACAGCTGCATCTCCATTCTCAAAAAGCCTCAAAATAGTCCCTTGTTACCTCATATGAAGTTATAGCATTAGATACATGGTGCAGGAGAGGCTCATTACTCTCTTCAAAAGGATTGACCTTTGACAGTTTCTATCACTGCACATACATCTTCATCTTTCTCATTCTTCATGATGAAAACAGTGTTCAGATCTTTCTTTATCTGGGTTCTGTAACATCCCTCACCCTCTTATAATACTCCATAACGTTTTGACATACACCCCACCCCCCTAAACTCCAACCCCCCCTCCAAGCATTACAGAATTTTTGAATTGCCCCAAAGTGTAGATCCTGGCCTTCCCTCATATCCTTTGCCTGGCTTTATATCTATCCCGATGATCTTAATTTTGTATATATTTTCAACCAAGCCGAAGTTAAAGTAGTAAAGCAAAGCCACAGCTACATTCATCTCCGAGAATTTTTTTTTTTAATCTTCCAACTCCTTCAGTATGTTCATCCAGTGTTTCCCAAACTGCAATGTTCTCTTTGTTAAACTTGAGGTTGACTGCATTAGCTGTGATTTGACTCTCAATTTCGCACAATTCCCATCCTTTCAAACGTCGGCAAACTCCATAAATTTCCTAAATCTTCCTACACTAAATGGACCGGGGGTGGCAACAACATGCATACAGCAAAAAAAAAAAAGCCTGCAAATTTTCCCTATGAATAATTAGCAGATACGCTGGTGTCAAACGAAATGCGCACCACCATGATCAACAGTGTTTGAATCAAAGCATGAGATTGGCCAAGAGTTACGTCACATCAACATTGGTGCATGAGAGATGTGCAGCGATCGGAAAAAGTGTGAAGAGGAAATTCTCATTTTTTTCGGCAGTTCTTTTCATTTTTGGGGGATTAATGTGCAATTTCTTGATTGATGAGTTATCATTTTGATGATAAGATACATTTTTAAGCAATATCCAGCACATCTTAATTCGTTTCTTGAGGGGGGTTCAAAAAAGTAATGAATTTTGCTGGTCACCCTACGGCCGACAAAGAGATGGTCATACACAGAGAAATGACAAAGAAGAGATGATGAAATATGAGAATCTATTTTGGGATTATTTAGAGGCAGCATGACAAAGCAAAATATGTATTTAACATCCAGGGGACGTATCAGTTATCATACAGAGCCAATAGCAAGACGGCAGCAACAGCTATATGCCCCTCGAGCCGGAAGCCATTGAGGACCTCCTCGATATGCAATGCAAACATGCGGATCAAGATCAAAGATGGGCGGAGTTACATGCCAGGAGGGAGGAGGAGATTGGGACCGTACTCTGTGCAGAGCGTTGGTGCTACCTAAGCAGTCTCTTTGGCTATTTGGCACAATCCTGGACGGCTCGCCACTCCGACACAGGATACCAGCAAGCTGGCACTCATTTTGCCGACCTCGGAAAGATGACAGGCTGAGTTAACCCCACCTGGTATTAATTCAACAGCTGAGTGGGATTTGAACTCAGGACACTGGGATCCCAAGCCCACCACTCTAACCATTAAGCTAACACCAGGAGGGGAAAGATATAAAAGGCTTGTAATTTTGTGCTCTGGTCGACTCCATGTATTGATGGGTCTCTTCTGGACTCTATTAGTCGTTGGCATCTCTGGTTTCCCGGAGGCTTTTCATAGCTCATCGTCTCCCTGTGGTGGTGTTCGTCATGACCTTTGGCATCTCGCTCTTGGCAGCTCTTGGTGGCGATGTGCTGGTGTGTGGTTCGTGAGTCCAGGGACATTTTGCTGTGCGGTTCTTGCTCCGAGTCGTGTGATGCGGGGCAAGCTGACATGAGCGAGGGAGGTGAGCAGTGGAGCAGCCGTTACATCTCAGTGTCCTGGGAGAGGTCATTGGTGTGAACCTCGTGGCAGCCGGTGTCTGGTACCACCCCAGAGCATTAGCAAATAAATAACAGAGTGCAAGGGTACCATTCACCGCAGTCGTGGGAGATGCGGCACACCCTTCGGGAGCCGCAGGCTTGTCGCTTGTGCAATCTCCCAGAGGGACACGCCAGGCTCCCCAAAGCCCATCGCATCAGCTTAATGGGGCTGTCCTGTCTTATCCCCAAATGTTTCTCTCCTTCTATCTCTGTTGGACAAATGTAGGCCCTAATTAGATAGTTGGAAATTGTGTTGATGCTTGCTTATACATGTGTGCTTTTATTTTAATAGTTAAACTTGTTAAATGGATTTGTTTTCCTGACTCTTTTAGACATCTTAGTATATTTTTCACACAAAAAATTACATGGGTGACACAATAAATGAAAGGTACTTTAACATGGGTCAAAGTTGCCCGTTTCAGTCGTGCTATTTTGATTTTTTACCATTTTTGAGGGTGGCTGCAGGCCTCATTTTTTCTGCAATGTATCCGGCTTTATTTTTTTCTTTAAAATACCATAAAAGTTGCATTAGGAAAAAAAAAATTCATTGCTTTATCTCAAACAGATGCCAAGAAATGAGTTGCTAAAATTGAAGGATAATTAGGGGGTCGTTTTTCTTCAACAAACCTTGACACGCTCTAGGGGTCATATCTCAAAAACTCCTTGGAATACAGAACTAATATTTGACATTTTTTCTGTTCAATGTTTGTCCAACCCACACAAAAAAATCATGAAAATCTGAGATGGTCGACCTGGGACTTTTCTGAAAATTTGTTGATTTGACACGGAATGACCCATGTAGTTGTTGCATCAAGAGTTCTCTACAGGTATATAGAACAGAATCCAATGTCATTTGTTTTGGACATAAGGTGCATTCCGTTTATTCAAACACCCACTCACTTTCCTCTGGTCGAGGTAGCTCTGGCTTGGTGAATATGGCCTTCAGCCACACTGTGGTTTGGTAGCGACTGCGTAATCAGAGATGCCAACTTTTGGAAATCAGAATTAGGGAGGATTTGCAACCGACACCAAATAATGTGCGCGAAGCGCACATCTCGAGCGCGGAGCGCTCGACCCTTGCGGCGGGGTCCAGGGCCCGCCTTAGGGCCCTGGAAGCTCTGGGGTTCTAGACGCTCTCTAGTGCCCTCTGAGCCCTATTTTGGAGCATTTAACATGTTAAGAATTCCCACTTTTTGAACAAAAAAAGGGGAAAATTGTGCACTTTTTAATGTTACATGTATGTTAATATTAGTAAGTTAGGGGACAATCAAAGATTAACAAAAAGCACAAAAGAAGCAATATTTTTCTTACCTTACTGGCTGGTACTACTGCTGCTTGCTTTTTCCATGGCAGCTTTGCTGAGTGACAGCTGTGTGGCTCTTTTAGCCCTTCTGATTATGTCTTTGCTGTATTCTCTCTGGTAGCAAGGGGTGCTATGAGCTAGTTTTTCAATTAAGAGAGCTTCCAGGGTTTTGACACTCAAATTGGGACGAAATTCAGTATGATTCTTCCGTACAAGACTGAGTGCCCGCTCACATGATGCGTTCGAATGAGGAATGACCAAGATTCCCTTCATCACTTTGCTCAAATTAGGATACTTCTTGGCACCAGTGCAGGGATCTGTGAGCTGTGAAATCCGATGCCACTGCTCATCCACTCTCACTGTCTCAGTAGCAATTGTAGCTATGGAGGCGTCTGCCTGGTAGTGAGCGAATTCACTCTCAAGACTGTCTATGTCACTATCACCGCCACTGAACAGACAGGGGAATTTCTTGATGAAAAACTCCACACAGTCAAACCCCACTTCTTGGTGTAGCTTAACATCCAGCACCTGAGCATGCTTGGCTAATTCATCATCTAGCGGCCAGGTTTTGAAGATGTAATTGCAGGCTTTCACATAATATGAGCGAACTGCACTGAAGAAACCTTGGATGTCTGACTCACTCAGAGTGAAGGTGGATTTCTTGAGACTCCTTTGTTCCCTTATATACAGTTTGGCATCGTTCCCAATCATGAGGTCCTCATCATTCTTCTGATGATTTCTGTCAGAGAAGGGTACATTTACCAGAGCAACCGATGACACCGATGGTTTCAAAAACCGTACGAAGATATCTTTCAGAAGACCATTCAATTCTCCGTGCAGGAGATGAATACAGGGTTCGTCTCTTTGGAGCAGAAGATTCCCCTTCTCAAAAAGCTTGTTAGCATATCGAAGGAAGAAACAATAGAGTTTTGTTTGTGGAGACAAGAACATCCTGTTGACACGTTTTTCTCTAGATTCCTGCACAGTGTTTGAGGAAGATGCGCTTTTAGTTGTAGAACTCATAGTACACTTAGCCGCAGGGCGATCACACTTGCGTTTACTGCCAGCAGAAGAGGTCAGACTCGTAGTACCAGATCCAATTTTACGTTTGAGGAGAGAGCTTGAGGTAGGTGCAGCCAAGGAAGAAGACCTCTGATTCGAAGGTTTTGCTGAGCTTCTATCAAGTGATTTGGCAAAAGCAGAACTTAACTTGGGTCCTTCTTTGCCTGTAGATGGGACTATCACAGTCTTTCTCGACTCTGAAGGGATCTGCTTTGTAGATGAATGTGATGAAGGGCCGGTGATGCTACCTGCTCTCAGCATTGGTTTTGGTGCTGTCCCTGCTGTCTTCTTCGCAGCAGATACTGCAGTGGTAGTGGTGAATGCTGCTCCACTAGTGCTTGATCCTGCAGTGCCAGTACTGGCAGTAGATACAGTGCCGTCCTTCTTGCTCGTTGTTAGAGTCTTGGCTACAGTTGGTTGCATTTTTCTTCGTACTTCTTCTTTGAAGAAGAGGCGAAGTGGCTCCCACTGTTCAATCAGCCTGTCTAGGCACTGACCAAGGGACAGCCACCTTGTTGCGACATGCTTCAGAATCTTGTGTGTCGGGGCATCACAGAGTTCTTGCAGTGCTTTCACTCCTTTGACGCGTTTACTACTTTTGTCCAAGTAGTAGTAAATATCGATGAGAAAGTCATCTAATTCAATGGGTAAGGCCTGAGCCGCCTTCTTGGCCGTATTGTGCATCATATGGCAAGGGCATCCCATGATGTAGCACTCTGGATTTTGTTTGTGGATATAAGCAGCGACTCCTTTGTGCTTGCCCACCATGACAGAGGCATTATCAGCACAAAAGGAAACACAATTTCCCCACGGAATTTTCCTGTCACTGAACTCATGATCAAGCAGTTTGAAAATGTTTTCTCCAGTGGAATCTTGTTTGCACGCAGGCAAACTTAGCAAACCTTGCTTCACAATCCCAGCACTGTTGTCATAGTACGAAATCAGGACAGGATATAGCTGGGCCTCACCACTGTCATTGCTACCGTCTGTAGCTAGGCTAAATGGAGCTAGTCTAGCAATATCGGCAATAGATGAAGCAGTAACATTTGACAACTCACCAATTATTGCTGAAGTTTTTGTTCTTGCACATCCATACTTTGAGGCAACTTTTGAATCTGGAAACATCTTTTGAAATAGAGGTCCAGCATGATCTGAGACTGATATGGGCAAGTTATGTTCCACAATAAATCCACTAAAGAGAAGTTCCGCTCGGGTAACATCCTCTTCCTCGCTTGTCCCTTGTTTGGTGAAATAATTCAGAAGTGTACCGGTACTCGTGCTCGAAGATCTCTCCTTTGCAATGTCTGTGTGCCGTTTGCTTCCAACGTGCTTCGGAATATCATCGCGACCTCCGTGCTCAACTGAAATATCAACGCTGCAGACTGTACAATACTAATACGCATGATGAATTCCTCTTTCAGACTTTCGAATACATGGGTATTGGAGACTGTATTCGGTCTTGTACTTCTGAGACCATTTCTTGGTCTTCGTAAGCTTCTTTTCTGCCATTTCGTAATCAACATCGAGGGCTTGAAGCATCGGTAACTTCGAAGTCGATGTTCCACAGCTGCAGCGTGACTCGTAGAACTCTAGCGGCTGTTAAACACCGCACGGTGGTCGCGACCGCCGGGCTGGTACGGGGCCCAGCTGCATGCAGTGAGCGTATCGCATGCATATACACTGTGCATACATACCGCATGCACTGTATTGCACACATACCGCATGCACTAAATCTCAGTGCATGATCGCATAAGCGAGATCCAGACCCAATGTTTCGCTGCTCCTCATTTGAATTTGCAATTTTTTACGTACAATTTGGTAACAGCGAACGTTATGGAGTTACCACATGCTATACGTAGCAGACGATGCTTTTCATTCAATTCTCATACTAGTACATTCTGATTAGTGAACAGTGCAAAAATATCAAAATTTCGGGAGGATAAGGATAGTGATCGTAAGGGCGGGAGTTTGGGTGAATTTTCGGAAGCCTCCCGATGAAATCGGGAGGGTTGGCATCTATGCGTAATATGTGCAGAGACAAACAGTCTTGAGTGGGTGGTCGATTCTCAGGGTCACTGATTCGATGGAAAAGTTCTGAGCATAAACCATTGATGCATGGAGCTGTCATTGTTGGACTGTACATTTTTGTGGTAAACTTCTCAAGTTTTTAGAAAGACATGTTTTCAGAAATTTTTACAAATTAATTTCAAATGAAAAGCTGAAATGTCTTGCATCAATAAGTATTCAAATCCCTGAGTCAATACTTTGGAGAAGCACCTTTGGCAGAGATTACAGCTTCGAGTCTAATTGGGTATGTCTGTATCAGCTTTGCACATATGGTTGGATTTTCTCCCATTCTTCCTTGCAGATTTGCCCAAGACCTGTCAAGTTGGATGGGGAGTGTCAGTGAAGAGCAATCTTCAAGTCTTTCCACAGATTCTCGATAGGATTCAAGTCTGGCTTTGGCTGGGGCACTCAAGGACCTTCACATTGTTGTTCTGAAGCCATTCCAGTGTTCCTTTTGCTGTATGCTTGAGGTCATTGTCCTATTGGAATGTAAATCTTTGCCACAGTCTAAGTAAGGTCTTTTGCACTCTGAAGTGGGTTCTTCTCAAGGATTTTCCTGAATTTGACTCCATTCATTGTCCCCTCTATCCTTACATGTCTCCCAGTCCCTGCTGCTGAAAAGCATCCCCATAGCATGATGCTGCCACCATCATGCTTCATGGTAGGGATTTCGTTAGATGGGTGATGAGCTGTTCGGTTTCCACCAGAAGTAGCCCTTTGAATTCAGGCCAAAAAGTTCCATCATAGTTTCCTCAGACCACAGAATATTTTGCCTCATACTCCCAGAGTCTTTCACATGCCTTTGTGCAGACTCAAGGCATGCTGTCATGTGCCTTTGTCTCAGGAGTGGCCTCCGTCTGCCCACTCTCGTGCTGCAGAGATTGTTGTCCTTCCAGCAGGTTCTCCCATCTCAGCCAAGGAACTATGTAGTTCTGTCAGAGTGGTCATTGGGTTCTTGGTCACCTCCCTGACCACGGTCCATTTTCCCAGTTCCTCAGTTTGGTCAGACGGCCAGCTCAAGGAAGAGTCTGCATAGTTCCATATTCTTTCCATTTCCCAATGAGGGAGCTCACTGTGCTATTGGGAACTTTCAACACTCTAGAAATTGTTTTATATACTTCCCCAGATCTATGCCTCCTCTCAATTCTATATATGTTCTACAGACAGTTCCTTGGACCTCATGGTAGAATTTCTGCTCTAATATGCACCGTCAAATGAGACCTTTTATAGGAAGTTGTGTTTCTCTCTAAATCATGTCCAATCAATTGAATTGGTCACAGGTAGAATCCATTGAAGTTGGAGAGACATCTCAAGGATGATAAAGGGAAATTGGATGCACCTGAGCTCAATTTGGATTGTCATCGCAAAGAGGTTGAACACTTATTGATGCAAGACATTTCAGATTTTCATTTTTAATGAATTTGTAAAAAATTCTAAAAACATGTTTTCACTTTGTCATTATGGGGTATTTTGTGTAGATCGGGGACAAAAAAAAAAATCAATCTAATCCATTTTAAAATCCAGCTGCAACACAACAAAATTTGACAAAAGTCATGAGGTGCGAATACTTTCTGAAGGCACTGTACATTTAACAGCTGATCGGATAGCCGAGAGGAATGCGTACCCACCTTTGAGCAGTCTAGCCGAGGTTTAAATCCCAACCCAGCTATAAACTGTCATCCCAGTGTTTCACATGCAAGGTGATGTAGCAATGTGTGTGCAGTCCACTGGATGGACATTAAACATGGTGTCCCATCTGCTGTTATTAGTTAGTGGACATTAAAGATCACCTGGTGTCTTTCGTGACGACGAAGACGAAGTCAGATATATTTTCCAGGATGGCACAAAGGGAGACATAACTGCAGAGCGTTTGTCATTCAGGGTAATCCTGTCTGATGAAGTGGAAAGGCAAGTAAATGAACAAAGCTATCCAAGGCAAAGTCATTGATACATGAATGGTGTTCAGCATTTGTGCTTCGACATGGTAGTATACAACCAAGGGAGGCACAAAACCATGACAAGACTTTACAAACCACTTTCTTTCATGGTCATGAGAAAGAATAATTTATTTCTGCCAGCATGATTCAAATTATTGCAGGCTCTTCATAAAACACCTTCTTTTCAGCGAGATGAAGAGCGATTGCAGAACATTTTGAAGGCTTGTTGTTACAAAGTATTGTTTGCAACGCATGACCAGTACAACGAAAGCCTGTCATCTAATTAGTCAGATTCCCACTGTGTTGTACACCTGTACTGCCTGATGTATTTGTGTGGATTTAGCGAAATTTCAAAGGAATATTTGCCAGTATCCATTGTCCAGGTAGTCACCTGCCACGATTACTTTTTCAATTTGCACTTATTCCTCTGTGACCTGAGAATCCATCCATTGGGACCATACTCTGTGCAGAGCATTGGTGCAGCCCAAGCAGTCTCCTTGGCTATTGGGCACAATCCTGGATAGGTCACCCCTCCAACACAGGATACCACCAAGCTGCTACTCATTTTGCTGACCTCAGAAGGATGACAGGCTGAGGCAACCCCACCTGGTATTAATTCAAAGTGGGATTTGAACTCAGGACCCTCAGGACCCTCAGATCCCAAGCCCACCATTCTAGCCATTAAGCCAACACCAGGCATATGACCTAAGAATGTCATGATCTTTCCGGCGAACTGCATGATTTCAGACATTCCATACTTGGGAGAATTTGTATGCAGCACAAGTTTAACATGCAACAACATTCACACCTTGTGTTTCTTCAAGCTGATAAAAGGAGTGAAAAATACAAGACATCTGCTTCTGGTGAATGGAAATTAGTAAGCGACCAAGATAAACACTTTGCTTGCTTGCATGGAAGAAATAATTGGGCAAAAGAGATGGGGGACCATGGACACAATCAGCGAGAGCTTGCCATTAAAAGATATGTACCATTACGTGCTTTCGTTATTAAACGTACCAGAAGCTACGTACCGAGAGCTTATTAAAAGCTATCTTGCAAAAGCACATGATGACATTTGCAAACTTCATGTTTGAAAGGAGTACTTTTGCATTTGCATTCTTTTGCAGTCGAGTCGGTTATTGTGGAGTTTCCGAATGTTGAATGACCTCAGCACAAACAAAACTGGTGAACGTTATTTCAATAACTGGTTCAAGGAATATTCCTTGAAACTGCAGCAAGTTTGGATTTCACAGCTTTGATTATTGTGAGAAAGAGACCAAATAATCTGGAACAAGAAGGATGTTTGAGGTTTATTGTAAATCAAAGTCACTTTGATGAGTGGATGGAATCATCACAACTTTCATCGAAATATGCTAAACTGCCGTGGGAAGCAAGGAGGCGATGTTTTGGGCATTAATCCTTCGTCAAAGCTTCTTTCTCCGACGAAGGGTTAAATTTTGCTCCGCTTTTTTCCCACTGACGAAGAGTTCACGTTTAAAACGCCAGCTTCTCCTTGCTTTCCATGGAGTTTTGCAAACCTTGATGAACGTCCTATTGATTTCACCCATCGTTATGTACGAAAATTGAAAATTTTCATCATACGTCGGTCTCTCTCATTTCTGAAGGACTCTGAAGGACAAAGGTGAGGCTGTCAATGTTATTGACTGTATATGTCAAAGGTCAAGGTGACTGATGTCATTTGCATAAAACAGATACTACCAAAAGTGTTTGTGCTACATAACATCACACTTGACACAAATGTGTTGCAAAACATCACCAACAAATTAAGTGCAGATCTGATAATCCGATCATTATGAAAACGGAAGATTTCTGCAGGGGCTGGGGGGGACAGATGATGCATTTCCAAAATAGTGGCAATCCGAACGTCGTTTCCATGGCAACGAAATCACCCATGGTAAAGTATAGGGGTTTTTTTTAGGGACAAAAAAAGACAACTCGGAAACGCTTCAAAATGCGGGTATCAAATTGCAACCATGTTAAAATGTAAAGGTGACAGTGACGTCATTTGCATGATTTTCGTCATACCTGTCAGGCTATTGCCTGACACCTTCTTGCTCTACTTGTCTGCTGACACATATTAATACCAGACTTCATTAGCATGAAGAGCTCTTCATTTGACTTTGATTCAGTTTTTAACCAGATTGAAAGTGGGAGATACACCACCCCCCCCCCACCTCGACAACATTAATTTCTCAACAGATAAGTTAATGTAAAGTGCAATCAAATAATTAATAAATAATACACGTCTCAGAGAGATGGTTCAGAAGAGGAAACTTTTGATTTAATAACATTGTTTAACCGAGTTGGTTATTGTGCCCAGGCTGTGGTTGCTGGTTGTACCATTGTCTGGGGGTGCGGCTGTGCCGCTGATGCAGCACCCTCTATTACCAGTACCCTGGTACTTATTTTTCGCTGACCTCGGAAGGATGACAGGCTGAGTCAACCTCACCTGGGGTTAATTCAATGTCTGACAGGGGCTTGAAGTCAACACCCTAAGATCTTAAGCCAGCTCCCTTAATCGCTAAACCAACACCAGACGATTGTTCAACTCATCATTGTGGAAGGGCTTGCAGGATAGCCTAAAGGACGGTATGAACACTCATTCTGAGCTGTTTAGCTTGGGTTTGAATCATGACCCTTTTATAAAATGTCACCTTGGTGTTTCAAAGGTAGGATTGGCATCAATGTGTGTGCCATCCCTCAGATGGATGTTAAATTTAGTGTCTTGTCTGCCGGCATTAGTTGGTGAACATTAAAGATCTCACGGTGTTCTTCGCGAAGAGTCAGTGAGCTATCACGAGCACCCTGAACAAATTACAAATTTCAGGTTTATTATACAAGGGGCATATCAATAGCGGTGCCACCCATCCACTCCACCCCTCCCTCCTCCACCTCATCCTTTCCCCAGAAAAAGATGCTACTCCCAGTCATGTGCTGCATACAATAGGAGAAAAATAAGGAGAATATCATCATGTAGATCGAAAAAGATGAGAAAAAGGTCAGTTTTAATAACGATTGATACTTGGTATTGGCACATTTCACAACTCGTAATTTCGTTTTTTCTGTAACCTTTTATCCATTATTTTCAGACGTACACAGAGAATTGCCTTATTACCCTGCACACAAGAAGCGAAAAGTGTGGTAAAGCAACTGGTTCACTGTCTGTCCTGTCCACAAATGTCAGTTCATGTTTGAGAAAAAAACTTAATTTCAATTGAATGTTGTATCTTGATCATGAATCAGAACATGAATCAGTAAACGAATCTGGAGTTGAACAGTACTTTGGCTCCGAATTAGTCCAGATCACAGATGCACAGATGAGCAAGACAATTTTTCTTACTCTGCCCGTCTGGAAATCAAACAAAATTTAAAATCCCTTCAAACAGGAAACTTACTGTTTTTAAGGACGTCATAAAAGACATAAACGACATGCACAAATAACTACTGTAACGTATTAAATAAGGTGGTGCAAAAGACATTAAACTTCTGGAATCTTTTCCTACGACCTTTAAAATGTTAATTTTAATTCAGTTGAATTATATACTTGAACACAGGAGAACACAAATCCCTGATTGGCACTTTCAAAAACCTTTCGTTTCACAGTTCTTGAACAAATGATTGTGCCATCTCGACCAATCAAATTTGTCGCTCAGTGTTGGAATAGAGATTCAAACAATCGTGGCTTGTAGGAAATATAGATCGTCCTTGGAAACGCAAACCAAGAGTTGAAGACTCTTCCAGTGTCCTTTTTCTCAAGACTCTGTGGGGTGAAGTTTTATGAACTCTAGTTTTTGTTGGCTGAACTTTTTATACTTCTAAATATAAAGCATAACTTCTCATAAATACCTTTCACACCCAAATTGATACCTGCCAGCAATTTTTTTTCCTCACTGACAGAGCTCGAATTGGAACTACTCACTGCAAACTTTCCGTCCCACTTTGCATCAACATGACCAATCAAATTTGCCTCTGGTAGACCCCTGCCCATGTCCTTGATTCTCAAGACAGCGTGGAGCAATGAGTTCTACAAACTTGATAGTTTTATATCATAGGAGTTTCTGTAATGTCATCAGAACAATAACGAGTAGAGGTAAAATCAAAGTATACACCACCCCCATACCAAATACATAAATAACAAATCCTCCAGCACACAATATTGGTGGGGCACCTTCGGCCCCCGGCGATGCCGCGGTACAGCACATGGAGACGGTATTGGGAGGGAGTGGTGTACTTCTGAGGTGACTATGTACAAATGATACTTACTTCCTGTGCAGCATATGGAGATGGATTTGAGGTGGAGCATTGTACAATAATTGATTGATTTATTGATTAATTGCATAATTAAAATAAATAGTGATCATAAAGTAATTAATTTCTCAATCAATTGCCTAATAGAAAACCTAAATCACCACGGCTTCATCCGAATCTGTAACTTTTTGAAAATTAAGTGATTCATCGAAAAATGAATAATTAATCGATTAATTGATTAATCAGTACATCAAAAATACCCTTTATAGCCAAATCACTTGTTCACTGTCCTGTCCAAATGTTAGCTTCCCAGCTCAAAAGGTGCACAGATAAGAAAGAAAATAAATCGATAATAATTAAGTAATTAATCAATTGGTTGATTGAACAAAAGTAAAATAATATCGTTTTTGCCAAAGCAAATCTTCACTTTTGTCCCTAAATTTCAGCTTCTGAGCTCAAAATATGGCTGAGATATCACCTAGACAAACAAACAAACAAGAAAACAAGCTGGAAGTCGACATGGGTGGTCGCTAGATTAAGGCAAATTTGAAATATGTAGATAAGAGAACACATCAGAGGGCATTTTTGTCATTCCTTGTTCCATATAGGAACATGTTGAGCAACTGTCCATTCATCATTTGTGTTCGATTCCCTAACCCTAGGTTACAGAATCCCAACGCGAACGTCGGGGTGAAAGCATATAGTAATATAATTGCATACGAGTCATACAGTTTTTGACATATCGGGCTGAAATTCTTTGATAAAGAGGTTGATTATAGTGCGCATAAAAACGCAGAAGCCAATTTTTGATTTTCGAAAAAAAAAATATAAATATTTTTCGGATTTTTTCAAAAATTCAAAGTCCCTTTGCTCGGCAATGGTGGCGTCCATAGCAACGGTGCTCAAAAGCAATCAACTAGATCCTGGTATGAACCCACCAGTCAAGTTTCATCAAAATCGGTTGACTCCTCTGGCCTCCAGAGCTGTCCATTACATACAAACAAACAGACAGACAGAAAACCTGAGACTGAGGGTAGTCTAGCGACCACCCAACAGAAAACAAACAAACAGAGTAAAAACGGAGTACTTCCCTTCCTTCCTTCGGCCCCCGACGATGACATCATGCATCACCTGGATATGGAATTGGGAAGGCGCGATGTGCAATATTACGAGATACCATCGATACTTTCACGTGAATTACAGGTAAATTAGGACACAACAGGCAAGTTAACACAGGTAACCCAGATAACCCAGCATGATGAAATATGTGCTCAAATAGGCAAGCCAAACAGGCCAACTTATAAAACCTTATAAAAAAAATGAACCCCAAACAAAGAGCTGTAGCATGTAAATGACTAAAAATTTGCATGGGTTTTAATGTCTATTCATTTGAGAAATTGTAATCCACATAATTACCTCCACCACCGAAGATGAAGGAGGTTATGTTTTCACCCCTTTCTGTCTGTTTGTCTGTTTGTGTGTAGGATATCTCAAAAAGTTGTCGACGGATCCGGATTAAATTTTGTGGACAGGTTCGGTGTGTGACAAAGACGAACTCCTTAGTTTTTGGTGAAGATGTGGATCTGATAATTTTTTAAGTGATTCTTCGCCATTGAGAGATAGTGCTAAACCGATATATAGCATGATATCTCAAAAAGTTGTGAACGGATGCGGATGAAACTTGGTGGACAAGTTAGGTTTGTCGCAAGGATGAGTTGAATCGATTTTCATGAAGATCCAAGTACAGAGCTGGATCCAATAATTATTTAATTTTTAAAGTGATTCTTCACCATTGAGAAATAGGGCCAAAAACGATATTATACTGCATAGCATGATATTTCAAAAATGTATTGGGCCCAATATGTTCTCATGGATCAGGCATTGTGTGGTGGAGGTATGCGCTCTACCGAGTGCTCTTCAAGTTCACTATGATAATTGACAAAGCCTCTGTTTTTAATATTTTATTAAACCACCACCCACTCCACTATCAGTTATCTTCCTGAGGTGGCATAATAACAGCAATGAAAAACAAAATTTCTGTTTTTTTTTTTTAGCTGTCACCAAGTGATCGAGCTACACTGCAGTGTCGAGGACTAAAGCAAAAGCCCCGAGGAACAGTGGATGCTGTGGCAGATGGCCCAACTTTTGTCATGAGGGCCCAGCAAAGCGCGAGTGACACCAACCCAAACACCTTCGCAAGCAGCTCCCTATGACCGATTATCCTTAGGCAAAGCAATTATTCTCAAACTGCTTTCATTTCTTCCTCCCCCACCCCCTTTTCATCAACTATTTGTGTTCCGCAGCATGTGCTATAAAAGATTGCCTCAAGCTTGATGATTGCTGACAGCTTGTCGTGGTGGGCGACTTTCTGTTTGAATCAACCAGAGGAGACGTTACACCTTTCTACCCCGATACAACACCGATTTGCTGCCCTTCCCAACTGTAAAACGAGTCATAGCATCGGAGCTTTTGCAGTGGTAAGCAAGAAGAAATGGAGCGAGAAAAAAGCACAAGGGAAACACCTGTCAAAGAATTGAGAATATGTAAGGCACTCCACAGTGGAAACAGGAATTATCTACCGATATAAAACAGTGCGTATTTGTGTATTTTTCTGTATCCCTTCATAACGACAATTTGAGTAAGGTTTTAAAGGCCAATCTTTAAACACGACTGCGTTTCACTACGGTTAAAAGACCGGTGGGAGGGGGCATGGGGTGGGAGGAGAAATGAGTGGGGTGGGAGGAGGGAGGGAATGGGGTGGGGTGGGAGTCCGGAGTCCAGCAATCTGTCTGTGTGTGTGTGTGTGTGTGTGTGTGTGTGTGTGTGTGTGTGTGTGTGTGTGTGTGTGTGTGTGTGTGTGTGTGTGTGTGTGTGTGTGTGTGTGTGTGTGTGTGTGTGTGTGTGTGTGTGTGACTGCTGTTTCTCGCCAACCACTGGTCCGATCTCATTGAAACTTGCCACGTATATTGCTGGGGCCCTGTGGATGTGCCTGATATTAATCGCACAAGTGGTTCCCAAGTTATGGCCATTTATTTACCAAACCAATGACAGGACACAGTGCTATGACATCACAATTGACGTCACAATGTTTTTTTTCCATGTACGGCTATGCACGTATGGGCACACACCTATGGGCACATACTCGTGTGTGTGTATATATATATATATATATATATATATATATATATATATATATATATATATATATATATATATATATATGTTTATATATATATATATATATATATATATATATATATATATATATATATATATATATGTTTATATATATATATATATATATATATATATTTTTATATATATATATATATATATATATATATATATATATATATATATATATATACATATACATATATACTGTATATATACATATATACACATACATATATACATATTTATTTATATATTTGCGGCTCTGCGAAGCCGGCACTCCCCCATAGCAATGGCACCCAACTTAGTGGTCCAGAGGTATTTCATTAGTATTTGTTTATTTAGCCCTTCCATTGTCTAGTGAGTAAACGGGACAATACGCATTGTGTAGGGCTTTTAGTTCGGTCTTCAATCCCCCTTTCCTAGTCTTTCATCTATTATATTTCACCCACGATCTCCTTCATGCATGCCTACATGCCAGACCAGACAGGAACGTGCTGTGATAGCCTCATTAGCATATGCGAGCCATTTCCCCATTTGAACTGCGCACCCTTCACAAATGGATCTCTCACCTCGGACCATCGCCATGCTCACCATGACGCTACAACCCTCACAATAATCACCACAATGCGTCCAAAAAATTCCCACAGTAACCTATGCTTGACCTCCTCACCACAACTGCCTCAACTGCTCCCAATGTTCTACCATCCTCACCACAAACGTCACAGTGCTCTCCCCATCTCATTACAGCTGCCACAACCACCGTTAGCTCCCGAGAAGCTCACCACCGTCCTTCACGATGCTGAGGAACGGAAGTGCCTGCAAGTCAGAACACTTTGGCTGGTAACTCAAAGTGCAAATATGAGGAGAGATTGAAGGAGACACGAACTTTTTAAATTAGGAAGGAGGCAGGTTATGAGAGGATATGATAGAGATGCTAAAGATAATGATGGGTGTGGTCAAAATAAGCGCAGATAAGTTTTTCAACAGAATGGACACTGACAGGATTGGGGACCAAATTGTCAGAGTAAAGAAGAGGAGCATTAGGATGGTAGTAAGGCAGTCTTTCACTCAAAAAGTAATAAATACATGGAACAGTCTTCCTGCAAAGGTAGTGACAGCAAAGACGGTAGATAGTTTTAAAATTGAGCCTGATAGGTATCTCTAAGTAGTGGGGATGGGGAGAACTTATGTTGGCACGATTGTACAGGCTTGATTGGCCTCATGCTTCTTCCTCCATTGAAGTTCCTGGTATATCCTTGTATAAAAGATATGTAAATTGATAAACAATCAGGGTGATGTGTATAAGACACAGGCATGATGGGCCAAATGGCCTCCTCCTGTCTTGATATTCCCTTGTATTTCCTTCCTTAAATTACACAAATGCTTGTGCACACATGTTCTCATGACAGTGACCAAAAATGTAAGGGCACTTTGTGTTGGTTACCTTGGTGTGAATGGAAAAAGCCCCACCCACATTTCCAGCTGAGATACTGAAGGACAGCAAAGCATTGGCACCAGCATCGGCATCAATGGCAATAACTTGCAGCACCACAGATCTGACGCCAGAATCCTCACTCAAAGAAACGTTTCCGGGCAAGTTGAGGAAGGTCGGGTCATTATCATTGACGTCCAAAACACTAATGCCAAGCACCATCTGGGAAGAAAACAAAAACATGTCTCGATAACTGTTTTATAGAATACTAGGGGACAACCCTTCACAAAGGACGGGGCCAAGAGCATCGACCCATCACGGCACAGTTATTAGTCCTCCTCTGAAGGGGATGCTTGACTATTGCACTGCCCGTGTGTCTGTGTGTGTCTGTGTGCATGTGTGTATGTGTGTGTATCTGTGTGTCTGTCCACGTTGATAGATTTTCATTTTAAAAATGGTTTTCTCTGCAACCGCTTGTCCGATCGATGTGAAACATTAAACGCAGGAGGGACTCCCCATGGAGAATATTTTATTGCTAACTCTGATGCCATAGGTCACGTGGTAATGCAGCCATATTGGATCAAAGGAAAAATATTGGACATCATTTTCTCTGAAACCGTTCAATGAAATTTTTTTTAACCTCCCAATGGGGTATAATCGGGTGATAACGATGACATCATCGGTGAAGCGGTATTCCAGCCATAATTGGTTGAATTGAAGTCTTTATCCAAAAAATAGAAAACTTCTTATATCTGATCGATGACCACATGTGAGTGAATAATTAAATTTATGATGTTCATAATGCATGCCAACAAACTATGTGACATAATACAGTGGGGTGCATGATTGATATGGGTATATGGGTCATAATAGCAGTGGGCCATAATAGTAGCGTGTTTAGTTAAGAATGATATTTTTGTTCAGAATGAACCGGTGAGGCTAGACGATGCGCTCAATGAGTGTCGTTCTAGTTAAATAATATAACTCACAGACTTGTGGATTTACTTTGGTTTCATAAAGAAAAGTATGACTATTTTCGAAATATATTTATTATCAGTGTCTCACCTCCAGCGTTATAGTTGTGAAAACAGCTGGAATGATGATGCAAGCAACCCAAATTCAGATGCCTTTGGTAAAAGTTTGACGACATAAATTCACCTTTCCCGAGTGGAAACAAAATGGCAAATGGCACCAACACTGATATTGCGTGCTTTCAGTGATGATCGTGACGTCACTTCTTTGAATGCGAGGTCACTTCCTCCATGACAAGAGGAAATAATATATCGGGCTTCTATATCTACCTATCTATATATTACTAAAACTCTCATCTTGTATGTATTTAATATGTATGTATGTATATTCCCGAAATACAGCCAAAACGGTACACGAAAGCGCAAAAAGTTTCGGGCCACCTTACTTACCATTCTCCTGCGGTGTGCAGTATCAAGTTTCGTTCAAATCGGGCAATGAAAAAATTATTAAAAAATCAATTCCCAATTCAGTCAAGTACTCTTGGGGATTATTTGATTAATGCAAACAAACTCAGCGGTATATTTCGCTGGAGCTATCTTTTTTTTTTCTTGAAATGATTTATTTTAAAATCTCAAACATTTAGTATAGACAAAGAACGATGTATTTTTAAGCATAAAATAAACATCGCCATTTTGATCTAATACTTCCGTGTTCAATAATAAATAAAATTGTGTTTAGAAGATTATGCACAATAATTTCTTCGACTTTCTTTTCTCCGTTGTTTTTTTCACATTGACGCGCAATATCAAGTTTCGTTCAAATCGGGAAACGAAAAAAATTATTAAAAAATCAATTCCCGATTCAGTCAAGTACTCTTCAAGATTATTTGATCAATGTAAACAACCTCAGCGGTATAGTTCGCTGGAGCTATCTTTTTTAATTTTTTTTGAAATTATTTTTTTTATCAACCGCTGTCACAATGGGAACCCAACGGGTTCACGGGTCGTCTAGTAGTTAAGTATATAAAAGTGTGAATCTGTGTATTTGTCTGTCCCCCTTCATAAGGACGATTTGACTTTAGATTTAAAGGCCGATCTTTAAATAATAATGTGCTTTCACGAAGGTCAAAAGACCCAAAAGACCCCGATGACCCAAAAGACTCATAAGACCTCAAGGACCCAAAATAACCAAAAGACCCCAAGGACTCCAAAGACTCAAAATAACCAAAAGACCCCCAGGACTCCCAAGACCTTGAGGATCCAAAAGACCCAAAATACACAGAAGACCCCAAACACAAAAAAGACCCAAAGGATCCAGAGAACCCAAAAGACTGAGGCAAAAGACACAAAAGACCTAAAAGACCCAGAGGTCACAAAAGACCCAAAGGACCAAGAAGACCAAAAAGACCTGGAGGACCCAAAGACCCAGAGGAGCTAAAGGATGCAAAAGACCCCAAGGACTCCAAAGACCCAAAATAACTAAAAGACCTCCAGGACTCCGAAGACCCTGAGGATCCAAAAGACCCAAAATACCCAGAGGACCCAAAGGACCCCAAACACACAAAAGATCCAAAGGAACCAGATAACCCAAAAGACCCTGAGGACCCAAAAGACACAGAAGACCTAAAAAGACCCAGAGGACACAAAAGATGTAGAGGACACAAAAGACCCAAAGGACCAAGAAGACCCAGAAGACCTAGAAGACCTAAGAACCCAGAGTAGCCAAAGGATGCAAAAGACCCAAAAGACCCTGAGGACCCAAAAGACCTAGAGGACCCAAAATAACCAAAAAGACCCAGACGACCGAAAATAACCAAAAGACACCTAGAATCCAAACGACAAAAAAGAAGAGTAATTACGTCTCTTCTACTGGAATTGTAGACAGTTACTTGCAAACCGAGCCTCAAGGTGCAGCGCGCACAAGCATTTATATTTTAAAACAATAAATACAAGGTACAGGGAGGAGAAATTTGCTGCACGTGATGTGCAATGCGCACAGAGTAAAACGAGTGTTCATTTATGTCTGTAGGATGTCTAATAAATAAAGAAGATAAAAGCACAACTGATGCTAGGCTGAGGCTTCAGACTTTGGCACGCTGACGAAACTGTAGTGTCAAAACGAAACGTCCCACACGATAAAGAAAATCGGGTCACATTTGTGCATGTGGTAGTTTAAAATAATGCTTTTTCTTCTGACAAAACATATCTTCCAGTCTCCTTGAATATGTGAATAAAATAGCTCCAACCCGTCATTTTGACCTGCTTTTATACTACTAGGTATATAGATGATGCACATGGCACATGTGACTCTATTTCGCAAATGCAGATAAAACTGAATTTCGACCACTAATTTGTTATGCTGGTTACATCATTACTGAGGCATGTTCATGCCTGGTGAAGGAATTGATAGAGGAACACCTTCTTTATTCTTGAGAAAAAAATTACATCATTAAAAGAATATTAAAATATATTGTTGCGGTCTTCGCGCCCGCCGGCGTGCGACGGCCACGTAACTCGAATCGCGGCACGTCGCCCACCGGACGGACAATCCAGTCGTGACCCTCTCGGACTAACGCCGGGAACCAGTCACGGGTGGACCTTTCGGTCTCACCGCGATCGAGCCAATCAGCCCCCGCGTGGGATAGGGTTGCTCGCCAAATTCGAACTACCTAAGTACCCACGCGGAGGGTAGACCGGGCGATCGCACCTCGCCGCAGGTCGACTTCGGACACGGGCCACTTAAGCGACCCGTTCCGTACTATCAGAATAACCGAGCGGTGTTATCGTCGACCTCGACGGTTCGATTAATTATCGGGCGTATTCAGCCCACTACCAACCCTTTACGTGAAGCAAGATGGGGGTTCAATGGGGAAAAGACGAAGCGAAGCGGGAAACAGTTCAACAATAAAGCACATTTATTCTCGGCACACGGGAAGCACACAAATACAATTCCACCAAATGCACACAAAAAAGAAAACACAATTCCATTTACACAAAAAGCAAACATAAAAGTGAAAACACAGTGCAGAGCTAATACCGACTACCGAGCACACGGCAACACTTATACAATTCTACTTCACGGACGGCGCCGACAACACATACCCAAAACCAAGGAAAAGAAATACCCTCAAGAATGAGGTAGGCCTGGGGCCGAGACCTGGTCGGGCCTACCCGTCTGGTGATGAGACGCGGAGCGGCGATGGCCCCGCAACCCGCGGGCCTCGTGGACAGTGCCTGGCAGGGGGTGGGAACGGGGCCCCCTTGGTCGCACTATCTCAGCGCGGGGGGGAAACAGGAGGGGGGGTTGCTGATGCTCGGGGTATAGAGGATCTTTATTATGTGCGACGAGCGTCTCCACCTCGGCCAGGTCGCGCTGCCGGCCTCCCTCGGGCGCGCAGCTCCTTGCACGACGCGAGCACCCTTCGTCCGACTCGCCGCCTCTCCACAGCTCGTCCCCTCCGTTCCGACTTCAACGCACACGACGAGCAGCTCCACCGCCCGCGAAGTCTTGACTCTCTGTTCCGACTCCTTCGCCTCGTTCCGACCTTTACTACTTGTTCCCTCTTGCGACTCTCCGACCCCTCGTTCTCGTTCTGCTGACTCTTTCGCTCCGACTTTTACCACTCCTTCGTTCCCCGTTCCGACTTTTACGACTCCCTTCTTCCTCGTTCCGACTTCTTACTACTCCTTTTACTGACGAACACCGTCCTTTTATCCCCCCGTAACTTCGCCTTTGACCCCCTCCCTTTGACCTTTCAACTCGCTCCCCATTGGCCCGACAAAAAGTGGGCGTGAAGGCTTTTTGATCCACAAATTTGCATATATCGATCGCCCTGGGGGTGGGGCCAATTCGCCCCTCGCTCACCGATTGGACGGCAAAAAGTGGGCGTGTGTCGTTTTCGATCCGTTTTTGAAGCAGAAAATCCGTGATTTTGTACACGCTGTTCAACGTGCGCCCTACACGAGTCCAGCATCGGTGCCCATGAGTGGCGCGAGACGACGGCGATGCGATGGTGGCGAGTTGTGACGGTAAAGGTCGTGGCGGTTGTGGTGAAGCGGTGGTTGTGGTCGGTGGTTGATGTTGTGGTTGTGATGGTGGCGATTGGTCCAAAATAAAGATAGTAAAGAAAAACGGCTATCCTGAAGAGTCGCAGCACGTATAAATGACATGTATTCCCACTAGACAACGGGTTTGGGCCTAACTACACATGCACTTACCGAGATACCTCACCTAAGGGACCTGAATGGTGGTTTGCGAATCTGGTAACCACAACACTACCCCCTTCCCTTTTTACAGACTCGTCCCGAGTCGTCAAATTTTCGTGTGCCATCATGTGTAGTTTTCCCCTAGTACATTTTACCTACGGATCCCTGAGTGCGACATTCATGGTATTCGTGTCCCCAAAATAAATAACCTGAGGGCTGCGTAACTACCTAAACAAACTCACTCACACGGACGACTTAAATAAAATTGCCGGCGCTAAGACATACATGCCGGGGGCGCACTCATATGTACAGTACATCTTAACCTTAACTTACAAATTTTACACTAAACCATGGCCCAGGATCATTGAACTCTGCAAAAGAAAGCAGTTAGCAGGGAGCCAGGCTGCCCGCATGCAGTCTCTGGCTCAAAACAATGCAGGTGACAGGGAACGTGGCTGGCTGCTCACACGCAGTCCAAGGCCTTCCCTTTTGAACTGAACTCAGTGAACCACAACGGTGCTTGGGCTGCACAACGCAGTCTCCGTGCCAGCTCAAGTGGCACACGCAATGAACACAACGAATGGATGCATGAACACAAACACGGTGCACGGGCCGCCACTGCAGGCCGTGTGCCAACTGCCAACAGGGCAGTTCTCGCAGCTTGCAAACTGTTGCCTTGATCCTGGCGCACATGGAAATGAACAGGGGGGGCAAAGCAAAATTGAACGGGGCTGGTGAACATGGGCAGTGGGCATGGCATGGCAAAGGTGCAGGCAACACAGCCCGCAGAAGAAGGCCGCTGCAGGCAAACACAGCCGGCAGATGAACTGGCCGGCACAGGCCTTGAAGCAAAACACGGCCAGCCGATGGCACAGGCCTTGCAGCAAAACAACAGCTGCCGATGAAGTTGGCCGGCCTCCGCCCCGAAGAAAAACACGGCCAGCCGATGGAGTTGGCTAGCCTTTGCCGTTCAGTGGAGGTTGGTGGAGGGAGTGCGGTGGTGCTGGCCACTTGGAAGGCGGGCTCGGACCTACCTACCTGTCTCCCTCCCAACCTATCGCCTTTGCCTGTCACTGTACATACCCACTCCCTTAATTTGTCAAACCCCAATTTAGCCCCAACTTAATTTTTTTGTTGTTTTTATTTTTACTCCCCCACTATAAATCGTCCCCTAACCCCCTTTATCGTCCTTGTTCGGCTAACCTATCCTGTCACCTAGCCTACTCCCAACCCCTACGTTCCCTTCCCAGAGGGGAATAAGGGAGAGCTAACGTCCTGTGTCGAGGCCCAACGAAGCCTCAGAATGGCCTCCCCAGAGTTCGGCGATCTAACCCAAAGTGGGTCCAGCGGCCCACAACGAGAGCGAGGGGATGGATGGTGCGGAGGGGTACATCTCCTAATCTACCCTAACCATTTAACTGTTAAACTACCCCGGGGCTTTCAACAAGCGCCTCTCGCTTAAACTATTGGTTCTATAAACCCAGATTCCCGTCGCCTGTGTTGGTGTCCTCACAATTTCGGGCCTCACCCCCCAATTTTCTCTCCGTGCCCTCACACGGTCTCCTGGCTGGGGCACGTGGCTCCCTTTGGCAGGCACGACCCTCTGCCGAATCTCCCGCTATGGCACCCCCGGGCACTACACTGCCTCCGAGCCTACCAGCTCCCTAACACCGGGGAGTGCCCCCCATGGCACCTCCCCTGAAACGCACACGTGGCAGGCCGGCCTCCCGGGCCCCTTTCCGAGGGTCACCCGTGCCCACAACACTGCCCACGCGGCTAATGGCGCCCCGGGCCCCCGCACCAAGCAGGCGCACCCGTGCCCACTACTCTATCCCGGCCCCCCATGGGCCCATGGCCTACCGCGGCCGACTAGCCTGGTGCCCGGGGTACCCACTCAGCGATACTCACCTTTCGCAGCCACGCTCCCAAGCCCGTCAACAGGGCTCCTGCACCCCTCCAAATGGGTCTCGAGCCTACTTTCCCACCAACAACAAAACGACCTCCATTTTTCAATTTGACTAACCCAGCTAACTCACTCTACACTGACCCCGGGGTCCCTTGGGTGGGAGTCACTCCTCCCCCCAATCACTCATCGCACCATGCATTCCCCATTCACTCCACACACACAGACCCGCTGGCCTCACTCACTCACCAAGCACATGCTTCCACCTCACTCAACATGTCTTCACCTCATAACTCACCAACTCTTCAACACACACCACCGAACTCTACCATTCTTCTAACTACATCCCCTAACTAACTCGTGCTCCCACGTCGTCCCTTAAACTACAGCACGTTCCTTTTAACACTACGTAGCTAAGCTACGTCCCCACTACACATTCACAAGTCTGTCCATGTCCTCAAATAAATCCCATTTTATTTCCCAACCTAAATCTGGCTACAATCCCTCTACCTAATCCATTCCACGGACTCCATGAGGACTTACCCCTGCCCCATGAAGTCGGTCTAACTAAGCTAACCCTTCCCCCTAACTAGTTTTCATCCTGTGCCCAGGGTAAGGGGGTCTTTCACCCCTTGCCCAGGAATCCTGTACACCCGAAAGTGAGGCTTGCTTTTTTTTTTTTCCATGCGCAGCACCTGCGCGGCAACTCAGAGCTCGCGCACTTTGCACCTGCCCGTGACGTCATGCAGCTGCACGTGTTCCTCGTCCCTCCTTGGACGGGACCATCCGGCAGAGATACCCCTCCTGCCGGATTCCAACCCCACGTGCAGCCATGACGTCACCGTGCGCAAAAAAAAAACACAAGCCCCACGTCTCGAGGGGTTTCCCACGCGAACACATGTGCTTTGCCCGTTGGAGCTTAACACACACGATCGCGTGGAGAACCCGTCCGGTCCAAATCCGTTTACCTGCCTAAACTTTGTCCGTCCGCGGGATCGGCAAATCCACCGCGTGCGTTTCCGGACCGGGACTTCACTCTCGCAAGCGAGCACGTGGCGGTCTCGTGCGTTGCACAGCACGAACCGCGTGCTCACTGCTGGGTGAACCCGGCACGGTCCTCGAAACAACTACAGCCGCTACTCGGCTTTCTCTCCTCTGTCGCCGTCTCCGTCTCCATTCGACCCACGCACACCTGCGTGTTACGACGCACACAGTCCACTCCATCACATTCACACGGGGAGACGCGGCTGCGTGCTCCCGCATGCCGACCGACATCTCCCTCTCATACCGCTCTCTCACACACACGGTCTCCCTTGCACACAACGACCTTGCACACGGCCGTTCACTCACGCGTGCCCCACTACTCACACAAACCATACTACTCACACGTGGTGCTCCATTCACTCGCGTGGGGGCACTCACCCGCGGTGCCTCACCCACACACGCGAGGGCACTCACCCGCGGTGCCTCATTCACACACACGGCGACACTCACACACGGTGCCTCATCCACACACGGCGTGCTGGGAAGCACACACTCCGGCACCATCGCCACCACACCACTCACACACGGGGTCGCTTCCACACACGGGGGCGCACTCACACCTTGCACCACACACACAGGGACAACCACACTGGGGATTTGTGTCCCCACAAGGGTCTCCGGGGCCTCTACACCCCCCAAGCTCTCCGTGCACCCGTCCACAGCACTCGTCCCCTCAACCTCGCAAAGCACGACCGAACTCACCTGGTCGTGACTCGCCCTCAGGGGCATACTCCCTCCCCTCGTTCCTGGAGGAGGCCATCCCGCTGCTCGCACCGGGTCCCTACACGCTCCGCGAGCTCAACCCCATTGTCCTCCACTACCTCCGTGTGTGCGTGCGCGTCACTTACCCCGTCTTCATCGTGTAGTCTTCCCTCTATTTTTTCTGTCTCCCGTGTCTCTGCCAACTCTTCACCCTTTACCTCCCTTGTCTCAACTATTATTTCCGTTGTCGTCACCTCGTGTCTCGTCTCACACGTTTTGGTCTCCCCATTTAATTTTTCCCTTTCGGTCATCGTCACGACCCTCGCCCAACACGTTCCACGAATTATTTTTTCACCCGCCTCCACCGCGGGCCTGTCAGCCGTTGCACCCCCACCCAGCTCGTTTGCTCCCACACGTGGAGTCGCCATTTTAAGCTCCCTGCTCACTGCCTTCATGCCCGCCTGCAGGCATTGGCCCATGTTCTGCGTCTCACCCCGCAGCTCTTTCATGTTTGTTTCCATTCCGTTCATTTTTGTATCCATCTTTTCGTTTATTTGTTGTGTATTCGCATCCATCGTCGTTTTCACTTCATTCATTTGCTTGTTCATGTCTTTCATTTCGTTTTTTATTTCATTTGTCATTGCCGCCAGCATGGCGCATAGCTGGGCCATGTTGGATGCACTCAGCTGAGCCGTTTCGGCAAGGGTTGGGGAAGGGTTTTGATGGAGAGGGGGGGGGGAGGTGTCATACGCCGCGGCCGCACCCACCTCGGGCCCTGGGTTCAGTTGGGCGAGTCCGTGTTCCTGCACAATCAACATTTCCTGCTCGGGGATTCCATCCTGGACCATGGATTCTACATTATTACACATATACATTTCTAATACCCCCGGCTCCCGCTCGCCTTGAGACGCCATCTTGCTTCTCGTGAAGGGTTAATTTGCTCGCTCGTAATTTGGAGGGAATCGGGGGTCGCTTCTCTCACCCCTGGACCGATTCCCGTGAATTTCGCTGGAGACAGGAGAGCCCGTTTTCCTGTTCTCCGATACCAGTGCCGAGAGGAGGGCGATGGATTTGTATCCCACTCCTGACACCAGTGTTGCGGTCTTCGCGCCCGCCGGCGTGCGACGGCCACGTAACTCGAATCGCGGCACGTCGCCCACCGGACGGACAATCCAGTCGTGACCCTCTCGGACTAACGCCGGGAACCAGTCACGGGTGGACCTTTCGGTCTCACCGCGATCGAGCCAATCAGCCCCCGCGTGGGATAGGGTTGCTCGCCAAATTCGAACTACCTAAGTACCCACGCGGAGGGTAGACCGGGCGATCGCACCTCGCCGCAGGTCGACTTCGGACACGGGCCCAAGCGACCCGTCCCATACTATCAGAATAGCCGGGCGATGTTATCGACGACCTCGACGGTTCGATTAATTATCGGGCGTATTCAGCCCACTACCAACCCTTTACGTGAAGCAAGATGGGGGTTCAATGGGGAAAAGACGAAGCGAAGCGGGAAACAGTTCAACAATAAAGCACATTTATTCTCGGCACACGGGAAGCACACAAATACAATTCCACCAAATGCACACAAAAAAAGAAAACACAATTCCATTTACACAAAAAGCAAACATAAAAGTGAAAACACAGTGCAGAGCTAATACCGACTACCGAGCACACGGCAACACTTATACAATTCTACTTCACGGACGGCGCCGACAACACATACCCAAAACCAAGGAAAAGAAATACCCTCAAGAATGAGGTAGGCCTGGGGCCGAGACCTGGTCGGGCCTACCCGTCTGGTGATGAGACGCGGAGCGGCGATGGCCCCGCAACCCGCGGGCCTCGTGGACAGTGCCTGGCAGGGGGGTGGGAACGGGGCCCCCTTGGTCGCACTATCTCAGCGCGGGGGGGGGAAACAGGAGGGGGGTTGCTGATGCTCGGGGTATAGAGGATCTTTATTATGTGCGACGAGCGTCTCCACCTCGGCCAGGTCGCGCTGCCGGCCTCCCTCGGGCGCGCAGCTCCTTGCACGACGCGAGCACCCTTCGTCCGACTCGCCGCCTCTCCACAGCTCGTCCCCTCCGTTCCGACTTCAACGCACACGACGAGCAGCTCCACCGCCCGCGAAGTCTTGACTCTCTGTTCCGACTCCTTCGCCTCGTTCCGACCTTTACTACTTGTTCCCTCTTGCGACTCTCCGACCCCTCGTTCTCGTTCTGCTGACTCTTTCGCTCCGACTTTTACCACTCCTTCGTTCCCCGTTCCGACTTTTACGACTCCCTTCTTCCTCGTTCCGACTTCTTACTACTCCTTTTACTGACGAACACCGTCCTTTTATCCCCCCGTAACTTCGCCTTTGACCCCCTCCCTTTGACCTTTCAACTCGCTCCCCATTGGCCCGACAAAAAGTGGGCGTGAAGGCTTTTTGATCCACAAATTTGCATATATCGATCGCCCTGGGGGCGGGGCCAATTCGCCCCTCGCTCACCGATTGGACGGCAAAAAGTGGGCGTGTGTCGTTTTCGATCCGTTTTTGAAGCAGAAAATCCGTGATTTTGTACACGCTGTTCAACGTGCGCCCTACACGAGTCCAGCATCGGTGCCCATGAGTGGCGCGAGACGACGGCGATGCGATGGTGGCGAGTTGTGACGGTAAAGGTCGTGGCGGTTGTGGTGAAGCGGTGGTTGTGGTCGGTGGTTGATGTTGTGGTTGTGATGGTGGCGATTGGTCCAAAATAAAGATAGTAAAAGAAAAACGGCTATCCTGAAGAGTCGCAGCACGTATAAATGACATGTATTCCCACTAGACAACGGGTTTGGGCCTAACTACACATGCACTTACCGAGATACCTCACCTAAGGGACCTGAATGGTGGTTTGCGAATCTGGTAACCACAACAATATCATTGGCTAATACCTTGCAGCTTGCTTTGGTGCAACCAATGCACAGGCTGACAGGATAGCCTAGATCTAGAGGTATACGCACACACCTTTGAGCTGTCTATAGTCTTAGTTGGAGCTAAGGCCACCTATAAACTGTCATCCTGCTGTTTCGCATGCAGTGTGAGGCATCAATGTGTGCACTGTCCCTTGGATGGACATTCAACAAGGTGTCCCATCTGCAAGCATTAATTGGTGGACGTTAAAGATCCAACGGTGTTCATCCAAAAAAGCAGGCAAGTTATCGCCAGCACCTGAACAAATGACAAACACCTGCTCTAACCTGCAGGGGGTACTGCATCAGCAGCCTATTTGCATCCCAACAAATTATGCTACTCACAGCCAGCTATGTGGTGCATACAAAAGAGGAGGATGAAAAAGAAGAACCAATATGTGAGGGACGACCTGAATAATCGTCTGAGCTCTACATCTAAAAATTGCTTTCCATTGGGTGCAAGTATTTAGGCTTGAATCCCATGAATGACCGAGGCTTGATTGAAGCCCCATGTCGTGGATCCTGCTTTTCTTTTGTCATGGAATGGGAACATTGATTCCAGCATATTTGTTTGCTCAGTTGTCGAGAAGCTGTCATTTGTTAACAGTGCCTTCACATTTTTCATTTTGGTTCAGGAGATGTGCAGCTTTATGTTAGAAATCGCTGTTTTGATAAAACACCCCAATTTATAAGAACGATACAGTTCAATTTGACACTGAGGTAAAGATAACAGCCCTTGCAGTATGCGGCCGAATATATTTTCTTGTGACATACAGTGCTGTGGGTACATTGACTACAAAAGGTTCTTAGATGCTCTTTAATCAAGAAACCCAAACGAGATTGGATGATAAAATGATCCCATTGTTGTATGTATTTATCTTCAAAAGTGTACCTTTGAAAGGGATGCCCACAATAGTGGGGCAGATTAAGTCAGTATCCCACAAGAATCCTTCAGTTGATGGTACAAGCTCCAAATTTGGTATACATGTGCTCCAGGACCCATTCTCTCAGAAAAGTATGTCACCCACGTTGAAAAACAAAATGGCCGCCATTTTTCAAGATGGCCGTCTCATAAAATAGGAAAAAGGGTTTTCAGTGCTAAACGTCTATAAATAGGAACATGCTATTTGTGGTGAATTAACGTGAATCGAGGGACATGACGCGGGATCACATGTTGTGCGTCTCGCGTATAAGGGGAGGTCTCTCTGCGGCACGAGTGATTGTCCCCGGGGCATTGCTATTGACATCGGCTGTCCACTTGATGCTCGTTAACTGAAGGTGCTCATTGACTGGTGAGAATGGAGATTATATCGAACTCCGTGCTTACGCGGATTTAGTCTGCAATGGTTAACTGCACATGTATACGTTTCTGCTTATGTACTCCTAGCTGAACCTGTATTTCCTGGTGTGCCCACAGAAGCGGCTCCAATCAAATGGAATAAAGCCTAAACTCTGAAGGTTCATCTCTCGCTCTCATTTCAATTTATTCCATTTGATTTTCTCGGCTCTCTCAACCAAAGATGGACAAGATCTACAAACCAGAGAGGTTCGACGCAGACCCGAACGCGACTGACGCAGAAATGAAATGGTCACATTGGTTCTGCTCCTTCTCACACTATCTGACCATCATCGCGGAGGGAGCTGACAAATTTGCCGCTCTCGTGAATCATGTCTCGCCCAGCGTGTACAGGCTCTTCTCGGAGTGCGACACTTACGAAGCAGCGATCGACGTGCTGCAAGCGCTCTACGTGAAGCCCAAGAACGAGGTATACATACGACATCTTCTCAACACACGCAAGCAAGCAGCCGGGGAGACAATCGATCAGTTCCTGCAAGCTCTGAATCAGCTGGGAAAAAGACTGCAGCTTCCGGGCGGTAAGCGCCGAGGAACACCGAAAGGAAGCGACCCGGGAGGCATTCATCCAAGGACTCAGATCAGCCCACATACGGCAACGTTTACTAGAGAAAGCGCAACCCACTCTTGACAAGGTAGTCGATCAGGCTCGAGCAATGGATACGGCTCAGCAGCAATCTGAGTCATTTGGGACACCGATGCTGCTCATGAACGCTGCTACGATGGGAACCCAAGGAACCCCACTGGCACAGACACAGCCAGACATGAGGGATGGAGAAACACCCGAGGAGCCGGATACCCAGACCTCGTCAAACTCCTCAGCAACTGCTCCGGTCGGTAAATGCTTCTTTTGTGGGTACAAAAGGCATCCTCGTCAAAAATGTCCCGCCAGAGATGCCACATGCATGAATTGCGACAAGAAAGGGCATTATGCCAGGGTATGTAAATCTACTCTAAGGAGGAATAAACCCACTTCTGCGGCTCTCTACTCGCAAAATAAATTGACTGCAGCCTCCCAGGGGAATCTATCCAAGGCTATCATCAACGTGCGAATTAACGGGCATATGGCTGAGGCACTGATTGATACCGGTAGCTCTGAAAGTTTCGTCAACAGCTCGCTAGTGAAGGGCAGGAAATGGGTAATCCACCCGACTGACAATACGGTATGCATGGCCGCCACCTCACTACAATCCCGCGTACGAGGGTACTGCAATGTTGAATTGGACGTAAAAGGGTACACGCATCGGGATGTAAAGGTGCTGGTGCTTCGTGATTTGTGCGCAGACGTAATTCTGGGTCATAATGTCCTCAAGCAGCACACGAGCGTCGAAATACCCTTTGGAGGAAGCAAGCCTCGTCTAATTTTAAATGCGCTGACCACCGCGGAGGTCCCCCCAGCTGTTCGCTAACTTGTCGCCGGTCTGCAAACCGATAGCGATCAAATCGCGGCGATATACCACTGCTGACATGAATTTCATCACTTCGGAAACCAAGCGATTACTGGAGGAGGGAATTATAGAACCGAGCGATTCGCCATGGCGCGCACAGGTGTTAGTAACCAGCAGTCAGAACCATAAGAAACGGATGGTTGTCGATTATTCCCAAACGGTCAATCGCTTCACCCAACTCGACGCCTACCCCCTGCCGCGCATAGATGAGATGGTCGAACGCGTGGCCAATTATAAGGTATTCAGTACCATCGACTTGCGAAGCGCCTATCATCAAATTCCCATCCGAGAGGAAGACAAACCGTACACTGCATTCCAGGCAGGGCGGCGCCTCTACCAGTTCAGAAGGATACCATTCGGTGTCACGAATGGAGTAGCTTGCTTCCAACGGGTTATGGACGACATCATCTCAGATGAAAACCTCGAAGACACTTTTGTTTACGTGGATAATGTCACAGTGTGCGGTAGGGATCAGAGGGAACATGATAGGAATCTGGACAGATTCTTGAGCATTGCTGGAAAATATAATCTGACTCTCAACTACGAGAAATGCGTATTCTCGGCAAGGTCAATTGACCTTCTCGGCTACACAATAGCCGACGGCACAATTAAGCCTGATCCTGAGCGATTGCGCCCGCTCCGTGAGCTTCCACCACCTCAGGACTTGCAAACAATGCGCCGGGTGATCGGGATGTTCGCTTACTATGCAAGATGGATTTCGCAATACTCCGAGAAAATACATCCCCTAGTGCATTGCAAAAACTTTCCACCAGATGCCGCTGTCGTAAAAGCTTTCCACGATCTCAAGGATGATATCAGTAAGTCCGTGGTTTTATCGATCGACAGCTCGGTGCCCTTCGTGGTGGAGACCGACGCTTCAAATCACGCCATAGCTGCAACACTTAATCAGTCTGGGCGGCCGGTCGCTTTCTTCTCGAGAACTCTCTCTAGAAGCGAGCAGAGACACTCGGCAATAGAGAAGGAGGCGTACGCCATCGTCGAAGCGCTGCGTAAATGGAGACATTATTTACTGGGAAACCACTTCACGCTCGTTACGGACCAACGATCCGTGGCTTTCATGTTTGATGGGAAAAATAACGGGAAAATTAAGAATGAAAAAATTATGAGATGGCGGATAGACCTAGCCTGCTTTCAGGTACGACATTGTTTACCGGCCCGGGAAGGAAAACCCTGCTGCAGATACCTTCTCCCGGGTCTACAGTTCGGCAACAATCAGTCAGGCTTTGCAAGACCTCCATGTGTCTCTGTGCCACCCAGGGGTAACCAGGATGGCACATTTCGTACGCAGACAAAATCTTCCCTATTCTGTTGAAGATATTAAACAAATGAATGCTTTATGCCCTGTTTGTGCTGAACTAAAACCCAGATTCTATGGCGCGGCTTCTGGCAGACTGATCAAGGCTACTTCCCCCTTCGAGAGACTAAACATCGACTTCAAAGGGCCCCTACCGACCGAAACAGACAACAGATACATATTCACCGTTGTTGATGAATATTCAAGGTTCCCTTTCGCGTTTCCGTGCTCGGATATGACCTCGGGCACCGTCGTAAAATGTCTCTCTGACCTCTTCGCTATGTTTGGGAGACCTTCGTACATACATTCAGACAGAGGGCCGTGTTTCATGTCGGCCGGGCTAAAACAATTCCTATTAGAGCACGGCATAGCAACTAGTCGAACGACGGGTTACAACCCACAGGGAAACGGGCAGGTGGAACGGTATAATGGAGTAATTTGGAAAGCCGTAACTCTGGCGCTGAAATCGAGAGGACTGGGCCCCGAGCGATGGGAGGTTACTCTTCCTGACGCTCTGAATTCCATACGCTCTTTGCTCTGCACGTCCACAAATGCCACTCCTCACGAACGTATGTTTACTCACCAACGACGTTATGTTGACGGTCAAACGGTGCCCAACTGGCTGACCCACCCCGGTACAGTGTTCATGAAACGCCCGGTACGACAAAGCAAGTATGAACCGCTGGTGGAGGGGGTCGAACTCATTGACACTAATCCAGAGTATGCTCATGTCAGGCTCCCGGATGGCAGGGAGACCACTGTGTCGGTTCGCCATCTGGCTCCCTCAGGTACTCCTCCCGCCGGTACACCACCTCCTGGCACTCCTCCTTCTGACATTTCCCCCCCAGGAACTCCGCCAGGCGACGGAGCTGCCGCGTTCCACCCGAGAGCGATCGAGGAGTCATCCCCGGCACAAGTCGAGGCTCACCAAGAGGATTGGGAGTCTCCCTCAAGTGAAACTGCCGTTTACTCCCGGAGAGGTCGACGAATAAGGCCCCCTCGACGACTCAATCTGTAAGGGGGATTATCGGCATTCTCGCTGCTCATGCTCCTATATGCCCATTATATCATATATCGATGCTCATTTCCATGCTCCTACAACTCAAAATAATCACTGCTTGGCATGTATGCTTCTGTAGATCAATTAGTCCGCGTTGCTTGAAATGTATACTCCTATAGTGCTAAAGCAATCATGGTGTGTAAGATGGGCCCCTAGTTACATTTTAAAGGTGGGGAGAATGTGGTGAATTAACGTGAATCGAGGGACATGACGCGGGATCACATGTTGTGCGTCTCGCGTATAAGGGGAGGTCTCTCTGCGGCACGAGTGATTGTCCCCGGGGCATTGCTATTAACATCGGCTGTCCACTTGATGCTCGTTAACTGAAGGTGCTCATTGACTGGTGAGAATGGAGATTATATCGAACTCCGTGCTTACGCGGATTTAGTCTGCAATGGTTAACTGCACATGTATACGTTTCTGCTTATGTACTCCTAGCTGAACCTGTATTTCCTGGTGTGCCCACAGAAGCGGCTCCAATCAAATGGAATAAAGCCTAAACTCTGAAGGTTCATCTCTCGCTCTCATTTCACTATTGATCCAAATGTTAAATAGATTGTATTTTGACTGGAGAAATATATTTTGGCACGAATATTCGAAAATGCTACCAGTTTTCAAGATGGCGGCCATTGCATGACTTAAAATCAGTACTTTTGTAGCTGTCTTACAAAATTATCACAAATATTGCTGGGCATCATCTGTGATCACGTATTGAGGTGATGCGGTCAAGCTCTTACATTATGTGAATAAGAGTGATGTTAAAGCACAACCAGGGCACACTGGTGACATCACTGCTGTGAGACTCAGCATGGGGTTCAGTGTCAGCTTATAGTGTACTACTTGTAGCTGGAGTTTACTAACCTAAACTGTAGTTTGTAGTATACTTGAGTATCCCAAATGCTATCTAATAAGTCCCTGTATATATTTCAGCTCGAAGTATAGCTAGTTGTAGTATTACACGATTAGATAGCCACGCCTGAATTGACAGGATGTGACAGCGCGGGAGAGCCGAGCCAAGGGTAAAGGGGCTTCAGTTACCCTGAAGGTGTACAGATGGCACGGGACTTAAATGGCACTGGATGAACGATCGGGCTAGGTGTAGGGCATTTGTATGTATGAACCTAGTTGTATCCCATATCTCAATGTGCTTATGTATTTTGTACGGTGAGGTGGTAAAAGGATAAACCCTCGGCCTTAACCTGTTCAATATGTACACTAATAATCCGTTGAGTTGTATTCCTAAAACTGACTGGAGGAAGTGTTGCCTCTGTCAGACTGATACAAAAGAAGAGTTGAAGTCTCCCCCAACCCGTTATGAGTGTAGTTCTGATGGTTATTCCATGATAGCAAAAAACCTACCACAATTTCAGGCAATCCACCAGTTACCGATCAGGTTAGACCCATCCAGATTGGATGAAGGAGGTGATATTGAGGAAACACTGAGGTGAAATAGTGCCAAGTACCACCAAAATTGTCACAAAATGTTTGACAGCGATAAACTTGAGCGTGCCACCAAAAGAGCAGCTGAAATTCAAAATGATCCAGGAGAAGGGCACTCAAAAATGCGAACAACTAGCATGGAAGTGCAACGGTGTTTCCTATGTGAAAAGATACAACCAAAGTCAAAGTTGCGACAAGCCATGACCATGCAGCTAAATGAGAGGCTTAATGAATGTGCTTGCAATCTTAATGATGGCAAGCTTTTGGCTGTCTTCAGCGGTGGAGATGTGGTTGCCCTGGAACTGAAATACCACTACTCTTGCTTAACAGCTCTGTATCATAGAGAGAGGGCGCACATTGCAGCCAAGAACAAAGAAAAAGTCCAGTCATCCCAAGAAAAGGAAGTCTTCGCTTTGGTGTTCTCTGAACTTCTTACCTATGTGATTGAGACAAGAAACAGCAGTGATGGGCCTGTTTCGTTTCGACTTGCTAACTTGGTGAGTCTTTACAAGGAAAGACTTGAAAAATTTGGAACAGATATACCTGATGTGAACTCTACCAGACTGAAAGAAAAGCTTTTGGCAGAGATACCTGCGTTGGAAACCTACAAGGATGGACGTGATATTTATCTGACATTCAAGAAGGATGTAGGTCCTGTCATGTCAGAAGCATCAACCTACTCTGATGCCATCATTCTCACCAAAGCTGCCAAGATATTGTGTAGGCACATGCCTGATCACAAATGTAAATATGAGGGCAATCTTCATGAGACTTCAGTGTACGATTCATTACCTCCAGCTTTGCTGCAATTTGTCTGCATGATTGAGCATGGAGCAGACATAAAGTCTCAACTGAGGTTTGGAGCAACTTCAACTGACCTGGCTATGGCTTAGCTCCTTCAATACAACTGCTTTGCCAAATACAAAGAAGGTGCTGCCACACACAGGCATTCCAGAGACAGAGAAACCCCATTTCCGGTCTACATAGGGATGTCTGTTCATGCTAAGACAAGAAAGAGACACCTAGTAGAAATGCTCCATGACCATGGTCTCAGTATTCCATATGATCGAGTACTCGACATATCAGCTCAGCTGGGAGATCCAGCTGTAGCCAGATATGTAGAGGAAGATGTGGTTTGTCCTCCCAAACTGAGGAAAGGTCTTTTCAGCACATCTGCGATGGATAACATCGACCATAATCCCTCTTCCACAACGGCGACCACATCATTCCATGGAAACAGCATATCCATCTTTCAACATACAACATCAGGAAATCAAGGAGAAGGACGGGAACCAATTCTAATTAAGAATACCAAAGTAAAGAAAGTCCCAGAAATCCCCGACTCATATACAAATGTCTATCCTGCGTTCTTCACGACAAAGAACCCTTCTCCTCCCAAAGGCAAAGTTACATATGAATCTCTGCCTAGTCTCCCCCTAACCAATGAATATGAGTGGTTGCAGAAGATTAGCCTCACACAAGAAGTACATGACAATGTTAACATCACTTGGTCAGCCCATCATGCAGAGAAAAAGAGAGGTCTTGCATTTGAAGTGAGTATTACAGCACTTCTGCCCCTCCTTCGTGATGAAGCTCACTCAGTTGCCACTATAAGGCACTCCATGAACAAAGTCAGGGATACTATTGCACACCTCAACCCAGGACACGTCCCTGTGATAACCGCAGACCAGCCTATTTATGCACTTATCAAACAAGTCCAGTGGCACTGGCCTGACCTGTATGGTGAGGATAAATTTGTTGTCATGTTTGGGGGCCTCCACATAGAGATGGCTGCTTTAAGGTCTCTTGGAACCCTACTTCAAAGCAGTGGGTGGACAGGTGCTCTTGTGAAGTCTGGGGTGGCTTCTTCTGGAATGGCAGAGACCTTTCTTTCTGCGTCAAGTGTCACAAGAACACGCCATATGCACCAAGTTACAGCGTGTTGCCTTGACAAGCTCCAAAAGGAAGCATATGAGCATCATTGTGTGGAAGAGAATGAAGAAGCTCTGGATTTTGATGACTGGTGTGAGAAATGCAGAAAAGAGAGTCCTCAATTTAAATTCTGGGATCTAGTGTTTTCAATGGAATTGGTGACGTTCTCGTTGGTCAGGTCTTTCAGGGAGCCCAACTTCGGTTTGTATTGCGAAGCACATGGCGGCTCTAATCCCCTTGTTCTTGGCAAACAACAATGTGAACTATGCCAGATGGCTTCCCATCCATCTTAGAGACATGGTCACTTTGGAAAACACTCACCCTGAGGTCTTTAATGAATTTCAACTGGGAAATTTTGTCGTATACAAGACTAACAGGGAGTTTCTGGCTTGGCCATTGACCAAGCACATGAACAGGCCAATGCAGGAGTGAAAGGTGATGGTGGTGCCATTGGGCTTACTGAGGATCCAGCTGCACTGAGTAGGTGGATGGTGTCTGGACCAGAAGTTAGCGTGCTAATATCACAGTACGAGTTGACGTCACTGGCCAAAGTGGCAAATGAAGATATCACGCACCATGAGCAAAGCAGCCTATCTCAGAAATCCTTCTCTGACAAGGTCCAGAAATTGTTTGGTGAAATGAAGGATCTGGGCAATCCTTTTCAGGAAGAATCAAAAGACCTGCTCACATTGGACTCAAAAACCATCGTGCATCCCAGTACTGCTGAACTTGTAAGGACTAACCTTGAGAAAGGTAAAGTTGCCTTCAGAGAATTTTTCAATGGTCTGGGTGACGGAGCTTCCTTCTATAAGCCCATCAAAAAGAACAAAGCAGACTTCTTTCGCCAAGAGGCAGCTGCAACTTCTGGTGACATGAAGCAGCAGGTACTCAAAGATGATTGCCATCTGTTCTCGCAACTCTTTATATCCTGCCAAGCATGAGAGTGTGACCTGCTTGAGTTTTTCCAACATGAAAACCAGTCTTTCCCTTCGGCGCTGAGTGACAGTGGGAAACTCCACACTGGTCAGAAGTTGCAACTTGCAAAAATTCTGGAAGCTACAGTTACTCCTCCCAACACTAGACCAGGATGTGATGCTGTTATCATTGATGGGTCCCCTCTTGTGTATTCATTGCCGCCGAAGACATCAAAGACCTTTGAGGAATATGCTGTCCTAGATGTGGTTCCAAAGATTCAGATGTACTCATTGAATTTCACGAGGACAGACATAGTTTTTGATGTTTATTGGACTTCCAGCCTGAAGGCTGAAACGAGATCAAAGAGAGGCAAAGGGGATCGACACCGAGTGATGGAGAAAACCAAGCTGCCACCTAACTGGAAAAGTTTCCTGAGAGACAACAACAAGAAGACAGAGCTCTTTGGGTTCCTTGCTGATAAGATAGTGACCATGTGTCCTGACAATGTCGTTGTTGTGACCAAAGGAGATCAGGCTCTTTCCAAAAGATCCATCAGTCTTGATGGCTTAAGTCCTTGCAACCACGAGGAAGCCGACTCCAGAATCTTCACTCATGCTCTTCATGCAGCCAAGCAACAGAAGACGTCTGTGTTGATTAAAGCATGTGACACAGATGTTCTCGTTGTTGCAGTCAGTGTTTGTGCTACCCTCCAAGACGCAGGCATGGAAATGCTGTGGGTTGAATTTGGCCAGGGTCAGTTCATTAAGTGGTTGCCAATTCATGACATGGTGGCGAATCTTGGCCCAGACAAATCCAGTGGCATGCTGTTCTTTCACGCCTTCACTGGCCGTGATATTCTGTCAGCTTTTCGTGGAAAAGGCAAAAAACTGCATGGCAGGCGTGGGAGGTTTACCCTCAAGTGACTCCCGTCTTCAAGAAGTTAAGTCAGTACCCACCAGTCGTGGAAAATGCAGACTACAACGTCCTTGAGAAGTTTGTCATCGCCATGTATGACAAGAACAGCACTATGGACAAAGTTGATGAGGCAAGACTGGACTTGTTTGCTCAGAAGCAAAGGTCTTATGATGCCATTCCACCGACAAGCGCAGCTCTCATACAACATGTCAAACGGTTTGCCTACCAAGCAGGCTGCATATGGGGCCAGGTAACAGTGTACAAAATGCAAACTGAAAGCCCTGCTAACTGGGGGTGGCAGAAAGATGGTGAGGTCTGGCAAGTCTTTTGGACGACCCTTCCACCCATTGCCCAGAGTTGTCAGCAGTTAACAAAATGTGGCTGCAAGACAGAATGCCGAGGGCGATGTAAATGCTATCGCTTCAGTCTCAAGTGTACACAGTTGTGTGCATGCAAATGTGAGGACTAAATGATTGACTAATCCACCACATGAATCAAAAGATAATAATTTCCTGCTGTATATGCTATATTATTCTTCATTATTTTCTTTTTGCAAAATGTAGCACTAAAAGAGCCTGTCGTCATTTAATTCCGGCCATATCATCTTAGTTTACAATCATTACGATTTTGTAAGTGCAGAAATGGATTTTTCTAACTCAAAAACATATATTCTGATGCATAGAACATTAAAATAACATTATTCCATCAAAATTTAGCTCAAACACAGATTCAAACCACTTCAAATGGTGGCAATCTTGAAAAATGGCGGCCATTTTGTTTTTCAACGTGGGTAACGTACTTTTCGGAGAGAATAGGTCCTGGAGCACATGTATACCAAATTTGGTGCTTGTACCACCAAGTGAAACATTATTTCAGTAATCTGCTGCACTAATTGGTAATCCATAAAAAGCATCAGAATGGATTACCATCAAAATCAATATAAAAAATACACCCGTGCGGGGGTGACGGTCATCTCTGCGAGAAAATATATAGCCTCCTGAAGGTAGGGCAGTTTTTGCAAACTTTGAAGTCACGTGACGCGAAAACGAAAGCGAATATCGAAAATCCGGCCTGACCAAATTTAGATATTGTCCCATAGATTCATATGCCACAAACAAATTCAAGATTGCTTGAGAAATGTAGGAGCAGATAGATTTTGAAAATCATCATTTTCGCATGAAAATCATCATTTTCGCATTTTTTGCCAACTTTGAAGTCACGTGACACGAAAACGAAAGCGAATATCAAAATTTAGATATTGTCCCATAGATTCATATGCCACAATCAAATTCAAGATTGCTTGAGAAATGTAGGAGATAGATTTTGAAAATCATCATTTTCGCATGAAAATCGTCATTTTCGCATTTTTTGCCAACTTTGAAGTCACATGACACGAAAACGAAAGCGAATATCGAAAATCCGGCCCAATCAAAATTTAGATATTGTCCCATAGATTCATATGCTATAATCAAATTCAAGATCGCTTGAGAAATGGCGGAGGAGAGAGAATTTGAAAATGGTCATTTTCGCAACTTCAAAGGCCTCGTGACCTTGACCTTGACCTTCGGTGACCTTGAAAGTCATACCATCGTGTACGTCTCATCGACCTATATCGGGATCACCAATTACCAGATCTCCCGCTTCAACTTCATTGTGAATGGACGGACGGATCGTCACCTCTCCTCTCAACACCAATATTATTAGGTCATGCTCGAAGAGATGACCTAAAAAGTAACCAAGATGAAGATTAAGAAATTCACATTTTTACCAAAAGTAGACAAAATTGAACCATATCCATAGATATACCTAAGCAATGTGGTTGGATTTTGCGGCAACAAGGATATTTCATGATGATCAGCTACAATGATCTTGAAACGTCATTTACAGCTACTAAAGAAATGGTGATGATGGAGAATAATCATACACACATACTCTTCACAAAAGTGATGGTTTACTAAAGAAAGCAGTATTTAAAACGGTGTACATCTCCAATGCTCAACCTTCAACTTTTCAAAAACGGTGCTCAAATGAAGGTATCCGAGTGTCACCTGATGTGTAATCATCATCCAGATGCACCTCAAAAGATGGTGCAGAAATGAAAAGTCAAGGAGATGATAGCACCGAAGTGAATTTGAAGATTGTAAAAATTACAACATTAGATAATCGAAGAATTATATCTGCAAGTTGTCGTCAAGACGCTATGGAACAGTTCATTTAGTATTTGTCCAATAGATGCTGCTACTGCTGCTGCTGCTGCTGCTCATACTACTGCTGCTAGTGCTTCTACTGCCACCACAACTTCTACAACTACTAAAACTACGACTACTAATACTACTACTACTTCATGTTAACAGCCACAATTATGCCTACCTTCTTGTGGGGTCACTGGGAAATGTATTTGACCCAAATCTTCAGGAACCTGCTTGCCAGTACTGATGTTCTGGCGAAAGGGATTTAAAATTTTGCGAGCATCCCGGCGATAGATTATCTACCCATCATTAAGGACACCAAAAGACATATCTAACATTAGCCAACTACTGCGAGCTGATAGAACACTTGGTTTAACATTCCACTGAGATGACGATGCACACACTGATGTATCACCATGCATGTGAAACACCAGGGAGACAGTTTATAGCTAGGTAGGGATTCAAACCCCAGTTAGATGGCTCAGAGGTGAGTATGCATACCTCTAGGCTGCCCTGCCAGCATATAATGGCCAGGCCGAGAAAAGCACTGATCATATGAGAGAGCTATGCATCTCAACTCAACATATAAAAAAATTTAAAGCATTTTTATTTGACATCAAAACTCACAAAATTGTGTAAATCTTTGTTTTGCTAAGCAGAAGGCTACTTTACTGTCCAAGCCAATACATTTTGATATTATCGTTAACTAAAAATACAAAGCTACAACAGTGAGGTTCCAATAGAGAAGGTGCTCAGGCAGGAGAAAATTCTGGACAGTGCTGCCCTTACCGTGCCATTGAGTGATGGACTTCCACCATCTCGAGCCATGAGTGTAAGATTGTATGAGCTTTGAGTCTCCCGATCAAGCTCAATTCCTCTTCTTACCCGCAGGTCTCCATCGGCTGGAGATATCACAAATTCACCTGTGTCGAGAACAAACAGTTGCTGCAAATTCACTCTTTCATTCCTCTTTTTCCCCACCTTTGGAATAAACTCCCTCACTCTCTTCAATCACATTCTTCCCTCCAGGCCTTCAAAACAGCTGTTCACCACCACCTCTTATCATCCCCCATCCAAATCCTCGATCTTTTCTACCCCTGATAATCCACTCAAGCCCACCTCCTTCAAATTCCCTGCTTTCCTCCCTGAAAGTCCCTGTAATGTCCATCTTGTATTCCCCATGTTCAGCGCCCCATCCCTCTCCCTTCCACAGATCTCCTAATGTCTCTGTTCCCCACTGTTTTGTCCTTCCCACTCCCACCCCTCTTATCTCATGCCCCCTTTGCTGTGCGTTGTGTGTTTGCTCTCACACGAGCCTCGACAAGGTATAAAAAAAAAAAAGAGAAAAAAAAGAATAATAATTAATTAAACAATAAAGACGTCGTGCAGATCACGGTACTTCTGAAGTCCCTAAAACAAATATTACCAAAAAACAACTGGTAGTTGAATTCATTGACCCGATATGCAAATCCTCTTCAAATTTTAAGTCAATCGGATGAAAATTGAGGATTTTAGAAATCACACCTAAGTTGTTAACCTTTGGCCACATTGACCTTTTGGCCTATGTTGACCTTTCGGCCTATGTTGACCCTATGGCCTATGTTGACCTCAAAAGTAATGGGTGGTTGAATTCACTGACCTGATATGCAAATCCTTTTCAAATTTCAAGTCAAAAAGATGAAAATTGAGGATTTTAGAAATCACACCTAAGTTGTTAACCTTTGGCCACATTGACCTTTTGGCCTATGTTGACCTTTCGGCCTATGTTGACCTTTCGGCCTATGTTGACCTCAAAAGTAATGGGTGGTTGAATTCACTGACCTGATATGCAAATCCTTTTCAAATTTCAAGTCAAAAATATGAAAATTGAGGATTTTAGAGGAATTTGACCGTTTTTTACCTTTGACCTATGTTGACCTCTTTGTTGATGTTGACCTCAAACTAATTGGTGGTTGACTTTAGCGACCTGATATATAAATCCTCTTCAAATTTCAAGTCAATGTGATGAAAATGAGGATTTCAGCAATCTCAACTAAGTTGTTGACCTTTTGTCCAACATTGACTTCAAAAATAATTGGTTAGTTGAATTCATTGACCTGATGTGCAAATCCTCTTCAAATTTCAAGTCAATTGGATGAAAATTGACGATTTTAGAAACAGCATCTA
>NC_140965.1:78372606-78397606 GCF_056783735.1 Eptatretus burgeri
GGTGTATAAAATACTCCAATGGCTCAGCGTCTCAAACATTCTCTGATAGTCGAGGGTGCCTTGAGTCTTGCAAAGCCTACTCCCATGGTGGGGTTATTTTCATTAATGGGTGTAGAGGTGAAAGGTGAATGACTGATTCCATAAAACTAGTTGATTCAAGCAGATGGGGCTCATTAGCCTTGGTAGGTAGCTCATCTAGGAGAAGGAAACTCTGAATCCAAATCCACCGCTGCCCTGCCCAGAAGACACTGCCCGGAAGAAAGCAAAGGCAACGACTTCTGTACATGCCAAGAAAACAATCATGATCAGAAATCCAAGAGATAAAGCTATGGTGCCAGATAATGAGCCTCCACCCCCACCCCACCCCTCAGGGTTGAAAACATCCAAATAGCTACTGGGGAAGAACAAAGTGTTTTGATGATTAGGACTGGCTGTAATGATGGGACTGGATCAAACTCTCAAGGAAATCCAGTTTCTGAGGTCACCAGAACTGAAAGTCAAACTTTGAGCTTCTCAAATGTTCACAAAATTTGGACATGGAATGTAAGATCAATGTATTAGTGAAAATTGGATGTAATAAAGAGAGAGATGGAGAGGACAAGAACTAATATCAGTGAGGTCGAAAGGCCATTCAGTGAACACCATCATTCAGATATATGTTCCAACTTCTGCAGCAGAAGGACAAGTTTTATGGAAAGTTGCAGGAACTGCTAGAACTGGTGCCGAAAGGGGATGTTGTAATTATCATGGGAGATTGGAATGTAAAAATTGGAGAAGCAGAAGCACCAGAAATTGCAGGAAAGCTTGGACTTAGTAACTGTAATGAGTAAATAAGAACAGAGTTCAATTTGTTCGACCACTTTATTAGCGTGGAACGACAATAATCAAACAAGTATTGAACAGGTTGAAACGCCCACAACATCCCTGGCTCCGGCTCAGGCTGCGCATGCGCACTGGCACAGGGGACCATCGATATGTAGAAGTACCGTAAAGTACAATGTTCTCTATCTCCCTCCGAGTCTTTATTATGTTAATAGATAAAGGCTGAGAAAATATTAAGTTTAATGAATGAACAAAAGTTTATATCGCCCATCGTGTGACTATTCCATGGAGTAGTCCTTGTGCCAGGCAGGCATGCTGGTCGCTCTGGTGGATCGGCGTTGACCTATTGCTGGTGCTGGTGGTGTCACATCGGGCCCCAGTGGGGATGGGGCTCTCGGGGTTTCAGGGGCCGATGGTGGCGTCTGAAGGATCGCGCTCCTCGGTGTTCCTCGTCCTGGTGCTGCTGGCGTGTCTGAAGCGGGTGTCGTCTTGCACCGGGGTGTGCATACTGACATCAGTGCCGGCGTGGGCCCCGTTGGCGTCGCAGATGTCACTGGTTCGCTGTCGAGGTCAGGCAGTTGCGGTGTTACAACGGGTGCAGGTACAGTGATGCGGGTTGCTAGATCATCATAGATAGACCGGGGTGGCAGCTGGTCATTGCGAACTGGGCTAAACTTGCGCAGGAATTTCCTGTTCCGAAGTGTGACTCTGCCCGAGCCGTCGATCTTGATCACGTATTGGTCGTGTTGGCGTACCTCCACGATACTGCCTGTCTTGTCCCATTTTTTTGGGTGGAATCCTGTCTGGTTCTGTACGCGGACTAGGTCCCCTACAGCAAGTGGCGGAAGGCGTTTGGTGTGTTCTGCCCAGGTGTCGGCTGTGCGGATATGACGTTTGCGGAGGACCTCCTCCCTCGCTTTCAGGGTCTCATGCCAAGTGTCGTGCGGTCTGTACTTCCCGGGGATAATTGGGATGAAATCGCGTATCGGGCGGCCGAAGACACACATTGCCGGGGAAATCTTCATGTCAGGGTCAGGCGTGTTACGATATTGTAGTATCGATTTCTGCACAGCGTCAGTGTCAAGTTCTCCCTGCGGGCTGGTGTTGTCCGTGATAAGTCGTTTCATTGTCTTAACTCCAATCTCCGCGCAACAGTTGCTGTGAGGGAAGGCCACCGATGACAAGCGGTGGTGTACGCCCCATCTGTGCAGGAATGACCTGGTCTCGGTGGAGGTGAACTCGGTCCCCCATCCGATGCGAGCTCTTCTGGTGTCCCGTACGTCACGAAGGCGCAACATAAGTGGTTTATGAGTCCGGCGGCGCCACCCGTCGACTTTGAGATGATCGGCCAGTTCGAGTATCTGTCCACCGTCACAAGGTAGTGTGCACCCCTGTGTACAAAGAAGTCCGAGCACACTGCCTGAAAGGGGTAAACAACCGGGATGGGTGGAGTTGGTGGCGCTCCAGGCTGTGATGGTGCCATTCGGTGGCAGTGTTCGCAGTTTTTCCGAGTGGCGCTGATGTCGGCCGACATGCCTGGCCAGAATACGGAGGATTCTGCGCGGGCGGTCATCATTGATATGCCCTGGTGGGCAGCGTGTAGGGCGCTCAGCACATCGCCGCAGAGTGAGGGTGGTATGACTACTCGGTCCTTGTATAGGATCACTCCATCTGTCGATGTAATGTTCTCGCGGTACTGGTGATAGTCGCGAATTGTCTCTGGCATCTCGATTTTTGAGTCGGGGATGCCGTTCATTGTCATTCCCTCCAATATGTGCATATCGCCATCGCTGCTGGTGGCTTCCCTGACGCGATCCCATGTTACTGATCGCTATGATTCGAGGCCCGCGGTGCACCATGCCAGGTTGTCCTCCTCGACGTCGTCGTCATACTCCGGCTCAGTTTGGCGTAGGAGAGACAGGACGTCGGTGTGCGTGCTTGATTGGAGGTGGGTCGCTATGGTGGCATTGTCATCTGGAAGGTTCATGAATGGAGGTCGCGTGGTGCCGACCGGCCTGCGCGACATGGCATCTGCCGCCTTGTTCTTCATGCCCGGGATATGTATGATGCGGAAGCGATAACGCAGGGTCTTCTCCTTGAGGTTCCTGAGGCGGGGGTTGGGTATGTTGTCAAGTGCTCTGTCCGAAAGGAGTTTCAGCAGTGGTTTGTGGTCTACCGCAACGATCAGGTTCTCGCAGCCCAGTATGAAGTAGCGCGCCTTGTCCAAGGCGTCCGCGACTGCGAGAGCCTCGCCCTCGATGGGCACGTATCTGGATTCTGCCGCGTATGTAAATCTGCTGCCGACCAGGGTTATTTTCCATCCATCAGTGCAGCAGAATGGTCTAACTGGCACGCATCGGCAGTGCTTTTGAAGCAACCAGAATCCGATTCACTCCTTCGACCAGTCCGTGGCGATGCATGTTGGCTTAGTTTTGTCAAATATGCGGACACCGTGTTCGATTTCTTGTACGATCACGTCTTTCGACTCGTGGAATATGTCCTCTAACTCCATGGACCACTGGAAGCGTTCTCCACTTTTCAGGAGCTTCCGGAATGGCTGCATTTGTTCGGCCATACTAAAGGCGTATGCCACCTCGTTGACAAGCCCGAACCACGATCTGACGTCGGTGATGTTACGCGGTTGTGGGAAATCGTGGATTGCTTCCAGGTATCGGCTGCACGGTCGCACGTCGGTCATGGTGATGGTGAAGCCCGCGAAGTCCACCGTGGGTGCACTGAAGACAAACTTCTCCGGGTTGAGGATGATTCCATTCCGGCCGCATATATCCAGCCATTGGACCGCCTGGACGTAGCTCCCCTCAATCGTGTCTGACCATAGTAGCGTGTCATCTACACACTTGGTCTTGTTACCAATGTCTGCGACGATCTCATCGTATCGTCGTGAGTAACCGTCCCCCGATGCCATATACCCTTGTGGGGCAGATAGGTACCGGTAGCGCCCCCATGGAGTGATGAAGGTCGTCTTGTGGCGGTCGTCCTCGTGTAGGCGGACGCTATGGTAACCGTTCCATGCGTCAAATACTGTCTTGCGCTTCCCGTTAGGTACGCGTCTCGCCTGGTGGAACGGGGATTGGGTGTGGTGGGTCTCGCGGAACGCATGCTTGTTAAAGGCCTGAAAGTCGATGGTGCGTCGCGGCTTGCCATTCTTTTTCGCGCAAATTACCATGCGGTGACACCATGTCACCGGCGTGCCGACGGGTACTTCCTCCAACACGCCAAGCCGAACGTCCTGGTCGAGGCCTGCTTTTACCTCATCTTGCCAATGTATGGCCACGGAGATGGGAGTGTGATGGGCAACCGGTGTCGCGTTCTCATTGAGCATAAGGCCAAAAAAAAAAAATGTTGCATTGGCGTAACGGGTCACTGAAAAATAGGGGAGGTCGGTCGGGATCTTTTTTTTTTATTTTTATTTTTTTTCCTAATAAATCCCTCCCAAAATCTCCCCCGGCTCGAGTACCACCCTTTTTGTCGGCGGGTTCTGTCCGAAACACTTCCGGGTTTTTGCGATAGCGATCGCAATCAACAAGATACTTGAAAACGATAGCAAAACAACAAAAATAGCAATAAAATAGGGTCGGCAAAATTTTTCGATAGCAAAAAAACAAACAAAAAAAAAAACGTAGGGTCGGCGGAATTTTTAGGGTCGGGCGGGTTACGCCAATGCAACATTTATTTTTTTTTGGCCTAAGACGTAGTGGCGGGCCGGTCATTCTCGGTAGTGGCTGGTGTGGGCACGTGTTGAATGTGCTCTGAGCATACATCCTGAGTAAATGTGACTGTAGTGCCTCTCTGTTGGCCTCGGTTGCTGGCATGGGGAGTGCAGTCGGCTTGGTCGGCGGCTCCGCGCGTTGCGGGCAGTCGCACAATTCCGAGGTCGTCAGATTCACCTCTCTGAGTGTCGGGAATCTGTCCGAGATCATTCCCAGGTCCATGCAGGCCGCGCGGGAGAGGAATATGCGGTCTGAAGAGTCCGTAACGTACGCGATTTGGCGCGTCTCCAATCTCCGAGCGTCGTCACTGTTACCGGCGAATCTGACTACCACGGCTCCGAGGATACGAATTCCTTTGTTGTTTGCGGCCTTCATGGTCATGGATACAGGTATGAGGTCCTCAGTACTCAGGCCCATTTGTTGGACGACTTTAATGCTGATCAGGCAGCTCTGGCACCCCGTGTCTGCCATAGCGGGTAGGGTTACCGCGCGGGTGTGTTTCAGGAGGTTAAAACCCAGCGCTTTGTAATCCTCGCGCTTGTTGGTGAGAGTGAGGTTGACGTATGGCTGCGGGTCGGATATGCGTTTCATCCACTTATCGCACATATCATCGTACAGGTGGTGAGCGAGGGGAAGCGCGCGCATTTCGTCCTCTGTGCTGGCCATGGTGACCGTGCATAGCTCGACGAAGGCTGCCGTCTGCTCGTCGTACATCCCGTCGGTCTCCTTAGATGGGGGTCTTGCCGATCGGCCGCCCAGGCACGCCTTGTCGAGGTGATTCTGGCGGTCACACTTCCGGCACTTTTTACCGTATCCGGGGCACTCGGCGCGTCTGGCGCGCCATTGAGGCGTTTTGCCGTGGCCCACCTCGCCGCAGTAGATGCATACTCCTTCGGGCTTGGCCTTCGGTTTTTCCGGCCTGGCTCCTACTCTGGCGCGGACGTCCTGTTGCCTTCCCCGCCGATACGAACTACTGATCGCGTCCGTGCTCTGAGTGTCAAGCAGGCGCGATGCCGAGCGTTTTCCAGACTTTTTGGCCTCGATTTACTCTATCATGTCCTTTAATGGCATGTCCTGGTTCTTCTCACCGAGTAGGTCAAGTTGTATTGCTTGGTCCGCGATGCCACGGGCAACCACGTTGTGCAATATCTCTTCCGTGAAGTCGTTGACCTGATCGCACCCCGCCTTGGTGCACTTCATTTCATACTTGCACGTGTCCGCCTGCCCCTTGATGCGGGCGTGGAACGACCGGACGGGCTCCTCATGTCCCTGCCGCATGTTAGACAGGGCCACTCGAGCTACCATCGTGTTCTCCGTCCGGACGGCGAGCGCCTTCATGGCGGCGAGGACGTCTTCTTCATCGCTGCCCACGAGGCTCCTACCCGCCACGCGAGTGAGGTCCTTTCTCAGCTCCTCCTCACAGCACTCCAGGAGCTGCGCGACTATGTTTGGGTCCGACAAGCTTAGTACCTGTTTTGTATTCGCCCCAGCGGGTTATGAAGTACGACCAGGCCTCGCCCGTTCCGGCCAGTGCTATGGAGGGACGCATGAGTTTCTCCATCTTGGCATTCGAGCTCGCCGCCCTGGGGGCGGCGACGTGCACAGTGGCGTGTATACTCAACATGGCCGCCACCACTGCCGCCTCTGCGTGTGTAGCCATATAGTCACAACCCTCGATCGGGCACTCTGCTTCCACCGGCGCCATAGGAACAGTTATTCTGGAGTAAACGTTCTATTTTCAGTGATGCACACGTGTGTACAGTGTCGTGGGGGCGAAGATTGGGTACAGTACCCGAGAAATCCAAACTCACTGTCGACGTTCTCGTGGTCCGTTTTCACCCAGTCTTGTCCTCCTCAGCACCGACGATCTTTACTCGACTGCATCAAGTTGTTTGATTATAAATAAGAACAGAGTTCAATTTGTTCGACCACTTTATTAGCGTGGAACGACAATAATCAAACAAGTATTGAACAGGTTGAAACGCCCACAACATCCCTGACTCCGGCTCAGGCTGCGCATGCGCACTGGCACAGGGGACCGTCGATATGTAGAAGTACCGTAAAGTACAATGTTCTCTAATGAGCCAGGGAGGCGAATGCTGGAGTTATGTTGGAGAATGAGCTCATAATTGCAAACATTTGTATGGTTCAAACAACCGAAGCACAGACTCTACACATGGACTTCACCTGTTTGGAAACACAGAAATCAGGTTGATTACACTCCAATCAATACAAGTGAAAACTGTGGTGGGACAGATCATTAACTACTTGTGGCAAAGCTTTGAGTGAAATAGAGAAATATGATAAAAATCTAAAACATTCTGACGAGATATGACCTTCAAACCTATCTAAGCAATCTATAGGAGAAATAGAGAGACAGAGAGAGACAGAGAGAGAGAGAGAGAGAGAGAGAGAGAGACAGAGAGAGAGAGACAGAGAGAGAGAGACAGAGAGAGAGAGACAGAGAGAGAGAGACAGAGAGAGAGAGACAGAGAGAGAGAGAGACAGAGAGAGACAGAGACAGAGAGAGACAGAGACAGAGACAGAGACAGAGACAGAGACAGAGACAGAGACAGAGACAGAGGAGAGACAGAGGAGAGACAGAGACAGAGACAGAGACAGAGACAGAGACAGAGACAGAGAGAGAGAGAGAGAGAGAGAGCGAGAGAGAGAGAGAGAGAGAGAGAGAGAGAGAGAGAGAGAGAGAGAGAGAGAGAGAGAGAGAGAGAGAGAGAGAGAGAGAGAGAGAGAGAGAGAGAGAGAGAAAGAGACAGAGACAGAGACAGAAAGAGACAGAGACAGAGACAGAAAGAGACAGAGACAGAGACAGAGACAGAGACAGAGACAGAGACAGAGACAGAGACAGAGACAGAGACAGAGACAGAGACAGAGAGAGAGAGGGAGATAGAGAGAGAGAGAGAGAGAGAGAGAGAGAGAGAGAGAGAGAGAGAGAGAGAGAGAGAGAGCGCTAGAGCTAGAGGTAGAGGTAGAGAGACAGAGACAGAGACAGAGACAGAGACAGAGACAGAGACAGAGACAGAGACAGAGACAGAGACAGAGACAGAGACAGAGACAGAGACAGAGACAGAGACAGAGACAGAGACAGAGACAGAGACAGAGACAGAGACAGAGACAGAGACAGAGACAGAGACAGAGAGAGAGAGAGAGAGAGAGAGAGAGAGAGAGAGAGAGAGAGTCTTCCATTATTCCAAAACCATGGAACCTGGTGCCCCGAATCTTTGCACGCAAACTAAGGGAACTACAAGGGATTGGATGAATGAAAATTTGGTGTTTGGGTAAAATTAAACACCCCTTCTGAAGATAATTATTGCAAAGTCCAGTCTCACACTGCTTGGAGGATGGGCCAAATATATCAAAGAGGTGTGCATAGAGATAGAAAGTGAAAACGAAGTGGGAAAACAACATCTTTTAAAAAAGATCAGAGAGATCACAGGAAGTTTTAGGTCTAATGTTGGGGTCCTGAAGAGTAGAACAGGAAAATATCTGACAGAAGTAACATAATTGAAAGAAAGGTGAAAGAACAATGCCGAAACTCTAAACAAATGAGTTCACAATATGATGGTAACCTTCAGAGAAAGAAAATGTGAGCAAGAACAAATAGTGCTAGAATGTGGGGGCCCTGTCACACCTTGACGTTTTAGCCAGCAATGGCAACGTATAAAAATGTATGTAAAACGCTGGCGTACGCTGAAATTTTGATGTTTTTTTTTTTAAGTTTTTGGCGCTTTTCATAACGTGTTGGTCGTTTGCATAACATATTAGTAGCGGGCACAGAACGTTTCGTTGTGTTATACATAACTTTTACCAACGAATGCTTACCTTGTGGTCGGCATTCAAAACCTATGACAAACGATAGTTTAACTTACCCTTAGCACGCTATACGTATCGCCGGCAAACTCGTGGCCTAGCCAGTTAAGAACTTGCTGGACGCCGATTGAAATCAAAACTGCCTGAGAATTTGAAGTGTCAACATCAGTCACACCTTGACGATTTTGCCAGCGTATGCCATTCTATGAAAAATGTGTTTACAACGCTAGGCACACGTCGAATACACTACAGGTAAGTTGTGTATACGTTTAGAGTATGCTGGAAATCATTGAAGTACACTGGCATATTACCTCGTCCGTTTGATACGTCGTGAAATTTCAAGCATGCTGAAAATTTTAAGACGTACTCGCCGTAAGGCTCACACGTTTGACATGCGTTGGCATCTGTTCCTAGCACATTCCGCGATCGTTTAAACACGGCGAACACACGTTACTTGTAGGTTACTCATAAGTCGAAGCACGTCAAGGTAATGGCCAACATACTTGAAACCAAATTTCTAATCGATGAGTAACGTGCTTTGAACAAATGAGTAGCGTCAGCTTAGCCTATGTTTAACATGCTTGGAAACTATGAATAACGTGCATTGAAACTATGTATAACTGGCCTTGCACCAATGACTGGCGTGTTATGAACGTAAGAGTAACGTGCGTTTAACCTATGAGTAGCATGTTTTGAACCTAAGTAAAACGTGCTTCTAACCTTTGAGTAACATGCTATGAACCTATTTGTAACGTATGTAAAACGCACATTGTCGTATGTAGATGAATTAAATTGATGTCTTCCGGACAAGCATAGAACTTTCTGGAAGTGTTTCTAACTTACATCTACCGTGTACTGGCGTATTGGCAGCGTTTCGGGGAATTGGTATATACAAATGGGCTTCACAATAAAAACCCATCATTGTTCCAGACTCCATGGTGAGTCGATGTGAATGCCGGTAGTATCAATAGTAGCAGTACTATTACTAGTAGTAGGTGTGCGTGACAGTAATAGTAGTAGTCGTAGTGGTAGTTGCATTGGTAGTAGCTGTATGTCTATGTCAGTAGTAGTATGTGAGCGTGATGTGGAGGCTGTGGTGGATGATGGATCCTCGTTGCGTCAACGAATAGGAGAATACTTTGCACCATTGTTCGATGTTCTGCAAGGGCTAATTTTTTTTCCTCATTCCGAAGATGAAATATTTCTTTATTTTACTATTGAAATTATTAAAAAAGACTTTGACAAATGCATAATGTACTAGTAATGAACACAGAATGCTTCGATAACCTATAGATTAGTTATACCAACAATTGCTTATCGTGTTTTAGGCGTCCACAACCTATGCCCAACGATAGTCCAGCGTATGCATAACGTGGGAGCGTATCGTCGAGGATTATGTGACGTTTGCTATCCATTGACTGCCACTAAACTATTTTAATAAACGGCTGTCACTCGGCTATTGTTTTTTGACGCTGGTGAAAGGCAATTCAAATCGTTTCCATTGAACGAGTTAACTTGCTGTTACTCGCCTATTGTTTTTGGACGCTGGTGCTCGGTAATTGAAATCGTTTCCATTGAACGAGTTAAATCGCTTCCACTGGACTATTGAAATGATTTAATAATAATGCTTGGTTATCCTTGGACCCACTCTGGCTATCAGCTCGTCGAACATCGCTGGGGGCATTCGCAGGAAGTTGATGAAGGATGCATGGTCCTCGTTCCGGAGTTCCACCATGAGCTGGTCATATATGCCATAATGGCATCGCCTCCCGATCCATGGTCTCACCCAGTTCCTTCTCCTCCGTTCACGTCTTCTTCTCCCGGCTCTATTGGCACGCAACTGGTGCAGTGTCAACTCGATGAGGTCATGTTGATGTTTGAGGACAGGTAGGTATTGTCATCTCAGCCTTGCCGTATCCTCCATCTCTCGGAATGACATGGACACGTACTCACCACGAAGTCTAAAAAAAAAAGACGGGTTCCTCCTGCGAAGGCCCTTTTTATATACCAATTCCCCAAATCGCTGTGAATACGTCATTCTACGTCAGCTGTTTGCTAGAAACGCGTTCAGTAAGTTCTGTGGTCGTCCTGAAGACGTCAAATACATCTACATTCGTATTTGTTCGTAGGACATGCTCCACAACTAATTCCCAAGCACATTACTCATAGATTATAAATAAGTCACGGGTTCCCTAAACATTACTATGATGTGTTTCGATATATGAGAAACTTTCTAGTAGCGCGTTGCGAGCTGTGAACAACGTTCGTGTAGCGTGCTTATAAAACGTTACCTATAGTTTATGAATAAGTTTCGGGTACGCAAAGGTTACCTCAACGTGTTTCCACATATGAGTAACATATAAATAACGTGTGTCAACGATCGCATAACGTACCTAAACCTTTTGGCCAGCGTAGCGGAACGTGTGAGCCAAACGCCGAGTACGTCGCAAAATTTTAAGCATACGAAAATTTGAGAAAAACCACAAAGTTGAACGATTAAAGCCAGCGTACAACGACTTATGGCAGTGTTTTTCAGCGTGCTCTTAACGTATACAAAACCTACCCATAACGTATTAGACATCTGCCACCGTATAAGGCAAATTTTTCCTAAATCGGCATAGGTTGGCTAAATCGTCAAGGTGTGACAGCCCCTTTAGGTACGCAGAGCCCTGAAAGAGTTGGTAAATAAAAAGCATCAGGTTCCAATCGAACCATCTAAAGGCCCGGTCACACCTTGACATTTTAGCCAGCGATGGCAACGTATTAAAATGTATGTAAAACGCTGGCTGACGTTGAACTTTTGATGTTTTTTTTTTTAAGATTCGGACGTATTCATAACGAGTTGGTCGTATGCATAACATATTAGTAATGGACACAGAACGTTTCGTTGTGTTATAGATAACTTATACCAACGAATGCTGAACCTGTTGTCGGACTACACAACCGATGCCCAGCGATAGTCTAACTTCGGCATAGCGCGTTGCACGCATCGCCGACGATGTCGTGACATATCCTATTAAAAGGCTGACGCACAACGATTCGAATCATAACTGCCATAGAAATGGAAGTGTCAACATCGCGGTCACACCTTGGCGATCTTGCCAGCGTATGCCGACCTAAGAAAAATGTGTCTAAAATGTTGGGGCACGTCAAATATGGTATGAGTAAGTTTGGTTTACGTGAGTACAATGCTAAAGTACGCTATCATACGTCGTAGTAAGTAGAGTACGTCAAGAAATTTAAACATGTTCAAAATTTTACGACGTACTCGGCGTATGACACACGTTCCGCATGCGATGGGGATAAGTTTTACACACGATATGTGGACGCTTACACACGTCCACAAACGCTACTTATAAGCTACTCATAAGTCGAAACATGTCGCGGTAATGTCTTTTTGACGCGAAACTTATTTCTAACTTATGTTTGACGTACTTTGAACCAATTATTTACGTAGTCCCAACACACATCGACGTATGTAGACGTATTCCAATGACGTCTTCCGGTCGACAAAAAAAAAATAAATGAACGTGTTTCTAGGTTACAACTGCCATATAAAGACGTGTTCCCAGCAGTTTTGGGAATTGGTATATAAAAATGCTGCTCATAAAAGGGAACCCAACAGTGCTTTCGAGTTCCTTTTTGAGTCGATGTCCATGTCAGCAGTATCAGTATCAGTATCAGTATTAGTATTAGTATTAGTATTAGTTTGTTCATGTTGGCAGTAGTAGGTGAGTGTGAGGAGTAGGGTGTGGGTTATGATGGATCCTCCTTGCGTCCGCGTGTCCACGGGTAGGTTCATAGGCTGCCACTCAACGATTTAAATGGCTGCATCTCCACTATTGAAAGTAGATGCTTGCGCTCAACAATTGGATTTTTTTTACACTCAACGACTTTTAAGCGGTACCACTCAGATATTTTCATTGTTTACAATGAACGATTTAAATTGCTGTCACTCGCCTTTGTTTTTTGACGCTGGCGCTCAGAAATTTTAATCGTTTCTATTGAACGTGCTAAATCGCTCAAACCCACTATTGAAAGTAGACGCTTGCGCTCAACAATTGGATTTTTTTTACACTCAACGACTTTTAAACGGTACCGCTCAGCTATTTTCATTGTTTACAATGAACGATTTAAATTGCTGTCACTCGCCTTTGTTTTTTGACGCTGAGGTTTTGAAATTTGAAGCGTTTCTTCTGAACGTGTTAAAACGCTCAAACTCGACTATTTTAAATAGACGCTGCCGATGGACAATTGGAATCATAGCCAAGCTAGACATCGAAGTGTGAACATCCTCGTCATGCTGAAGAAAAGTTTGAAGAATGCTGCAAATAAGTGTCCTGGCCGTGGCCGTGGACGCTGACGCAAGGACGATCCATTATACCGACGTCTTTCAGCCTATGAGTAACTTAAAAGTAACGTCTGTCGATGTGTGGCAACGATCGCGTAACGTGCCAACAACACGTTAATCATAGGTTAGAAATAAGTTTGGGGTACGCTAAACATTACCTCGGCGTGTCTCAACTTATGATTAACTTACAAGTAGCATGTGCTGACGTCTGTCAACGATCGCAGACCGTGCATACAACTTGTGGCCAGCGTAGCGGAACGTGTGAGTCATACGCCGGCATACGTCGTGAAATTTCAAGCGTGAAAAAATTTGAGGACAACCGAAAAGTACAACGTTTAAAGCCAGCGTACAACGACGTATGGCAGTGTTTTTCAGCGTGCTCTCAATGTTATCAAAACTTACCCATAATGTATTCAACGTGTGCCAGCGTTTTAGAAAAAAAATTCAAAAATCGGCATACGTTGGCTAAAACGTCAAGGTCTGACCGGGCCTTAAAGTAATTGAGGAGGAGGCAATCCAAATTTTCACAGTTATCTATACATAGATCTGGAGCAGCATTATATAGCCTAAAAGGTGGAAGCAGTCAGTCTATGTAGCATTTCCAAAGAAAGAGGATGCAAAAGAATGTTCACTTCACCGAATCGTTATCATAATTTTATGTTTTTATCTTGCCAAAACGAAGTTTTTGCAAGATATGTTAGTCAGCTTGTATTTTTTTTTTTTGTCTGTAATCATGTATAGATCACTCTGCAGAGCACAGTTATCATTGGAAATTTTTGTAACTTCGCATATCAGAGTCCTATAGAGGTCCCTTTCAGTGCATAAAATTTTCAAGGTCACTTCGTCGCAAATCAGGGGAGTCGACGAAACCCTTATTTTTTGAGTAATTTTGATCGGATTGTCTTCAAACTTCATGGGAATATAGTACATGGTCTGGCGGTGGTACATGGTGGTACATGGAATATAGTACATGGTAATTTTTGGTGGCAATCGGCCTTGACCTTCATGGTTAGCGCTGGAGGTCGAAAGTTTTTGACCCCAAGGTCAAATTTTGAAATCTTAGATACCATAACGAGTAATATCTCATATGAAAGCGCTTGATAAGTGCTTTCCAGATCTGTCAAAAGTTTGACGCTATGACGTCATTTATGACGTCATGACGAAAAAACGGATTTTTCATGAAAATTTTATTTCCTCAGTTCTCATCAAAATCTTGTTATTTCATGTACAACAGTCCTGGAGAGATACCATTAACCATACGAAAATATAAAGGTCAAGGTCAAAGGTCAAGGTCACAAAAAGGTCAAGCATCAAGGTCGACGAAACCCTTATTTTTTGAGTAACTTTAATCGAATAAATAAGTCACTCATGTTCACATTTTGGCAAGATACTGGTCACCCTGGGGGTGACATTGGTTTATTTATTTTTTTTGTATACCTTATCGAGGCTTGTATTAGAGCTAACACACAATGCACAGCAAGGGGACATGAGACAAGATGGGCGGGAGTGGGAGGGACAAAATAGTAGGGAACAGACACATTAGGAGATCTGTGGAAGGGAGAGGGATGGGACGGGGAACACGGGGAAGAGAAGATGGACATTGCAGGGACTTTCAGGAAGGAAAGCAGGGGAATTGAAGGAAGTGGGCTTGGGGAGATTATCCCACACTAACAGCCATGAGGGGTAGAAAAGATCGAGGATTTGGATGGGGGATGATAAGAGGTGGTGGTGAACAGCTGTTTTGAATGCCTGGAGGGAAGAATGGGAAAGAATAGAGTGAGGGAGTTTATTCCAAAGGCAGGAAAATAGAGGAATGAAAGAGTGAAGGTGAGCAGTGATTCGTGATTTTGGTAGTTTTAACAGAAGGGGGTTGTTGGTGGACCTTGAGCACCCTGTGGAAACGTGGTGGGGAAAAAATCGCAGAGAGAGCAGGGGGGGGGCAAGGCTGGAGAGGAGACGGTAGAAGACAGAAAGACCACCGACCAACCTGCGGTGATTGAGTGAGGGGCCCAAAGACTCAGCTTCATTGCAGGAGATGCCGATGATCCTAAATGCCCTGGTTTTGACAGCGTGAAGCCAAGAAAGGTGGGAGGCAGGAGCACCAGCCAAGAGGGGAGAGCAGTACTCCATCAGGCTACGGACAAAAGCTTTGTAAGTGGTCAGGAGCTCAAGAGGGCCGAGGAAGGACTTTGCACGATGGAGGATTCCCAGTCGGTGACTGGCTTTTGAGGCGAGGTTGGATATGTGACTTTCCCAGGAAAGGTCATGGCAGATAGTGAGACCCAGAAGCTTGAAAGAAAAGACTTCTTCCAGAGGATTGTTGAGAAAGTGGATGGGGGGGGGGTTTCTAAACGGTCCTTTCGAAGAGACATAGTGAGAGTGTGAGATTTGTCTGGATTGAAAGACATGTTCCACCTGTTGGACCAGTTTGTGATTTTATCCAGATCTGCAGTGAGCGAAGAAGCTGCTGCTTGCCGGTCTGAGGGATGACAGATGGTACGGCAGAGGGTGGAGTCATCAGCAAAGAGATATAGAGGATTTTCCAGAGAGTCGGAGAGATCATTGATGAAAACCAGAAAAAGAACAGGGCCCAGAAAGCTACCTTGAGGAACTCCAGCCTGGACAGGAAGAGGCAATGAAAGAACTCCATTTAGGGCCACACGTTGACTGCGACAGGAGAGGAATCTGTGAGCTATGAGTGGAGATGGCCTTGGATACCATGGGAAGAGAGTTTGGTGAGTATGGCAGGGTGCCAGACTCTGTCAAAAGCACCTGATATGTCCAGGGATATGGCTTGGATTTCCTGTCTGGCATTGAGGACCTCCATCCATTGATGGGAGAGCAGAAGCAGCATATCCAGGGTAGAGTGACCTGGTTTGAAACCAAATTGATGATCGGAAATCAAGCCATTGGAGAAGAGGAAGGATTTCATGTCTGAAGCGATGATGGATTCCATAACCTTGCTGATGATTGGGAGAAGGCTGATTGGTCTGTAGTTGCAGGGATCTGTTTTTGCACCTTTTATGCAGGGCAGTAATGTTTGCAGATTTCCAAGCAGATGGCAGATGGCCTTGAGCAAATGAAAGGGTGAATAGAACAGAGAGAGGGTAAGCAAGAGCAGAAGAGCAGGCTTTGAGCACATGTGGGCTGATGCCATCTGGACCGGTTGCAGAATCTGAGTCGAGGTTAGAAAGCAAGCTCTCCACCTTGTTCGGAGAAAAGGACTCAGAGTCCAGGGACAGTTGGGTCAAGGTGGGTGGGTGGGTGGGTCAAGAAAGTGATGGGTTTAGGACACAAGATTTAGCTGCAAACACCGAGTTTAGGCATTCAGCTTTTTCACGTGCGGTATCAGCAGTGCGGCCATTTGAGGTAAGGGAGGGGATGGAGGGGGAACATACACCAGAAACAGACTTGATTAAACGCCACCAGGATTTTGAGGAGGGAGAGAGGTTTGAGAGTTCAGACTTGAGATGAGAAAGATGTTGTTTCCTGGCTCTCCTGAGGGTAGATAAACACTTGTTCCGAACTTTGTGGAAGGAACTGAGATTGCCCTCAGTTGGGTTTGCTTTCCATGAGGCAAAGGCAAGTTGTTTCAGGACAACTGCCTCGCCACAAGCTTCAGTAAACCAAGGGCGGAAGGAAGGGTAGGACAACTGAAGACGAGAGGGGATAAATAGGTGCATGAAGGAGAGCAAGTTTCTTTGAAAGAATTCCCAGCATGAGTTGATGTTGGAGAAAGTAGTGATAGGAGACCAGTCTATAAGTTTGATGGCTGCTTGGAGACCCTGCCAGTCGGCTTGAGTGAAATGCCAGACTCGACGGCGATGAGGTGGTTCTCTGATAATAGCCAGAGAGATGTCCACTTTGACAAGAACGTGGTCAGAAGAACCGATTGGAGCGGGGAAAGAGCAGCAGATATTGTCAGGGAAATTTGTCAAAATCAGATCCAGAAGAGATGGAGTAACATTGGTTGAGATCCGGGTCGGGAAGTTGACCGATTGAGTCAGTCCCAATGAGTCGCAGAAAGCTTTTGCTGAGGTGCCATGACAGTTGAGAGAGGTACCCACACCTAGCCAACTGGCATGATGACAATTGAAGTCGCCACATATGAGGAAGAGAGAGTTTGGATGAGAAGATAGAAGTTGGTCCATGTTTTCGGATAGTGAGGTGTGGATGGAGTCATCACTGTTAGGTGGACGGGACAGTACACATATAAACATGAGGTGGGAGTTGAGGGGAAGCCGTAGCCAGAGGTATTCCTGGGGGTGTGGGGGAGTGAGGGCAGTGCATGGAGAGTGAGGAATAGAGTCTTTGATGAAGAGAGCAACTCCTCCACCAGGACGAGACTCAGGTCTGTCATACCGGAGGAGGGAGTAACCAGGGAGAGATACTTGGGAGTCAGACACGTCTTGGGGGAGGAAAGTTTCTGTTAGGCAGATTATATCTGGTTTTTCAGTGGCAGCCTGTATGGAAAGATCTGAAAGGTTTGAGCGAAGGTCCCGAATATTTGAGGTCCATACTTTTAATGAAGAGGTAGGGGAGGAGGCTTTGGGTGCAGGGGGTGGGGCGGAGGGGGAGGGTAGGACAAGGGACGAGGGGGGAGGTAAGGAGTGTTGTTGAAAGAGTGTGGGGATTGCAGAATAGTTAGGAGAGGGGGCCAAGTGAGAAGGAGAAAAGGCTCTGTGGTGCTGGGGGAGAGTGGGGACAAGAGAGGGGGAAGAAGGCAGTTGAGGATTTGAGGAGGTGGAGTGAAGAGATGGAGGTGAGACGGCAGTGGAAGGAGACAGCTTTGTGGATGGGAGGGGGGCCAACTTTGAGAAGGATGAGTGAGGGGGATGAATGGTGGGAGAAAGGTGAGGGGGAATTTTTGAGAGAGGTGAAAGGGAGGCTTGGAGGGAGAAGAGTGGGATGGTTGCTTTGAGAGTGAGGGGTGAGAAGAGTGAGTTGGTACTGAAGTTGGAAAAAAAGAATGGTTGATGGAAAGCGAACATTCATAGCAAACTGGGGTTTTTAAAAGTTTTAGGTCAGTTATGCGATTAAACACATTTCTTGAGGGATGCAATAAAGGCAAATTCAGAGAATGGAGAGAAGAAACGCTGTAACAGTTGGATTTTTTAGGCAAGGTATGGAGGAAAGGTTGAATTGAGAGCAGTCTGTTTAAATAGCAGAAGAGTACCACACATGTGAAAGAGGAAGATGAAGCATTATAAGAGATCGTTTTTGTTATCATTATTGATGTTTGAGAGAGTTTTCAACAGATTAGGTCATGGAAGTGTTTTCGAAAAAAATTGAGTAAGAAGAGGAGATGAAGAAGAAGAAGAACAATTGGAGAAAGGTAGCAGTTTATTTTTCTTATTTTTATTTTTTTAAGATAAGAAATAGAGTGATTAATTGGGATGGGGGACGTTAAGAAAGTGGGAAAGATAGAAATTGAAGATAATGGGGAGAAAAAACAAATAAACACGATCATACTTTTAAGGGGAACAAATGGTAGGCCTCAAGCCTCAAGGATAGGCCTCAAGCACCTCATAAGACAAGTTCGACGAAATCTCACAAAATAGCAAGATTTTTGAAACAAAACCAAACTAGGAACACATAGTAACATGTAGGTAAGAAAATAAACAGTTAAAATGGGACAGATAACGACCGGAAACTTCACTTTGAGATCGTCAGCAGGGAGCCCCAAAGGAGATCTGCCAATGCTCCAAACCCAGAACCAGAATTCTTTTGAATTTCTCAAACCAGCCCAAGCTGTTGTGGAACATGTCGATAGCCATAGTTTAACTGGAGCCTTCAGATCATTACTGCATTTCAGGAAGCATCTCTGTTGATCCGATTTGACTGGGATGCTGGAACGGCGAAGAACCATAAGCATTATAATGCTAAAGTGGCGATTATTCGGTCGAAACACTGGTGAGGTGACGTGGTTTGAGAGTGTATGTTTGGGAATGAAGCATGAGAACATGGGTTCGAGTCGGGTTGTTGGAAAACAAGGGTTTGAGAATTGGTGTTTGAGAATAGCAGTTTGAGTATGGGTAGTCAGAAAGTGAGGGTTTGGGAATGAGGTTTGAATATGGAGTTGGACAATGAAGATTTGAGAATGAGGTTTGAAGGATAATGAAGGTTTGGGAATGAGGTTTGAAGAAAAGTGAAGGTTTGGGAATGAGGAAGAGTACAATGGGGAAGGTTCTGCGTAGATCAATTGACCCTGTAATGGCAGCCCACAGATGCCGCATTTTCACCTCAAGTCAACAGCTCTAACAACTTGATCTTTTCGCCCAACATCATAACCTTTGTCTGCCTTTGAGTACAACTAACATTGTCCATTGCTTCATGTTTGGGTGCCATTAAAAGCGGTCAACAAGAAACACCACAAGGCTCGTAATGGGAGATAATCGTACATGCACAGGATGCAAATGATGACTCATCTTAGGTCAAAAACTGTGATTGGCCAAAATGGAATCCTGCAATAACGAAATAGGAACATAAAAGGGTTTTTATATACAATGTCGAGGCTCATATAAGAGCAAACACACAGAACGTATAACAAGGGGAGCAGGAGACAAGAGGTGCGGGAAAAGGAAGCACAAACCAGTTGGGAACAGAGACATTGGGAGATCTATGGAAGGGAGAGGGATGGGGTGAGGAACATGGCGTATACAAGATGGACATTACAGGGACTTTCAGGAAGGAAGGCAGGGAATTTGAAGGAAGTGGGTTTGGGGTGGACTAACGAGGGTAGAAAAGATCGAGGATTTGGATGGGGGACGATAAGAGGTGCTGGTGAACAACTGTTCTGAAGGCCTGGAGGGAAGAATGGGATTGAAGAGAGTGAGTGAGTTTGTTCCAAAGGCGGGGAAAAAAAGAGGAATGAAAGAGTCAAGGTGAGCAGTGATTCTTGCTTTTGGTAGTTTTACCAGAACAGGGTTGCTGGTGGACCTTGAACTCCCTGCAGAAATATGGGGGGGGGGGGTGGACACATCTCAGACAGAGCGGGGGGGGGGTGAGACCAGAGAGGAGACGGTAGAAGAAAGAAAGACTACTGACCTGCCTGTGGTGAGAGAGTTAGAGACCCAAAGACTCAGCCTCATCGTGGGAGATACCAATGATCCTAGATGCCTTGGTTTTCACAGTGTGAAGTCTGGAAAGGTGAGAGCTCCAGCCCAGAGGGTGGAGCAGTACTCCATCAGGCTGTGAATGAAAGCTTTGCACATGATCAGGAGCTCAGGTTGCCCATGATTGGTCGATACCCACGATATTAAAATCTGTGATATTTGAGGGTTTACTGTTCATTAAAAGTGTTGATGCTGAAATAGAAACTGTCGTACTTTGGACATGCAGAACACCAAAGTCTGGAGAAGTCAACCATGCTGAGAAAGAAGAGGAAGAGAGACATTATATATGTGTTGGATGGATGGGGTAAAAGTTGCAACCAAGCTTTCTCTGCTAGAGCTTCAGGAGGCATTGTAGGAGAGGGATACTTGGAGAAATCTGATCATGAATGTCACGAGAAGTCGGTCACGACTTGACGGCAAAAAAGAATTATTAAGGAAATTCAAAACACACCTTGTACAAATTCACCGACAATACTCTCTTCGCAGCCTGATCCTCAGTTGAAGTCACCCTGGTAATTTTGCCCCATTAACCTCAATATGACCTGGATACCAGGGGTAGGCCAGTAGCATCTGCCCAAGATAAACGCCACCTCCATCTGCTTGAGCTATTGATTGACCATCTTGGCTTGTACATTTCTTTATTTCCGCCACATCCAAATTGAGGCTGTCACATCATTTAAAGCTCCCTGGACTCCTCCATTCTGCTCTTTACTTGCTACTCCTGCCTTGATCAGGAAAGATATCAACGATGTTGGTGAAAACACTCGGCAAGCAAATGAAAATGGGATACAATGCACCTTCCAGCCTCTTTCCTTACATTAGGTTACAAGTTCTGAATACTTCCCCATCTGGTATTCATGTGCTTCCTGGATATTGTCTTCCAATGAGCATTTGGCTCACTAAGAATGAGCACTTCATTTTGTTTCCTCTGACTATAACACAATGTCTGGTTTCAGGTTTGTTGCTGCTATCTCCTATGAGAAGACCAATTGTTCCCCTCGGCCCACAGCTAGCTGCTAATCACTAGCTTTGCAAAGGATTCCAACTGCCTTAGGTTTGATTTTTTCCCCCTTGATACAAATTGTCCCACTTTCCTTCTAATAATAGCTGGACTCCAGGTGTAGAGACCCTCGACTAGAGATAGCTGGCAGTTTGACAGGATGTGCTTCAATAACCCTATCTTGTTACATTTCCAGCGTTTCTCTTCATCCACTTTCCTCCATTTCTTCAGGCTATGGAGTGGAGGGAAGATGTTGTATGTTGCTCTGATTAAACACCTCAGTGCCAGTGGCTCCATGCTCCAGATGTTCAACAATGACATCCTTCTTGGCTCAACTGTCTCTCAAGTACTCCATACTCCTCGTTGAGACAAACCAACTGCCTCAGCCACTCATACTTCATGTTCATGCCTTATCTCTTCCATTACCATCCTCCTCTTTTTCTGCACCCCGACTTTGTGGAAGAACTGCACTGACTTCTTTTCCAGCCCAGCTCGGCTTGTTTGAAGTGGTCCTATTATATCGACATCCCGACCAGATAAAAAGATTTTTTGATGATTAAAATATGACAGTGGACTTGGATTACTTCAACTTCAACAATTGTAAATTATATCACGAACCTATCTTTTTTAAGTAAAACATAAAAAAGGATGGAATCAAAATAGGTTATGTTTCATTCTAATGTACATAATAAATATAAAATAAATGATAAAAAATTTTCCATACCATTCCTTCTTTACATGCATGCACTGACGGCCAATCACCAGGCTTGCTTTAGGCTGAACTTGTGTGGTTTTAATTTCTTCATGACGGCAACAAACACTCCCAAAGTGGTCTCATTAGTATATGAAGCCCCATTTGATATTTGGGTCGTTCAGGAGCGCCAGGTGCACTATATTCGTTATGTCTGTGTGTATGTCTGTCTGTCTGTCTGTCCAGAGCACAACTTCGTGGGATGTGATCCGATTTGGATGAAACTTGAATATGATGTTGATATCAATGCCTAGTTTTGTCTTCCTGGCGATGGGCGTCCCACACGCATTGTGGGCGGAGCCACGCCCACTTGTAATTTTTTTTTCATATTTTTTCTCGATTTTTAATCGAAATTCCCGCTCGTGAAATTGTGCGCATTGGCCATATGTACAACATATAAAAAAATTCAGTTTGATTCGGTCAATTTTGAGGGAGAAGATAGGTTTTGAAGAAATGGGCGGTAGGGTAGCAGCTAAGATTGAGAAAAACTATGTCATCGGAGAGTTTGCAATACAGTGAGACGTCTCATCACGTGCCTTTTTGGTTCACGAGCGCCAGCCAGAGTGACCACTATATTCCTTATGTCTGTGTGTCTGTCTGTCTGTCTGTCTGTCTGTGTGTCTGTTTGTCCAGAGCATAACTCCGTGGACTTTGATCCGATCTTGATGAAGCTTGGTTGTGTTCGATATCAATGTCTAGTTGTGTTTTCCTGGATGAGGGCATGATATGCCCATTGTGGGCGGAGCCACGCATAAAAAAATATCCATTTTAGGGGGTAGTCGGATTAAAAATTCCCTCTTCTCCGAGGGAATTGACTGGATGGAATGGGTTCTTCGATATTTGAATAGAAAAATGAATTGGCTAAAACTTGTCGGTGTCCGATTTTTCATTTTCGTCCCAAGGTCAAGGTCACAAGGTCAAAAACTTAGAAAATTGCAAATTTTGATATGAAAATAATATGACCGCCCAAACTTTGAGAGCGAGGATGACAATATTTTTTATGCATAATCTTGAGGTCATTCCCCACCTAAAATCTTGAAACCATTTTGCCCTATCTCGAACACCTTGCCCGTGGCGCCCCCTTCAAGTTTGTTTTTACGCTGATTTCATCAAATTATGGATAATCCGAGGAGTGCAAAATGCCATATAGCCTATATGACGTTATATTGTTCCTGGAATGTTCAAGAGGAAGTTTTGCACCAAAGGTCATAATCCTTGACCTTTGACCTTTAAAGGCCACAAAGGTCAAATTTTCAAAGTTGTGGGAATCGAACCGGGTTTTCGACCTTTGATGAACTAACTCCAATAAGCTATAGCACGTATCCTGTTTCCTTATTTTAATGTCTACAACATTGTTTTGTGACATTTGAAGGTTATGCAAAGATCAAATTTTGAAAGTTGTTGAACGAAACCGGGTTTTCGACATTTTGCAGCTCATAATCTGTCACTCGTACCACATCATGTTGATCATTTTATTACTTGGTCAAAAAATTATCACATCGTCTCATCCTTGACTTCTGAAACAATCTACATCGTCAAATGCCGCTTGTGAACCATCGTCGCCTCCTGGGTTTTTATTTTTATTTTTAGCTTTTCAAACATATATTTGACATATATCTCCACTAATAAATGGCAGTGTGTGTGTGTGTGTGTGTGTGTGTGTGTGTGTGTGTGTGTGTGTGTGTGTGTGTGTGTGTGTGTGTGTGTGTGTGTGTGTGTGTGTGTGTGTGTGTGTGTGTGTGTGTGTGTCCTCCATAACTCCAAAACCATGAAATCGAGCTGCCTGAAACTTTACATGCATACTCTGCATGCGTAGTGAGACTGAGACTTTGCAAAAACAATGAGACGTCTCATCACGCGCCTTTTTGGTTCACGAGCGCCAGCCAGAGTGACCACTATATTGGTTTGCATGCGTAGTGAGACTGAGACTCAGTCCATGGCAATTTGACAGGATCATCGTGGGAGATACCAATCATCAAAGATACGAAAGATATATGAACATGTATAAAAACTCCAAGGAAGTGCATGACTGAAAATTGGGTGTTTGGGTTCATTCAAACACCCCTTCTGAGGATAATGAACAGCCTTATTTAATGATATCCTTTATCAGGTGCACGAGGGAAACCACGGGGTAACATCCCTGGGTCAGATTGCGGGAGAGTGTGTCGGAGTGGTGCTGAGGTGTCGTCCACCAGACGGCGGTCTCCTTGGGTTAACCTGAGGCGGTCCCTTCGGGTGGGTGCCTGGAATGTCCTATCCCTAAGAGAGGATGATCACCTGTCTCTGTTATCATCTGAGCTCAAGCGTTTGGACATCGGGATTGTAGCTCTCTCTGAGGTTCGGAGACCGGATTGCGGCGAGATAATGGTGGGTGGTTACACCTACTATTGGTCTGGTCGCTCTGATGGTTACCATACCCAAGGAGTTGCTGTAGCTGTGTCCAATAAGCTGACCCCAATGATAATTGAGGTAACACCGGTCAACGAGCGTATTATGAGATTAAGGATTCGTCACTCCTTAGGTGTCATTTCCCTGGTCTCTGTTTATGCTCCGACTGAGGCGAGTGATCTCACCGTGAAGGATGCATTCTACGCCACACTCGAGTCTGTGGTTGATCAGTGCCCCAGACGAGATACACTTCTAGTCTTGGGGGATTTCAATGCAATGACTGGAACAGATAGGGACGGTTATGAGGTGTGTGTTGGTCCCCATGGGTCAGGAACTATGAACCAGAATGGCACTAAGTTCCTTGACTTTGCAAGAAGTCATGGACTTAGGGTGGCTGGTTCATGGTTTCAGCGCCCACAAGCTCATCGCTGGACTTGGTATTCCAACGCTGGCGGTGTGGCAAAGGAGATTGACCATGTCCTCATTGACGGTCGTTGGAGGATGATCCAAAACTGCAGGGTCTACCGGAGTGCTCAGTTCCTCAATACTGACCACAGGCTTGTTGTAGCAACTCTAAAGCTGCACCTTAAATCCTGGAGAATGGTACCATCCCAGCCGAGGCTGGATGTTGCCAAGCTCAGGGATGAGAGAGTAGCTGAGGAGTTTGCGAACAGGCTGAGTGGATACTTGGGGGGTCTGGGTGCTTTGGGGGGTCCTGAAGAGTTGTGGAGCGCCTTCAAGACCACCGTCCTTGATGTTGCCGGTGGATGCCTTGGAGCTCACCGCAGGGCAAAGAAGAATTTTGTCTCTCAAGGGACACTGGATACCATTGACCAGAGTCGCAGGGCCAGGCTGAATGGCAGAGCTGAGCTGTTCAGGGAGCTGAGGCGTAAAACTGTACGTGCACTGAGGGTGGACAAGGAGGCCTATGTGCGAGGAATCTGTGAGGGGGTAGAGCATCACCTGTGGACAGGTGATTCTCGTCCCGCTTACAGGGGAATTCGCGCATTACGT
>NC_140965.1:78402606-78500758 GCF_056783735.1 Eptatretus burgeri
AGAATCCCTCCGTCGCCCATCGTTAACAATTTGGTAGTCAGGAGCGGGATATTTGGACCAGTGGTGCATTTCGCACCCCAAACATTGGTTACGAGAAGCGAGGGGAAAAAAAAATGGTCCAAATTTGATTTGATTTTATGTTTGAGTGGATGGGGTGAAAAACTTGGAAATTATAAAGAAAATGGAGTCGCAAGATGGCGGCGCGGCTCCACCTTGGTGCGACACAAAGTGGGAGTGGGCTATTAAGAGCGCAACGAACGGCACAACATGAGGTGGAGGCTCCCAGCCACCGGTTCAAACCACGTGGTCTTGGCATGCGCCATGGCAGGCATGGCAGGACGAATACGTGAACATTGGCAAGCTTCAGACACAATTGGGGGATGCCTTGGAAGAGGTGAGGAGTTATGAGAATTATATAAAGGAGGTAGAAATGGAAGTGGACGAGGCACAACGGCACACAGACGAGATTCAGAAAAAGGATGTGTACGGTGGGTCACAACAAGTGGCCGATGTACGGGAACGAATTCGGTGGCTGAGAGATGACTTAGCCAAGAGTGTCGACGAACTATGTGGATAAAAGAATAAAGTAGTGTTGTTTACTCGTCAGTTGGGATATGAGAAGAGCGAATGAACAAAAGAATAGGGGAAGAGCAGATTAGTATCTCCCAGGATAGGAAGAGCTTGGAGGAAGAATGGAAAAAAAGCTCGAAAAGGAAAAATGTGAACACGATTTGGAATTGAAACAACTGAAGGAAGAGGTAAGATCAGGCAAACAGATGAGAAAGCCGAGAACAGAAGATAAAAAGAGGAGAGAAATCGCTGGAACAAAGGAAGGAAGAATTGTTGGAAAAGTCAAGACAGTTCAAAGAACTACAGGGAGAAATGAGGGAAGTAGAGTGGAGTACCCATGGGTTGGAACAAGAGAAAAGTGAACTGAACGAAAGATTAGAGGAAGAGCAAATTAGTAATTCCCGGGATTGAGAGAACTTGGAAGAAGAATGGAAAACAAAGCTGGAAAAGGAAAAACGGAAACACGATGTGGAGTCGGAACTACTGAAGGAAGAGGTAGGATCAGGCAATCAGACAAGGGAGCGGCTGGAACAGGAGATAGAAAGAAAAGAGGAATATCTGGAACGACTAAGGGAATACTGTAAGAAATCGGAGGAAATGAGGAGGGAAGACTGCAAAAGAGGTGTGGAGATGAGCAAGAAATTAGGGGAAAAAGCTTCTGAGTTACAGAAACACCAAAGCAAAGAGAGGGAATTACAAAACGAACTGAGGATGTTAGGAGAGGAAAGAAAGAGAACGGAGAATGAAACGTTAAGGAACCACACTGTGCAGATCGAACAGCTAGAAGCCAAAGCAAGACTAAAGAATGAGATGTAAGAAAGAGTAGTGAAAGAACAACAAATGAAACAGGAAAGAGAGATCAACCAATTGAAAGAAACAACGAAATTGGAGAAGGAAGAACATGAGAGACAGTGGGAGAGGAAACAAAAAGAAGGACAAGAACAACTCAAGGAGAAAGCAAGGTTGGAGTACGTGGAGATGTTGGAAGAACAACGAATGAAGCAGGAAAAGGAGATCAATAAATTGAAGGAAACAATGAGATTGGAGAATGAGGAACATGAGAGACAGTGGAATAGACAACAAAAAGAACATGGATTTGAAATTGAACAACTAAAGGAGAAAGCAAGGTTGTAGTAGGAGGAGATCGTGAAAGAACAATGAATGAAACAGGAAAGGGAAATCAGCCAATTGAAGGAAGCGACGAGATTGGAGAATGAAGAACAAGAGAGACAGTGGGGTAAGAAACAAAAAGAACAAGGAATGAAACAGGAAAAGGAAATCAACCAATTGGAGAAGGAAGAACAAGAGAGACAGTGGGAGAGGAAACAAAAAGAACATGGATTTGAAATTGAACAACTAAAGGAGAAAGCAAGGTTGGAGTACGAGGAGATGGTGAAAGAACAATGAATGAAACAGCAAAGGGAAATCAGCCAATTGAAGGAAGCGACGAGATTGGAGAATGAAGAACAAGAGAGACAGTGGGGTAAGAAACAAAAAGAACAAGGAATGAAACAGGAAAAGGAAATCAACCAATTGGAGAAGGAAGAACAAGAGAGACAGTGGGAGAGGAAACAAAAAGAACATGGATTTGAAATTGAACAACTAAAGGAGAAAGCAAGGTTGGAGTACGAGGAGATGGTGAAAGAACAATGAATGAAACAGCAAAGGGAAATCAACCAATTGAGGGAAACGATGAGATTGGAGAGGGAGGAACAAGAGAGACAGTGGGAGAGGAAACAAAAATAACAAGGAATGAAACAGGAAAAGGAAATCAACCAATTGAAGGAAACGTTGAGATTGGAGAATGAAGAACATGAGAGACTGTGGGATAGAAAACAAAAAGAAAACGAATTTGAAATTGACCAACTAAAGGAGAGAGCAAGGTTGGGGTCCATGGAGATGGAAAAACTCCGGAAAGATAACGAACAACTAAAAAGGCTCAGAGAGGAAGAACGACTCAAATGGAAAGGAAAATGGAGCCAGGAAGTAGAACAGCACAATAATATGGGATGTGTGGCATCACCACAGGGAGTAATGTTGGTGGTGCGGAACTTGATTGACATCACTCGTCGGATGACACCACAATTAGAGCAAACCCTGGTGTGGAGACATTGAGGGAGCATACAGGGTTGTTGACGAATGAAACACATTTTGAGCAGGTCCAGCATGTGGAGCTGACAGCCCCAGAGGTGTGTGGCGAATCAATGATGAGCAACCTGCTGGAGAGAAGCGACCGGACAGAGGTGACTCTGGAACAAAGCAGGTACGTGGGTACATGCATACATGGTGCGGACGATGAGCTTAAGGTAGAAATTGAATTTTATGTTAACGAAGAGACTGTCCGATGGGGTGCACGTATGCGTGACCCCTGAAGGTGTGTGTGGGGTGCCTGTGAACGAATGCTGTGAGCCCACAGTCCAGACTACAGCACCGGTATGTGCTGCCAAGGCCGAAATGCGTGTGGGTACTCACCTGGCGGTCGAGAATGTAGCCCTGGAGTGCGAGGCAGTTGGTCAGTACGCAGGCAAGGTTGAAGGTGTGGAGGGTCAACACATAACCTTGGAATGTGTGCAGCCTGCTGTGTGTGGGAATCCTGAGCATGGAATGAGTGGTAACATAGGAAATAGGTTTTAGGTGCAAGGGGAAATGGAAATGCCACCAGGACAGAACTTGAGCCAGGGGACAGAAACCATGGTGGACAGCTCCGCATGGGTTCTTGCATAGTTGGAGGTGCTGCATCCAGGAGCAGGCTTTAGAAATTGGATTTTAATTTCTCTATCAGCCTCACAGGATCTTTGGGTAGAGCGCAGATGAGTGGCAGGCGGCACTGGCGTGTGTCACTTGGTCTTCAGACCTTTCTGAGTACACGAGTGGTTTGGCTAGCTGAATGGAGAAAAGGGGGAGGCCATTCCACCAATTGGGGCTTACCTGACTTCCGTGAACCCTGGAGAAGAGGGGGAGGCCATTCCACCGATTGGGGCTTACCTGACTTCCATGAACTCTGGAGAGGAGGGGGAGGCCATTCCACCGATTGGGGTTTTCCTGATTTCCGTGAACCCTGGAGAAGAGGGGGAGGCCATTCCACTAATTGGGGTTTACCTGATTTCTGCGAACCCTGGAGAAAAGGAGGGGGTGGACCACAACCCCAATTGAGACGTGACCCCTTTGAGCCGTGGCAGAAAGGCAGCGGGGTCATGTAATGGGAAATGGGGGAGTTGGTCCCTCACTCCCCTTCCAATGAGCCAAAGAAGCAGGCCATATGGGGATGCAAGAAAATTTGATTGAAAATTATACTGAAAGTGATTGCAAATTGAGAGATGACAGAAGGAATAAGAGTGGCACGAGTGGATTTGGATGATTATGGAAAAAAATAGCGGTGGAGACATTACAGGCAGAGCGTTAAACACACCTGAAGCAAGTGGATGACAAAGAGTGGCTTGTTTGAGGAAGGATTGAAATGCCTGGTTGGAACCATGCAGACATTCATGAGGCTGGTGAAGAGATTTTAATGTTTCGTATAAATTGTGGGAATTAAACGATTAGGGCAGTATGGAGGAGGCCAGCGGACGATGGGCGTAGTGACAAATTAATCGGGGTTTGATTAAAAAGTGTACTGGTTAAATTTGATGACCAAGTGGGATCCGAGGGACTGGTGTGTTGTTGTTTTCACATAAACGTGAAAGGTTTGGATGGTGTTGTGGAATGGGTGTGTAGCACTGTGGAATGAATAACTAAAGAGTTTGGGTGAATGGCATGATTGTGCAAATGAGGAGAGGGAGTGCGAACAACGTACCCTGTTGGTAGGAGTCTCTTAACCAAGTTAGTGTAAGTTAGGGGGACTTAGAGGATTTGACATGGATTCTGGCTGCTGTTCCATTGTGCAGGCGGACTGTGAGGGGTAGGTGCGGGCCAAGGTATGGGGATACTGGCTGGTAGTGTGACGTGGTATTGGAAGTTGGTGAGTCGGGAAATAGAGCAGCAGGGCTTTGGGGGTTCCTGGCAGGTGAAGGCTGTCAGAGGTGCCAGGAGAGCTCCGTAGGGTTCAGTACCAGGAGAGCACGGTAGGTTCAGTGCCAGGAGAGCACGGTAGGTTCAGTGCTATGAGAGCACAGTATAGGTGCTAGGATAGCATAGTATGGGTGCTATGAGAGCACAGTGTGGGTGCTAGGAGGGCACAGTATGGGGGCTCGAGAGAGCCACCCCTTAGTTGGGAGCGCCAGAAGCATGCTCAGGTGAACCCCGAGGTCGCTGAGTGTCCTCTACCCCCGATTGGAAGCAGGCAAAGAAGCCTTGTAGTAGTCATACTCCCCAGCCAGCGAGTTATGCCTGGCACCACCAAATGGAAAAAGACAAATAAGGGCCTTGCCCAGGTTTAATAGAATGGAACAGTGTGCCAGGTCGAGAAAAATGGGTCATTAGGATCATTCCAGCCATAGTAGGGTTTGTTGCATTGTCTAGAGCGAAAAGTAAATGGCTCGGTTCGATGGACTCTCCTCAGCACCATTCATGTGTGACACCTGGTATGAGTAGTGTTGAAGGGAAAATTTGTTAACCAGGGCCAGGCTCGGTCACCCTCTCCAAGTGCCAGAGAGGCCACCAGTATGTCATGAGCACACATCCACAAAGATAACAGCTGAGTAAGAAACACACCATCCTGTCTGTAAAAGAAAAAAAAAAGAGAAAGGAAGAAAAAAGAAAGAGAACTTAACCAAAACAAGTCAGGCAAGGATGGTTAAGAGTACACTGCATCTCACCTGGTCTGAGGTCATCACACCCATTTGCGTCCTCAAGAACACCTCCAAACTGCATTTGCTTACCTTCGATATCACGGTGCCACCATTGCTGTGTCACCTGCTGTCCAATGCAGGGCTTGTTGCCTGCTGCCGCTTGTGAGTAGGCCATATGGGCCGAAGCATTTTTGTGGGCCATTAAGGCCAAAGTGCTTTTGTGGGCCGTTGTGGCCGAAGATTCATGCCATTTTGTGGGCTCAGTGGGCCGAATAACTCTTTGTGAGATTAGGCCACTGGGCCGACTGAACTCACCTGGCGAGAGGCCAATAAGGCCACAAAGTGAGGAAACCCTCAGGGGTGAATGGACAATACTGCCGGGAGGGGGCATGAAGGAGCGAACACGTGAAAGAACTTTGAATTTTTGAATGTTCTGCTCCGATGCCAATATTGGTGTTAAAAGTAAAATTGAATGCCCTCCCATTCACATCCATAATTAGAATGTTAAGTAGTGTGCATAGAGTGTGAATTTGTTTGTTAGATTGGTGACACGACACACTAGGATAGGGACATGCCAATCTTACTGACACTTTGGTTTTTGGAGTTAAGTGCTTCCCATGTTGTGGGTTAGAGTAAATGTGAGATCTGTGCTGTGCGTTAGACAGGGCCATTGCCGTGGGCTGCCCCAGATGGAGGCTCGGGAGAGCCTCGGGAGAAAGGTGGGGGTAGTGTTACGGAAATGGCCCTTATTAGGCTACTAAAGACAGGATTAGCTCAGATACCCCATTAAATGCATGTTTAGCTAGGTTGTTCAGTAAAATGGATGTTACATGTGTGTTGGGAGGTATAAGAGGCATGTTTATTGTTCATACAGTGGTGGTGTGCTGAGGGCTTCTTCTTCCTCCCCTCTCTGGACGATAGCCCTGCCCAGTCGGCTGAGGAGGAGTGGCCTGGAGAGGGAGGTGGAGTTGAGGGGAGGAGTTTGTCGGCTTCGAAAAGGGGGAGGAGCCAGTGGCTCGGAAGGGAGCGAACAAAGACCTCGTAAAGTGGTTCAGTTTGGGGAAACTGTCGGTTTTGAGGCGTGCTCGGGTTTGGAGGCGAGAGGGAAAGGAAAAAGTGGTAAGAAACTGAGAGGACGGAGGTGACTCTGCCGTGAGAAAAACGGCAGTTGGCTTTGAGAGGAAAGCGAAGAAAAGCGAGTGTTGAATCTGCCGGGAGAGAAGCTGAACCTGAGCGTGCCGATTTCTGCCATTTTGGCAGTGGGAGAGGCGGCCTGCACGTCGAGTCTGCCTTTCTGGCAGTGGGAGAGGTGGCCTGCACGTCGAGTTGGCGATCGACAGGGTCAACCTGCGTCTGGCCGCGGAGCCTCCGTCCTTACTCACCTCACGGCTTGACAAGTTTGTCAATCCGCCTGCGTATCCGGCACCTCGATTGGGCCTTGTCTGGTGAACAGGCCAGGCCTGGATTTGTATGCTGGTTCTTGTGAGAAATCAGCTGAAACCCATCGTCGATCTGACGGTCTTGTGCCGTCGACATTGAGCAGGGCCAGAACGCGCTGAGGAGGGCGTGTGCACACGGTGCCTTGAGAAGAAAGAGTACGGCGCCGCCATCTTGCCTCGCGGCGTGTTCGAGCTTGGGGCTCGAATCCGTGGACATCCGCTTGTTACGAGCAATATTCGTGCTTTTGACACTTTCCTCTCATCCATGAAACATCACCAAGTACTCTGTCTTGCATGCATGCTGTCTGTCTGTCTTGTCTGCACGTTGTTTAAAGCATATCTCGGTAGGGACCTCCTAGAAACCTGTAATCCATAGTTCCCTAGTTAAGTACGGGTTAAACAATGTTAATAAAAACATTGTCGTGAATGTTTTGCTTGTGTTGTGTTCCCCGATGTTCACCAATAAATCTGGTTGGTTCGTTTGAAGTTGCCGCTATGGATTAGTTTGTGTCGCGTCGAGGAACGATCCATTCAATTGGCATATAAAACCAAAATGGTTACAGACTGGCAGAAAACGCTCGGCATCTGACAAAACCAGTCTGTAACCGGGGTTCTATTTTCCCAATTGGTAAGGTTCAGGATTACGTTGGTATCGCGATTGAAGACGCGTGACCCGAGGCCTGTGCTGAGCCAGCTGGCGTGAAAAACCCCGGAGATGGTGGTGGTGAGAGTGGCGCCAAGAGTCGGGTGAGAATCCCGCCACCCCGGATCCGCAACAATATATATATGTACCACTCTGATATAGTATATCTGGTATGGATATGTGAAGGCAGGGTAAAGTGCATTCAAACAGAGTATTGAGAAAGTGAAGAAGACAGAAAAGAGGAGGCTCTCAGTTTGCCATAGAGTGCGGGTGAATGGCCTTAGTGATGAGTATTCCGCTCCACTGTACCAGCCAGCCTGCACCACTGAAGCTCTTCCCTCCGTTATTTTTGTCTGCCCTACTTAAGATTTCTTTACCATCAGTAAACCCTTCCTATCCCTCTGCATCTTCTGTTAACATGTGTTAGTTGTTGTGTTGGTTGTGGTTAACTTGAGATATGTATTTAAGGTCTTCTTGTCTTGTGTATTGTTTTTTTTTAATATTGCCATGCCATGTTGTAAAAGTGTCACCATTATCTAATGAAAGTGCTTGCACCAGTTACAAGTGAGGAATCTCCTTTTCCTTCAATCATGTTTCTTCCAATGTACGTGTGTGTGTGTGTGTGTGTGTGTGTGTGTGTGTGTGTGTATATATATATATATATATATATATATATATATATATATATATATATATATATATATATATATATATATATATATATATATATATATATATATATATATATATATATATATATATATATATATATATATATATATATATATATATATATATATATATATATATATATATATATATATATATATATATATATATATATATATATATATATATATATATATATCCAGTATATACAAAAATTTAATATATTCCCTGACACTCAATGCAGTACCTTCTTACCACGAGTATCGCCATCAATGATACTGTACTCTACACGCCCATTTCTTCCAGAGTCCAAGTCATAGGCAACAAAGGTGTTGATGCGTGGGCCAGGCTGTCCCTCAGCCACCTCGAAGGGACCCTCGTGCAGAAAGGGGAATGCTGGAGCAATGTCATTCACGTCCTCAACGGAAACCACAACCTGGGCGTGGAAATTCATGCAATGAAGAAAGTGTGCAAACCTCGATGTATGGCTTACATAAAGATCAAGCCAAAGCAGTTGGAGAGAAATTCAATTTCTGACAAAACATTTTTGTCTCATTTTACACAAACAACAACTTCTTGTAAAGGTACATTTCCAAAAATCGATTTCCATTGAATTCAACCAACCCTAATTCGATTCACTACAAAGCAAGGCACAATGTAATTTAAACTGGCAGTGTAACATTTACGGTTTCATTACAAAATATAACAAACACATGCTTTATCTAAACTGTCATGACTTTGAAAGCGAGCTTCATTCTGTGTTTTATTATTTGATCAATTTGATTGATATTTAATCTTACATATTGTTGGGCAGGAGGCTAATTTTGAAACTGGATATGGCTGGTCCAATCCAAATGAAGTTGTCAAAGTGCAATTTTCTGACAAAAGGAACAACCAATGACTTTCGATTAAGAACGAGATCAGTGAAGGATGACAATGATCTGTCTTTATATTTTCAAATAAAATGAAGGTCTCTGTTTTTATGCATGTCTCAAGCCAATTTACCATGGAAATACCATTTCTGAATATTTATTGACAGAGAAAATACCATTTCTGGAACTCATATCTGATGGTATGCCTGGTGTTCGCTTAATGGTTGGGGTGGTGAGTTTGGGATCCTAGGAACCTGAGTTCACATCCCACTCGGCTGCTGAATTAGTACTAGGTGGGATTGACTCTGCCTGTCATCCTTCTGAGGTAGGCAAAATGAGTGCCAGCTTGGTGGTATCCTGTGTCAGAGTGGCGACCTGTCCAGGATTGTACAAAATAGCCAAGGGGACTGCTTAGGCAGCACCAACGCTCTGCACAGAGTATGGTTCAAATGGATGGATATCTGATGGTTGTGACAACAAATTTGCTCTTAACAAAAGCTCGTAAATGATGAGAGAAATAAGCTTCTGTTCATTGTTGTCATAAACATGACAAAACAAAATTTGCCATTGGCAAATTAAAGTTCAGAAATAAACAGGGAAATTCTACATGACTTTAGGTATATTCAAGACAAAAATTTCTGCCATCATGGCCTGACCCCACCAGGGACAACATTTGACAAAACTGTTTCATTGTAACAAACCACCAGAGCAATAACTCAAACAGCTTTTGCATCATAAAAGGCAATTTTTAAAAAATGCGGAAGGGTATTTTGCCAGAACTTTAAGAGATGTAAACATTTTTGGAACAGGACTTCTGGTTACCCTAGCGGTGGCTGTGAGGCGTAGTGCAGTGTTGACCGCTTGGTCTGTTGCTGCGATGGTGAGGATATATTGCCCTCCACTCTGTTCATAATCAAGCTCTTTGACCGTAGTCACCACGCCCTGGTAGGTCGGCAACAGGGCATCTTTCTCCATTGTCCAAAATATTTTTTCTTATTTCAATACAGAAAGCAACAAGATAAAACGACAGGTAAGGGTATTTTTAGTGCGGCAAAAAATCTCTACAAATGTGAAATGTTCCAAAATATTGCCATTTTCAGCCCTCAGAATTCAGATTGTTGTTCATTCCTTCTTTCACAGTATAGGACCATCTGAATGAGTTACACAATAGGACAAGCGTGTTATAATACAATAAGCAAGACCGTGACATACAGCTCTGAGAAAGCAATCAGATTATTAGGCCATCGAACTATATGTGGATATTGGATGAGGAGGACTTAATAAGTGACCAGGGGAAAAACAGGTGTGTGTGTGTGTGTGTGTGTGTGTGAGTGAGTGAGTGAGTGAGTGAGTGAGTGAGTGAGTGAGTGAGCGAGTGAGCGAGCGAGTGAGCGAGAGAGAGAGAGAGAGAGAGAGAGAGAGAGAGAGAGAGAGAGAGAGAGAGAGAGAGAGAGAGAGAGAGAGAGAGAAAAAGTGCACCTGAAGTTTTGTGTTTGCACCTTCAAAAATGAAATAATTTCCACCACCTACCGTACTCTCATGCATGTGAAAAGAGTTTCCAAGATTGCCTGCAATTATGTCATAAAGCACACGGCCATTGTCTCCTTCATCTTGATCCGAAGCGGATACGGTGAGGAGATGAATGCCAAGCGTATCGGGGCCTTCTGTTATGTTCATCTCGTAGGTGGCCATGGAAAACTGAGGCCTGTTGTCATTTACATCCAATATCCAGATCATTACAAACGTGGTGGCCTGTGGAAGCAAAAAACAATGGAATGGCGATTGATCAATTTTAAAGGTTGGGCATTTGGGAATTACAGTTCCATCACCCCTCAGCATTCAAAACTGGCTTTGCGTTTGTCACTTCAATGTTAAGTTCAATGATTGGTCAAGTTTCCCAGAGAGACACCCACCGCAAGTGAGGGGTTTCCATCATCCTCCACTGTGACTGTAAGGTTATATAGTGGAGAATGTTCTCGATCTGGGGGGACTGGTCGTGTAGTCAGCTCGCCTGTGAGACGATCAACACGGAAAGCCTGCTCTTCATCACCACCTGTCAGGTAGTATGACAGGGCTCCATTGCTGCCAATGTCATGGTCCACTGCTTGTACTTGTACCACGGATGTTCCACCACCCACATTCTGAAACAATGCAGGAAGAAACAATTGTCAATGGGTATGCCATCCATCAGATGGATGTTAAACTGAGTGTCTCATTTGCTGCCAATAGATGGTTGACGTTAAATATCCCACAGTGTCTTTCACAAAGACTAAGGGAGTTATTGGCGGCATCCAGACGAAATTACAAAATCCTGCCAGTTTTAGTCGAAAGTCAGGCCAGCCCAGCAAATTGGTGAAAGACTTGAGCCAAAAACATTCCCCGGCCAACTCCACAAAAAAGTGAGAACAATTGACAAAGTTAAAGAGGAAGAAGAGGAGAATAGTTACATTATCTAGGTGGTGTAGCGGGCATATCCGCATTGAGTTTGGAAGGTCGGTGGTTTGAACCCTGGCCGAATCATACCAAAGACAAAAAAAATGCTGGTGCTGCTTCTTTGCTTCTTGCTCAGTATTTAAAAAGATAGAGCATGAGTAAACCACCCTATGTTGGCAACCATAGTGCATGCTTTGATGGGCTTCATGGGCCTCGTCCTGCATTGAAGTTCCTTATTAAGTAACCCAGATTAATTTTAAAATCAAATTATTTCCATTGTATTTAAAATTGAACTTTATTGATGAACACACCCACTCCCAATGGGAGCATAGGGTTATGCATCGAATAAAAGTCACAATTGTGGTGTAGTGTTAAACAACAGTATCGACTGTTTAAAAAAGTTGTCATGTGTTTGTGGTTTGTAATATTTTTTACTTCCTGTCGATGTGCCCAACAAAATGCCACGATAAGCTATTTATACATGTTAACAGTGTTTGTCCAAAGAGAAAAAACCCCTTGGGGAGGGTGGATAGTATTTGTATTCATATTGTAATATTATGCTATTATCATTAGTGCTGTTATTAAGGCCCGGTCACACCTTGACGTTTTAGCCAACGTATGCCGATTTTTGAATTTTTTTTCTAAAACGCTGGCACACGTTGAATACGTTATGGGTAAGTTTTGATAACATTGAGAGCACGCTGAAAAACACTGCCAGACGTCGTTGTACGCTGGCTTTAAACGTTGTACTTTTTGGTTGTTCTCAAATTTTTTCATGCTTGAAATTTCACGACGTATGCCGGCGTATGACTCACACGTTCCGCTACACTGGCCACAAGTTGTATGCACGGTCTGCGATCGTTGACAGACGTCAACACATGCTACGTGTAAGTTAATCATAAGTTGAGACACGCCGAGGTAATGTTTAGCGTACCCCAAACTTATTTCTAACCTATGATTAACGTGTTGTTGGCACGTTACGCAATCGTTGCCACACATCAACAGACGTTACTTTTAAGTTACTCATAGGCTGAAAGACGTCGGTATAATGGATCGTCCTTGCGTCAGCGTCCACGGCCACGGCCAGGACACTTATTTGCAGCATTCTTCAAACTTTTCTTCGGCATGACGAGGATGTTCACACTTCGATGTCTAGCTTGGCTATGATTCCAATTGTCCATCGGCAGCGTCTATTTAAAATAGTCGAGTTTGAGCGTTTTAACAGGTTCAGAAGAAACGCTTCAAATTTCAAAACCCCAGCGTCAAAAAACAAAGGCGAGTGACAGCAATTTAAATCGTTCATTGTAAACAATGAAAATAGCTGAGTGGTACCGTTTAAAAGTCGTTGAGTGTAAAAAAAATCCAATTGTTGAGCACAAGCGTCTACTTTCAATAGTGGAGTTTGAGCGATTTAGCACGTTCAATAGAAACGATTAAAATTTCCGAGCGCCAGCGTAAAAAAACAAAGGCGAGTGACAGCAATTTAAATCGTTCATTGTAAACAATGAAAATAGCTGAGTGGTACCGTTTAAAAGTCGTTGAGTGTCAAAAAAAATCCAATTGTTGAGCGCAAGCATCTACTTTCAACAGTGGAGATGCAGCCATTTAAATCGTTGAGTGGCAGCCTATGAATAGCAAACCCCACGTCACCGGCAAAGATAAACTGCCGCACGATATGGATAAGTTAGGCTATCGTTGGGCATAGTTTGTGAACGCTGGCTTCAAGATAATTATTCGTTGGTATATCGTATCTATAAGTAATCAAAGCGCTCTATGCACATTATTAGTTCATTGTGCATTTGTCCAACCCGTTATGAATAGATCTAAATCGTAAAAACAAGCTATAGCTCATTGTTGAAAAAGCCCCATAAAAAATTAGCCGCGAAGAACTTCGAACAATGGTGAAAAGATGTTTCCTACCCGTGGACACGCGGACGCAAGGACGATCCATCACAACCCACACCCTCCCCCTCACACTCACCTACTACTGCCAACATGAACAAACTACTACTAATACTAATACTAATACTGATACTGATACTGATACTGTTACTGCTGACATGGACATCGACTCAAAAAGGACTCGAAAACACTGTTGGTTTCCCCTTTTATGAGCAGCATTTTTATATACCAATTCCCAAAACCGCTGGGAACCCGTCTTTATATGGCAGCTGTAAGCTAGAAACACGTTCCTTTATTTTTTTTTTGTCGACCGGAAGACGTCATTGGAATACGTCTACATACGTCGATGTGTGTTGGGACTACGTAAAGAATTGGTTCAAAGCGCGTCAAACATAAGTTAGAAATAAGTTTCGCGTAAAAAAAAAAATTACCACGACGTGTTTCGACTTATGAGTAGCTTATAAGTAGCGTTTGTGGACGTGTGTAAGCGTCCACATATCGTGTGTAAAACTTATCCCCATCGTATGCGGAACGTGTGTCATACGCCGAGTACGTCCAAAAATTTTGAACATGTTTAAAATTTCTTGACGTACTCTACTTACTACGACGTATGATAGCGTACTTTAGCGTTCTACTCACGTATACCAAACTTACTCATACCGTATTTGACGTGCCCCAACGTTTTAGACACATTTTTCTTAGGTCGGCATACGCTGGCAAGATCGCCAAGGTGTGACCGCGATGTTGTCACTTCCATTTCTACGGCAGTTATGATTCGAATCGTTGTGCATCAGCCTTTTAATAGGCTACGTCACGACATCGTCGGCGATGCGTGCAACGCGCTATGCCTAAGTTAGACTATCGCTGGGCATCGGTTGTGTAGGCCGACAACAGGTTCAGCATTCGTTGGTATAAGTTATCTATAACACAACGAAACGTTCTGTGTCCGTTACCAATGCGTTATACATAAGACCAAGTCGCTATGAATACGTCCGAATCTTAAAAAAAAAAAAAACATCAAAAGTTCAACGTAAGCCAGCGTTTTCCATACATTTTAATACGTTGCCATCGCTGGCTAAAACGTCAAGGTGTGACCGGGCCTTTACCTCTGCCACTGAATGTGTATGGAGGTTATGTTTTCATCCCTGTATAGTTATGTCTGTTTGTTTGTCTGTGAGCAGGATATCTCAAACCGTTGTCTTCGGATTCGGATGAAATTTGTTGGACGGGTTGGTTGTGTGACAAGGAAAATGATTTCATTTTGGTGAAGATCAGCATCTGGATACGGATCCGGATCCGGATCCGAGAATTTTTAAAGTGATTTTTCACCAGCGAGTTGAGCAATGAGGCTAACAATGACATATAACATGATATCAAAAAGTAATGCATGGCTTCGGTAAAAAACTAGGTTGACAGGTTGGGTGTGTGGCAAGGACTGATCAATTAGATTTTGGTTAAGATCCGTATCAGGATACAAGAAGTTTTTTTTTTATTCTTCTAAATGATTTTTCAGCATTGAGAGATGGGGACAAAAACTATATGTAGCAGGATATTTCTTAAAGTTGTGTACGAGTTATGACAAAGCCAGGTGGATGAGTTGGTTGGGTGACAAGAACAAGCAGATTCAATTTTGGTTCAGGTCCAGATCCAGATCCAGATCCAGCCTATCAGTGGGATACAAAATGTAAACTGTTCAACCTGGCAGAGGTATGCACTCTACCGAGAGCCATTCTAGTTACCTCCACCACCAAGAGTGGAAGGAGGTTATGTTTTCACCCCTGTCTGTTTGTTACTTACAAAATCAAAGATTTTTCAAGTATATTATTTGTCGATTTTGTTACTTTGTCTGTCTGTCTGTCTGTCTGTTTATCATCTACAGGTCACAATTTTAAACCAATATTCATAAAACCACCGCATGGTAGAGTTTGTCATGAGGAAGAAGCCTATTGTTTGAGGTCAAAAGGTCAAAAGGTCAACATAGGCCAAAGGTCAACAACTAAGGTGACATTTCTAAAATCCTCACTTTTTATCTGATTGACTTGAAATTTGAAGGGGATTTATGTTTCAGATCACTGAATTCAACCAGCCAATTATTTCTCAGGTCAACATTGATCAAAAGGTCAACACAAGCCCAAAGTCAACAACTTAGGTGGTATTTCAAAAACCCTCAATTTTCATCCGATTGACTTGAAATTTGAAGAGGAGTTGCATATTTGGTCATTGAATTCAACCACCAATAATTTTTGAGGTAAAACTTGTTTAGGGATTTTGCAAGTATCGTGCTCTGCACGACGTCTTTTATTGTTTGTCTGTTTGTTTTTGTGCTGGATATCTCAAACAGTTTTGGACAGATTCAGACGAAATTTGGTGGGCAGGTTGGGTGTGTGACAAGGACGAATTGATTCAATTTCAGTGAAGATCCGAATCCAGATCTGGATACGATAATTTTTTTTAATTTTAAAAGTGATTCTTCACCATTGCAAGATGGGGTGAAAAACGCTATATCACATGATATTTCAAAAAGTTATTGGGCTCAATATGTTCGACTGGATCAGGCATTGCGTGGCGGAGGTATGTGCTCTACCAAGTGCCCTTCTAGTTACTTTTGATATTCAAAGCAGCCTTGGAAAAATGCTATGATAAGCTATGTAAACACCTCAACAGGGCGTTTGTCCAAGGTGGAAAACCCCCTTGGGGAGGGGGCAAATGAAGTTGTCACAACCTCCATGATGTGACCTTTAATCCCACTGACTAGTTTTGTTGAGGTTGTTCAAGTAACGACTGAATGTATCACAGCCAGACGTACACCAAATGGCATATTTTGGTGTGATAAGCTTAATTTTTCCTCTTTCTTTGAACTGCCTGTGATCCACTGCCATGCTGAGCTGAAACTCATCTCGCAATTGGGAGAAAATTTGAAATGATTTTTGTCGTTTTTGTCAAGAACGTAGATTTTTGTCAGCAGTCTTCACACACCCAAACAAAGGGAGCAATTCTTGATGGAAATGTCATGGAAAAGCTTTGGAAAAGCTTCAAATACAGTTGCTTAAAATATTGCTTGGCTGCAGGAGAATGTCCAAAGGAAGCACAAAATGTTTGTAACAACAAACATGTTGACCATGGTACAAAGTACATGGTACAATGTTGACCATGGTACAAAGCTGAACTTTATAAACTTAATTTGTGATAAGAACTGCTCGCATGCATAAATGCTGCTGATGGAGGAATGGGGGAATGCAACAGTGTTGGGAAGAGCTTTCCAAACAATATTTGATTTCCATTGTAGAAAGAATGCCATGAGTATGCTCGTAGTAGGTGTGGTAGGTACAATGGACAACACTTGCAATTTAAGAGGCACCAATGATTTCGCTGAACTTCAGCACACCAGCAAAGAATTTATGGAGAAAAACCTGGAAAATTTCAACCAGTTGCAACCAAAAGTGCAAACCTGAACTCAGTGTTTCAGAAAGTGGATGGAAAATTGAGACACCATCATTGTCAGGAATGGTGACTGATATGTGACAGAATATGCGAGTCCAACACTTCCAAGTTCATGAAGTCATTCTCGAGTTGAGTTTAGTGGGATACCTGAGTTTGAATGCCTTTCACGAGACATTCAAGATTTGGAGAGATGTCTCAGTCGTGACTCCCAGGCAACTCTCCAAATGGTTATTGGTCAGCCTGGATCCGTGGCTGAACTTTATAAACTTAATTTGTGATAAGAACTGCTCGCATGCATAAATGCTGCTGAACAGCAAAATCTTCTTCAGGGCAAATGCCATTAGGGTTGGATATTTGTCACTTGTGAAGTATTTGCTATGAAAGTCCTGAATCTGAACCTCTAGAAACTTCAACTTCAGATCAACGTCCTCTTGTGGTTATATCAGCTCCATCTGTAGATGAGCTGGAGCACCTTCAGTATCAACATGGAATGGTGCAGAGAAAATGCTCAGACCAGTTTCTTTTCTTTTGAAATCAGCAAAATGGGATCGGAATTCCTGGGTCAAACCAAGAAGCTCAGTAGTAAATCCGTTTCCTTTTCCTGGGAGTCCATTCCTGAGGACTCCGAGTAGGGTTGGGAAATGAAATGTGTCGTCTCACCATAGCTACACTACCAGTCAAAAGTTTTAGAGCACCCCCATTTTTCCAGTTTTTACTGTAAATTTGAACGGTTCAAATCCAGTGAATAACCTGAAATGGTACAAAGCTAAGCAGTAAACTGCCAGAGGTTTGGAAAAAAAGGTTTAGGTTACCAAAAACTGAAAAATAATGTAAATTTCAGAGTTGTGAAAAAGGCTCTTTTCAGGGAACAAGTAATGGGTTATAAACTGCAGCTGTTCTGCAGCAATGGAAGTAAATTAAGCCTTGAAAGTTGATGCAAACAATTCTGACAGGTGTCCCAAATTTGTTGATTAGTTACAAACCCTTTGTCTGTATAAGAGCAGTGTTGGAACAGACTGTGTTGCCTCACCCTCTGAAGCATTATTTGGACAATATTGCATTGCAGGAAGTAGTATATTGCTCTCATAATGGTGAGAAAAAGACAATTAACAAAGGAAGACAGATAGACCATTATAACCCTTAAAAGTGTAGGCCTTTCCTTTAGAGAAATTGCAAAGTAAGCCAAGGTGTCAGTGAGTACAGTTACCTCCACCATCAAAAGGCACTTGGAAACCGGAGGAAACTCTGACAGGAAGAGGTCTGGCAGACCCAAAGCCACAACACAATCAGAAGACAAGTTTCTGAGAGTCAACAGCTTGTGTGATAGGCGGCTCACAGGACAGCAGCTTCAAGCACATCTTAACACTGGTCAAAGTAAGGAAGTCTCAGTTTCAACTGTGAAGAGAAGACTTCGAGCTGCAGGTTTGACAGGTTGAGTGGCAGTAAGAAAGCCATTGCTAAGATGGCAAAATAAGAAAAAGAGGCTTGTCTGGGCCAGGAAGCACCGCCAATGGACTACTGAAAACTGGAAGAAGGTTTTATGGACCGATGAATCAAAATTTGAAATCTTCGGTTCATCACGCAGGGTTTTTGTACACCGTCGAGTAGGCGAAAGGATGGTTCCTCAGTGTGTGACACCAACTGTCAAACATGGAGGAGGAAGTGTGATGATCTGGATCCAGAGTTGATGACTTGCACAGAGTGACTGGCACCCTGAACCAAAAGGGCGACCACAGCATTTTACAGCGCCATGCAATACTCTCTGGTCTATGCCGAGTTGGTCAGGGGTTCATCCTACAGCAAGATAACGACCCAAAACATAACTCCAGGCTATGTCAGAACTACCTTAGAAGAAAAGAACAAGACCGTAGGTTTGAAATCATGGAATGGCCAGCACAGTCTTCAAACTTAAACCCCATCGAGCTGGTTTGGGATTAACTGGACAGAAGGATGAAAGCAAAGCAACCTACAAGTGCAACACATTTGTGGGAACTTCTGCAACAGTGTTGGGAAGAGCTTTCCAAACAATATTTGATTTCCATTGAAGAAAGAAAGACACGAGTATGTTCGGCTGTTATATCTGCAAAAGGTGGCTACTTTGATGAGTCAAAAATTTAGATTAAATTTTGTTCAACAAAACGATTCCACGATTTCTTTTTGATCTTCAATTGTTTATTTCCTCTATGTTTTAATTTCAGAGTACATTGAAACATTACACTGCTTAAATTTCAGTAAAAACTGGAAAAATGCGGATGTTCTAAAACTTTTGACTAGTAGCGCATGTGTGACACAACCGCAGTTAGTTTTGAGAATATTTTATGTGGTTGAACAACTCATGGTTCAGTTGGCTTCTTTTCTGTAATTTGATGTTGAAGTCATTGAGATGTGTCATAATGTCAGTGAGGAATGCCAAATCGACCAGCCATTCTTGTTGCTGTAATTTCAGTATCGACTTCCCTTTCATGTCACAGAAGGTTGACACCTCATCCCTGAGATCGTAGAATAATTTCAAGATTTTACCCTTACAAAGCCAGCATACATCGTGATGATGGATGAGATCTTCTGTGGGTGGTGGAAGGGGGAGAGCATTAAAGTATTCCACAGGGTGCATGCATCCCATCGGCCGTGGTGGGTTGCCCATGCCCAGACTAGACGCACGCAGGGAAAACACATTACACCCTCCCTAAGGGTCAATACAGAGATATCTGGGTTTTTTCAGCAAACCTGACAGTGATATAAATATTCTCCTGAGCTCACCTGGGAAAATGTTCAGTTTTCAGAAGCTTAGCATCTCAGTCCTTAATACAAGCTGCCTGCAGCCACAATGTTTGAGCTACTAGTGAAATATCCTCATCACTCGACTACTGAAATATCCACGCTAGCTATTGATGCTCTTTCATTAAAAAAAAATTTCTGAACGTTCTCCAAGTAACAAACAATCTTACAAGCATTTCTATCAGAAACTTTTTCAAAGCCTTTTCACTGTATGAGGGTTCCCATGAGATATCTTTCATCGTGTCTTTGAGAATCACCAATCTCCTTCTTTGCACAATGGGGTTCAGTGCAGCAAACACAGCATGGGTTCACTTGCAGTGTGAAAAGACATTGGATAACTTGTCACAATTAAATTGATGTCTGAATAACATCCTTGAAACTAGCAATGAAAGGTCACAAGGCATTGCTTACTTCAAAAATGCTGACATTGTAGCCTTGAGTCTCCAAGAAAATGGGAGCATTGTCATTTTCATCAGTTACAGTGATGACCAAGGATAAATTAGTCCTCAAAGGGGGGTTCCCAGCATCTGAGGCTTGGACCTGCAGGATAAGGGTGGAAGAACAGATTAACATTCAAGCGAAGGTGTTGTTAGTAACTCATTCAGCAGGTTCATTTCAAGAGTATCACCTGCAATTCTAAGCAAGTTTCCAGAAACATGCAGTCATCAAACATAATTTACACTGATGGATTTACAGTAAACCTAAAGTTTCAGAATGTGAAGAAGTTTAATCAAAACAAGAAAAAGAGCAATCAGAGATTGCAGACACTTGCCAGAACTTGTTTTGTGTGGTGTTTGTGTAGTTTTGTGCGGTGCATTTTGTGTGGCGTTTCTGTTCTGGCGTGTTATGTAATTAATGAGACATAACAAGAACTGCCACTTTATAACTGCTGGTAGTGATAACCGGGTACCAAGACGTCCCACTTTGATGCAACCCCGCTTAGATTGGACACCTGACCCTGACCCTTGACGTTTATTATTATTTGTTGAATTTAGAATGGGATGAAAATAAATTCAATTCAAATCAAATGGAAGACCAAATAGGTACAGTCCTGCATCGGAGTCATCAGAAGGAACCCGAACAAGCAAAAAGCAAAGATGAAGTCATCAGGAGGAACCTGGATAGGATTCACATTTCAGCTGCTACTCCTCTACCCTCAAACCCATTCAGGCACAGCCAAGTGAGTCTTATTAAAAAAAAATAACCAATTCATTATTCCACCACCATGTAGCCTCGCGTCTCTCTGGGCCCTTCGATCAGTCACATATTTCATCAGTAGCACGTAGAGTCCCAACAACTCTCTACATCCTTTCTTACGAAAGAATTCCCAAGATTCTTTTCCAAAAGTTCACGATATAAATGTTCCTTTACATTCTGATCTCTTAGTTCCCATGTTCTTCTCCTTGGGACATAGGGGTTCCTCTTTTCCCTGCTCAAACTTAACTATCCATCACACACTTAGCAGCCTATGTTGTAAGGCACATTCTTCTTCACCGTCTGTGTTGTTTTCACATCCTTAACCAACCTCCTATCTAATCTCCGAACTAGAAAGTAGTCTATTTGGCTCTTTATACCGCCTGACTCACAAGTGATCAGTCTGCTCGGCCTCTTCATAAACATTGTGTTGCAGACGACCATATCTAAAACATCCGCAAACTCAAGTATTCTTCCACCTTCAATGTTTCTAACTCCGAAACCTGCCCAACCATGCACACACTCATATCTTTCTGCCAAAGCAACAACATGTCCATTCAAATCCCCTCCGATCACAACTTCACTCTTGTTAAACCCTGAAACAACATGCACAAGTGTGTCCCAAAACTCATCCTTCTCCTCCTCACTTAATCCTATCTGTTGGGCACATGTTGATACTACATACGCTTATCAAACAACAGCTTTAGGACGAAAACTCTTGCATTTACCCTCCTAACCTCGAACACCTTCTCCACCCACTTCTCAGCCACCACAATCCCAACATCACAAGTTCCAGTGTCCCAACCTATCAAAATAATTTGAACCTATCATTTCTACTTGTGACCATTCTTGCAGCACCTCCCCTCCACCTTGTTTCTTGCACACAGCATACATCCACTCTTCTGCAGCTCAAAGTTTCTGCTATCTCGCCCGCTCTACCACGAATAGTACCAACATACATGCTTGCAAATCAAATACCTATCTTGTCACGCCGAGTGGGTGCTTTATGTATTTGCTCAGCCATGCATTGCAAAGAAGAGGAAAGTGAGGGAACCTGAGTAAGAAAGCCACCTCCATGGTATATGCCACAGCAACTCCAGAGATCAGCACACTTATATGACCCATTGCTGTAGCACCAACAGTCCAGTGGCCTTGTGGGTGACCCACCCCAGCCCACTTCAGGGACACCCATCCATGCGCGACATGGTGCTTAAGCAGATGGGCTATTATTCGCCTGCTGATAGAGCAGCCTCCCAGTACACTACGCCTGGGTTCCGGCTCCTGTACTATCAGGCGGTAAGTGCCAACCTATAAGGACATACCCTGGACCCTCTGGACAATGAAGCAACACTGCCCAGTGTCACTATAGCAACTAACCCAGATGGAGAAGCACAAACTCAGGTCCCCATTTCACCAAAAGGCATAGTATCAGCAGTGGGCCAAGCCTTTGTCTAAAGAGACATACCCTACAAGGCAGCAGGGGGATTTGCTATCAGAGTTTCCTTCTCCTTGGTGGACTACCCACCAAGGCTAAAGAGCTTCACCTGCCCCAGTTGGGTTGGTGAGTGAAAAAGCATGTCCTCACACCACAGGACCATGTACACTGCACCTCTCGGGTACCAACTTACTCCGAGATCCTCCAGACATTTAGCCAGTGCCCTCAAGGGCATTAACTACCATGAGGAGGTAGTCTCGAAGTCTTGGTGAGGGCATAGGCTATGCAGCGGGAGGAAGGACTTACATACTTGGCCTTTTTTTTTGCTCAGAGCTATCTGGTGGCCGTAGCTAAAAGCAGGGGATGGTAAACCACAACTCACCTTACTACAGCACTAGATGCATACACCTAGCCTGTGGGAAAGCACCACACCATCATGCAAATGAGGTAATTAGCATATGTGATGTGATAAAAGGATGACTCCTTCCATGCTGATCAATTTGATACCAAACTTTCTTCTTTATCTTGAAAACTTAACGAATATGTGGTCATTTTATGTAAATTATGTGAATACAGTAATTTTCGGAAAACATCCTGAAAAACATAGCTGTCACCAATGCCGACAACTTCATCACTTTTCAGTCATCCCAAATAATAACCTTTAAAAAAAAAAAAAACAAGGATGTGATTTGTTCTACCAGGGGTGGGGGAGGGGGAAGGGGTCCCTCCTTTCCTTTTGCTCATTCTCAGATTCTTCACAGCAATTTTTTTTTTCTCAAAATCATGACGATTCTTATCTGAAAGAGCTTTGTAAGCATTTTATAGAGTTGGTTGACAAATGGCAAATGTGATAAATGAAAACTAGCAAGATTACCGTGAGGTTGTAAGTCTCGAGTGTTTCTCTGTCCAGTTTATTCGCGACTTGAACTTCCCCTGCACCATTAGCCATGGTGGAGATGGAGAAAGCCTCATCCATGTTTCCCCTCACCAGACTATAAATGACCTGTTCATGCATGACACAGGCAACGCAAAAGGCAAGCGATGAAATGACTGGGAAATGCCGGCGTTGGAGGATAAAATCAATACACTCATATTTCAAAAGTAATTCACACACTCACTGTGCCATTCTCGCTAGTGTCTGAATCCGTGGCTCGTAGAACAGTAATGCGTGAACCGGGGGAAAACGCCTCGCTAACATGTAGCCAGCCCACCGAGTCAGCTTCAAATTCTGGGTGATTATCATTTTGATCCGTTACTGTCACAAAAACCTGTGAAAATAAACAACATTGCGTTTTTGAGGAATTTATCAATAACTCATGTATTTTAAAAATAGTAACCCGTTGTGTCCTCAGTTACAGGTAAGAATGCACCGCTGAAAGAAAGTTTACCCCTTTACAGTCAAACATATATTGGTACAATGGGACTCGTACAAAAGATCATGTGACCTAGGTTTACAGTCAAGCTTTATCAGAAAAACAAACAATCAAGAGAAATGTTGAATTGTTCTGTTGAAGTGAAAGTGCTCAGGACCGCAGTCTTCCGCAGAGCACGAGTAACGACTTGTCATTGTTATTTATTTCTGCTTTATTTAAGCCGTCACTTCAGATAGTTTGTAAATCATCAGCTTGCATTAAAAATGTAGCTCTCTGAATGTTTTTAATGATATCATTAAATGTAACATTATATTAAAATTATAAATGACCTGCTTTACATGGAATTTGCAAAACTAAATAGCATAATATAAAAAACAAAAAATTGTGAAGTTTTTCCAATATTCATCCATTTCTTTTAACTTATCATAACTATATTTCATTTAACTACTTTTGACAGGTACAAAATGGACATCACAAATACTTTCAAAACCTATTCAGATATGCAGGTAGTAGACAAAAAAAAAATGTAAACACCTGGCTAAATGAGAGACACCGAGTGTATTAAAAGCAACGGCTTCGGCACAGGTGTGGCCCATGTAATGAAGCAAATAACATCCCAGCATCTTAGGATCATGTATAAAAATGCTGCACAGGCCTGGTTGCCTATAATGATGGCTAGCATGGCTACAAGGAGACCTCAGTGACTTTGAAAGAGGGGTGACTTTGGGGGCACGTTTGGCAGGAGCTTCATTGACAAAGACAGCTCAACTTGCTGATGTTTCACAAGCAACGGTGTCTTAGGTGATGTTGGTATGGAACTCCGAGGGAAAGACATCATCAGCAAAGGGCAACAGTGAGTGGAAGCGCGTACTCGAAGATCGTGATATCCGTGTATTAATTTGAAATGCAAGGCAAAGCAGATGAGCAACTGCAGATCAATTGACTAAATTTCAACCTGGGGCACAAGCAGCCAGTTTTATATAAAAAAAAATGGTCCACCAAGAACTCCACAGAGTGGGATACGATAGTCGGGTTGCAGTGCATAAAGCGCTCATCACACCTGGCGATGCTCGTTTGCGAGTCCATTGGTGCAAAGAGCACAGGCAATGGACCACCAAGCAGTGGAGAAATGTGATATTGTCAGATGAATCATCCTTCACCATGTTCTCGATGAATGGATGAGTGCACGTGTGGCGCTGACCAAAAGAACTCCACAACCTTGAGTGCTTGGTTCCAACAGTGAAGGGTTCTGGTGGTTCTCTAATGTTGTGGGGCATATTTTCCTGGCATGGTTTGGGTGCAGTCATTCCCTTCAGAGGAAAGGTTAATGTCAATCACTACTTAATGGTTCCAAGTGATCATCTTCACCCATGTTGCAGCATTTCTTTCCTGCCAGGAGGGGTGTCTTCCTGAATGGGATTGCCCCCATCCACAGTGCACGTGTGTTTGCCCAATCATTTGAGGAGCATGACACTGATGTTATACATATGTCATGGCCTTCTCAGTCACCAGATTTGAACCCAGTCAAGCATTTATGGGATATTCTGGAATGACACCTAAGACGGTGTTTTCCACAAACATCAACCAGGTGTGAGTTGATTGACTTTCTCGTGGAAGAATGGTGCCGTATCCCTCCTGCAGGATTCCAGATGCTGGTGCACTCTATGCCGCTGTGCATACGGGCTGTATTGGCCACATGTGGTGGCCAATTGCCCTATTAAGTGACCTTACATTGGTGTTTCCATTTTTTTTATCCACTACCTGTACAAAGTGTACAAGTACTGTATGCAACAACCAACTAACAAAAACAATTCCTAACGTAATCTATGTGTGATCAAATTACAATGAGTCAAATTTCTACCTTAGCCAACAATATTAAAATGAGAAATACCAGGCAGGAAGTCACTTGATGGCCTCCATCACCTGCCACCACAGTTAAAATATACAAGTTTTCTTCTTCTCTGTCCAATGAAGTCTGGGTTCTGATATCTCCCTGGAAAATGACAAACAGTTTCATCATACAGAATCTTTTCCATCGTTGTCACCACTGGTTGATCATTTCATTTGACAAACAAAGCAGGCTGAAACCTGGCTTTCTCTTACTCTCTTGTTGGATGATCATGTACTCTCCCCACACCCTTATCTACATTTCAGCTATATTATGAGCCATGACATGATTGAAAAACCATGAATTAACATTATTAAAGAAATATACACAAATGTGACAGCAGCAATGCGGTTTCATGTCAAGAAGTAAACCCATCATCACCAACAAAGGAGTTAGACAATGAGAACTCTCTTCACAGAAGCCTTCAAATAAATCCTTATAAATATAGATTGGAAAGAAAAAGGAATAAATATCAATGGGAAAAAGCTAAAGTTTTGCAGAATACATCTTGATTATGACTTGTAAGGCAATATAGAGATTAAAATCAAGTTGAATGGATTACAGAGGAAAAGCAGAAAAGTTGGTCTGAAAATAAGTATGTCTGAAATGATCATTACTGAAACAATTATGCAGGAAAATAAGAACCAACACTCACAATAAGTATAGGAAGGAAATTTCAAATACATTTATCTTGGACCGAGATGTGGCCGGATAGAAATCAGACAGAATAAATCAAAGGAAAAACAAGGAGCTGATCCTCTTGGGCCTTGCCTTTTGGGAGGTATGAGGAATAGATTTGTATAATACTAGTGCATGCCCATACGTGCGTGGCCGAACGTGCAAAAAATAAAATAAACCATCTTGCCAAAAGGTGACCACGTGTGACTTATTTAAGGTCACACTGAGGTGAACAGAGCTGCTATCCACCAGGAGCGACTCCTTGAGGAATATCTGCCTACGAGAGATTCCGATGAGAATCGTTCCACAGAGTAACCATGAAAAATATGCGTTTGCCTCATAACGTCACCAAATGACGTCATAATGTCTCAAGCTTGACATATCTAGAAATCACTCATCGAGGTGTTAAATTTGAGGTACTACACGATATGGTTCCTAAAACTTGAAAATTTGACCTTGGGGTCAAATATGTTTGACCTCAGGTGCTAACCATGAAGGTCAAGGCCAATCGCCACCAAAAATTAATCAGCTGAGCGCCAGACCATGAACTATATTACCAAGAAGTTTGAAGACAATCCGATCAAAATTACTCAAAAAATAAGGGTTTCGTCGACTCCCCTGATTTGCCACAAAGTGACCTTGACCTTTGACCTTGACCTTCAAAATTTTGTGCGCTGAAAGGGACCTCTATAGGCATCTGATATGCGAAGTTACAAAAATTTCCAATGATAACTGTGCTCTGCAGAGTGATTTATACGTGATTACAGACAAAAAAAACATACAAGCTGACTAACATATCTTGCAAAAACTTCGTTTTGGCAAGATAATAAAAAAAAAACTTTCAAACCACGCGCCAGAAACAACAACCACACAGGCCGTTCCTTCGCTCTTGCGTGGCCATACATGCAAAAAAAAAACCTTTCAAACCGCGTGCCAGAAACAACAACCACACAGGCCGTTCCTTCGCTCTCGTAAACGACGACTGGTTGGGGCATTATGTTTATCTATAAATGCGCATAAGAAATCGAGAAATTATTAGAATACAGTAAGTCATCACTATCCAGAAGTCCATATGTTGTAACCCGTAATGGGGAACACACTCTAACTTGGCCATAACTTGGGAACCACTTGTCCGATTAATTTCAAACCTTTTGAAAGGCAAACAAACAGAGACTGCTGGAATTATAGATAGAAGATAGATACTGTAGGTGCAAAACGCCAAGCAACGTGTCCTGTCATTGGTAACTAAGGCGCCCCTTCCCCATCGGCCACGCCTATGCAGCAACGTGTCCTGTCATTGGTTTGGTAAATGAATGGCCATAACTTGGGAACCACTTGTCCGATTAATATCAAACCTTGAAAAGGCACATACTCAGGTCCCCAGCAATATACCTGGCAAGTTTCAATTAGATCGGAGCAGTGGTTGTCAAGAAACAGCGGTCACACACACACACACACACACACACACACACACACACACACACACACACACACACACACACACACACACACACACACACACACACACACACACACACACACACACACACACACACACACACACACACACACAAACACACACCTGGAATTATAGATAGATGAAAGCTAAATCTTGAATGTTTTTTGAAATACCACATACACAAGCCAAGTTACTGAGATGGTTGCCATGGCAACATAATTCAGCCAATCACAGCTGTGATGTAATCAGGTTGAGATAATAGCATGAGGAACAGATATCTGCAACATGAAAGCTAACTGTTCAATGGTTTTTGAAATTTCGCGTACACAAAAGTACATGGACGGATGATCAGTCGGTCGGAAGGTGCTCATTTTAATGTCCCCCGTCCCAGACCGCGTCGGAGGGGCAGAGGACATCAAGAACAACACGAGCAACTTCCAGGAAGCATGCAGGGATTTAAACTCAAAAAGTAATCTCAATTTGCCTCAAAGGTTGACTCTTTAATTAGTTCATAACGTTCGTAATTATTTACAGAAGGGAAACCCTGACATTGAGTGAAGACGCGGAGAGTAAACTACAAACAACACAAAGTACGGAGTTACACCAGGAGAGACTAAAATCCGAACATGTGAATGAACGAATAGACAAAAGTAAATTGCATCGTCATGATGACTAAAATAACTAAATATAAATGGGACAGACACGCGGCAAGAAGATAAGATGAAATTTGGGGCAGGATAACAACAGAATGGGAACCGTTATATTGCACTTGAGCACTATGGAAGATGGAGAGATGAGTTGTTGAGGAGCACGGGGATGGTGGCATGGAAAGGAAAGACGGAAGATCAAAAACGTTTGCATGTTCTGAGAGAAGCTTTTGCCAGACAGTGGGATGTATCAAGATGACGATGATGATATGTATGGATTGCAAGTTGATTCTTACCGTAATGTTGTTAACTACAAATTGATCAAGGGCCTGAGAAATGGTATCTGGGTGGAAGGCATACTCCACGAATGCTAAGCTGTCACCTGACAGCGCTTTAACAGAAGTCACTAGCATGTCTGGCACACCATTCTCTGCCACAGAGGCATTATAAGAGGGTTTTGTGAATGTCAAGTCTTCATCCAACTCATTGAGAAGAACAACAAGCACAGTGCACGTCGCTCTGTGGTATGGTGGAGCGCTGTCTGTTGCAGACACAATCAGTGTGTGCTCTGAATGCAGTTCAAAGTCCAGTGGTGCTGCTGTCAAAATGAGCCCTGTGCCTTCATCGATATCAAAAACCGCATCCTGCACTGCATCTTCAATGGCGTAGCGCAGTGACCCTCCTGGGCCTGCAAATCACACAGTAAATAGTGGACTAAGCCATCAAGAAAAAATCCCCAGAGCAACAACTCTCCTTACCTGCAAATTCTGTCAATCACCACCAACTCAAACCCACCAAGATCTGTGTCAGTAGCCTGCACGGAAACCACCGAGGTGCCCACGCCAGCAGTTTCCCTGAGGTCCTTTCGAATGTACTCGCTTTGTGAGAATTTGGGATGCTCGTCATTTACATCCTCCACAAACACAGTCACCTTCAAAATAATTAGCAATATGCAGGTATCACTGGAACACAAAATTAAGGTAGTAGCACAACGCTTTGTGAGTTAACCACCAGTTTTATAGAGGTATTAAAAAACTGGCAAATGGACCCATATTTAAAAAAAAAAGGGACAAAAATGGGCAGAATATTCTAGAAACAGGTCAACATACTCATACATTCAACATGAAGTACAAATAAATGGTCGAATTTTGACAACTTCCACCACCACACAACCCAATCCTTTGCCAATACAGAAAGAACACATCTTGTTCATACCCTGACAATGCTGCTAAGTCTTGCGCTGTCATTATTGAAGGCTTCAATCTGCAGGACACGTTTTGCAGTCTTCTCACGATCTAGTGCAGCTGGCCCCCGTTGGACTTGGCCAGTCGTTACGTCCACATCAAAAGCATGATCATCATTGCCTTAAATCAAAAGTAACATCGTTGAGGTCATGATCTTCATATGCTGACCATGTAATACCATAAAATGATAATGACTTTCCTTTTCCTAGGCAGTTTATTAAAATAGGAAATGAAGCCGTTGCGGTTTTTTAGTTGTTGTAGTTGAGTTTCATGTTGTTGTACAAAGGGCAATTTATCCTAAATGAAAATTTTGGCTTAACACGTTTTAAACTCAGATGACATCACACGTGTACGATTGGACTTTCAGTGGAGCATTGACTCAGTGTTAGGAAAATGAATAACATTGTATAAGGTCACAGAAATGTTATTATTTTTACCTGCGTCACTGAAGGTGAAGGAGGTTATGTTTTCACCCCTTTCTGTCTGTTTGTTTGTTTGTTTGTTTGTTTGTTTGTTTGTTTGTCTGTCTGTGTGCAGGATATCTCAAAAAGTTGTGGATGGATCCAAATTAAATTTGGTGGGCAGGTTGGGTGTGTGACAAGGATGAAGCGATTAGATTCTGGTGAAGATCCCGATCCGGCTACTGGAATTTTTAAAGTGATTCGTCACCATTGAGCTATTGGGCCAAAAATGATATATAGCATGATATCTCAAAAAAGTTGTGGACAGATTCGGACAAAACTTGGTATGCACGTTGGGAATGTGACAAGGAAGAATTGATTCAATTTTGGTGAAGATCCGAATCCGGATCCAGATCTGATGATTTTTTAAGCGATTGTTCACCATTGGGAGATGGGTCCATAAACAATATACAGCATGATATCTCAAAAAAGTAATTGGGCCCGATTTGTTCCCGTGGATCAGGCATTGCGTGGCGTAGGTATGCGCTCTACCGAGTGCCCTTCGAGTTAACTTATATTTCTATCTTTCCAGCTATCTGTTGCATAACCTGTCTCGTGCATTCTTGTATTGTTTGTCAGCATGATGCGTCACTTGGCATCCAACTGTGATGCCATTTCAAATTATGGTTCACCTTGGTTTTTGGTTTCAAGTAAGAAGTTATACCATGTTTTAGTTTTGAAATATATGAAACAACAAGTGATTTTCTTCACCAGTCACATTTAGCACCTTCAACATCATAAACGTCAAGCCAATCAAACAGGGCCGGATGAACCAATAGGCCCGTGAGGCCCGGGCCTAAGAAAAATATTTGGCCTACGAAAATTTCCGACGACGTTTTTTTTTTTCAGTCTTACTTAGTGACTCGACATGTGCAGGAAGGCTGTACACACCGTGAGGGAAGGCGGCTGGCACGCTGTCAGACACAGTGATCGTCGACCGAGCATGGGAACCATGTGATCACATCACAATCAGCCAATCACAGGCGTCGCCGCTATCGTCTGGCTGATGGGTGGAGTAATGTTCACGCTGAGTATGAACATACTGGCACCTTCTTACTTTCCTGTGAGTTATCCAGCATCCCGACGCTTGCAGTTTTTCGTTTTGCTCTTATTTGTCGTTTTTCATTCTTGACTATGGCCGACGGATATATTCGGCACCACGAAAGTGGTCCTTGCAAACGCGACAAAAAGAAGAGGCGTGAAACAGAAACAAAAAGACTGTCTGGATCCATGTTGAAATCTTTTTCACCTCACCAGAGTCGAGATGACCAAACGCAATGTGCGCATGCAGAGTCTTCTGATGTCAATGTCGAGGGATCAAGTCATCTCGCAATGCATCACATTTCGAAAGCTGATGATACCAATACCGTCGCATCGAGCAACGACAGAAGCATTGGAACAACTGCAGCCAGTGCTGCGGCTCGTAGTTTCAATCCTGATCCTGCTGAATGGACTCTTTCTGCAGAACTCGTGGATAATTTCATCCAGAATCCTCCCTGCCAAGATAGGAACGCAGATTTTTCGTATACGGCCCGAGTGTATCCAGATAAAACACGGTATTTTCGGTGCGAACACTTTCAGCGGAAACTCACAAACGGGGAAACGGTGAACAGGGACTGGATGCTGTTTTCTCCATCAAACGGTAAACTTTACTGCTACGTGTGCAAACTCCTATGTCCCGACGGTGATGATCACGAAAGCCATCACAGTAATTTTCGAATCGGATTCAATGATTGGAAGAATGCCTCTGCACGTCCAGCGTCGCACGAGTGTGGGACTGCCCATATTCTCGCAATCAGAAAGTCGCTCGAAATGAAGGTGACAGACAGGATTCACACATCATTTGAACAGCGGTACCTCCACGAGGAAGCTTACTGGACTAATGTCCTGAAACGAATTGTCGCTGTAATATCGTTCCTCGCCGAAAGAGGACTTCCGTTCCGGGGCACGACCGAGCAGCTGGGTTGTGCTAACAATGGAAACTATCTTGGTTGTCTTGAACCCATCTCAAAATTCGATCCATTTCTCGCCCAGCATCTTGAAGTGTATGGAAACAAGGGAAAGGGAAGTGTATTGTACCTGTCATGAACAATATGCGACGAGTTTATCCTACTACTGGCCGAAAAAGTGAAATCTACCATCGTGCGAGAAATAAAAGATGCTAAATATTATGGTGTTTCCATCGATTCGATGCGAGACGTTTCACATATCGATCAGCTGACAGTAATATTTCGATATGTGATGCAAGATGGTAGCGCCGTCGAAAGGTTTCAACAGTACGTCGTCATTGAGCATCACGATGGTGAATATCTGTTTGGAAAATTGCAAGAGGTACTGGAAGCCAATGGGATTGATCTTAGGGATTGTCGAGGGCAGTCATATGACAATGCAAGCAACATGTCCGGTGTCTATTCAGGCGTACAAGCAAGAGTCTGTAAAATTAATCCATTGGCTCAGTGGGTACCATGTGCTGCGCACAGTTTGAATCTGGTCGGAGTCGCTGCCGCAGAGAGTTGCTTGGAAGCCGTCAAATACTTTGGACTTATTCAAGCCGTGTTTAACTTTGTCAGCATCTCCCCAAAGATGGGCCATTTTTAATAAGTCACTCAATGAATGTGCCATCAAACTCAAATGTTTGTCCAAGTCTGATACGAGGTGGTCAGCTCGCGTGGACGCTTGTAAAGCGTTTTCCACAAGCTACAAGGACATAAAGAAGGCGCTAATGAAGATAGCCGAGTGTCCTAAAGACACTCCGTCAGTGAGACTGGAAGCCAAAGCATTGGCTGAGAAGATGGAACTAACCGAAACAGCAATCATGTGCACTGTCTGGTCTGATCTACTTGGCAACATTGATCGAGTAAACAGATGTCTCCAACAACCTGGAATAGATGTCAGAGCGGTTAAGCAGCATTATGATGCCCTCTATGAATACATAGAGTCGCTTCGCAATGATGAAAGATTTGATGCATTTCAGGACCGTGCCAAAAAGATGGTTGAGTCCATCATTTACGATGATGATAATCGTCGGGTCAAGAGGCGAAAGAAGGCTTTCGATGAAAATGACGAGGAAGAAGAAACCCCAAAATCTGGCAGAGAGAAGTTCAGAGTTGAGACGTACTTCTCCATACTCGATCGCCTTCTGACAGAAATCCAGAGGAGAAGAGAGAGCGATCAGAAAATCATGGATCTGTTTGGATTCATCCCCACGGCCAACAGCCTCGACCATGATACACTGTCTCACAGAGCAGAGAAACTGGTTTCAGCGTACCCTGCTGACGTTGAAATGGACATAGTTCAGGAAATAGAACTTTGCTCGAAATACTCCAAGTTCATCGATGCATCGGACATGCTCAAGTACATTATTCACAACAATTCGACGCAGACATTCCCCAATATTTTTGTTGCCCTCCGAATATATTGTTCGATGTTTGCTACGAGCTGCGAGGGTGAACGCTCCTTCAGCACACTAAAGCGCGTGAAAAATGGTCTTCGGTCGACCGTGGGACAGGTGCGCGTGTCCACGCTCGCTCTGCTCTGTGTTGAATCTGAGCTGATGAAGCAAATCGATTTCTCCGAAGTGATCGCGTCGTTTGCCAACCAAAAGGCACGAAAGAAGGTGTTTCAGCAGGGTGGAATTTGAATATTCATACATTCCTCCAAATTTGTTTTCTGTATCGTTCGTTTCTCAATTTCGAAGCCGAATTGGATTTTACAGGCACTTGTATATTTGAAAGTCGGACAAATCGCCATTTACTGCAGTCTGTTCCGATTAAATTTCATGTTCAAAATCGTCGTTTTGGTCACTCTTGAATTTTGGCCTATGAAATCTCAAGGGCCTTGGCCTACGAAGACCTTAATCCGGCCCCGCAATCAAAGTGGTACCGGCAACGGAGGAAGTGCAAAGAGTGTTCAGCAGAAGTGTGGAATGAATGTTCTAAGTTCTGTTGCAGTCACAATTATGGTACGTATTATGGTGGTACAACATATTTGTTTCGGACCCAGTGAAAGCTGTGTTTCAAGTGATGCAAATTGAATACTGATTAGAGTCCAGTCTACATTAAATATTTCAGAGATGAGGATTTTTGATTTTGGACAAGCTGAAAAGTGCATCGAGGCTGTAATTTCCTCATATATTGGTTCACTATCTTACATTTCTCTAATAAGTGCGTAATTAATTCTGTGTCTTTCACCAAGCATCACATTGGATAGAATAAAGTAGAGTTTCCCAATATGGAACACTCCTAAAAATCTCATAATAATAAACGGTTTTTGTCATCCATCAATTTTACTGAACGAATTATAGCTTCATGGAACAAACAGTGAAATGTAATTCTTACGTGTTTTTCAGATTATCAAAAAAAACATCTATTGGCCTGAGGAAGCAGGTGAAACGTCACTTGAGACTGGATCTGCTCTTGATTGTTTATTACTAGATTAGCAGGATGGATGTCGTTACAATTTTGGTTGGAAGCACCTTTTTCCTTAAAAAAAAATGGATAATCCCAATCTTCCAAATCTTATGTCATTATTTATCAATACTAGCTGAAGGGCTCGTCTACCACAGGCACTTAGGTAATGTTCTTCTCAAACAGCTCATGTCACCATGGGCGTATGAGGTGGGGGTCGGGGAGGGGGGAATGCCCCCCCCATCCCAAAGCCAGCGTTGTTTTAATAATTCGGGCATAAAAATATCAGGACGACAAAATATTGCGAGATGACAGAATAATGACAGCCTGTGATGTAAAAACGCACGTGAATGGTCATAAATTTGACTATTTTTGCAATTACAAATCATAATTGTTTTAGGATTAAAATAATCATAAAAATATGATAAATATTAAATTTATCATACATCTGGGAAGTGGCAGCTTTGCCCGACTCCCGAAGCTTTGCTTGCCCTCAAGCACTTTTGAAATGATGGATTTCCTTCCATTAGGGTCTCACACCTTGACGATTCTTGACCTTCCTCTCACACCTTGACGATTTAACCAGCGTATGCCGACGTATGAACAATTTGTCTAAAATGCTGGCACACGTCGAATACGTTATCGGTAAGTTTTGTATACGTTAAGAGCATGCTGAAGCACACTGGCATATGTCGTAGTATGCCGAGCTCGTCGACAAATTTTAAGCATGCTCAAAATTTTTCGACGTATGCCAGCGTATGACTCACATGTTCCGCATACGCTGACCATAAGTTGTAGGCAAGTTATGCGATCGTTGACACACATCGACACGCGTTACTTGTAAGTTACTCATAAGTCGAAACACATCGAGGTAATGTTTAGCGTACCCGAAACTTATTTCTAACCTATGAGTAACGTGCTTTGGACCTATGTGTGACGTATCTCCAACGCATATTGACGTATGTAGACGTATTGGACGTCTTCCAGACGACCACATAACTTACTGAACGTGTTTCTAACTTAGAGCTACCGTATAATGGTGTATTGGCAGCGTTTAGGGGAATTGGTATATAAAAATGGGCTTCGGAGGAGGAACCCGTCAGTGTTCCAGACTCCCATGTTTTTTTGTTTTTGTTTTTGTTTTTGTTTTTTTCTTCGGCATGACGGTGATGTTGACACTTCGATTTCTAGTGCGGTTATGATTTAAATCGTTGAGCGGCAGCCTATTAATAGGCTACGCCACATGATGGTCGGCGATACGCTGCCGCGCTATGCATAAGTTAGACTATCGTTGGGCGTAAGTTGTGAACGCTGACAACATGCTAAGCATTCGTTGGTATAAGTTATCTATAAGTTATCGAAACGTTCTGTGTACGTTACTAATACGTTATGCATACGTCCAACTCGTTATGAATACGCCCAAAACTGAATAAAACATCAATAGTTCAGCGTACGCCAGCGTTTTACATACATTTTGATATGTTGCCATACGCTGGCTAAAACGTCAAGGTGTGACAGGGCCCTTAAATGCGTGTTATGCAATCACCCATATGCAGAAACACAAATGGCGGATGGTAGGGTGTGTGTGTGTGTGTGTGTGTGTGTGTGTGTGTGTGTGTGTGTGTGTGTGTGTGTGTGTGTGTGTGTGTGTGTGTGTGTGTGTGTGTGTGTGTGTGTGTGTGTGTGTGTGTGTGAGCACGCACGGCACGCGTGTGCATCACTTACTGGACTGCCTCAACGTTCTCCACTAAACTCTAATGCTTGTGTGAAAGAAGCTTTTCGCTAAATATTGTTTTTGATTCTGATCATGCAAGTTGAAAAAAAAAAAGTCTCACATTATGATCATGCAACCAACATACCCCTCAAGAGTAAACAAATCAAAATAAAGCATTTCTTTTGAAAACCAAGATGGTGGAAAATATTACAGAAGAGAAGGCCTACTCAAGTTTGGCAATGCAGAAAGAAAGATCCAACACACAATATCACCTGACACAATCCTGTACCAAACTTCTCCATTTGTTCCTTCATCAGCATCCATAGCCTTGACCTAGAAGGAATAGAAGAAAAATGGAACATAAATGAAGGGGTCGTTGTCGCAACTGCACAAATGCAGGTGACTTGCAGAATATGCCAAATGTCATGTCATTTGGCATATTCCCCATTCCTATCCATGATCTTTTCTTCCCCCATTACACTTACTTCAGGTTCCTGTTTCCACACCCCCTTCTTCCTAAGTCAATCCTTTGCCTGTTCTTTCTTTCCATTGCCTATATTCCTTTCTTTGTAAGAGCGAGGCTCATAAAAGAACAAGGTATCACTGACAGCGGGACAAACATCAACAGAATGAACGGACAGGAAAAGATAAGGAGGAGGGAAGGAAACTGAAATTATGAAGTAAAATGGTTGAATTGGGAATGGTTAATGGGGGGAATAATCATGGGCCAGAAATGGGGATGACAATAGATTGTGGAGCACTCTTGCTTGAAGTCCTGGAGGGAAGAGTGAGACACAACAGCCTCTGGAAGGTGGTTTCATAGAGAGGAGAATCAAGGAATAAAATAGTTGATGTTTTCAGTCCATCAGGATTTTGGAAAGTATAACAAGGAGGAGTTACTGGAAAATTTTGTGCATCCTAGAGTTGCTGGGAAGGGTTGGAGGACTCATAGAGCAGTGGGAGCAATGTTGGAGAATAGAGGGTATAAAACAGAGAGACCACTGATCTGCCTGTGATGTGAAGGCAACAGATCTTGTGCTTTGGCCTCATGATTTGAGATTCCAATAATTTTGAGAGCTTTAAGTTCTACAGAATTTAGAAAAGACAAATGTGATGACGGGGCACCAGCCCATAGTGGAGAGCAGTATTCTATTAAGCTATGGGCAAATGCCGTGTAGACTGAGTAGCTCTGATTTCCTGTGAAAGACGTGGATCGCTGGAGGATGCCCAGTCTGTGGCTGGCTTTGGAGGCCAGTTTTGCTGTGTGGTTGGCCCACGACTGGTCATGGCTGATGGGAAGGCATATAAGTTCAAGAAATTGAACCTCTTCCAGAGAGTGACTTCAAGAATAGATAAGTGAGTTCATTTGATGATCATTCCAGAGCGACAGGATGAGATTGAAATTTTCCAGGATTGAAGGACATGTTGAATTTATAATATCAGAGTCTAATCATTTTCAGATTAGAAGAGAGAGTGGGCGAGAGTGGGAGAGTGGGCGAGAGAGAGTGGGAGAGTGGGCGAGAGAGGGTGGGCGAGAGAGAGTGGGAGAGAGAGAGTGGGCGAGAGAGAGTGGGCGAGAGAGTGGGAGAGAGAGAGTGGGCGAGAGAGAGTGGGCGAGAGAGAGTGGGAGAGAGAGAGTGGGCGAGAGAGAGTGGGAGAGAGAGAGTGGGCGAGAGAGAGTGGGAGAGAGAGAGTGGGCGAGAGAGAGTGGGCGAGAGAGAGTGGGAGAGAGAGAGTGGGCGAGAGAGAGTGGGCGAGAGAGAGTGGGAGAGAGAGAGTGGGCGAGAGAGAGTGGGCGAGAGAGAGTGGGAGAGAGAGAGTGGGCGAGAGAGAGTGGGCGAGAGAGAGTGGGAGAGAGAGAGAGTGGGCGAGAGAGAGTGGGCGAGAGAGAGTGGGAGAGAGAGAGTGGGCGAGAGAGAGTGGGAGAGAGAGAGTGGGCGAGAGAGAGTGGGAGAGAGAGAGTGGGCGAGAGAGAGTGGGCGAGAGAGAGTGGGAGAGAGAGAGTGGGCGAGAGAGAGAGAGTGGGCGAGAGAGAGTGGGCGAGCGAGAGTGGGCGAGAGAGAGTGGGCGAGAGAGAGTGGGAGAGAGAGAGTGGGAGAGAGTGGGCGAGAGAGAGTGGGAGAGAGAGAGTGGGCGAGAGAGAGTGGGCGAGAGAGAGTGGGCGAGAGAGAGTGGGAGAGAGAGAGTGGGCGAGAGAGAGTGGGCGAGAGAGAGTGGGCGAGAGAGAGTGGGCGGGAGAGAGTGGGAGGGAGAGAGTGGGCGGGAGAGAGTGGGAGGGAGAGAGTGGGCGGGAGAGAGTGGGCGGGAGAGAGTGGGCGGGAGAGAGTGGGAGGGAGAGAGTGGGAGGGAGAGAGTGGGAGGGAGAGAGTGGGAGGGAGAGAGTGGGAGGGAGAGAGTGGGAGGGAGAGAGTGGGAGGGAGAGAGTGGGAGGGAGAGAGTGGGAGGGAGAGAGTGGGAGGGAGAGAGTGGGAGGGAGAGAGTGGGAGGGAGAGAGTGGGAGGGAGAGAGTGGGAGGGAGAGAGTGGGAGGGAGAGAGTGGGAGGGAGAGAGTGGGAGGGAGAGAGAGTGGGAGGGAGAGAGAGTGGGAGGGACAGAGAGTGGGAGGGAGAGAGTGGGAGGGAGAGAGTGGGAGGGAGAGAGTGGGAGGGAGAGAGTGGGAGGGAGAGAGTGGGAGGGAGAGAGTGGGAGGGAGAGAGTGGGAGGGAGAGAGTGGGAGGGAGAGAGTGGGAGGGAGAGAGTGGGAGGGAGAGAGTGGGAGGGAGAGAGTGGGAGGGAGAGAGTGGGAGGGAGAGAGTGGGAGGGAGAGAGTGGGAGGGAGAGAGTGGGAGGGAGAGAGTGGGAGGGAGAGAGTGGGAGGGAGAGAGTGGGAGGGAGAGAGTGGGAGGGAGAGAGTGGGAGGGAGAGAGTGGGAGGGAGAGAGTGGGAGGGAGAGAGTGGGAGGGAGAGAGTGGGAGGGAGAGAGTGGGAGGGAGAGTGGGAGGGAGAGTGGGAGGGAGAGTGGGAGAGAGAGTGAGCGAGAGAGTGGGCGAGTGAATGCGCGAGAGAGTGGGCGAGTGAGTGGGCGAGTGAGTGGGCGAGTGAGTGGGCGAGTGAGTGGGCGAGAGAGTGGGCGAGAGAGTGGGCGAGAGAGTGGGCGAGAGAGTGGGCGAGAGAGTGGGCGAGAGAGTGGGCGAGAGAGTGGGCGAGAGAGTGGGCGAGAGAGTGGGCGAGAGAGTGGGCGAGAGAGTGGGAGAGAGAGTGGGAGAGAGAGAGAGAGAGAGAGAGAGACTTGACTTTTATTACAAAAGTATAAAATACAATTTGCAAAGGAGAACCATTTTTCATAAGGACACAAAAGTTACATGTTTAAGAATACAAGGTTACATCATGATAGCAAAAGTGATCAGTCTGTAATTAAGAGACCATTTTGAATAGTACAAAGTGCATCATTTAGAGCCCACACACTTTTAAAGTTTATGAAGGTGTAAAAAGAGAATTCCATTTTAATACGGGCAAAAACGATTCCTTTAAACAAAGCCAGAAGGTTATCAGCACACCCTGAAATATTTTCAATTTTTGCTTTCCTTGTGCGATAAATTGACTTCTTTGCAGTGGCAATGAGAAAGTTGGCCAAAATCACTTCCAGTGGATGTGTTTTGGATTCAAAGCCAAAAATGAAAACTTTTAAAGTGAACTTCAAAGAAAGCTTGGAGCACAATTCACAAAGCAAACCAAACAAAGGGATCAAGCGTGCACATTCAACATAAGCATGTGACAAGGTAGCGAGAGTTCCACAGAAGGGACATTGGTCAGGTATTTCAGAGGAGAAAACATGCAGGAGTTTATTGGTCGGTAATACCCAATGTGCCAGCCTCCAAGACAGGTCAGCAGTTTTCTTTGGAATAAGAACATGGTAAAAGGCTTTCCAGTTCGGTTGGAAGCGTTATTCCGGAGGCAAGTAGTTGTGCCACTTCCTTGACTGCCAAGTTCCTAAAGAAGGTCGAATTGCTTTCACACAGGCCTGGTAAATGTGACGTTTTCTCAGACCTGATTGTGGTGTGATTCCAAAATGTATTCTTGGTAAATGCTTTACAATTGAACCGGAAATCATGACAGTGGGAGTTAGTTCGAGATTTGGGAAGAGAGGATTTGATTCGCTAACAGTTGAGCCATCACCAGTGCGAGGAGATCTCTCCCAATGTACCTTAACTCTCTGGTACACCTGAAGTACTTCACATAATAAAAGAGATACTTGGTGGTAGGACCATATGCCAACCTTGGTTGCTCGTGCTGCAGCACTCAACCATCTCGTGTTGTCAATCATTACATCAGAAACGCAATGGACACCGTTCTGAATAAAATGATCGATAAAAGAACGCTCCGTTCTTATTCTTTTAAAAAGAGAGTTGTGAAACAGAGGTTCCTTCAAAAACATATCTTTGGTGTAGGAAAGATAATCACGGTCAACTATAAAAACACGCCAAGCATTTAAAATGCTGTTATAAAAAGGTGGAAGCAAGGACAAATCAATACATTTCATATTCATTAAAAATAATCCTGATGAAAAGTCAAGCATACCAGCTTGACGAAGGATGAGAAGGGCGGTGGACCTCCAGACTAAGTCCGACGGACTGTAGAGAAGCCGCCAGATTGAGGCGACGCCGAAGGCCATTGCCCTGCACGCAATGTCCACAAGACCCTGTCCACCTTCCTCCAATGGAAGATTCAGGAAATGTGGACGAAGCCAGTGTTTTCCACTCCAGGAAAAATTTGTTCAGGATTTCTGTATGTTCAACAAAAAGAGTTCAGGAGGTGGTATGGCTTTGATCCTGTGCCACAATAGAGATGCTGCTAAGTTGTTGATGACCAGGACTCAGCCTCTATAAGAGAGCAAAGTCAGTAAGCCTTTCCATTTCAGCAGCTTTTGTTCGAGAGCTTCAGCAAGACCCTCCCAATTCTTTGCTTGTGTTGCTGCATCACCAATGAAAACACCAAGGTACTTCATTCCGTTGTTCGACCAGGTGAGGCGTTCCGGAAGAACAGGCATGGGCAGCTGGCATGGGCCGATCCACAGTGCCTGGCACTTGTTCCAGTTTATTTTAGCTGAAGAAGCTAAACCATAATAGTTCAAACAGTCCACCAGTTTCTTGATCTCCTTGCTTGTGCGTACAATGACAAATATCATCAGCATAGGCAGAAACTTTCACAGGTTTTACTTGCAGCTTTGTGCAACCAGTTAAGAAGCTGCGAAATTTGATTAGGAAAGGCTCGATAGTAAGAGAGTACAAAATGCCAGACAAAGGAGATCCTTGACGGATATCCCTTCCAACCTTTACAAGTGAAGTCAGTTCAGAGTTTACTCTGAGTACTAAGGAAATGCCATGATAAAAGAGTTTTATAAGGGAGGTAAACCTGGGACCAAGTCCAAAACACTCGAGAACCTTGAAAAGATATGCATGACTAACACGATCAAAAGCTTTCTCTTGGTCGAGCATAATCAAATCAAGGTTATCATTTTTCGCTTTACACACATCCCAAAGATCTCTTATTAGGAATATGTTATCATGTATCTGTCTGTTAGGGATACAGTAGGACTGATCACTTTGAATCAAAGATTCCAGAAGGGGAGAGATGCGTCGAGCTAGAGCTTTGGACAATATTTTATAGTCAGAAGTTAAAAGAGAGATTGGGCGCCAGTTGCCGACGAGCTGAGGGTCCCCTTTTTCGGTAATAAAGTAATTACTACTCTACGACAGCTCATTGGCAATTCCCCACATTGTAAAGAACTAGTAAAGACCTCCAAAAGCTCTGGACCTAGTAAGGACCAAAATGATTTGTAAAACTCGACTGGGAGGCTGTTTCGTCCAGGAGATTTTCCAGTCGGCAGAGAAGCAAGCGAGAGTGTAAGTTCTTCCAAGGAAGGTAAGGAATCAAGCTGGTCCCTTTGAGTAGCACTTAACGTGGGTAGATGAGACGTGAGGTATTGCATTGCATCATTGTCAACATCATTTGCCTTAAACATGTCTGAGAAGAAGTTATAGATCTCCCTCTTTATGCAATCTTGTGATGTCACAATGTCCCCAGTTGAGAGCCTTAGGGTTTTAATTTGCCTTTGATGGGTGGTCTTTTTTATCAAAATGAAAGAAAAATTTTGTTGGAGAGTCCAAATTATAAATCTGATCCATCCGTAATCGGATCACAGCACCTTTCACTTGATAGTCAACAAGATCATTTAAAAGGGCTTTTTTTTCCAGTAGCAGATGTTTTTTTGTTGCACTGGGGTTGTTTGCAACATCAGATTGAAATTTCAGTTTTTCTTTTTCGAGTACAATCCTTTCCTTTTTTGCACTAAAAGATGAGAAGTGATTAAACTGTTGGCAAAAGATGGCAATCTGTGCCTTTGCGTAGTCCCACCATAATCTAGGGTTACTTAAACTATTCTTTCGTTCGATGAGGCTATTCCAAAACACCCTAAAGGCTTCACAAAAAGTAATATTCTCAAGTAACATGATGTTAAACTTCCAAGATGGACTGCCATGTTGCTGCAGAGCAAGCTTAAAGGAGAATGTTGTCACCAGATGATCAGAGAAAAGAGAAGGCACGATATCAGATTTTAATATCTTATCAAACATTGTAGCATTGACATAAATTCTGTCTAACCGGGCGAGAGTGTGTCTCTGGGACACACATCTTAACCAGGTGAACTGACGTTGTCTGGGGTGTTGGATACGCCAAACATCCATGAGTCCCACAGTTTTTATAATTTTTTCCAAAGTTTTGGCAGATTTTGGATGTGGCTCCACACTGTTTCTGTCGAAAGCAGGGTCAAGGGTACAGTTGAAGTCACCACTCAGTATGAAACAACAGTTCAAGCCAATTGTGCTCAGAAAGGCCTTTAGTTTAAGGAAGAAGTTATACTTTTCAGCATTCTCATTGGGGGCATAAATGTTTACAAAAATAAAGATTTAATTGTTGGCAATGAACTGAAGACAAGCCAGACGTCCAGGAATTATTTCATTAAAATGAACTTGCGAGAGCGTTAATGATACATCACTGAAGAACCACTGACCCTTCATGAGCCTTCTCCATTGGGCTTGGGCAGTCAGATCTCCATGGGTTTCTTGCAATAACAAGACGTCCAGGTGCAAACGCCGAGTCAGGTCTTTTACCTGAACTTTGTGTTCTAAACTAGAACCACCATTAATGTTTAGACTTCCGAAATTGACATTCATGTGCTGAGAAAGGTAAAGAAGAAAAATAAATAAATAAGAGAAACACCATAAGGACCTCACTTAAGAAGCTCCTGTCGAGCTTTCTGGATCATTTTTTTTAACCTGTGCTTCTGAGCCTCAGTGAAGTTTGGGGTGACAGGGTTACGCACAATTTCTTTCAATTTCGTAATTAACACTGGAAGATCAGGGAAATGATCTCTGGACTCTCTGGAAAATCCTCTATTTCTCTTTGCCGATGACTCCACCCTCTGCCGTACCATCTGTCATCCCTCAGACCGGCAAGCAGCAGCTTCTTCGCTCACTGCAGATCTGGATAAAATCACAAACTGGTCCAACACGTGGAACATGTCTTTCAATCCACACAAACCTCACACTCTCACTATGTCTCTTCGAAAGGACCGTTTACAAAACCCCCCCATCCACTTTCTCAACAATCCTCTGGAAGAAGTCTTTTCTTTCAAGCTTCTGGGTCTCACTATCTGCCATGACCTTTCCTGGGAAAGTCACATTTCCAACCTTGCCTCAAAAGCCAGTCGCCGACTGGGAATCCTCCGTCGTGCAAAGTCCTTCCTCGGCCCTCTTGAGCTCCTGACCACTTACAAAGCTTTTTGTCGTAGCCTGATGGAGTACTGCTCTCCCCTCTGGGCTGGTGCTCCTGCCTCCCACCTTTCTCGACTTCACGCTGTCGAAACCAGGGCTTTTAAGATCATTGGCATCTCCCGCAATGAAGCTGAGTCTTTGGGCCTCTCACTCAATCACCGCAGGTTGGTCGGTGGTCTTTCTGTCTTCTACCGACTCCTCTCCAGCCTTGCCCCCCCTGCTCTCTCTGCGATTTGTCCCAACCACATTTCCACAGGGCGCTCAAGGTCCGCCAACAACCCCCTTCTGGTAAAACTACCAAAATCACGAATCACTGCTCATCTTCACTCTTTCATTCCTCTTTTTTCCCGCCTTTGGAATAAACTTCCTCACTCTATTCTTTCCCATTCTTCCCTCCAGGCTTTCAAAACAGCTGTTCACCACCACCTCTTATCTTCCCCCATCCAAATCCTCGATCTTTTCTACCCCCGATAATCCACCCAAGCCCACTTCCTTCAATTCTCCTGCTTTCCTTCCTGAAAGTCCCTGTAATGTCCATCTTCTCCTCGCCATGTTCCCCGTCCCATCCCCATCCCTCTCCCTTCCACAGTTCACCTGTGTCTGTTCCCCAATGTTTTGTCCCTTCCACTCCCGCCCCTCTTGTCTCAAGCCTCCTTGCTGTGAGTTGTGTGTTAGCTCTCATACGAGCCTCGACCAAGGTATACAAAAAAAAAAATAAAAATAAAAAAAATGATCTTTCAGTTCAATATTTCTCTTACGATGAGAGTCCCTCAAGAAGTCCCAAAGCTCGTCATCCAAAGGTCTGCTTTCAGCCTTTAGAATCTGAGAGGACTCATCTTGACTTTCATCATCAGATGACTCACAGAGGGAATCGATTGGTGTTTCAGTTTCATTGTGAGCATCACATGATTGCTCGGTTTCAATGAAACAATCTTCTTCAGGAGCCTTATATATCAGAGTTACGCCTGGGGATTCTTCGGAATGTAAGAGCGTGGACTCCAAGCTTGTCCGTGACACGGCCATGGTGCTCGAGTCATGAGTATCACTCTCCATTGGAGGATTTTAAACCAGTGCTTCTCAACCTTTTCCAACTCGAGGCCCACTCTGGCTCTGAGGAAATTTGAGGCCCATCATACAGAATCGTAATGAGAAAAATGGCAATAAAACTTAATGCCAAAACAAATCATTATGCTTACCTTTAATGAGACACTTGAGCTTGCTTCTTGGAAATAAGATTGTCTTTTAAATAAGATGGGGGACAGGCTCACACGCAAAGTGGCATTCGGAGTGTCTGTTTTTAGACTATTTTGTGCTTTTGATTTTGTCACAGTTGCAGTCGAGAAGCCCGATTCACAGAGATAGGTTGTGGTGAATGGTAAAAGAAATCTGATGGCACGCTTTGACAAAGAAGTGTATTCACTGCTTGCCAATATCCAGAATGAAGGAAGGTCCACTTGATGCATGCTGAAGCTTCAGACTACTGTCTGCAGAAAGTTCCATCAGTTCATTTTCAAGTACAACAGACAAGGCCACATCTTTTGAAGCAGGATACACTGAGAAAGGGTTCAAAATCCAAAGGTTTCCTTGCCTTGGGTCATCTGGAAAGTAGTCTGCAAACTTTTGTGATAACTCGGCCAAATGCTGGATTATGAGCCCAGATATGTCTGTATGAGGAGTGGATTCCAAAGTTTCACTCAGAAGTGGAAACATCTCATGTCGTCCATCCTTCATTTTTCTGTTCCAAAGAACAAGCTTTTTCTTGAAGCCTTCAATTTTGTCAGCAACCAAGAACACTGAACTGTTCCTACCTTGCATTGATATGTTGAGCTGATTTATAACTGGTCAAACACATCTGACAGGTCAGCCAATTTGGCACAAAAGTTATCATCACTGTAATGATCAGCAAGTGGTGAGTGTTTCTCTTCAAGGAACATGTGGACTTCGTGTCTCAGTTCAAAGAGGCGATTAAGCATACGTCCTCTTGAAAGCCAACTCACCTCACTGTGGTACAGAAGCTGCAAGTGATCAGAATCAAGTCTTTCACACAGTGCAGCGAAACACCTTGAGTTGAGTGCACTCTTCTTGATGAAGTGCACAGTTTTAACAGCTACATTAAGGACTTCATTCAGTTCTGGTGACATCAGATTTGTTGCCAGATTTTCTCTATGTAAGAAGCAGTGGGTCTTCTTGGCATCTGGCGCCCTCTGTTGGATCTGTTTTACAACACCACGATGGACTCCTGTCATTGATGCAGCACCATCTGTGCACACACCTACGCAGTTCTTCCAATCAATACTCTTGTCAGTGAAGTATTTGTCAAGGCAGAGCATTACATCATCTGCAGCTGTTTTTGTGGGAAGGTCTTTGCAAAACAGTAGATCCTCATGAACATCACTGTCCCCACAGTACCTCACGAAAACTAGCAATAAAGCATTATTGCTAATGTCAGCAGATTCATCCAACTGAATGGAAAAATACGGACTGGCCTATATTTTTTTCCACCAGTTGGCATTCAATGTCATCACTCATTTCAACAATTCTTCTCATCACAGTATCATTAGAGAGTGATACGGACTGAAGTTTGGTTGCAGCTGCCTCTCCAAGAATTTATCGACACATATCAACAGCACTGGGTAAAATAAGCTCCTCCGCGATTGTGAAAGCTTTCTTGCTACGAGCAACACGAGCAGCAACCATGTCGCTGGCTTTCAATGCTGATTTTGACTGAGTTGTAAATGTTGTAATCACTTTCTGCTGTGCCTGAAGTCCAGCCCCTTTCCTCTCAAAATATTCCTTTGGCTTACCTGCACTATTCGGGTGTCTTGTGTTTAAGTGTCTCTGAAGCTTTGACGGTTTAAGCGCCTCGTTTGACAGGATTTCAGCTCATTCAACACACTGTGCTTTTGGCTCAACATCACTGCCTGCCATCGTGAATCCATATTTAATGTAATCGGGGTCAAATTTCCTCACCACAACCTTTCGAGATTTTTCTGTAGCAGATTTGTCTTCTCCATCACACTTTCGTTTCAAAAATCGATCCATTTTCGGTTCAAGAAATTATCCGCGAAAGTTGAAAAGTTTACAAAAATTTCAAGTTCGTGAATGCATGAACGCATGAACTAAGTACAAGGCACGTACATGCATACACACACATCACATATATGCGCATGTGCACAATACACACATACACACGGATATAGTACGTTCACATCACAGTTACATGTAGATCGAACGCGCGTAAACCACCACTGCATAAAAATGACGCACGTAAGCACAAAATGACTCAATCTATCTCTCTCGTGCGCGCGCTCGCTAGATGGTTTCGGAATGACGGAAGTACAAACAGACCGAGGTGAATTCCAGCTGTGGCGTGTAAGTCTTACACTGTAAGATCAGACCCTTTTTTTTATACACTTCTTTTCTTTTTTGCCGACCTCGTGGCCCACCTGTGAGGGCTCCGCGGCCCACTGGTTGAGAAGCACGGTTTTAAACTATTCTCCCTCGTTTCCTCAGTGTCCTTATTTCTCTCATTTATTGTTTTGTTAGAGAGAGACTAAAAGTTTCTCTTCCTCCTGTGACTGTTGGATATGGGAGCAGTCTATATTAGGAACGTCCTTGTGCGAGAGGATGCTCTCTGTGGGGTTGGAGACACTGATTGGGATTGGCAAGTTCAATATGATTGTTTTATTGATGATGTTTGAACAAGCGGACGTTTCTGGGTTATTTTCTTCTTCCAGGAAGGCAAATCTGTTATTACATGGGATTCCAGTAATTACATTTTCGCTGATTTGCCTTTTATCAGAAGGTGACACACGTGGTGCAAGGTGTGCTGTATCACGTGATTGGGTTTTCGTATATCATGACTCGCCCGCTAGGGGTGGCAGAATTGTACATCAGGACGCGCAATAAAGCGGAGTTGCTGCTAATACTCTTGCTTCTCGTGTTTCACTGCACCTCGTACACCATAGTTGGCTGACGAGGATGGTTGAAAATGGACATATCCCCGTTTTCGTCGGAGATGACTTCGAATTGTTTTCAGAGAAATTGGGATGCTATTTCCACGCAAATGATGTGGTCGACGAGAACAAACGGAAGTCGATCTTGCTCGCCTCACTTTCGACGGAGCATTATCGACTACTGAGTGATTTGGTGGCGCCAGACAAGCCCCGTGATGACGGGCTGTCGTTTCGGGACATTGTGCAGAAGATGAAAGCACACATGGCGCCGGAGATGTCATTACAGCTCGCTCGATACCAGTTCGATCGCCTCTCGAAAGGTGCAGAGGAACGCGTCGCTGATTTCGTGGCGCAAGTGAAGCATTCTTCCGTGGCATGCAAGTTCACGGCAGAGGAGCGTCCAGCTCGGCTCAGAGATCGTTTTATTGCTGGTTTACAAGATGCGAAGATGGTTTCGGCGGTTCTACGGCTGAAGGGTGAAGCCATTACATTTGACTCGGCGGTCAGCACGGCTACAGCGGTCGAGCAGACTCGCGGGGATGTTCGGGCCATCACCGGCCACGTGGGGTCGCGAGCGCCCCGGGACGCGCGCATGACCTTCGGTGCGGGTCGGACGTCGCCGCGCGACCGCACGTGCGGCGAGGTGACCCCGTGGACGTGTTTGGGATGCGGAGATCGACACCAGCGCCATGCGTGCCCATATAAAGGCACCGTGTGTTTAAATTGTCACAAGGTGGGTCATCTGAAGCGTGTGTGCCGTGGGGCGCCGGCCACCATTAAGGTCATGGACGGCGATGTGCGAGGTGACCTCGGCGACCCGGGGCGGAACCGGTGGCCGTTGTTGAGCCTGTTTTCAATTGGCCCGGCGGCGGCACGCCCGATGACGGTGGAAATCAAAGTGAACAAAACGCCAATCACGTTTCAGGTTGATACGTTACGGCTGTGTCGATCATAGGCGAACAGACCGCGCGTAGACTCAATGGCCTGAAGCTTATCAGGTCAAACCTCACTCTGTTCACGTACACCCACGAGAAGATAACGCCAGTCGGGATGGCAGACGTGTCTGTGCGGTACCAAGGCCAGGTCGCCGCGTTTCCGTTGTATGTCGTGCGGGGGAGGGGACCGTCTCTCCTCGGCCGAGACTGGCTGTCCCGCATCAGGTTAGACTGGGCCGCAGTTCACCTTGTGCAACCCGTGCCGAGCTGGTGGGAGGATCAGTTGGAGAAGATTCTTCAAAGACATCAAAGTTTGTTTTGCGACGAGCTTGGGAAACTCAAGGGCATGGAGGCAAAGCTCTTCCTGGAGGAGGGGGTGGTTCCTCGTTTTTGTCAATCACGACCGGTGCCGTATGCCCTGCGGGACAAGATCAAGGGTGATCTGGATAGGCTGGAGGCCTGTTGAGTGATCGAACTGGTGTCTTACTCAGATTGGGCCACCCCGGTTGTCACGGTGCTGAAACGGAATGGAGACATCCGATTGTGCGGGGACTTCAAGTCCACTGTTAACCCGGGGCTCAGCGTGGAGCAATATCCACTGCCGTCAATCGATGAAATATATGCACGATTGGTGGGGAGTCGATACTTTACGAAGCAAGACCTGCGTGATGCGTATTTTCACCTGGCGATGGATCCCGGGAGTAGCGAGCTTTTGAGAATCTACACGTGTCAAGGACTCTATCGATATACCCGACTCTGTTTTGGGATTGCTTCGGCCCCAGCCTTGTGGCAGAAAGCCATGGATCAGGTTTGCATTGGCCTGCCCGCTCAGACCTACCTGGATGATGTGCTCATTGCAGGGAAAACGGCGGACGAGCACCTTGCGAACATTGCCCAAGTGCTGACAAAGCTAGAAGCGTGCGGCCTGCGCTTGAACAGGGACAAGTGCGCGTTCTTCAAGCAGTGCTTGGAATACCTCGGGCACATCATCACGCCGGAGGGGCTGTTGAAAGGTCCTCGGAAGGTGGAGGCGATTCAGCACATGCCACCGCCTCGCGACAAGACGCAGCTGCGCTCGTTCATTGGTATGGCCCAGTATTACCAAAGGTTCGTGCGCGGGCTCAGCTCACAACTTGCGCCGTTAACATGGTTGCTCAGGAAGGAGGAGCGCTGGGCCTGGGGGCCTGCACACCGGAGTCGTTCGACCGCGTCAAGCGGCTGCTCACGGAGGATACGGTCCTCGTGCACTACGAGCCTGCGCGTCCGCTCTTATTGGCATGCGACAGCTCTGCATATGGCATCGGGGCAGTGCTCTCCCACAGGATGGACGATGGTTCTGAGAGGCCTGTTTGTTTTGCATCCCGGACCCTGTCCGCAGCAGAGCGGGAATATGCCCAGATCGAGCGCGAGGCTCTCAGCCTCGTCTGGGGTGTGCGGAGGTTTCATCAATACCTGCTGGGGCGGCATTTCACTTTTCACACGGATCACAAACCGCTTCAATTCATCCTGAGACCAGAACGTGGGGTACTGGTGGTAGCGGCCGTGCAAATACAGCGGTGGTGTCTGTTTCTTGCTGCTTACGATTATGATATTCAGTTCCGAAGCACCGAGAAGCATGCTAACTGTGACGGGCTCTCACGCTTGCCATGTGCGGAAGGTCCAGCTGCGTCTGAGTCGGCTGACCAGGTCGATGTGTTCGTGCTGGGCCAGGTCCAAAGCGGGCCGATCACGGCCAGACAGGTCGCGGTGGAATCGGCTCATGATCCAGTGCTCGCCCGTGTCGTCCAGGCGATTTCTACGGGTTTGGAGTGTTCTACGGGTTCTACGGATTTCTACGGGTTCTACGGATTTCTATGGGTTTCCAGGCGATTGGAGTGATCTACCTTTGACACCGGCATTTCAACCTTTCACGTCATGCGCACCGGAGCTGTCGTTTGTCCAACGGTGCGTTATGTGGGGAATGAGGACGGTGATTCCGCCGAAGTTCAGGCAGCGGTGTTTGGAAGAACTGCATGTCAGTCACCTTGGCGTCGTGAAGACCAAGAGTCTTGCTCGTAGCCTGTTGTGGTGGCCGGGTTGGACAAAGACATTGCGCAATTGGTTAAGCATTGCGCCACGTGTCAAACAGATGCTGATAACCCGCGTCGAGCCTCGGGGCTATGACCTACCCCAGTCAGGGCCTGGCAGAGGGTCCATGTGGATTTTGCGGGGCCGGTTAATGGCAAAATGTTTTTGATTGTGATCGATGCATTCTCTAAACTAGTACTTGCCCGTAAAAAAAAAAAAAAAATAATAATAATAATAATAATAAATAAATAAACCACACAGGCCGTTTCTTCGCTCTCACGTGCCCGTACGTGCGTGACCCGGAAGTTCGATATTATTCGCAGTTACGATTATTCGCAATTTATTTTTAATACCCAATTATTCAATTAGCGCCAACGTATTTTACCTTTTCGCAATGTCGTGGCAAGGAAAAACAAAAAGAGAAGAGAAGAGAGAGAAAAAATTTACTTCCTGGTTCGGAGCATACCAGCACTCTGATGTTCCCAAAATTTATACACCGTCTAATATGAAAACGATCAAAATTTGGGCCATTCGGTTTATCTATAAATGCGCATAAGAAATCGAGAAATTATTTGAATACATGAAGTCATCACTCTCCGGAAGCCCATACGTTGTAACCCATAATGGGGAACGTGGCTGTGCTTCCCTTCCCCATCGGCCACGCCCACGCAACAACATGTCTTCCCATTGGTTTGGTAAATAAATGGCCATAACTTGGGAAGCACTTGTCCGATTCATATCAAACCTTGAAAAAGCACATCCTCAGGTCCCCAGCAATATACCTGGCAAGTTTCAATTAGATCGGACCAGAGGATGTCGAGAAACAGCGGTCACACACACACACACACACACACACACACACACACACACACACACACACACACACACACACACACACACACACACACACACACACACACACACACACACACACACACACTGCTGGAATTATAGATAGATGGCCGGAGATTGCAGTAATGCAGCATACATCAGCAAACATTACAGTAGAGAAACTGCGGACGATCTTTGCTAATAAAGGATTACCGGAGATCCTGGTCTCTGATAACGGTCCGCAGTTCATCACAGGTGTATTTGATGAGTTTATGTGTCAAAATGGTATTCGACATCTAAGGTCCGCACCGTATCATCCTGAGACGAATGGGCAGGCTGAGTCGTTTGTTAAGATGTTGAAACAAGCTTTGCGCGGGGGGGGGGGGGGGGGTGTTGCACCTGTGCAGACGGTGGTCGATGTCTTTTTGCTCCATTCCAGGAACGCGATTTATCCTGTCACGGGTGATTCTCCTGCCATTCGTCTCTATGGACGGGCATTGCGGTCCAGACTGGATTTGCTACGACCTGGAGGGTCGGGGAGTGGGGCGGTGTCACGTCCGACACTGCTGCGCGGTTTTGATGTGGGACAGCGGGTAATGGTGCACGATTATTTCCATGGTTCCAAATGGGTGCCGGCTGTGGTCTCTGTGGTACTGGGGCCGGCGAATTGCATGGTGCGGACTGATAGTGGGGAGGTGTGGAAGCGGCACGTGGACCAAATGCATGATCGCTGTTCAGCGTCACCCCCCCCACACCCCCCCAGGCCGAACGATGTGGGACCCCCACCTGTAATGTCGCCGTGGCCAGACGTTGTATCACCTGGGCCGGATGTGCCAACGCCCACGGGGTCTTCACCTGATTCAGTCCTGCCCGGGGACGTCGGGTAGGCTGGTCGGCCGGGGGCGGTTGTTATTGCGGATGGCGCAAGTCCGGCGAGGGTGTCACCTTGACCGAGCCGGGAGGCATCTGAGCCTGGGCCGTCTGGCGGCGCTGCCCGTCCGAGGCGGGTCAGGGTGCGGCCGCGGTACTTGGAGGATTATGAGTGTTGATTGGCTTCGGTTGGTCATGTTATGATCGTCCTTTTATCATTTGACTTGTCATTTTACGAGGGGAGGAGTGTGCTGTATCACGTGATTGGGTTTTCGTATATCATGACTCACCCGCTAGGGGTGGCAGAAATGTACATCAGGACACGCAATAAAGCAGAGTTGCTGCTAACACTCTTGCTTCTCGTGTTCCACTGCACTTTGTACACCAAATAAGGGATTTACATTTTTTTTTATTTTTGAGACAGCAATGAACCCCTCACTTACACTGTCCATTGGCTCATTGAGAGGGGGAGTGTCCACTCGTGGAACGCGTTTGTCCCGTACGTCATTGGGAGGGGGCGTGTCCACTTGTTGAATGCGTTTGTCCCGTACGTCCTTGGGAGGGGGCGTGTCCACTTGTTGAACGCGTTTGTCCCGTACGTCCTTGGGAGGGGGTGTGTCCACTTGTTGAACGCGTTTGTCCCGTACGTCCTTGGGAGGGGCGTGTCCACTTGTTGAACGCGTTTGTCCCGTACGTCCTTGGGAGGGGGCGTGTCCACTTGTTGAACGTGTTTGTCCCGTACGTCCTTGGGAGGGGGCGTGTCCACTTGTTGAACGTGTTTGTCCCGTACGTCCTTGGGAGGGGCGTGTCCACTTGTTGAACGCGTTTGTCCCATACGTCCTTGGGAGGGGGTGTGTCCACTTGTTGAACGCGTTTGTCCCGTACGTCCTTGGGAGGGGCGTGTCCACTTGTTGAACGCGTTTGTCCCGTACGTCCTTGGGAGGGGGCGTGTCCACTTGTTGAACGCGTTTGTCCCGTACGTCCTTGGGAGGGGGCGTGTCCACTTGTTGAACGCGTTTGTCCCGTACGTCCTTGGGAGGGGCGTGTCCACTTGTTGAACGCGTTTGTCCCATACGTCCTTGGGAGGGGGCGTGTCCACTTGTTGAACGCGTTTGTCCCGTACGTCCTTGGGAGGGGTTGTGTCCACTTGTTGAACGCGTTTGTCCTGTCCATCACTGGGAGGGGGCGTGTCCACTTGTTGAATGCGTTTGTCCTGTCCATCACTGGGAGGGGGCGTGTCCACTTGTTGAACGCGTTTGTCCCATACGTCATTGGGAGGGGGCGTGTCCACTTGCTGAACGAGTTTGTCCTGTCCTTCACTAGGAGGGGGCGTGTCCACTTGTTGAACGCGTTTGTCCTGTACGTCCTTGGGAGGGGGCGTGTCCACTTGTTGAACGCGTTTGTCCTGTCCATCACTGGGAGGGGGCGTGTCCACTTGTTGAATGCGTTTGTCCTGTCCATCACTGGGAGGGGGCATGTCCACTTGTTGAACGAATTTGTCCCGTACGTCCTTGGGAGGGGGCATGCCCACTCGTTCAGCCGGTTTATCCTGTCCGCTCGTTGAAAGGGAAACGTTAACATTGATCTATGAGCCGTTGTTATTCGGTTCGGCCGTGGAAAGCTGCGTTTTCCGAAGAGGGCAAAACTGTTTAATGTGTCCCACTGCACCACAACCAAAGCACTTCAGGGTGTCAGTGTTTACATATACAGTACTTGGTAGTCGTGACTATTTACAGTGAACTTTAAAATAACGTTCAGAGAGGGATAATCCTTGTTGAGTACCATAAATACCTGTCGACGGAAACACATCACGTGACTGGCACGTTCATCTTTGCAGCCCAAAGGGAGGATTATTAGAGGGGACACGCAGTGTCCATAGCGCTGTAGCGCTTTCAGGATTAAATCACCGCTCAGGAATGGCGGTACATTTGAGATCACCACTTTCAGAGCAGGAGTATCGAATGGATAAGTCATCACAAAGTGTCCAGAGTCGAGGGACAGGCCTCGTTGGACGATGAGAGCAACGTGCTCTTCGTCGGACACAAACACGATAACCCGTTTATACATGCGCGACGCGGCTCGTACCTCACCGAACCCGATAATGTTCCCGATCGCGAGAACAATCGCTTCCACCGAAACGCCCTCAGGTGGAGAGCAGGCGACGCCATTTTTGCGCGATAACCGTTCAAACGCGGAATATCGCTGCGAAGGAGCGGCCGCCATGTTTCACCACACGACGACCGACGTCTTCGTCACTCAGCAAGAGGAAGTCACCAAAACACCCCAACCTGTCCCGAACTGTGGGAAAGGGAGCGCTAACCAAACAAAATAAGGAAAGATAAAGAGAAAAATAAAAAAGCAAAATAAAGGTTTAAAGCGAAAAGTTTTTGAAGCGACGAACAGGGAACCACCGAGAAAACCGACGATACCCTAACTAGCGCCGCGACGGGCTCTCTCTTCTCTACACAGAGGGGAAACACGAGAAAACCTCACGAGCAAACAACACGAACACAGGGAGTGAAATGGGCAATGTGGGAACACAAACCAGCACAACGGAGGACAGGAACTCACGACACGAAGCAAACAGCCGCCATGACAGTACGAGAGAGAGAGAAAGAGAAAGAGAAAGAGAAAGAGAAAGAGAAAGAGAAAGAGAAAGACAAAACGAATGCAGTATCGTTGGGCACATGTTGATATTGATCACATCACTGAAACATTGTAGTTTCGTAAAAATTGCACCATTTTTATCCACATTATAAAAAGATGGACCCTCACATGTCACTGTAAAACAAAGTATTGTTATCCTGGACTCCAGTTCTTGACTATTGCCTTATGCAAGTAAAGAGCAGTTGAATAAAAGTGGACTGTCAATAAAAAGTGCTCTTAAATACTAATGGAAAAACACACCGGGTCTGGAATCTAATCCTCAAAACTATATAAAATTGGATTCAATGTGTTAGTTTCACAAACGCACATAGAACATTCATCATAAAGTGAATTTTGAAAAAGAAGTTCCATCCCCTGTTGTATTTTGAATCATACATGAGATATATATGTGATATAGCAATACGAGGTGATAGACAACCATGCAAAGCAATCATTTCAAAGAGTCGTAGAGAGCAGGCTTTGGTTGTTTGTCCTTTATAGGGCTCGAATACCCCCCCCCCCCCAAAATCATTCCTACTCCTCCATTTCACAACTGCTCTTCCTGTAAAACGTTTGTTGCATTTGGGAGTGTGGAGGCATGAAGCAACACAAACCCAGAAGCTCTTTTTGGAAATTGCTTTGTATCGAGGAAGGGGGAAGAGGAATTATTTATTGATACAAAATCTTGGCTCATCTGAGAGTTCAGTGACAAAAGGACCAAAAAGGCAGCGCACTGACAGTGGGGCCATATTTGGAAAGAAACAAGCATGGGATAGAATCAACAGGAAAATAGGAGAGGAAGGGGGGGAAGTGTGGGGGAGTGGGGCAAGGTGGGCGAGACAGTAAGCTGTAGTTTTAAGGGTTGGGTTTGATAGGGTTAATGGGGGTAGATGGGGGATGGCATGATAGAATGGGGATAGAAGTGTACTGTCTGCTTGAAGCCCTGGCATGAAGAGTGCAATTGAAGCTCTTTAGGAAGCCAGATCCACAAACTGGAGCAAATAAATACAAAGGACTAGAGGTTCATCGTTGCCTGGATTTTGGGAGTTTAACTTGACGACCATTATTGGAAGAACGCGTGCATCCTGGGGGAGCTGAGGAGGTTTGGGGGACTGAGAGAGCAGAAGGAGCGAGACCGGAGGAGAGGAGTTAAACAAACAGAGAAGCCAATTACCTGTCTACATTGTGAGAACAACAACCATTGTGGAAGATGCTAAAATGAAAATGCCAAGCGGTTTAGATTCTGCAGATTAGAATTCAGCTTTATAGGTAGAGATTATAAATGAACTTTTTCTCGGATTTATAGTAAAGTAAACTCTCAAGGTTTCGTCTAGATGATTTTGCGTGGTGGCCCTGCCAGCAATGTGTGTGTTGTGTGAAAATCTCTCAGAGCATAATGAGTGTGCAATCATAAACTGTGTTTTGAAAGCAAGAGGGAAAGAAAAATAATGATTTATCGGAGTGACAATGTCTCGAAACATCATTGTGCATGATACTGCAACAAATTGGGACTGAAAGTAGGAATAAAGCATATAGATTATTACATTCTGAGATATTCTTTCGCTATCAGAATCAAAAACAAAACATCGCTATGTTTGCTTCTGCTTATACATGCAGTGAGTTGAAATCTGCTGTTACAAGAATGCAGTTTATTAGTAATAATTGAGCCAAATGGAAGAAAAATGCGACTGTACTCAATGAACCAAACAAAGCACTGGGACATTTCCATGGTACGAGGTGAAAGGTGACAATTATTTATACAGGGGTTGAGGCTCATGGAAGAGCGAAACAAAAGGACAGCAGGTTTAGAAACTACCAAATGGTATGGCAAGGGGGAGGGGTGCACAGGAGGAAAGTTGATATACACAAGGAGGAAAGCAGGTTAGGTCAGGTCAGGTATGGGAGCATGCGCCGGAGCAGCGCATCGCTGCATCCACTTTCCACTGGAACTCCAGGATCCTCCGTCTGGCCAGCCCCCAGGCAGATGACTGGCCCATTCCCATCTCCTTGAGATGCTGATCAACCTGCTGCAACCACGAGTCACGTGGTCAGCACATTGGCCTCCTCCAATCACGAGGCTCCCTCGCTGAGAGAATCTGGTGAGCAGGATCAGCATCAGGAAAATGAGCCACCTGTCCATACAGCCGCAGCTGATGCTTACAGACTATGCAGGTAACAAATCTCATTTGAGTCTCTCTGAGCAACCGCTCATTGGACACAAAGTCCGACCAGCGATAGCCAAGGATTCTCCAAAGAGACCTGGTACCAAAGGAATTAAGTCTCCTGTCTCAGATCCCTAGTCAGAGTCTGTCTCACATCAGTAGAGCAAGACTGGAAGCACCAAGTCAATCTTGATGAAATCAGGGTCAGAGATGTTGACATTCTCAAACCTTGCACCACAGCTTGATATTAATGACATCCTCCCCAGAATCCAGTCCATACAAGTGCAGAAAAGTGTGGGGGCCAGTACACACCCCTGATAAATTTCAGTAACACTTGGAAATAAGTTGGAGATGGTATCACAACATCTCACAGCACACTCAGTACCAGAGTATATATAGTTCAGACATCAGATTGATCAGTTTTGGTGGCACCCCACGAAGACCAATAATCCTCCAGAGGGCATCCTGATTCACTGAATCAAAGGCTTTACAGAGATCAACACAGACTGCAAGCAGCCCCTGCCGAAACTCTCGTCTGCATTCGGTGAGGACCCGAAGAGCAAGGATACGGTCAATCGTTGACCTTTTTGGTGTAAACCCTGACTGCTCTGGATACTGGTGCTCAAGCAGATGGTGACGAACCCTTTCAAGAATCACCCGAACAAAGACCTTGCCCCGCAATGAGAGCAGCATCACCCCTTGGTAGTTGTTGAAGTCTTGGCGATCACCCTTCCCTTTCCAGAGAGGGACAACAAGACCCCTCTTACAGTCAGTTTGAATGATGCCTGGGTTCCCGGCAGAGCACAGAACTGCAGGCAACTACACGCGTGCAGCATTTCCACCAGCCTTGAGAAGTTCAGCATGGATGCCACAGATCCAAGGAGCTTTACCCCCATTTCAACCAGTTCACCACAGCCTGTGTTTCCACAAAAGCAGGAATAACACAAAAATGATGAACAATGGCCCAGAGCAGAACAGAATGGGAAAGAATCAGTGAGTGGAGGGCAGATCATTGATACGCACGAGTGAGTGCACATCATAATGATGGGCACTGCATTTGAAACTGAAGTTCATACAGATTGTTGCTTAACAATTGATATTTGTTTGAGTAAAACAACTGGAGTCAAAGTCAAAAAAAAAAAAAGATCATCGTTCTTGGTGAATGCATACTGGGAATAAAAATAATTGGACTTCCATTACAAAAATAGCAAAGTACCTCAAACATGTATGACTCACATGAGCAACTTCAGTTGCTCCTTATTTTGTGTACACTACATTGCAGCGGGTAACATCATTTTCTGGAGAGAGAAGGAGGGAGTGGTGCAACTGAGCCAATGATGCAATGCCCCTTGTAGGTTGGAGGAGAGATTTGTAATTTGATCAGGTTGCTGACAATAGCTCACCTACTCTTTTCAAAGGACACTGTGGGATTTTTAATGTCCACCACCTAATACCAGCAGATGAGACGCCCAGTGTAACGCCCATCTGAGAGTTCATACGTTGATGTATCGCCATACATATGATACACTAAGATGACAATTTATAGCTCGGCCGAGAATCAAACCCAGGCAAGACAGTTCAGAGGCAAGTCTGTACATACCTCTTGGGCTATCCTGCCACCCCCACTACTGTTGCTGAAAGTACACTAGGATGCACATCATATGTGACAGCAAGTCCAGGATGTTAAACAAACAGATTTTCTGAATCATTATGCATTCAATTTTCACCATACCAGGTCAACGATCGGACACAAAATCAAGGTGCCCTTGGCAGTCAGTATCCATAACAGTAGATGGTGTGCACACTGGCAACAGATGATGAAAATAGGGGTTTGTCAGTTTCCTGGTTCCATGCTTTAACCAAACCGACTAGAAACATACTCCGTGGCTCGTTGGTTGAGGTAGTTGTGTTGGACAACAATCAGGCCCTGTATCGAAACTAAATTTGAGTTACAGATTGTTATGATGGATTTTTTTTGTGAACCGTAACTGTACAAGCTGCCTTGTGATGACCAGAGCTATACATCTGAACATCAAAGGTCAACAACAAAAATGTTTCTTTACCAACTGCAGAACCGCTTACTTGCTGCCCACATATACTGGCTACAGACCGACCTGAGTTTTGCCATCATTTACAGACCCCCTTGGGTGCTTGACTTGCTGGTGTTTAATTCAATACAGACCATTTGGGCTATGAATTTGATGTTCCATGAGGATAGATTGAATTTGGACTTCACCAATTGGAGGATACATGAGTATATCCACCCTAAAATAATAACAAATGGTTGACTCTTCTTCCAACGATTGCATATAGAGTGGGATTCAATTACAAATTCAGCCTGCTGGTTGCACCATTGCTGAGGTTGCAGATGTGCCATTGACGAAGTGAACATTAAGGTCGGAGTCCTGAATTTGGCCAGTGTAGTGTCACACAATGACCCACTCTTTTGAAAAAGCAGTCAGAACTGTGAACTCTACCAGTGAAGGCTTTCAGATGGGACAGACATTCCAACTTTCCTCCAAAGAACGGCGCACTCATTGATGCAATGCCCTCCCTGCCTGCGAAGCGAATGCTGCCTCAAAGTTATCCTGTCAACCCACCTAAAAATCCATAACAGCAACCTTACTAAACTATCTGATCTGCACCATCATGTATCATTTTCAAAACTCCATGCAAAATCGATCTGAGATGAGCTTTTCAAAAGTACAATCCCCAAAATGTTCTTCCCCTTTCCTTCGGTTTGCATCACAAATCACATTCAGAGTTCAGAGTGGACTGTCATATGTATCATCCTATTGGCACACAATCTTCCATGGGATCTTTCACAAGAGTTGGCCTTTGGAATAGAACCAAGTTCACAAACACTCTGCCAATGGATTATCTGGGATGTGGATTCTAAGCAGGATGAGATTTTTTTGGACAGCTAAGAAGCGAAATGTAAAAATCTGATTTTTTTTTTAATTAGAATCAGTTTGTTTTACCACTAGAAAAGGTCCTGCCTGCAAGGCTGGGACAATTCCCCCACTTTTTATGGTGTCTATGGTGTATTTAATTATGACATGTAATACCGGTTTCCACCAGGTGGTGCTATACGATACACATTTGCTTGTTATATCCAATCATGCCACATAGCAAATGAACTTTCGCCACTTTCGTCGGTCTTGGTTCCACGTTCTGATTTTATTCCAGGTGACCTTCACAATACACATTCACAATACTCGTACATAAATAAAATTTGCATCCTACTCCAACCAATGTATCGTTGAAACCTGGAGGCCTTTGATATGATACTCTGTCGATGTCATTATTTTCCGAGCGACCTCGAGAGTAACATATCTGTTTGCACAACTCATCTCCGATGTGCTTTGCATGGATGGAGAATAACATACTTTGTGAGGTGGGAGAAGAGGGCTGGGGGGGAGGTGGGTGGAATGAAAACTCCAGCATCTAGCCTAATAGTCAAAGAACCAGACTCAGTGGCATAATGATTTGAGTGTCCTCAACAGTTTGGGAGGTTGGTGGTTCAAAATGCTGCCAAGTCATGCCAAAGACTTTAGAAATAGTACCATACGTGCTGCTTTCTTTCTCGTCGCTCCACATTCCAAAGAACAAAGCAAGGGCAAACAACATTGGGAAGGCAATGGCAAACCATCCAATATAATCCTTACCGAGAAACCGCTTTGGCAGCACCGATGCTCTCTCTAAACTATGGTACATCAAAATCAAAAATAGTCAAAGAAAAATTCACATGTGTGACATCAACCTCCGAATTCACACTTTACCTGTGCCATACAGATGGACACAACAAAAAAACTATAGTGGGACACCAAGCAACACCGCAAAGGTTTCTACATGAGGTGGTCCCTGAGGTCCCCTTCATAATCGCCCTGCCTGTGATGAAAATTACTGTTGCATTATTGCTGCTTGCCATTATTATTACATTCCCTTTTCAATGTCGTCATTGCAAACGTAATGACAAGCACTCCATGAGCTATCTCGTGACATATCAGCACAACGGACAAGCTTGAAATGGATACCCTCTGATTGACACTGATACTTGGTGACTGCAGGTTTTTGAAAACTAATGATAGAGGATGAGTATAAGGTAATGCAATAATATTGTGCTCTTCATCATCGGCTGTGGTTGGTTTTGTCTCGTGTTCACTGCCGAATACCCCTCTCTCCTCCCCACCCATATACTTGTACAATTGTCCTTCACTCCCATGTTTTCCTCTTTGCTCAGACACATTAACACTGCATTGCTTGTGGTCTACTACATAGCTTCCTCACAGTAGTGGCTTGCATGGGCATGCCATTATATATTCCAAAGTCAGTTTTGTGTGGTGTTGATTCGGGACAAGCCAATAAAATTGTTCCATGACCTTTAATATGATAATGTACACGCACGCATGTGCGGGCGCACACACGCACACACACACACACACACACACACACACACACACACACAAAACAATGACCTTTAATAAAGAAGATGACCAAATACCTCGATCTCATAAATGAAGTCAAAAGATCTTGGAAGCTGAAGGGCGCTGAAACTGTACCAGTGATAATTGGAGCAACGGAAATGAGAGAGAAGAACCTTCCAGAGATTTTAAAAACCATCACTGGGAATATCACTACAATCAAACTGCAGTTTGAAGTTGTCCGGGGCTCAGTGACGATCCTGAAAAGAGCCATCAGAACAAAACTTTGAGAACAAGAAACTTCACAGCTTGGTCCATGAATCGTGACACTTCCCCCCTTACCGAAATGGAGGTGCATATTTTGAGACCTGGGATGATTCTGTTCCACCTTCTGAAACCCACATATGTTGATAACAACCAACAAGACACACACACACACACACACACACACACACACACACACACACACACACACACACACACACACACACACACACACACACACACTACTGTGATGACTGGAAGGGAAAGCACAAGAAGAGTTATGGGAGAGGAACAAATATTTTCTGTCTTCCTTCAGCACCCTATGAACAGTTTCAAAGACACCCAAATTACATTATCACTTTCTAGATTTCCTTCACCTTTCATCGATTGTTGTAAATGCTCTTTTTCATTGATTGTTCTCATAGTTATATAAAGCAGATATTCAAAATTGTCAAAGAAAGCAAATGTTTTCTTTACCAATCAATTAATTAAAATAAATATATTTAAGAAAACATTCCCTCATCAGTTAAATGTTCAGATAAATAATGTTGGTGTTTTGTTAACTGGCTGTCGTAGAGCCTTTTTGAAAGCCAGTGGTTGAGGTGCATTGAAGATTTTTTTTCAAACTGTTATTCCTGATTATCTCACCATTGGCCAATTGTGGCTTGCACTCTGTTACAACAACCATTATTCAATTATGCTCGCACTGATTTTGTATTTTCTGTATCATGAACAGCATTTGTAACATGAAAGACATGTATCCTACCTGGCTCAACTCCTCCTTCCCTGTGCCAACCTCAAGTACTTTCTGCCATTTTGCACATGATGCTATTCTTAGGCAATTTGCATTTTCCATTGAATGCACTTTCCCATAATTGGAGTCTCTAAATGAGAAAAGTTATCTCCTGCCAGCTTTTATAGTGTTATCAGTTGTATAAAAAAAACGACGACCTCCAAAAAGAGCAACTTCAGCAGTCACTATTGCAAACGAGAATATGCAGGTGTTTCCATTACTATATTTGAGTAGTCACAACTCTCACTTTTTAATCCAAAAGGATCACCTGTGCTTGCAGTGAGTTTGCTTTTCCTTGGATAGAAATAGAAGATGAGTTTGTGGATATTGTAACCAAGTGTTGTCAGATTTTACCCTTGGATGCTTTGCCCTTTTTGCGGATGGGGAAAGGAATGAGGGGGGATCGACATATACCCTAAACACTTTTATCCCAAGGAAAAAGTAGCATTCTAAGCAATGTAAGGGTGAGCTCTACTATCGTATTGCTCTTTGAGTGGGACTTTTTCTTGAGGGCAAAAATGTGTTGAGTATATCTCGACCCACTTATCCCCCTCCCAATGCCCCTCCCCCCCCACCAAAAAGGCGAAAGCATCCAAGTATAAAACTATTTCACGAAGATGAGAGATAAATTTTGTGTTGACACACGTCAGCGAGTCGACCAATGTTTTGACCTTGACTTAAATCGTTTAATTTGATGCTCATATCACAATTGTAAGTTCACTCATGCCTTTGTTCTGCAACTTGACTTGTAACGTCGTTTTTGTTCCATTAGAAACAAAGTTCTGTAGTTCGTTAAAAACAAATAAATAAAACCACAATGTGCTCCAAATGTTTCAAGGGATGACATACATTTAAGGATGAAGTGCTTTCAACAGGTTGTTGTGACTATTTAACGAAAAAAACGTTTTCAGCGAACAGCCAGCACAAAAAGCAGGACCACAAGACACAAAACAAACTGCAGCAGGCATCATGACATAGACAACAACTGCAATATTCATGTCTTTTGGGAAACAGAAAATGAGGTCATCAAATATGTGTTCAACTACAGAAGTACTATGTGTGAAGGCCAATAATCTGATGAAAAATGTTGTCAAACTCTTTGAAAATGATGCAGTGAGAGAGAAATATTTCAAAGAAGTCACAAAAGTAACAGCATTAATGATGACCGAGTTGAAATTGTTTGCTTAAAGCAAAAACAAAGTAAATGAAAACTTTTGGTTTTACTCTTTTGTGTGCAAGATGGCCATAAATATAATATACAGTACTGTATATCGTTGCAGAAATGATCCTTAAGGGGTTAAATAATCCTCAGCATTGTGGCAGTTATTTCTTAATTATCTGTTTAGTGAAGCGTATGGTACTCCGTGTGAATTGACATGGAGTGCGTAGGTAATAGATAGATGTACACCTTCCCTTGTGTTTTCTCTCCCCCAAGGATCCATTCTTTGTTACTCGTTTTCTTCCTTGTATGCGTCTTTGCCCCCCCCTCCCTCCTTACAAGCATAACTTTTGCCAGTGACCCGGTTACAGCACCCTCAGTTACATCAGGGAAAGCATAGTGATCTGAAAACCCAGGGAAATGCCGGATCAAAATAAGCTCATACCCCCCCCCCCCCCACCGCGAAAGGAGACCAAACGGCTAAGGGGCACATGCAAATTTGTGGAGCGCCAGGTGAGGACGCCCCCTCAAAAAGGCAACCAATTGGCTGAGGGGCGCATGTAAAATTATTGTATTGGGAAGACCTAAGGCGTGGTTACGCGCCCCCAGAGAAGTCAATATAAGACGGCTCACTCGCTCATATGGGGTGGCTCGCTCACTCGTGGATGACTGGTTCGCTCATCAATCACATCTGTTCATCTATCCATCCATTCTGACCACCATTGGGACCAGGCACTTGAGCTGTCATTGGTGCTGCATTGTCAGAGGAGGAGCCATGCAGACGAGGTGGATTACTGTACCGCGGAAACATCTCAGCGCATCAGAGGGCATTGGCAAGAACTTCACGGTCATTTGTGGTGGGTACCCGAAGAACTGAGCATCACAAATAAAGAACTGAGTGGACTTTCGGCACCTTCCACAGTGGTCATGGGGAAAATGGCACCTTCTTGGTGCCACAGAGCCTCCAGCATTGCGCAACCATCTAGAGCAGCGTTTTTCAACCGGGGGCCCGTGGCCCCCCAAGGGGGCCATCGGCCTTCAACCGGGGGGGGCCATGAGCGGACGCCGAAAAACTGCGATTCAAAATGCAGAAGCTTGTAATGTACAATTAAGGTGACGAGTCTCCGGTCATAGTGTCAAAGTAAAAAGGGTAGATGAGTTGAACCACGATTTCAAAAGAGAAGACGGAGCCCACAGAGCATTCATAGTAAACCAATGTTTACAAAAACGTTAGAATTTTGTTTTTTTCCAATTTTTTTTCTCAGATGTCGAAGGTTCGAAAATGGAATGACAGCTGTGTCAAGTTTGGATTCATGAATGTCAGTCGAGATGGCGTGGACTGCACGCAATGTCTGCATTGCTCGGTCGTGATGTCAAATGCGTCACTACGTCCTTCCAAACTTTCAAACCATCGCGACAACATGCATCCCGGAAGGAAGGAAGAAAATATCGATGCTCTGTCTGCGAAACGATCATGATATGACCATGAAGTGACACTTCCCAAATTTGGATTCCGGCCAGAAGAAAAACCTGCTCTTCAATCCAGCTACGAAGTGGCATACCGAATTGCGAAGTGCAAGAAGCCGCACACTATTGCTGAGGACCTTATCAAGCCATGCACAGACAAAATGGTGGAATTGATGATCGGACCAGAGGCGAAAAAGAAGATCCAGCAAGTTTCGCTCTCTAATGACACGATCCGACGAAGGATTGACGACATGGCCGCTGATGTGTGCCGTCAAGTTTGCTCCGAAATCAAACAAAGCACGCTCCAGGCTAGCCTTCAATTAGACGAGTCTACCGACACCGCCCTGGAGAGCCAGTTGATTGCCTTTGCTCGCTACGAGAGAAAGGGAAAGATGAAGGAAGAGTTCTTGTTCTGCAATACCCTACCAACCACAACGACAGCGGCAGATATCAAAGCTATTGTGGACTCTTTTTTTTTTTTGAAGCTAATGGACTCGGTTGGCAGAATTTCAAGCACATTTGTACTGATGGTGCCCCAGCGATGGTCGGCGTCAGAGGAGGGTTCGTCACGCTTGTGAAGAACGAATGGCCCCATGTGACGTCCTCCCACTGTTCGCTACACCGATATGCTCTTGCGTCAAAGACTCTTCCGCCTCGTTTGCTGGAAGTCATGGACGTCGCGGTCAAAGTGATCAACTTCATTCGTGCGAAGGCCAAAAATCATCGGCTCTTCCAACTGCTGGCCAACGAAATGGGAGCGGAACATGTTGGACTTCTGTTCCACACCAAAGTCCGTTAGCTATCGAGGGGGAAATGTCTCTCTCGGCTGTATGAACTCCGGGTTGAGGTGGAAATCTTCCTGCGAGACAACGAAAACAACCTCCATGTCCACTTCGACAATGAAGAGTTCGTCATGATGCTCGCCTACCTGGCCGATATATTTGGCCGACTCAACGAAATGAACCAGTCCTTGCAAGGCTGTGATGTGACAGTCAGTGACGTTCAAGACAAGCTTGCCGAACTGTCTGCTAGAATGGAAGTCTGGCAGGCACGAATCAAGGCTGGGTCTACTGCCTCATTTCCTTTCTTAGACGAGCACCTGCAGACGCAGAGGAGTGAGCTTCCCGTAGGCATCAAAGATTGCATCACTAGACATCTCGACAATCTCTCCGCTGAGTTCAAATCGTATTTCGATGATGCACCGTTGGATGTTCCGTGGCACAACGACCCGTTTAATGCCAAAATTGAACCTACTGAAGACAAAGCAGATGAGCTGGCAGAGTTGAAGGTTTCAAAAGCAATGAAGCTGGTCTTCAGTAACAAAGAAGACCACTCCACCTTCTGGTTGTCTGTTCAAGATGCGTATCCACTACTCAGCAAGAAGGCATCCGTAATGCTCATTCAATTCCCCACAACATATCTTTGCGAATCTGGATTTTCTGACCTTGCGACCATTAAAACGAAGTCCAGAAACCGTCTTGACGTTGGGAACGATATTCGCCTTGCTGTGTCCAAGACGGAGCCGGACATAAGAGGCCTCGTCAGACAAGCCCAACAGCAAGTGTCTCATTGATTGTATTGCTTAGAAAAATGTTTACTTTGATGTATCTTTTAAGACTGAGTAAATAAATTTCATAAAACGAAATCTGCATATTTTATTGAAGGGCAGGGGACCACGAATGTTAAGCGACTCGGTAGGGGGGGGGGGCATGGGCCATCAAAGGTTGAGAAAAGCTGATCTTGAGGGAAGTGGCGAGCTCTGCAGGGCTCGTCACTCAGGTAAGCAATACAGTCTCGTGCTTTCTACAATTGTCTCACTAGTGTCAAGTGAGTGCTTTCAAAAGTGGGAAAGTCATAGAATTGCCCATAGGAGTGGACAACATAGAACAGAACTGGATAAGATGGTGGTAAGGTCAGGTCAGGTATGAGGGCATGCACTGAGTGGTAAGGAAGCAACAGTTGTGGAGGGTTAAGGGTTGTAAGGCAGTGCCAGGAGAGCATGTTACCACCCAGCACAAGCCTGTGGTGTTTGTGGTACAGATGAAGAAAAGGAGGGAGGTTAAGAGCAGGGGTAATGTCATCATAGCGTACAAGGATAGGATAAGGGCCACGTATGAGCAACTTGGCAAAGAAGCAGAAGGGTTGGAGGAGGAGTGGAAGAAGTACAGAGAGGTATTTAGGGGAATTACATAAGTTTTGAATGGAAGGACGTCAGGAAAGAGTGCATCGTTGAGGGATAGAAACCAGGTATGGTGGATGGAGGAGGTAGCGTATGCAGTTGGTGAAAAGGAGGAGGTTTGGAAGAGGGTAGAGAAGATCAAGGATATTGAGAGGTAACCAGATGTGGGGTTGCTGCACCTGTTTTGGCAGAAGAAGAAAGCAGCAAGGAGAGCAGTGGATAAAATGAGGAATGGTATGGAAGTGGTGCACAACAAGTTGGAAGAGGATGGTGGGAGCAAGATGACATATAAATTGGCTTATGACAGGAATGAGGATGGTAAGGACATGAAAGGGGGGGGCAGTGATTAAGGATGGTGGTGGGAGGTTCGTGACAGAGAGGGGGACAGTGTTTAAGGCGTGGGAAGGATATTTCAAAGAGCTGTTGAACCGGGAAGGAAAGTGGAGTCGGTGGTGATCACAGAGGAGGAAGTATGGATGGCATTGAATAGGATAAAGAAGGGAAGAGCACCAGGCATTGATGAGGTGTGTACAAAGATGATAATTGCAGCAGGAGAAGTTGGAGTCAGTTGGACAAAGAGGCTGTTGAATGTTTGTTTGAGAGAGGGCTCAATTCCGGAGGGGTGGTGGACAGGGTTAATTGTGCCGATATGGAAGGAGAAAACCGATGTTCATGATCCGGAGAAGTACAGGGGTATTACACTCCTAAGTCATGCAATGAAGGTGTTGGAGAGGATTCTGGATGGAAGGATAAGGAAGAGTGTGGATATGGAGATTGGAGAAGAGCAGACTTGGACTTACAGATGACATTCAAAAATTTAGGCATAATGCCGACTTCATACCTGCACAATGAATGCTGAGGTAGTAATGTTCTCCATTACGGAAACCTCATAACTACTTTCCAGGAACTCAGGATGGTTGTCATTGATATCAAGCACTCGGACTCCCAATGTTGCAGTTCCAGTTTTCCTGCCTCCAGCAGGTCCATTATCTGCACACAGGTCAGTGTTGATTTCTTTTCAAACAATGCAAAATCAAAAACAGAGTCAAAGTTAGCAAAGGACTCACAAGAAAAGGGGAGACTTTATAAAGAAAAGAAAACATTCAAGGCTAATTTATCCCAATGAGCCAACAATTGTGATTGTTGGAAATAATAATAAAAATAATAATAATAATAATAATAATAATAATGGAGGACAATACTCTTGATAGAGCTTCCTGGTGTTCACAGCGAGTTGTAACGTGCTTGAAGGCTAGATCCAATCATGGAGAGATTGCCACTCTGTTACAAGATAATCGACTGAAAGTAGCAGGAATTTGTAATTTCTTCAGTGTGCTCACCCCATCTTCACAAAAAAACACCATGAGATCTTTAATGTCTGCCAAAACCCTCAGTATTGGCAGGCAGATATTTCAATTTAACGTCCTTCTGATGCATGCTGACACATTGATTTGATGCAATACCCTGCATGTGAAACACCATGGTGAGAGTTTCGAGCTGGGCCAAGATTCAAACCCAGGCCAGGCTACCATGCCAGCACACCCAGAGTCTGATTCTGAGTGGCGAAACTACCATAAGATTTTAACCCTTTTGTGATACAATGGCGTTTTTGTGGGTCGATGGTCATTATTCACAATTTTACCCACAATCCCATGTGCTTCACAATGTTGAAAGCCTTTGGATTTGGAAAAACAGAGTAACAAGTTCAGACTTTTGTGGTTATCTGCTATCTTTCATGTTGATTAGTGGAACTGTTGCAAAAATTTTATGGAAAAGTATGTGGAGTATTAAAATGAAACTGGAAAGACAAGGGACGGAGAAAAAACAGCAAATATAGGAAAATGTGATCTATACATTGTCTCAAGGTTATCAAGTGAAGACAACAATATTCTCCCACTTTATCATATTTCCATCTCATCAGTTTCCTTGTTTTTAACTCAAGCCCTTTTAAGGTTTATACACAATGAATGATTTACAGATGTAAAAGAGTGTGAAATTTGTGAGAAAATGAGTACAAGACATATATTCTCTTCTCCATTTATATCCTGGTTCATTAACTGGATCACCATCCAAGGTCCAATTTAGCAGTGCAGGTGAAAGTAAATTCGATTTTGATAGATCAGTAAATTTATTTGATTTTACGCAGGAGTGTCAGACCTTGTCGAGATTCTTTTACAATTATACGGTCAACCCTTTTGCAAAGCATAGATGAGGGGACATGGTTAAGTTATGAAACATAATTACAAGATGTGGATCTGTGCATGCTACTTTGGCCACATAGATCATATTTTTCTGATTATTTTAAAGTTTGAAGTGACAGGTAATCCCATTTGATAGGGAGTACAATAAAGTTGAGTGTGTCTTTAAAACATTCAACAAAACAGGAGGAAAGAAAATAGTGGTAAGTGATTTGAGATTTTACTTGGAAATGAAAAGCACCGCATAATAAATTAATTTATTGATTGACTGGACTGGCAGGATAACCTAGTGGTATGTGCACTCACCTATGAGCTGTCTAGCCTGGGTTTGAATCTCGACCAGTTATAAGCTGTCATCCTGGTGTTAGTCGTGTCGTCCGTCCCTTGGATGGACATTAAAATGGGTGTCCCATCTGCTGGAATTAGTTGGTGGACATCAAACATTCCACGGGACTTTTCATTAAGAGTAGGCGTGTCATTGCTGGCATCGGAGACAAATTCTAAATTGATGCTCTAAACTACAGTGGACAATGCATTCACGGCACAGCATGCTCCCAGCAATGATGCAAACCAGCAGCCACGTGCTGCACACAACATTATGATGATGATTGTGATTATGATGACACATTGAGTGTTTGTGTGTATAATCATTGGACACTCTATTGGTGCTGCTGTACCCTTTTGCAACTTGCACTGGCCAGAATTAAATGCAAATTTATATGATTATTGATCTCATGAAAATGGTTCTAATGATTAAAAAAAAAAAACATTAACAGGAGTAATATAAGCACGTTTTCTCGACCAAGACCAGGATTGCTTTTTTACCCAGTTAGTAGAAGAGCCCACTAGAGGGTATTCTGTGTTGGACCTCTTTTTGAATAATGATCCCAATATGGTAGAGGAGGGGGATGTGGCAGAACATCTGGGGACAAGTGACCACAACGTAGTAAGTGCAACATTATTGTTGAGATGTGACATTTGGGATAGTGGTGTAAGGTTGTTGGATTTTAGGAGCGCAAACTTTGTGGGTATGAGAAATTATTTGGAAGCTTCAGATTGGGTGAAGTTAATGAGTGGGTGGTCTGTGTAGGAGAAATGAGCAACCTTCAAGGAGGAAATGTGGATGGTGCAGAATAGGTACATTCCAGTGAGGTGTAAAGGCGGAGGCAGAAAAAGACCGGGTTAGTTGAGCAGGAAGGGGTGGAAGAAAATTTCTCCAAAATTAGCACAATGAGTTTAAGGGTGATAAAAATTAAAAATAAAAATTTTGCCAATTGAACTTGATTGATAATTATCTTGAAAAAGTAAATGTTTTGTTTAGCAAATAGCACAATGTATTGTTATAACCCTTAAATCGGAAATGTACTCAAATACATGATTATTACGAGGAAGGTGGCACGAGTCACTTTTCACTGAGTTGATGATGTTTATTTGTTTTTATTATTAACCAGAAATAACAAGACTCGGCAAGAAGAGGGATCCGGGGCGATTCGACGGGATGGTGTGGGATCGGGCGTGGGGAAAAACACAGACAATTCCAATGAATATACAATTCTCAAACCCTCTAAGGCGCCAAGTACACACACACACACACACACACACACACACACACACACACACACACACACACACACACACACACACACACACACACACACACACACACACACACACACACACACACACACACACACACACACACACACACACACACACACACACACACACAAAACGTAGCTACTTCTGGTGGTCAGGCTGGACCGTGGTGTGGACGCAACTGTCCCTGGATCGGCGTCGGACGAGCTGGCCTTGCTCTCGTCAGGGGGGGGGGGGGGCAGGAGAAACCGTGGTGCTGTCGACCTCCTGGTCCTGGCCCAAGTCCGCTCACAGCCGCCAGGGAACCAGTTCTGGCGCCAAATTGCGAGCAGGAGAGGGAGGCAGGTCCGCCCGCCGTTCGACCCCATACTCCGAGTCAGCAGAACCCCAGAGCCAACCAAGGTGAGGCACGAGGCTCAGCAAGGCTCCAAGACACGATGAAGAACACGATCGAATCAGCACAACAACAAGTACGCTTCCCGCGCAACAGCCTCCACACCAAAAAACACGATCTTTTTGTCCTGATCTTCTTCCTCTTCCCTTTTCGACCCCGAACAGAACCTTTTTTTATCCTCCCATCCTCGTCACTTCCAATCGAGCCGTTTTATTGGCCCACCGCCGTCGCCTTCCGCCAATCATGATCACGGGGCGGAGCCATCCGCAGCCCTGTCCTGTGACGTCACGGCCAGCCTCCAGGGACTACTAAAAGGGGTTTACGCAGACACACTTACCCTATCCCGTTTCCCTATCTAATTACGTGACAATTATCATTTCCCCCTTGAAGAAATGAACATTTACGAGACAACTTATCACCACTGAATTGCTACTTATTACATCGAGATCCTGGTAAACTCGAACAGCATGGCATACCTAATTAAACATCCTAATTACCCTTTGAATGCATACCCCCCCCCCCCTCAAACGTAACAATATGTTTGCATTTAAATGACCTTATATTTCTTTTCTGTATTGGAAGGTAATCAATCTGCTCAGTAAAAACATCTCTGTTCCTCTAAACAAATTAGCCTTCCAAATAATCTTAAATCTTTATTCAGTATAATGGAATCATCTATAATTCTATTTCGCTTATTATAATTAAGGGATTCTTATATATAAATAATTACATACTGGTGTCTGAAAGTCTGGCTGAAAACAGGAGTCCAGCTTAAATGGAATGTGTGTGTGAAGGTAATGTCCAGAACTCCTATCAACCTTGAGGTCATAAATATTCCTTAGCCCTTCGAGATGAAGCAAACCTTCACATTTTTGCTGCATCAGCCCTGAACCCTAAAAGTATCAGCCTTGGTACCAGTATGTCTAGAGGATGAACAGACATAGTCTTACTGAATACTATGTAAGAATTCAAAGTCTCCATGTACTGCAGAGTTGGGGAAAGAGTGTGTTGTTTGTTGTGTTACCCCTCCCCCCCCCAATTTTCCATATGCGCATATGTTTTGTTTTAATAAATGACTCAAATGTACAGGAGGAATTGAGAATTTTTTGACAGAGGTATGGAGTTTAATTACAGGTAAGGAGAAGGCGTTCATTATATACAAAACAACAGGAATAGAGTCCGACATCAATATCGGAGGAAACAGAGACTAGTTAAGAAAATAACTCGGCAGGTCAAAAGGGAATATGAAAAGGATATGGCCAAAAATATTAAACACAACACTAAGGGACTATTTCAGTATACAAGAGATAAAGAACATGTTAAGATATGTGTGAGCCCCTTGAGGAATTGCACAGAAAAATTGGTGGTGATAAGGGTGAGATAGCAAGCTCATTAAATAGTTGTTTTTTTTTTGCTTCTACAATTACACAAAAACAGTCAGGGGAGCTTCCAATAGGTGAGATTATCTATCTCGGGGGTGAGCAAGGGCTTTTTGAGGTGATCCAAGTAGGAGTATAGGAAGTGAAGAAGCAGCTAGAGGGGATGATAAAGTTCCAGGGCTGGATAATATGCATTCTTGAGTATTGAGGGAGGTGGCATACCAGAGAAGCGTGGGTCGAGCAGATATCTCCAATAGCTCGTTGGAGTCAGGACAGGTATCAGAGGATTAGAAAGTATCAAATGTAACAACATTATTTAAGAAAGGATCCAAAGAGTAATTGGGGAACTATCGGCCTGTTAGCTTTACTTAAGTTGTGGGAAAGGTGTTGGAGACATTAGTTAACTGTTTGCATGCTGTTCGCTACAATCCTCAGAAACGAATGTGAGGTATAACAGCTGAGATTCTGTAAAAGCTTTGATCACTATTTGAGTCTCACTTTTCACTGCATCCCAAAACGCATTATTCTGTGCAGCTACAGACATCCAAAATCATTTTACAACTGGTAAAGGCCCTCGATACAGCTAACCATGAGGAATTGTGGGTAATATAGAAAATAGTGAAACCCTCCGTTTGCAGAATTACTCACACTTTTTTGGACAAATGATACTTATTTGGCAAATTCAATGTCGTTATGACTCTCAATCATGAGCTACAAGACTAGAAGGTATTACCGATGGCCTCAATTGTCAATGAATAACTGGCTTGTGTTTCTCTGTCCAGGCCAACGACTGTGCGCACAACTCCATCTCGAAATCCAACGCTGAACTTCCCATCTTGATTTCCATCTGACAAACAAAACAAAAAAAATGTAAAACCATTGAAGAAAATACAACAGTATTCCTTGTAACCTCTGATGGTGAAGCTATAGACTTATGAGACAAACATTAAAAACAAAGCACACTCCTACGCGGACAAAAACGAGAAGGCATTGCTAATTGAGATGTCAGTACCCAGCAATTTTGGCCTAAACAATGCAGAAATCAAGAAAATGTCCAAATACCAAGATATCAAAAATGAAGTCAAAATATCTTGGAGGCTGAAGAGCGCCAAAACTGTACAAATGAAAATCGGAGCAATGGGAATGACAAAGAAGAACCTCACTGAGATCTTATAAACCATCCCTAGGAATATTACTACTAAAAACTACAGTTGGAAGCTGTCTGGGCTTAGTTACGATCCTGAAAACTTCCCTCGGAAAGAAACTTTGAGAAGAAGACAATTTCACAGCTTGGCCTACGAGTCGTGATCCCTGACCAAAACAGAGGTCGATACTTTGAGACCTGGAGGGACTCTGTTCCACCTTCTGAAACCCACACATGAAGACAACACCCAACAACATAGTACTCTCACACACACATATACGTTATATATATATATATATATATATATATATATATATATATATATATATATATATATATATATATATATATACATATATATATATATATATATATATGTATATATATATATATATATATATATATATATATATATATATATATATATATATATATATATATTGTTACGGCTGTGGAAATTTGCAATACACCATAAAGGGTCCTTAGATCAGTTATGACGATAAGTATATGTGTAGTTAGATTTCCCCACCGTTGTTTAGAGGGATTTTCCTTGTTCATCGGGCTGCGATCCTTTGAGATAGCCTTTTTTCTTTTCTCTAACATTATTTTGGACCAATCATCCCCCAACAACCAAATCGCCACCACCAACATCATTCCCAAACAACTACAACTCAAACACCACCACCTTTGCCTCTTTACCTCTACAACTCCACCCCGCAAACATCGCTTCACCGCCATTCTCAAATGATGCCTGCCAGCAACCAAATCGCCACCACCAACACCCTTCCCAAACCATCGCAGCAAACTCCCACCACCTTCGCCTTTCTACCAAACGTCGTGCCATGGGTTGTGAATGGGTTCCTTTCGCCTCGAAAAACAGATCAGGAATGATTCACGCCCACTTTTCATCCATCCAATGGATGAGCATCAGGTGGTGTAGCCCCGCCTCTGAACCCGCTGTGATCCACAAATTTGCATATACGCTCCTCCCCCGGCCTATATAAGCGCGAGCACAATGCAGCTCGCGGCGGTGTGAGAGTGTCGGCAGCAATCTGGAGAGTCGGGAGACGGGGCAGTCAAGTCGAGTGCAGTGTCAGCTGTGTGGGAGTGTCGGCAGTCAAGTCTGGAGTCGGTGGAGTGGCAGTCTGGAGAGTCGGGAGACAGGGCAGTCAAGTCGAGTGCAGTGTCGGCAGTCAAGTCGAGGGCAGTGTCGGCAGTCAAGTCGGGTCTGGAGAGTGGCAGTCTGGAGGGGTTGGAGAACCGGACGGAGCTCGAAGAGGCAGACGGCGGCAGTGTCGGTGGGGCAAAGTCGGGAGACGGAGCTCGAAGCCGACGGGAAAGGCAGACGGCGGCCGATCGACGGAGAGAGCTCGCCGGCCATGCCAGGGGCACGAAGCCAGGCGCAGCTATGCTGACATCGCGGCTTGCCCGCCATCGCGCCACGAGGGCGCGGGTAAGACCCTTCGGTCTCGTGGACCTGGCCCGCTCATCCAGGTTCCATGCACATTTGGTCCACGAACCTGTCTGCCACCCTTGCCTTTGAGTGTGGCTTTTTCCTTTGCTTTTGTGTAAATGCATGTGGTGGCGCCGTCTTATAAGTAGAATTGTCTAAGTGTGCGTGTCGAATAAAGACTTTATTCGGTTGTAGCTTTTAATTTGCTTGCTTGACTGTACATACGTGCATGATTTTCTGTATGGCTGTAAAATACGTGCTTGTCTAAGTGTGAAATAAATGTGCTTGTTGAACTGTTCCCCATTTCGTTGCGTCCTTTCCCTTGTTTGAAAGTTCCATCTTGCATCACGGAAGGAATTGGTAGGAGGGGTGTAAGCACCCGGTAAATAATCACGTCCATTGGGGCCGGCGATAACACCGCTCGGTTCTCACTGAAGCACGGAACGGACCGCTTAGGCGGTTCATGTCCTCGGCCGGCCAGCAGCGAGGTATGATCGCCCGGTTAACTACCCGCGCAGGTACTTAGTTAGGTCGAGTTTGGCGAACAACCCTATCCTGCGCAGGTGGCCGATTGGCACGATTGTGGTGGGGTCGAAAGACCCACCCGTGACTAGCTCCTGGTGATAGTTCCAAGGAGGGTCACGACTGAATTGTCCGTTCCGGTGGGCGACGCGGTCGCGATTTGACTTACGTGGCCGATCGCACGCCGGGCGGACCGAAATCCGTAACAATATATATTGTTGTGGTTCTGCAAAACCACATGCCTCTAAGGCAATGGTATCGAACATGCAGTGATCCCCAGGCAGTTATTTCGTTAGTCTTCATGCAGTCAGACCTTCCCCTCATGTCTAGTGGGTTATCGGGACGAAGCGCATTACGTGGGTCTTACAGCTCGGTCGAATTATATCTCTATCTTCCATTCAATCCTGATTTCCATTCCAACCCTTTCATTTTACTCATGGTACAAATCAAATCAAGCAAGCAAGCAAACACACACAATATGAATAACAAGCACCCGCACAGCCTCCCGTGAAAGAAACACAAGATACTGTACAGCACATGCATGGTGCGCCCTTTTATTCAAATCTGCATGTCAATTTCCACTGGCATCCCACCTTACTCACCCCTCGCTCACCACCTTGACCACCAAAATATCCTGCACACGGGACAAATATTCCTGTGCCTCCTCGTACCTCTGTATCGATACAATTTGCCACTAAACAGAGGCGTGCTGCACGGCTCCGGGTACTCGGACCGCGTGATGCGAGGACAAGCCAAGAACTTAGCAGCACCAACTGCATCCTGCTGGGAGTGCCCTAAATTGGCACGCGGGATTGATATGACCCTCGTCCATTCACCAGAACATGGCGGGACGGGCGGAAAGGGGGGGGGGTGCAGGAACAGTGATCCGGGAATTCGGTACAGAGCTCCAGACCGGGTTGTGTCGGATGTGCGAATGAGACCGCTTCCGGCCCCAGGAGCCTGGCAGGGCATGGCTCGGACCGCTGTGGCCCAACAGGGAAGCACGATTCGAGTCACGGCGTGATACTTCGGATCGTCACCCCACCCTTCACCCAGGGCTTATAAAAGGTGGATTGCGGAGCTGTCCGCCCTCTTTTTAAACTGCCTGCCTCACCCTCTTTTTTCACCTGCCTGCTTCACCCTCTTTTTCACCTGCCTGCCTCGCCCTCTGCTCCACCCTCTTCTTCACTGCTCCTCATTGTCTGCCCGTCGCTGGATCTACACTCGTGGTTGGTGTGCGACAAACGTTCTTCTGGGACCAGTGCGGAGTACACATTTCCACGAGCCCGTGCAAAGTGACTAAGCAGGAGATACCGCGCGACTCTTGAGGTGAGATTGTTCAAGCGGAGCGTCCCACGGAGGTACATGCTACACTCAAAGACCTATGCACGAATAGGCTAGGAATCTTTTGCCTCACGCATCTTCTCTCCTCTCTCTCTTTCCACCCCTCTATCTCGTCCCCTTTGGATGCACAAAAGAGCATTCACAGCTTCCTCTGGCACAACACCACACCCCCCATATTGCACCACACCACACCCCCCATATTGCACCACACCACACCTCCCACTCTCACACCTCCCACTCTCACACCTTAGAAACCAGTATTTCTCCCTCCTACCTCCCCAAAGCATACTGGGTTGCATTGGTTGGCCGACCGCGACAGGTATTGTGAGACCGTTCATCCTCATCTGCTCTCTTTCCTTATGGCGGACTAGTCTTCCGTGTGTGTGTGTGTGTGTGTGTGTGTGTGTGTGTGTGTGTGTGTGTGTGTGTGTGTGTGTGTGTGTGTGTGTGTGTGTGTGTGTGAGAGATGGCACCTGTCGTAGCATAAGTTAAAATTGTAGAAGTTCTAACGGGATAAGTCTGCTCTGTTTCTGTTTTTGTAAATTGCTTGCCTTTTGTCACACCGCACGAATTCCTTGCTATCCCTGCTGTACATAATAATAAACCCATTTACTCTGCCACATACCTTTCCTCACTTAATTGTAAATAAATGCTTTGTATAGAAATGTCCCCAGCTCGTTTTCGTCTTTACCTCCATTGGTCCAGCATGGTTCGTATCCTTGCCCAGCCGGGATGTTATCCCCCAATGATCTGTTTTTCCTCGCTGGTATGTCCTTGGGCAGTTATGCTCTGCTGCATCTGATCCAGTAAGGTGATCCGGTTTGAACAAGGTGTACCGAGGGTGTTCCCCCCAGTAATTAGATCACGTGACCATGAGGTAACCTGTATTCATTAGACGGAGGACCCAAGGTCACGTGTTCGAGTTATTGGTGTTCACGGTCGATTAGCGACCACAGAGTTATTAGTGTGCGATGGCCTGCGATTCCGGAGAGGCTAGTGGGAACCCGAGCAAGCTTCCCCCTCCCCCCCCCCGTGGTCTTCTCGCCCCTGACCCCGGGGTCCGCAACAATATATATATATATATATATATATATATATATATATATATATATATATATATATATATGTACATATGTATATGTCTAATATACATATGTACATATATACATCAAGCCTGGTGTTGGCGCAGTGGTAAGGGCAGTGGCTTGGGACCCAAGAGGTCCTGAGTTCAAGCCCCGTTGGGACACTGAATTAATATATGTATGTATATGTATATATATATATATATATTATATATATATATATATATATATATATATATATATAAATATATATAAATATATATATATATAAATATATATATATATATATATATATATATATATATATATATAAATATAAATATATATATATATATATATATATATATATATATATATATATATATATATATATAAATATATATAATAATATATATATAAACCAAGTCGAAAAAAAAACACCAGGGGGTTGACTCAGCCTGCCATCCTTCCGAGGTCGGCGAAATGAGCACCAGTTGTACTGGGCCTGGTGTATGCCCCGGTTAGAATAGGTGTACCATATCCCTGTGTGTCGTAAGAGGCGACCAGGGTTGCGTCAGGAAGGGCATCCGGCGTAAAAACCTATGCCAAATCATTATGCGGACAACAAAACGAATTTCCATACCGGATCGGTCGAGGCCCGGGTTACCAACGACCGCCACCGGTACCGGTGGTCAGCAGGGTACCAGTGGAAATTGTGCTACTGCTGGGCGAAGGAGGAGAAGGAGACGGGGAAGGTGAGTCCGGAGGCAGTGGGAGAGGGGGAAGGGTAGAAGTGTGGAGGTGAGAGTTGGAACTCTGAATGTTGGGACGATGACTGGCAAAGGGCGAGAGTTGGCTGATATGATGGAGAGAAGAAAGGTGGACATACTGTGTGTACAAGAGACCAAGTGGATGGGGAGTAAGGCGAGGAGCATTGGAGGTGGTTTCAAACTGTTCTACCATGGTGTGGATGGGAGGAGAAATGGTGTCGGGATAATCCTGAAGGAAGATCATGTCAAGAGGGTATTGGAGGTGAGGAGGGTGTCTGACCGAGTGATGAGTGTGAAGTTGGAAATTGAAGGGGTGATGATGAATGTCATCAGTGCATATGCCCCACATATGGGGTGTGAGATGGAATATAAAGAAGATTTCTGGAGTGAGTTAGATGAAGTGGTGGAGAGTGTATCAAAGGATGAAAGAGTGGTGATTGGAGCAGATTTCAATGGACATGTTGGGGAAGGGAATAAAGAGGATGAGGAGGTGATGGGGAGGTACGGTCTCAACAAGAGAAATGTGGAAGGGCAAATGGTGGTAGAGTTTGCAAAAAGAATGGAAATGGCAGTGGTAAACACGTATTTCAAGAAGAAGGAGGAACACAGGGTGACATACAAGAGTGGAGGAAAGTTCACACAGGTGGATTACATCTTAAGTAGGAGATGCAACCTGAAAGAGATTAGTGACTGTAAGGTTGTGGCAGGGGAGAGTGTAGCTCGACAGCATCGATTGGTGGTCTGTAGGATGACTTTAGAGGTGAGGTTGAGGAAGAGAGTGAGGGCTGAACCAAGGACCAGATGGTGGAAGCTGAAGGAGGAAGACTGTTGCGTGAAATTTAGGGAGGAGGTGAGACAAGCGTTGGATGGTGGTAAAGATGGGTGGGATGATTGGGCAACGACAGCAGAAGTTGTGAGGGAGATAGCTAGGAAGGTACTTGGTGTGACATCTGGACAGAGGAAGGAAGATAAGGAGACTTGGTGGTGGAATGAGGAAGTACAGGAAAGTATAAGGAAGAAGGGGTTGGCGAAAAAGAAGTGGGATAGTCAGAGAGATGAAGAAAGTCGGCAGGAGTATAAGGAGTGGCGTCGAAAAGCAAAAAGAGAGGTGGCTAAGGCCAAGGAAAAGGCATATGACGAGCTGTATGAGAAGTTGGATACAAAAGAAGGGGAAAAGGATTTATACCGATTGGCAAGACAGAGGGACCGAGCTGGGAAGGATGTGCTGCAGGTTAGGGTGATAAAGGACGCAAATGGGAATGTGCTGACGAGCGAGGAGAGTGTGTTGAGAAGGTGGATGGAGTACTTTGAGGAGCTGATGAATGAAGAAAATGAGAGAGAGAGAAGGTTGGAAGAGGTGGAGATAGTGAATCTGGAAGTGGGGTGGATCAGTAAGGATGAAGTGAGGACTGCTATGAAGAGGATGAAAAGTGGAAAGGCGGTTGGCCCAGATGACATACCAGTGGAGGCATGGAAGTGCTTAGGAGAGATGGCAGTGGGGTTGTTAACCAGATTGTTTAATAAAGTCTTGGAAAGTGAGAGGATGCCGGAGGAGTGGAGATTAAGTGTACTGGTCCCGATTTTCAAGAATAAGGGTGATGTGCAGAGCTGTGGAAATTACAGAGGGATAAAGTTGTTAAGCCACACCATGAAGTTGTGGGAAAGAGTAGTGGAAGCTCGGTTGAGAGGAGAGGTGATGATCTGTGAGCAGCAATATGGGTTTATGCCAGGAAGGAGCACCACTGATGCAATGTTTGCTTTGAGAATGTTGATGGAGTAGTATAGGGAAGGCCAGAAAGAGTTACATTGTGTGTTTGTGGATTTAGAGAAAGCTTATGATAGGGTGTCAAGAGAGGAGTTGTGGTATTGTATGAGGAAGTCGGGAGTGTTGGAGAAGTATGTGAGGATCGTGCAGGATATGTATGAGGACAGTGTGACAGCGGTGAGGTGTGCGGTAGGAATGACGGACCGGTTTAAGGTTAAAGTGGGATTGCACCAAGGATCGACTCTGAGCCCTTTCCTGTTTGCAATGGTGATGGACAGGTTGACGGACGAGATCAGACTGGAGTCTCCATGGACCATGATGTTCGCGGATGACATCATGATCTGTAGGGAGAGTAGGGAGCAGGCTGAATCGAGCCTTGAGAGGTGGAGGTACGCACTGGAGAGAAGGGGAATGTTAGTCAGTAGGAGTAAGACGGAGTACATGTGCGTAAATGAGAGGGAGGGTGGTGGTATGGTGCAGTTGCAAGGAGTTGAGGTGGGGAAGGTGGATTGGTTTAAATACTTGGGATCAACTGTCCAAAGTAACGGAGAGTGTGGGAGAGAAGTGAAAAAGAGAGTGCAGGCAGGATGGAGTGGGTGGAGAAGAGTTGCAGGAGTGATTTGTGACAGAAGGGTAGCTGCAAGAGTGAAGGGGAAAGTATATAAGACGGTAGTGAGACCAGCTATGTTGTATGGTTTGGAGGCGGTGGCGCTAACAAAAAGACAGGAAGCAGAGCTGGAGGTGGCAGAGTTAAAGATGCTGCGATTCTCGTTGGGAGTGACGAGGATGGATAGGATAAGAAATGAGTGTATTCGAGGGACAGCGCTGGTAGGACGGTTTGGAGACAAAGTGAGAGAGGCGAGATTGAGATGGTTTGGACATGTGCACAGGAGGGAAACAGAGTATATCGGGAGAAGGATGTTGAAGATGGAGCCGCCAGGCAGGAGGAGAAGAGGGAGGTCAAAGAAAAGGTTCATGGATGCGGTGAGGGCGGACATGCGGGTGGTTGGAGTGTCAATGGAAGATGTGGAGGATAGAGCGAAATGGAGACAGTTGGTCCGCTGTGGCGACCCCTAACGGGAGCAAGCCGAAAGAGGAAGAAGAAGATGTATATATATATATATATATATATATATATATATATATATATATATATACATATATATATATATATATATATACGTGTGTGTGTGTGTGTGTGTGTGTGTGTGTGTGTGTGTGTGTGTGTGTTTGTTTCAGGGTATGTTTACACATTGTAGGCAATAAAAGAATTGTGCTTAGCCATTGTCTCAGGTCGCTCACCTGCATTTGATGTTTCATTTATTTATTTTCATTTATACATACATTTTCATTTATGGATCCTTTCTGATGATTCTGTGATATTTCCTGGTGTATCGGCTTCAATGTCCATCAGGATACAAAATTACCGTGCTTCCCCAATGTCTCAGGTCGCTCACCTGCATCTATGTTTTTAAAATGTATTGATAGTTTCAGTTATGGATGCATTCCGATGGTTCTGTGATTTTTTTTCCCCAAGTGTATCGGCTTCGATGTCCATCAGCATGCAAAATTTCAGCTTTCTACATCACGTGAAGTACCGATCTTTAACATCAGTCAATCAGTGAGTCAGTAAGTGAATCAATGGTTAGAATGAGCTTTATGTTAGCAGGGTATGCTTACACATTGTGTTTTCCACTTCATCATGTTCCTTGAAAGTGGATCGTTGTGTAAGCATATGAACCACGCTTCCCCATTGTATCGGGTTGCTCACCTGCATTTTTTTTTCATATATTTATATCTTCATTTATGGATGTTGTTCGACGATTCTGCAATTTTTCTCGGTGTATCAGCTTTGATGTCTATTGGCTCGCAAAATGTAAGCAAACGAACGGTGTTTCCCCATTGTCTCGGGTTGCTCACCAGCATTTGATTTTTCATTTTTTTTCATTTTTCATTGACGAATGCTTTCTGACAGTTCTGTGATTTTTTCCCGGTGTATCGGAATCGATAGTAGATTGGGAGCCCGGGGCCCTGAGCTCAAACGAACGAGGTACTAATATCTGAGCACAGGGCATAAATGGAGTATCAAAAGACATATAGAAAGTTATTTCTGCCGGGTACCACCCTCTGCGTAAGGACCCTGGTGACCCTCCAAAGGGATCCTTAAAATTGGCTCGATCAAACATTGGAAGTACCAGTTGGTATCACTTCCATATGATGCATATGACCAACCTTACAAAAAAAACACATGTGACAGACATGCCTACTACTGGAAAAGGCAGTACCCTACATGCCGACCCAAAAAAGGGGCTAACTCAAACATTGGAGGTACTAGATAAAACCAGTTTTAAAATCATATATACATCCCACAGAGTGTATAATGTCCATTACCAGACAAATTGTCTGCTGCATTGGCCCTACCAGAACCCCCAAAAGTGAGCTCTAAAAAGGGCAAAACATTACAGTAGACCAAAAATACACAATTGGCATAATTTTGCACATTATGCCGGCACACCATTACCATTGGAAACTTTTATGTTTAACAATTTAACAAAAGAACTACAAGATATTAATAAGCCTACTGGAATCACACTATGAACCAGTAAACTCGGAAAAACTACAGGCTCATATTGTACTGAAACACTTGGAAATATACGAAGACGTAAATAGTTCTGTTTCCTAACTTCTCCGAACATTCTTTTCCGAGTTCGGAGATGTTATATTAGGAGAGGTCAGGGAACATTAGAACTGTTATTACTTCCAACGATTTCCGAGTTCAGAGACATTAGGAGTTAGGAAACATTAGAACTTAGTCAGGTCAGGTAAGGTTAGATCTGTGACCTGCTACAGGTACCATGTAAACCTGTACTAACCTGTTCCATGGTCGGGTTGTCTGCGACTAAACCGTCTCCCCCACCAGGTTTTCTGGTGAGGAGGGTGTTTGGATATGGACACCAAGCAGGATTAAAAACAAAACCTGTCAAAGGGCGGAGGAGCTCCGTGTGAGCCAATGGCCATCCATATCTAGTGCCCAACTGTGTCTGCGGACGTCCTCCTGCAGTTGGGTTACTTTTTATTACGAGGTTGGTGGCAGGATTTGCACTCCGGCCACCGTAAAAGCCTTCATTCCGCAAAACACAAAAACGCAACAAACCCCTGAAAACCCACTCCGTGGGAGTACCTCCTGTGCAGCTTCCCTTCGCAGGGCAGCGCACCGGATGACGGGATTGGGGCAAAGCCTTCAGGACCCCCAATCTTTGATGAAAGGAGGGAAACCACGGGGTAACATCCCTGGGTCAGATTGTGGGAGAGAATGTCGGAGTGGTGCTGAGGTGTCGTCCACCAGACGGCAGTCTCCTTGGGTTAACCTGAGGCGGTCCCTTGGGGTGGGTGCCTGGAATGTCCTATCCCAAAGAGAGGATGATCACCTGTCTGTTGTCATCTGAGCTCAAGCTTTTGGACATCGGTATGGCAGCTCTCTCTGAAGTTCGGAGACCAGATTGCGGTGAGATAATAGTGGGTGGTTACACCTACTATTGGTCTGGTCGCTCTGATGGTTACCATACCCAAGGAGTTGCTGTAGCTGTGTCCAATAAGCTGATCCCAATGATAATTGAGGTAACACCGGTCAACGAGCGTATTATGAGACGAAGGATTCGTCACTCCTTAGGTGTCATTTTCCTGGTCTCTGTTTATGCTCCGACTGAGGCGAGTGACCTCACCGTGAAGGATGCATTCTATGCCACACTCGAGTCTGTGGTTGATCAGTGCCCCAGACGAGATGCACTTCTAGTCTTCGGGGATTTCATTGCATCAACTGGAATTGATAGGGATGGTTATGAGACATGTGTTGGGCCCCATGGGTCAGGAACTATGAACCAGAATAGCATTAAGTTCCTTGACTTAGCAAGAAGTCATGGACTTCGGGTGGCCGGTTCATGGTTTCAGCGCCCACAAGCTCATCGCTGGACTTGGTATTCCAACGCTGGCCATGTGGCAAAGGAGATTGACCATGTCCTCGTCGACGGTCGCTGGAGTATGATCCAGAACTGCAGGGTCTACCGGAGTGCTCAGTTCCTCAATACTGACCACCGGCTTGTTGTAGCAACACGAAAGCTGCACCTTAAATCCTGGAGAATGGTACCATCCCAGCCTAGGCTGGATGTTGGCAAGCTCAAGGATGAGAGAGTAGCCGAAGAGTTTGCGACCAGGCTGAGTGGACATTTGGGGTGTCTAGCTGCTTTGGGGGGTCCTGAAGAGTTGTGGAGCGCCTTCAAGACCACCATCCTTGATGTTGCCGGTGGATGTCTTGGAACTCACCGCAGGGCAAAGAAGAATTTTGTCTCTCAAGGGACACTGGATACCATTGACCAGAGTCACGGGGCCAGGCTGAATGGCAGAGCTGAGCTGTTCAGGGAGCTGAGGCGTAAAACTGTACATGCACTGAGGGTGGACAAGGAGGCCTATGTGCGAGGAATCTGTGAGGGGGTAGAGCATCACCTGTGGACAGGTGATTCTCGTCCTGCTTACAGGGGAATTAGCGCATTACGTTCATCCAAGCCCATCCCTCGGAGCACTGCAGTTAGAGCAGAGAGTGGTAGGCTCTTGACAGAGGAGTCTGAAGTGAAGGCCCGCTCGGCCGGTTACTTTGAGCGGTTGCACCAGGCTGATCCCCCAGCTCTCAAGTTGGATGTCAAGGGTGTTACAATCCCTGTTGCTGACCTTCCAATCAACTGTGGTCCACCTTCGCTTGTGGAAACACGGGCTGCGGTGAACCGGTTGAAACGGGAAAAGCTCCAGGGATCTGTGGCGTCCATGCTGAACTTCTCAAGGATGGTGGAAATGCTGCACTCGTGTCATTGCATGCAGTTTTGCACTCTGGCTGGAACACAGGCATCATCTCAACTGATTGGAAGAGGGGCCTTGTTGTCCCTCTCTGGAAAGGGGAGGGTGCTCGCCAAGACTGCAACAACTACCGAGGGGTGACGCTGCTCTCAGTGCTGGGCAAGGTCTTTGCTCGGATAATTCTTGATAGGGTTCGCCACCATCTGCTTGAGCACCAGCGTCCAAAGCAGTCAGGCTTTACACCAAAGAGGTTAACGATTGACCGTAACCTTGCTCTTCGTGTCCTCACCGAACGCAGACGAGAGTTTCGGCAGGGGCTGCTTGCAGCCTATGTTGATCTCTGTAAAGCGTTCGATTCAGTGAATCGGGATGTCCTCTGGAGGATTTTTGGTCTTTGTGGGGTGCCACCGAAACTGATCGATCTGATGTCTGAACTCCACTCTGGTACTGAGAGTGCTGTGAAGTGTGGTGGTGCCATCTCTGACTTATTTCCAGTTGTTACTGGAGTTCGTCAGGGGTGTGTACTGGCCCCCACACTTTTCAGCACTTGTATGGACTGGATTTTAAGGAGGATGTCGGAACGATCAAGCTGCGGTGCATCGTTTGGGAATGTCAACATCGTGGACCTTGATTTCGCAGATGATGTAGTCATCTTTGAGGAGACTTTAGATATCCTTTTGGGGCCCTCGAGGTGCTGAATGAGGAGTCGGAGCCGCTGGGATTACGGGTTTCTTGGGTCAAAACTAAGATCCAGGCTTTCGGTGACATCTTGGATTCTGCTGTCCTGTCTGTTTCTGTTTGTGGTGAGGATGTTGAGGTCGTGGAGAGATTCACTTACCTTGGCAGTGATATTCATGTCTCTGCTGGCTGTGAGGCAGAGATCAATAGACGTCTGGGTCGGGCCTGGGGAGTCATGGATTCACTGGATAATGGGGTGTGGCGCTGCCGGTACCTGTGCAGGAGGACGAAACTCCGAGTCTTTAGGTCCTTGGTGCTTCCAGTCTTGCTCTATGGATGCGAGACTTGGACTCTGACCAAGGATCTGAGATGGAGACTTAATTTCTTTGGTACCAGGTCTCTTCGGGAAATCCTTGGCTATCGCTGGTCAGATTTTGTGTCCAACGAGCGGTTGCTGAGAGAGACTCGGATGAGATTTGTTACCTGCATGGTCCGTGAGCGTCAGTTGCAGCTGTATCGACATGTGGCTCGTTTTCCTGACGCTGATTCTGCTCACCAGATTCTCTCAGCGAGGGAGTCTCGTGAGTGGAGGAGGCCAATGGGCCGACCACATGCCTTGTGGTTGCAGCAGGTTGACCATCATCTCAAGGAGATGGGGATGGGCCTGGCATCTGCCTGGGGGATGGCCAGATGGAGGCCCCTGGAGTACCGGCGGAAAGTGGACGCAGCGACGCGCTGTTCTGGCACATGCTCCCATACCTGACCTGACCTTTGGGGGTTCTGGTAGGGCCAATGCAGCAGACAATTTGTCTGGTAATGGACATTTTACACTCTGTGGGATGTGTATACGATTTTAAAACTGGTTTTATCTCGTACCTCCAATGTTTGAGCTCGCCCCTTTTTGGGGGCCCTTGTTGGGGCTTCTGCGGGGCCTTTTGCAGTAGTAGGCATGTCTGTCACATTGGGTTTTTTTGTCAGGTTGGTCATATGCATCATATGGAAGTGATACCAACTGGTACTTCCAATGTTTGATTTAGCCAATTTTAAGGACCCCTTTGTAGGGTCACCAGGGTCCTTACACAGAGGGTGGTACCTGGCAGAAATAACTTTCTATATGTCTTTTGATACTCCATTCATACCCCTGTGCTCAGATATTAGTACCTCGTTCGTTTGAGCTCAGGGCCCGGGGCTCCCGGTCGATATCTGTCAGCACACAAAATTACTGTGCTTCCCCATTGTCTCAGGTCACTCACCTGCATTTTTTCATTTATGGATGTTGTCCGACAATTCTGTGATTTTTTTCCGGTGTACTGGTTTCGATGTCCAAAATTTCAGCTCTCTCCGTCACCCGGAAGGTCCCGATCATTAATATCGGTCAGTGAGTCAGTCAGTCAATCAGTGGATAAAGAGCTTCAGATATATATATATATATATATATATATATATATATATATATATATATATATATATATATATATATATATATATATATATATATATATATATATATATATATATAGATATGCACATTTGTACACACACACATATCCTCAAAGAATGACTCATGTACATTAATAATCCCATGGGATATAAACATATTCCACACATGTCCATCTGCTGTGTAGTGGATGTTCATTTCAGGGAATGTGGGATGTGTTGCATTTTTATTAAGAGTATTTCACTGCTCATTCCAAGTTGTCATCATGGCAATTAAGAATTAACCACAAGGTGTCAAAGTATCAACCGCTATCACCTGAGACCAGAACAAGCAGACCCAGGATATTAATGTTCACGTAACTGCAACAAAATATGTCGTGGTGCTCACCAGTGATGAAGTAGCTAAGTTCAGCATTGAGGCCGGCATCAGCATCAGAACAATTCAAGTGCACAATGACAGAGTCCCGAGGCACACTTTCAAGGAGCATGATGAAGTGGGATGAAGGCCGGAAAGTAGGCACCTCATCATTAACATCTTTCACTGCACACTCACATCAAAATGGCATGTGGAAATGTGGTATTTGCATATATACAACATTAGTATTAATGAAGTACAACATCAAATGAATAACGATGGGGCAATTTATTTGAATATTAAAGAAAAGTTTTTTCTATGTAGATATATATATATATATATATATATATATATATATATATATATATATATATATATATATATATATATATATATATATATATTTTACACCAGGACCCCGATATTCGCAGGGGATATGTTCCGGGAAAACCACGCGAATGTGGAGGAATTGTTTCAATGGGAAATTGGGGGATAGGTCCAGGGGATTTCCCAACCCGCGAAAATCCGCGAATATCGGAGTAAAAATCTGCGAGTGTCGGGATAAAATCAGAGAGTGTCGATGTAAAATCCGCGAGTGTCGGGGTAAAATCCGCGAGTGTCGAGGTAAAATCCGTGATTGTCGGGGTAAAATCCGTGAATATCAGGGTAAAAATCTGCGAGTGTCGGGATAATGCGAGATGCCGATTTTTGGAAAATTTGTCTAAAACGGTGGTACACGTCGAATACGTTATGGGTAAGTTTTGATAACATTGAGAGCACGCTGAAAAACACTGCCATACGTCGTTGTACGCTGGCTTTAAACGTTGAACTTTTGGGTTTTCCTCGAATTTTTTCATGCTTGAAATTTTACGACTTATGCTGGCGTATGACTCACATGTTCCGCTACGCTGGCCATAAGTTGTAGGCACGTTATGCGATCGTTGACACACTTTGAAACACGTTACTTGTAAGTTACTCATAAGTCGAAACACGTCGAGGTAATGTTTAGCGTACCCGAAACTTATTTCTAACCTCTGAGTAACGTTTTGTAAGCACGCTACACGAACGTTGTTCACACTTTGCAACACGTTACTTGAAACTACTACTACTACTACTACTACTACTACTACTACTACCATCGACATCACTAAATTCTCTCGAACTACTACTGCTACTACTACTGCTACTACTAATACTAATACTAATACTACTACTGCTAACATTGACAACACTATTCTCTCTCGAACTACGACTACTACTACTACTACTACTGCTACTGCCACTGCTACTGACATTGACATCTACTCAACATGGAGTCTGGAACACTGACGGGTTCCTCTTGTGAAGACCATTTGTATATACCAATTCCCCTAAACGCTGCCAATACGCCATTATACGGTAGCTGTAAGTTAGAAACACGTTCAGTAAGTTCTGTGATCGTCCGGAAGACGTCAATCAAATTCGTCTACATACGCCAATGTGCGTTTGAGATACGTTACACATAGGTTCAAAGCACGCTACTCATAGGTTCAAAGCACGCTAGTAATAGGTTCAAAGCACGTTACTCATAGGTTAAAAATTAAGTTTCGGGTATGCTAAACATTAACTCGACGTGTTTCGACTTTGAGTAACTTACAAGTAACGTGTGGCTGACGTGTGTAAACGATTGCAGAGCTGCCGAGAACTTATACCAGTGTATGCGGAACTTGTGAGCCATACGTCGAGTACGTCGTAAAATTTTCAGCATGCTTGAAATTTCACGAGGTACTAGACGTACCACGTAATATGCCAGCGTACTTCATTGTTTTTCATCGTGCTCCTAACGTATACACAACTTACCCATACGGTATTCGACGTGTGCCAGCGTTTTAGACACATTTTTCATAGGTCGGCATACGGTGGCTAAATTGTCAAGGTGTGACTGCGATGTTGACACTTCCAATTTTCAGGCGGTTATGATTTAAATCTGCGAGCGGCAGCTTTTTAACAGAGAATGCCACGAGTTCGTCGGCGATGCGTGCAGCGTGCTATGACTAAGTTAAACTATCGTTGGGCATAGGTTGTGAACGCCGACAACAGGCTAAGCATTCGTTGGTATAAGTTATGTTTAACACAACGAAAAGTTCTGTGCCCGTTACTAATATGTTATGCATACGACCAACACGTTATGAATACGACCAAAACTTTTTAAAAAAACCTCAAAACTTCAGCGTACGCCAACGTTTTACGTGCATTTTTATACGTTGCCATTCCTGGCTAAAACGTCAAGGTGTGACTGGGCCTTAAAATCCGCGATTGTCGCGGTAAAATCCGCGAGTGTCGAGGTAAAATCCGCGAGCGTCAGGGTAAAATCCGTGAGTGTCGAGGTAAAATCCACGAGTGTCGAGGTAAAATCCGCGATTGTCGGGATAAAATCCGCGATTGTCGGTCTAAAATCCGCGATTGTCGAGGTAAAATCCGCGAAAGTCGGGGTAAAATCCGCGAATGTCGAGGTAAAATCCGCAAGTGTCGGGGTAAAATCCGCAATTGTCGAGGTAAAATCCACGAGTGTCGAGGTAAAACCGCGATTGCCGGGGTAAAATCCGCGAATGTCGAGGTAAAATCCACAAGCGTCGGAGTAAAATCCGCAAGCGTCGGGGTAAAATCCGCGATTGTCGGGGTAAAATCCACAAGCGTCGGAGTAAAATCCGCAAGCGTCGGGGTAAAATCCGCGATTGTCGGGGTAAAATCCGTGAGTGTCGAGGTAAAATCCACGAGTGTCGGGGTAAAATCCGTGAGTGTCGGGGTAAAATCCGCGAGTGTCGAGGTAAAATCCATGAGTGTCGGGGTAAAATCCATGAGTGTCGGGATAAAATCCATGAGTGTCGGGGTAAAATCCACGAGTGTCGGGGTAAAATCCATGAGTGTCGGGATAAAATCCATGAGTGTCGGGGTAAAATCCACGAGTGTCGGGGTAAAATCCACGAGTGTCGGGGTAAAATTCGCGAGTGTCGGGGTAAAATATATGAGTGTCGGGGTAAAATCCACGAGTGTCGGGGTAAAATCCGCTATTGTCGGGGTAAAATCCACGAGTTTCGAGGTAAAATCTGCGAGTGTCGGGGTAAAATCCATAAACACCAATCAATTTCTCACTCTCACCTCTCACCTCTCACCTCACCAATCCATTTTCATCCGATTGACTTGAAATTTGAAGAGGATTTATATTTATGGCCACTGAATTCAACTAGCCAATTATTATTGAGGTCAACATGGACCAAGAGGTCAACATAGGTCAAAGGTCAACAACTAAGGTGGTATTTATAAAATCCTCAATTTTCATCCCATTGACTTGAAATTTGAAGAGCACTTGCAGATCAGGTCACTGAATTCAACCACTAAATATTTTTGAGGTCAATATAATTTTTTATTGATTTTGCAAGTTTCATGCTCTGCATGATGTCTGCTTGTAATTTAGGAATTTTAAAGATTTCGTAAGTATATTGATGACTTCCGTCATCTGTTTGTGTGTTTGTTTGTTTGTGTGTGTGGTTGTTTGAAGGCACGATAACTCGAGAACGGAAGAAGCTACCAATGTCAAATTACACCACGTGATTCAGGAGGGTGATGGCTCGCGCTGATTAAATTTTGGTCAAAATCGGTCAAAGGTCAAGGTTGCAGTGAGGTCAAACATTCGATTTTTGATGGTTTGGTACAGAATCATCGTAGAAACTTCTGGTTTGCATCGCTACCTTCTCTCGAGACAGCTTTTATTAGACAAGGTCAGAGGTCAAGTTGACGATTTCGTAAGTACCAGTCTATGACTGCTTGTTTGTTTGTTTGTTTGTGTACAGGATATTTCAAAAAGTTGTGGGTCGATTCAGATGAAATTTTGTGGACAGGTTGGGTATGTGACAAGGACAAACCGATTAGATAGTGGTGAAGATCCGGATCCGGATCTGAGTACTAGAATTCTTTCAGTGATTCTTCACCATTGAGAGATGGGGCCAAAAACTATATGTAGCATTATGTCTCAAAAAGTTGCGGACGAAACTTGGTGGACGTGTTGGGTGTGTGACAAGGAAGAATTGATTCAATTTTTGTGAAGATCCAAATCCGGATCCGACTACTGGAATTTTTAAAGTAATTCTTCACCATTGAGAGATAGGGCCAAAAACGATATATAGCACGATATTACAAAAATGTAATGGGCCCGATATGTTCTCGCAGATCAGGCGTTACGTGGCGGAGGTATGCGCTCTACCGAGTGCCCTTCTAGTTAATATTTGTGCAGCAAAAGGTAACGGCCGTTAACGGCTCTCACCTTCCTCAACGAGAGTGGATTTACAGTCGGAGCATATGCATTATACATGCATAATATATAAACACACACTTGCACATATTCATATGCAGTACTGTTTATATCCATGCACATTCACGTACACATATGCACACTGCCTGCATTTGTCAATATGAGAGATGGAAAGGTGAAAAGCATCTTATTCTGAAAAATAAGTGAATGAATGAAAGCATGAGTTGAGGTACTTTAGAATGAATGAATGAATTGGAACACACATTAGTCATCAACATTTCCGTCATGAGGGAACTTTGTTTGAAGTTTATTTATCCAAGAAGACTCGCATCTCAGGATCGTGGTGTGTGATTGATTTGCAATTGATTCGACGGCAGAGATTTCAGTATCATCTCTTGGGTGAAAATGTAATGTGTAAGGCAGAGATTTTCCATGATTACCGTGAATGTTTCTCATCTCTGACTGTGTGTTAAAGCGTGTATGGTGTGTTCTCAGTTTCTTCAAGGCATTGTTTAGTACATCATTGACAAGCGATTAGGTGTATGATCCATGTGGATTTACAGTCCACATAGGAGGTGATGGAGAACTTACGTCGACATGATGTTTGTGAAGTTTCAGGAAATTATGGTCTGGAGTGTTTCTGACTAATTGGAGGAGAGGAAGGGCCTTATTCAAAATACTTGACAATTGGGATGCAGTCAAGAAGTAGGTTGTTATCAGTGGGACACCGTTAGTTACAGGTTTGTGTTTGTAAATGATAAGGTCTGAGTGAAGTATGCGTTTTGCTCAGTTTATGGCTTATTTTACAGACTGAGGGTCATAGTGTTTTGCAAGAAAGTGTGTTTCTAATTCGGAGAGTGAAATTTCTTCTGCCTTGTTTGTTGAGCAGATGTGTCTTACTCCGATTGCTTGACTGTGTGGTATGCTTGTGATTGTATGCTTAGGGTGAGATGAAGATGGGAGAAGGTAAGATTGTGCGTCTGTTGGTTTGGTGTACAGTTCTGTTTCGAGTCTGTTGTTTTGAAGTGTGAGTAATGCATCAAGAAAGTGAACTTTGGACTGTGAGCTGCTGAATATAAACTTGATAGTTGGATGCATGAACTTTAATTCATTTTGGAACCGTGTGAGACTGTGGGGGTATTTTGACCAGATAAACAGGATATCAATATAACGTACACAATATTTTTCTCAGATTCCGTGTTGAGGTTGTGCAAAGATTTTGAGCTCAAACATCCCCATGAAGATCTTGACATACGATGGTGCAACAGGGGTGCCAATGACAGTACCCTGAGTTTTAATGTAAAGCCATCCATTAAATTGGAAATTATTCAACTTGAGCATCAGTTCTTATAGGCGCATATGGTCTTGGGGAGATGGGTACGGGACTTGTCATGTATCCCGTGCTTTGCGACATCCGAAATAGGCTTTTGAATGTGGGATACTAGTAGAGAGGGATGTAATGTCTGCTGTGACTAAAATGGGTGGAAAGTTAAGGTGAGTATGTTTCATTCAGTCTTTGGATACGAGTCAGAAAACTAGTTGTGTCCTTAAGATATAAGGGAAGATTCATTACAAAAGGATGACAATAACTCAACAAATTTTGATATTTGAACAGTTGGACAAGATCCGGCCTATCAGTATTCAGTGGGACACAAAACATAAAGTGTTCAGCCTGGCAGAGGTATGTGCTCTCCTGAGTGCCGTTCTAATATTTTCATGTTTTTATGTTGAATTGGAGGAATTGCCTTATCCATGATATTAATCACTCGATTTGAGTTGGACGAATGGAAAAAATTTATCGTCCCCTCCGTGTTGCTACTTCATCATCGAAAATAAAAAATTCTGTACACGTTTTAAAAAACAAAACATTTTCAGCCATCATATACTGAATACCATCCAAATTATTGTTAGCATTATTTAGAATACTCACATGGGTAGATGATATAACACCAGTATGAGTGGTTCATTTGGTGAAAACCACTCTGTTTTGGGGTCGATACCCATGCAGGATTTTAACTGGTGTTACAATTAGTCTGTACAATGGAGTGATTTTTAAATATTGTATAAATTCCAGTCTAAAGAAAACCTTTCTTTCCTCATGGTATATTCACAAGGATGAGAGAAGATGTTGAAGCAACTAAGCACGCTGTGCGGATGAATGTATTTTTTTTTAAGTGCATGGCAAGTACTTTTCTTTTACAGCGTCAGTTCAACAGTGAAATAAACAAGTTTAATAAACTTGTAACACAAGGTAATACCCGCTACCGCCAGGAGTGAAATATGGCAACAATACCCCTCTCCTTTAGGCAGGGATTACTGGTTAAACCACTGACATTAGTGGCAGGGATTCCACACCGACAGACTAAAATTGCAAGTCGTCTCCCCAGATTGGCGCAGCCATTTTCGATTATATAATGATCAGACGCACACATCCAGATAATTCTCTTATTTTAATATAGCTAGAAACACCCGTTCTGTCCTGCTCCTCCCGATATGGTGACCTGCTTGCAGAGGGAACCGCATCCTCGGGTGTATGTGTGTGACGGGTGAGAAGGGGGGGTCTTTTTGTGCACGTGACCTGATCATGGTTCGACCATGGTTACTATGATTTTCAGATGTATATGCATACATAAAGTACATGCATTCATATATGTACAAGACATACATATATACAAACATAATAAATACATACATACAGAGAATTGCCATATTTTATGAAGTGGGATGTCCATCGTTTGGTTGATTACCTGTAATTGCAAAAATGGTCTCACGTTTGTTAACTCGATAGTGAAGCTGATGCAATTAAACGATTTCCTTGAATTTTCTTTACTAACCACTTAAAAGAGACAGACACTTCAGAAACACTGAGGGTAAAACCTCAATTGGTCAAGTGGCTTGTTTCAGAGAACTTTAAACTCTGAGTTTCTCAGCTTGAGTTTAAAATAAAACCTTTTCGCCAAAGATTTCTGTGAGATTTGGATGATAAATAAATAACAGCATTGAACAACCATTTTGCTTGGCCTGAGCTGTCTTGCAGCTGTTCCTTAAGGCCCAGTCACACCTTGACGTTTTAGCCAGCTTATGCCGATTTTTGCAAAAATTTCTGTAAAACGCTGGTACACGTCGAATACGTTATGGGTACGTTTTGTATATGTTAAGACCACGCTGAAAAACACTGCCATAAGTGGTAGTACGCTGGCTTTAAACGTTGAACTTTTGGGTTTTCCTCAAATTTTTTCATGCTTGAAATTTTACGACGTATGCCGGCGTATGACTCACATGTCCAGCTACGCTGGCCATAAGTTGTAGGCACGTTATGCGATCGTTGACACACGTTGAAACACATTACTTGTAAGTTACTCATAAGTCGAAACACGTGGAGGTAATGATTAGCGTACTCGAAACTTATTTCGAACCTATGAGTAACGTTTTGTAAGCACGCTACACGAACGTTGTTCACACTTTGCAACATGTTTCTTGAAAGTAATACTAATACTACTACTACTCCTACCAACATCGACCACTAAATTTTCTCGAACTACTACTACTACTACTACTACTACTAACATCGACATCATTAAATTCTCTCGAACTACTACTACTACTACTACTACCAACATCGACATGACTAAATTCTCTCGAACTACTACTACTGCTACTACTACCATCGACATCACTATATTCTCTCGAACTACTACTACTACTAACATCGACATCATTAAATTCTCTCGAACTACTACTACTACTACTACTACCAACATCGACATGACTAAATTCTCTCGAACTACTACTACTGCTACTACTACCATCGACATCACTATATTCTCTCGAACTACTACTACTACCAACATCGACATCACAAAATTCTCTCGAACTACTACTACTACTGCTACTAGTAGTACTACGACTACTACTAACATCGACATCACCAAATTATCTCGAACTACTACTACTACGACTAATAACATCGACATCACTGAATTCTCTCGAACTACTACTACTACTACTACTACTACTACTACTACTACTACTACTACTACTATTACTACTACTGCGACTGCCAGTGACATTGACATCTACTAAACATGGAGTCAGGAACACTGACGGGTTCCTCTTGTTAAGCCCATTTGTATATACCAATTCCCCTAAACGCTGCCAATACGCCATTATACGGTAGCTGTAAGTTAAAAACACGTTCAGCAAGTTCTGTGGTCGTCCGGAAGACGTCAATCAAATTCGTCTGCGTACGCCAATGTGCGTTTGAGATATGTTACACATAGGTTCAAAGCACACTACTCATAGGTTCAAAGCACGCTACTAATATGTTCAAAGCACGTTACTCGTAGGTTAAAAATTAAGTTTCGGGTATGCTAAACATTACCTCGACGTGTTTCGACTTATGAGTAACTTACAAGTAACGTGTGGCCGACCTGTGGAAACGATTGCGGAGCGTGCCCAGAACTTACGCCAGTGTATGCGGAACTTGTGAGCCATACGTCGAGTACGTCGTAAAATTTTCAGCATGCTTGAAATTTCAGGACGTACTAGACGCACCACGTAATATGCCAGCGTACTTCATTGTTTTTCATCGTGCTCCTAACGTATACACAACTTACCTATACCGTATTTGACGTGTCCCAGCGTTTTAGACACATTTTTCAGAGGTCGGCATACGCTGGCTAAATCGTCAAGGTGTGACTGCGATGTTGACACTTCCAATTTTCAGGCGGTTATGATTTAAATCGGCGAGCGGCAGCTTTTTAACAGAGAACGCCACGAGTTCGTCGGGGATACGTGCAGTGCACTATGACTAAGTTAAACTATCGTTGGGCATAGGTTGTGAACGCCGACAACAGGCTAAGCATTCATTGGTATAAGTTATCTTTAACACAACGAAACGTTCTGTGCCCGTTATTAATACCTTATGCATCCGACCAACACGTTATGAATACGACCAAAACTTAAAAAAAAAAAACTCAAAACTTCAGCGTACACCAACGTTTTACGTGCGTTTTTATACGTTGCCATTTCTGGCTAAAACGTCAAGGTGTGACTGGGCCTTTACATTTAAAATTAGACAAATTCAAGGGAAGCTGTTTGACATCAACTGAGGAAGTTAATAAACAAGCCGGTAGGCTACATGGGTGATCGCTATATAATTGCATACTAGTCATACAGTTTTTGACAGATCGGGCTGAAAATTTTTGACAAAGAGGTTGATTATAGTGCGCATAAAAGCACGGAAGCCGATTTTTGATTTTCGAAAAAAAAAATATATATATATATATATATATATATATATATATATATATATATATATATATAAAAATATAAATATTTTTCAGATTTTTTCCAAAATTTCAAAGTCCCGTTGCTAGGCAACGGTGGC
>NC_140965.1:78501258-78548758 GCF_056783735.1 Eptatretus burgeri
TTTTTTTTGACACGGCCGTGCTGTGTGAATGAGGAAGTGGTTTTGGACTGTCATGCTGTGAAAAAATAGGAACTATTCTGTGAGACAAGTTTGAGTGTTTATATTTTATCTCAGAACACGAACTGAAAACATTTGAATCAAAACTTTTATGGCGTGGTTTATGTCCAAAAACGATTTGCAACTCGGGCGGTGGCCAGATGAGATCATTAAGAGAAGCTTGTCATTTCCTGTGCCCACACCCAATGATTAAGCAATTTCCTCATCGTTGCTTTATAAGCGGTTCGCCAGACAAAGTTTCTGCCAGACAGGATTTTCATTTTTACAACTGAGGCATGGACGATATTTCTTCCGATGAAGCCAACAGCCCACTACAGAGTTGGTAAGTTTGTGTATGCTTTTCTCTTTGAACGATGAAGCAAATGATTATTAATTAAATCATGATAATTCTGATATATATATATATTTTTCCCTGACAGGGCATTGGAAGAAATTGAGTTCACATATCACGACGTGGTTCATGAAATTAATACTCTTATTGAAGAGATCAATGATTTTAGAAGAGAATTGAAAGACATTTTCAATGAGTGGCATGAAGTCTTATCACGTCCTCTCATCTCGAAGGAATTAAACCAATGGTGAGACACGTGTGTGTGCCTCTCTCTCTGTCTGTCTTTCTACCTACCTCTCTCTGCTCTTATTGAAGAGGCCAATGATTTATAATGACTGGTCTCTGATCTCGAATGAATTAAACCAATGGTGAGGCACGTGTGTGTGTGTCTATGTGTGTGTGTGTGCGTGTGTGTGTGTGTGTGTGTGTGTGTTGCTTTCCCTGTCTGTCTCTTCATCTATACCCTTGACTTTTTTTTTTTTTTTTTCAGCACTATCGCACAACATCAGCTGTTGAAGCAATCTTGTACAACACATGATTTTCTGGAGGTAAATATTTCTGAATTATTATTAATATCACTCGTACAACACATGATTTTCTGGAGGTAAATATTTCTGAATTATTATTAATATCACTCTCTCTTTAGAATGTCGCCTTATGTTGGTTGCATCATTAGTTTGGACGTGGTTTTGTCAGTACACTGGAATTCATTTTATTGACCTTGAAAGGATGACAGGCTCCTGGTGTGTTAATTCAGTGGTCAACGAGGCTTATTCATATTACCATGTAATTATCTTTATAGAACCTAATTATTATCCACTTTTTGTTTCAAAACAGAATATGGTGTCTGAGTTTCGAAATCACAAGGCATCTGAAGAAGATTGCTGGGAAAGATTGTACATTCTCAAGCAAATGAATATTTAATATTTTCAATATTAATAAATTATATTTGTTTTGTTTACAATTACTTGATTCTGAATTACAAGAAAAGAATAAAAGAGATGTAAAGGGGGGGTTGGGGGGGGGAGGGGGGGTAGGTGCGCTCCCCCAATGACCCATCACCCCTCATCCCATCCCTCCCCTCCCCATGTGTGTGTGTGGGGAAGGGGGGGGGTGGGATGAGGGAGGTGGTGGGTCAAAGGTGGGGCGCACAGGGGGATGAGGGGGGGTGGGGCTTGTGTGGGCAGGGCTTGTGTGGGCGGGGCTTGTGTGGGTGGGGTGTGTGTGGGAGGGGCTTGTGTGGGCGGGGTGTGTGTGTGTGGGTGGGGCTTGTGTGGGTGGGGCTTGTGTGGGCGGGGGTTTATGTGGGTGGAGCTTGTGTGGGAGGGGTTTATGTGTGTGGAGTTTTTGTGTGGAGGTTGTGTAGGCAGGGCTTATGTGGAGGGGTTTATGTGGGCAGGGTTTATATGGGCAGGGGTTTATGTGGGTGGAGCTTGTGTGGGAGGGTGAATGTGGATGAGGCTTCTGTGGATGAGGTTTGTGTGGATAAATGGATGGGTGGAGAGATGGGGGGATGGGTGGATGAGTGGAGCTTGTGTGGATGGGTGGATAATTTTTTAATTAAATAAACATGTTGTGTGTGTGGGGAACTAATTAACTAATCACTAATTATGTGAATATGATGAATATGGGTGGAGCTTGTGTGGGGTTTGTGTGTGTGGAGCTTGTGGAGTTTTGTGTGGAGGTTGTGTGGAGCTTGTGTGGGGTTTGTGTGGGCGGGGTTTCGGTGGGAAGGGCGTGTGTGGGCGGAGTCAAAAGGGGCGGAGTCAAAAATTTCAATTTATTGGAGCTTGTGGGGGTGTGTGGTGGGGTTTGTGTGGGGTTTGTGTGGGCGGGGCTTGTGTGGGCGGGGGCTTGTGTGGGTGGAGCCAAAAAGGGGCGGAGTCAAAAAATTCAATATATCTTTGTCTTTTGTAATTCCTGTGAATAAAATGAACCTAAAATCTCTTCCCTTCCAAATCATATATCTTATAAGTCCAAGGAACCGTATCTATTACATCAACAATTTTAAAAAGCTCGTTGGTCCATCTTTTCGTATAACCTTTTTCAAAATGAGATTTCCACCTATATATTCTTACGATATCACCAACTTTGAACTTAGGTTTTCTGACATTAATCTCTTTTTCATATTTTAATTTTGTAAATGTTTCTGATGGCTTCATATTTGTTGACGTGTGAATCGTGTCATTGTACTTATCCACAATATCTTGAATAAAAGATGACCATTGTTGTGAACCGAGTTGTGTGAATTTTTTATATAGTCTCTCTTTTAAGGTACGATTAAAACGTTCAACAACAACTGCCTTCCCTTCATTAAAGGTACTGTATAATGTAATACTGTTATTTTTTAGAAAATTCATAAATGTCTTGTTATAAAACTCCCTACCCTCATCAGTCCACAATTTTTTAGGTTTTCTCTTACTTTTATTAAATATCTGTTGGAAGGCTAACATAAGAGTATTACCTGTTTTGTTTTTTAATGGTACAACCCACGCATATCTACTCCTCAAATCAATAACGGTTAAAGCATACTTGTACCCCTTATCATTATTGAGTTCAATCAAATCAGCAGACCAGATATAATCAACTTCCTTGGAATAAACTTTCCTTCTCTGAAACTTTGTGAATATTGGTTTATGTAATTCATCAGCTAATTGCTCTTCAGTCTTAATGGCATCATTAGAGCCTATAAGTTTTTTGAATTTCCAAGTCCAAGTTTCAATTTAGCACTAATCATCTTCTTCACGATGAACCTATCAACTTTTTCTCTCAAGGTTGGATTTTGTATCAGAGACAAATTATACAACATTTCTCTATCGGCTTCATGCTTTTCTTCCAACGTTGTGGTATTCCCATAATCAATATCGTGTCTCATGCACACTTCATCAACTCTATTGATTGGTTTACTCCAGGATTTAGGATTGTCTGCCTCATCTAATCTTTTATCCAAGTTTGTGCCTGGACCACAGAAAGAATACCCTGGAAGATGTAATTCCCCTGGTATTCCAGTAGTTGTAAATTTACTTCCTGATAAAAACTTTTGTATATCTCCTCCTAGTTTGTGTTGGGAGATAAATTGATTTTTTTTTGAACCACACACTGAACATATACCTTTTCTATAACCCTGTTATTTTTACTTTTAATATATGAAATATTTTTAGTATTAGTTTTCTTTTTACATTTGAGACAATAACTCATTTATTTATGAGAAAAATTCCTGCAGAGTGCAAAAACCTTTTTAGTTTCCAACATGCACATTTGAATCTTAATTTTTAAAACATAAAGAATCCTTAGAAATGCCTTCACTCTCTCCCCCATTTACTTAAGAAAAAAAAAATGAAAAACTTGAATTTAAATCCATATCTTGTCGATGTAAATAGTCTTGTCGAAAGTATTGCAAATAGACTTGTCAATTCTTTGTTTTCCTCCTCGGTGGGTTGAGTTATTTTCTGTAATACCCCTAATCTTTTTTTAATCTCACTGGTTTCCATATTTTGATATTTATTTTGTCTCGCTCTTTCCTCCCTCTCCTCCTTCTCTTTCTTCTCCTCTCCTCCCTCTCCTTCTCTTTCTTCTCCTCTCTCCTCCTCTCTCTCTTCTCTCTCTCCTCCCTCTCTCTCTCTCTCTTTCCTCCCTCTCTCTCTTCTCCCTCTCCTCCTTCTCTCTCTCTTCTCTTTTTCCTCCTTCTCTTTCTTCTCCCTCTTCTCCTTTTCCTCCTCTTCCCTCTCTTCTTCAACTCTTTCCTCATCCCTTACTATCCTTGAATCGCTTACACCCCATAGAATATTATACATATATTCATCAGGATTTCTTGTTATTCCTGTATCCAAAATAATTTTTTTTACAACAGGAAACCAATAAAATTTCTTTTGAATTTCTAAAAGAGCCTTACCTTTTCTTAACTTTATAATTTTTTCATTATTTAACATTCTAATTAAATCTAAAGTTGTCGGTTTATCAACATCAGCATAATGCCAATCTTTTATTGAAAATACCTCATTCTTATGTTGTAGAACATATTTATTAAAATACCGAATACCCTTTTCTTGAAGGTATGCTTGGACACAGAAATGATAATTTTCTTGAAGCCTTCTTGCTGTCATTTATGTATTAGAAATATATGTTAGAACAATATTATGGCACGAAACACCTCCCCATCTTCCCATAGTTAAATCATTTTGTATTTCCTTACTTATTATATATAATCCTGTTTTTCTGTTTTCATGAGATAAACAAGGGCAAAACCATTATTATATTTACCCTTATTAAATTCTTTTATTTGTTGTTTACTAATCGTAGCCCCACAAAACTCATTCTCGATACCAAGTGGATAATATTCTTCCTTACGAGACTGATTTAATTGTTCCAGGTCTTCGAGGTTAATTTTAAATGACCAATTATACCCTAAATCATTCATATCATACCCCCATTGTTCTATTCTCATACAAACGATACGCCCTTCTTTATAAAAATTTATTTTAATTCGAACTGTGAATTCTGTATGACCTGGAGATAATATCAACACTTCTGTATCTTTGGAATACGGCTGTTGTTTTATTTAAGGATATATATTGTGATAAATCGCTTAATCTCACCAAGTCATTCGCGTCAGTCGGGCTTGGATAATTTTTTAATTTATAAGCATTTTTCATGTTAATATTTTTGGTTATATTATATTTATGTCGTTCAGCCTGTGCCTTTGTGTAATAATTTGATAAATCAATATCCAGTTCTTGAGATACACCAAAGATAGAACCATCTTTACCAACATAAGTCATTTATATTAGATTAAAAATAATATCATAAAATTTTTTATTTTTGTTGAGTTGAAATAACACATATAGGCATAATTGGCCACAACACTTGGAATTTAATTCTTGGACTTGAAATGTTTGATAAACACCATTCTGTAAGAATTTTATGACTTCAACAGGTGGTGGAAGACCAAAACTATCAAAATAATATTTGTCTTGACTATTAAAAATACAAACCCAATGAGAACCGTTCCCATTATTATCTTCTAAGTTCATAATAATATTCTTTGTATGTTTCGGCACATTTGTTAATTCATCTCATACAAATAACCACATTATGAATTTTTAATTTCTTACAATATTTGACAAGTTGTAAATTTGATGTTGTATTCTTTCCAAATTCTTTCAACCACTCATCAATGCTCATTTATTTATTAGAAAGATATAATCCATTACCTCTTTTCGTTAATTTTACACCTGCTTGTGCTATAGAAGAAAGCATATCTCCAACTAGCAATCTCGCTTTATCAGGCAGACCTTCAAGTTTTTCAGCAAAATCGACAATTACACCACTTCCACTAATTTGTTTCTCCAACTCTTTGTTATGTCTTTCCAATTCTTTTTGAGCCTGGAGTTGAGCCTTCCTTTCGTTGGCAGTTTTCACCGCTGTTGAAATACCACCCGTCAATGCTCCAACCGCACTTAAACCAGCAAATAAAGGAATTAGAAATGGGAGAAATCCTCCACTCGTCTCTCTTATTGAATATTTTTTCAACATTGGTTTTGTCATTTTAATTTTAAGTGAGCCAGTGTCATTCAAGATTTTAACCTGTTCTCTTGTGAGAAAAACATCAATTCTTACTGCTCCTTTTCTCTGAATTGTATTAACGTTAATCGTACAAGGCTTTTGATTTTGAACACAAGATGATAGTTTATGAAGATTGATTTGATTAACATATACCCCAGTTGGTACTTTGCCACTCATTTATTTAACAAAAAATTATGTGAGACTAATCATCACACCATTATCTGTATTAATCTGCAATTCTGTTTCTTCCAAAAGCAAACAATATGTATCAACTTCTTCACTCTCTCCTCTTTCAATGTATAGGGAAGTATCCACTCGATTAGACTTTATAGTTTCCTTTTGAGCGCTCAGGTCAAACGCATAGATTGTATACAAACTTTTAAATGCTGTCATATCCAAAATAGGTTCTTTATTTCCATTACTTTCACACACCTTTTGGTAAGACTTGTATGCTTCAGCAAAATCATTTTTTTCCCAATTAATTTCCAATCTATCTCGTGGGTAAAATGTTCCATCTAGAGAATCTCGCTTGTTTCACCTTAGCATTATCACTCAATGCATTATTCTTATCAGTCGCAGTATCACCATCTGGCTTTTTAAAAATGATCCACAGATATCGTGGCTTTCCTTCCAGAACACCCAAATTCCACGTGTAAGTAGTTTGATTGAGTTTAACGTGTTGACATCTTCTTTTGAGGTATGATACACTGAGTGGTTTCTTTGAGTTAAGTCTTCGATTCAACATCTCTTCTGTTTTAAGATTAGGAGTATATTCACTGATATACCAACTCATTTCCTCAATTACAAATTTATTCTGATCACCAAAAGCACTACCAACACCAAAAAGCAATCGATTTTCATTATCATTCCTTTGTAGTTGAAATCTAATTTTGAGGCCATACAGAACTTTATCATGATCACAAAATCCAAATATACCTTTAAGAGGAACTGCCACAGTAAAACTATTTTCTGCTTTTTGTATCATCATTATACATTCCTTTCCTTTGAGTATACCCAGGGTCTGTGTTTGTTCCTCGTTGACATATCAGGAATAAAACCTTCGACAGACCCTTTCCCATTCTATCACTGAATGTATAGAGTGTAAATTTTATCATTTCAGATACAGCAGAGACATAATCAACCGCTTCAACTTCTTGTGTTCCAATATACAAACGCACACTATCAAACATTTTCCAGAAGAAATCATTTACAAGTGTAGCGTTTGTGTTATTCCCAGCCTTAGTGAATTTAAATTTACACAACAAGAAACTTTCGGAGAGATTCAAATAGGTTTGTTGATTATTTATTTCAAAACTTTTTGTACCATTCGTATTCCAGTCTGTTCCAGTTATTGCATTTACCTTGAAGTAATCTTCTTTTTTAGTGGAGTTTGAGATAATAATAGTATCATCCAAATCATAGATACTATCAATTGCTTCCATACTTGTATTTATTTAGGAAAAAAAGATGTTAAAACTTTTGAAACCCTGATCCAAGTATTTGAATTATTTTCTGTCGTTCTTGGGGGGACAACTGAGTTTTGCCTTTCTTAATTTCTTTTATTGCTTGTAATTTATGAGATTCCTTCTGGGCATCTTTTATACTCTTTACAGCACCTGCAACATTTCCCACAGCAGAAGCAGTTGAACCAATTAGATCTTTATGTTTAAGAATAGTTGAACCAATACCCATGAGAGTATCAATTATCCCATCTCCTCTAAATTGATGCCCAACACCCCTTTGTCTCTTAGGTTTATAGTATCCTCTACCAAGATACATACCTTCACCCTTGTAGTATGGGGAAAGGAACATCCCATCCCCTGTAATTATTTTATATTTTCCCAACTCGTGTTTCCTCACAATAACCATCGTATTTATTTATTGGAAAACTTCACGTAGGTGAATTCTGATGGATATAACTTCTCCATTAAAAGAAATCACACGATTATCTTGGTCGGTTATCCTAAAATTTACTCTGTGTATGGTTTTTCCTGACACAGGTAGATAAACCAAATTTTTGGGTTCCATATTGAATTTATAACCAATTGGGGTTGAGTATGCGCTGAATGAAAATATTGTATTTGTTTTTTTTCCCATCATTATAAGCACCATCAATCAAATCACAGTGAATTAACACCGAATTTATTCCTGAGGATATTTGAATGACATTATCACTGTAAAACGTCCCATTAGTTTCAATCTTTTTTGAGGAGAAACCCAATAACTCTCTAAATGAATTATCAATTGTGAAATCAACCTTGTAGTTATTTTTTAACTTTAATCGTTGATTTTGAAGTATGTTTTTGAATGTTTATAACAATATTTTTTGGTTCATCACCCTGTTCTTTCATAAGACGAGCAATTTCGGAAGATATTTGAGAAATCTCATATGCTCCAGGTGAGACTGTTATCGCTTTGTATCCACTTCCTGGATTATAACTAAACTTGTCATTTTTCTCAAGTTATATTAAATAAGGTATTATAAGTTTCCATGGACAATAAAGATGCCTCATATTCTTTTGTTGTGTCAAGTTGTAGTGGGTATGGGAATGAAGATGTGTGGTCGCTTGTTGTGAAATTGAAACTAAGGATTGTGCTTCTCATCTTATTTAATATGAGATAAAATGTCTTTATATTGATATTTATTAATTATTTTCATGTTCATCAACTGGTCTAAAATGGCTGATGCTTCATTAAAACAATTGTTATTTCCAGCCTTCTTACTGCCTAACAACAATAACAGTCTATTAACTAATTGCGATGGGTCATTTGGAAGAAAACTAACACCTGAACCAAGGATACTTAAAGCCTGAATAATGTGTTTCTCCTTCTCATTCTTCCTACTTTTACCAGAAAGAATAACCTTATAATTTAGAGTGTTCAGCAGATCAATATATACTCTATCATCATTATTTTCCATATCCAATGGTTTATCAATATACTTTGATTCATCCCTCACAGTTGAACCTTGTCTTCCATCTTTTGTGAGAAGAAACATTAATCTTGGAGTTAGTTTAACAGGGGGTTGAGCAGAACCCAAGAACCTTAATTCATCATTAAATATCAATACCTTTTCTTGAACAAGATGAAATATTGCTGATTGTTCTGTTGGAATGAGTCCTGCTTTGGTTTTTGAATCCGCTGAATATTCATTGTTTTGAAGAGCATTCACAATATAATCAGGGGGTCGATTAATCTCTTCCAGTTGTTGAAATAAACCTTCATCATCATATTCTAATTCTCCTAAATGCTCTAATTCTTCCTCCGTCATTTGACTGAAATCTTTTAACATTTGAAGTTTTTTAGGAGTATATATTCTACCGTGGGAACTGTGGAAACATCTTTCATTTTCCTTGGGAAGTTTTTAAAAGTGGTTTAAAAAATTTCTCTTGTTTTCTTTCAAATGCTTCTTCGCCTGCTAGTTTCTGTCTGCGTTTCTTCTTTATGTCTTCCTGCTGTTTTACAACTTTTGAAACCAACTCTTGATGTTCCCTAAATCTTCTTGCTCTTTCTTCCGCATCCATTTATTTATTGAAAAATATCATTTAATATCTCATCTTGTTTCACAACAATATATTTATATTTTTCAGTCGTGTGTTTCATGTAATCCCCAAATTCCTTTTTACTACATAATGTAGAACAATTGTCTCTCCAAAAATTGTTTTATATCTATTGAATTTAACTTGAATAAAATAAAAGTATTAGCATTGTTTCTGATGGAACGACGAGGAAGCTGAAAGTACGATTGACTAAGATAAATACAATTACAAGAAGAATGTCTCCCTCTTGTGTAGTAGCTGTCCATTACCGTTTGGTTTCTCTCATTAACACAATCATCAAAGATAACGAGGTTCTTTTTGGATTTATCCAAATCTTGGGAGACGGTATATCATCCGTATTATCACTCAGAATACAAGTTATCGGTTTTGATTTCTTTTTACATCTCTGTGTATCACAAAATAGTTGTATTATATCTTCAATGTTAAAATAATTTAGGTTTTTTTGAAGTTTAAATAAACCGATTATATCTTCTTTGAAGACCAGCATTAAAACCTTGTGAGAGTAGTTGATACTCTGGTTGAAAACTCGACTTTGTGAAAATTATTAAATTATCATAATCTAAAAAGTTGGGAGTGAGGAGCATCTTTAAAAGTAAGCAGGTTTTTCCACATCCACTTGAACCAACTATGAGGCATCTTAATGAATTTGGGAGATTTTTATGGTTGTCAAATTTTATCTTATTTTCCCAAATAGGTAAAAAATCATTCATTTATATATTTGGAAAACAGGTTATTAAATTTATTATTGGCTTTTTCGAAATTCTATATTTTATCCTAAGTTCAGGTTTAATTTCAAGATAATCCATTATTTTATTTATGCAATATCTTGTGTTGATATTTCCCTGAAAATCACATCCATGAATAATATATAACAACAATCCTTTGAACATTTCTCTCATACGTTCAGTTTCTTCCCTTGTAAGGAAAGGTGTGTTCTCACCCTCGTTCTTTACATTCATTTCTCGAATCAATCTTGTAAAGTAATTCATTTTTGGTGTAAATCTAAAAGAATTATTTTCCTTTTTATATTTTTGATTATCATTAATTAGAAGATAATCACAGAATATACATTGTTTATAGGCTTTGACTCTGTGTTTAATCCCCGTCTTTCACACGCAGGACAATTCTCAAATTTGTCATATGGAGAATCATGGAATTCAAGAGGCTCAAAATCGAGTAAACTATTCATATTTATAAAGTAAAACTTTACTTAAACTGAAATTCATCTTCGATATCATCTTCGATACTTTCAGAATCATCTATACTTTCATAACTATCATTTGAACACAAACTCTCGGTGTCATAACTATCGTTTGAATGCAAACTCTCGGTATCATAATCACTCTCATAATCTTCAAAATCTTCAGTTGAATATTGGCTCATTTAATTAGTAGAAAAAACATTACCATCGATATCGATATACATTTTTTCATTCACAGATTCAACTGCTACATTTTTTATATTAAAGGTAATTTTAAAATGATCCTTAACTACAATTGAACGAAATGTCATTTCACCTGATATATTAACATCCTTTATTTCATCAGGATTTATATCTTTAGGGTTGTTGAAAAAAATACAAATTTCTCCTTGCATATTACAGATGGTCTTATCTTTTCTTTCTAAAGCTTCATCCATAAGGTTTTTATTTTTTGATACCTTTTCTTGTTTCATTGCTTTTTCTAGTTTTGAATATATTGCCAGAAGGAGAGGAGAAACTTTTGTTAGAGATACCTTAATTGATGTTCTTCCAGGTATACTAAAAGCCCTTCCACTGAAGTAAATTGAAGAACTCATCATATCCACCATAATTGTTTTTATCCAATAGTTGTTATATTTATCTTTGTTCAATTTTACATCCTTGACATATTTCTCAGCATCTTTAACAAATGAAGAGATTGATTGAAACTTGTCTTTTGTGTCTTGAAACATTGTATTTATTAAGTGAAAAAGTTGGAGGATAAAATGGTTTTAAGCACAGATTCACCTGTAAAATAAATGAAATTTTCATCAAGAAAATTTTAGTTTAAGCACAGATTCACCTGTAAAATAAACGAAATTTTCATCAAGAAAATTTTAGTTTAAGCACAGATTCACCTGTAAAATAAACGAAATTTTCACCAAGAAAATTTTAGTTTAAGCACAGATTCACCTGTAAAATAAACGAAATTTTCATCAAGAAAATTTTAGTTTAAGCACAGATTCACCTGTAAAATAAACGAAATTTTCATCAAGAAATTTTTAGTTTAAGCAAAGTTTTATTATATAAATATGGTGAATACAACATACTGCGATGTTTGTAATCACGAATATAAACATTATAGAAAACACCTCCGAACCAACAAACACACATTTAATCTATTTCACAAAATATCCCCTCTTGAGTTGGAAAGAAAACATTGTGATACCTGCTCAAAGGATGTTTTGAAGAGTAGTTATAATAGGCATCTTCAATCACAAAAACACAAGAAAAATGAGTTTAAAGTAAAGGGAGACTATTATATTGAAAACACTGATGGGGCATTTAAAGGGCATATAAAAATAAGGATTTTTCAATTTGGAGAACCCGGTCCATCATCAATAATTGAATCAATTGAAATAGTGAAACCTGATGTTGAAAAATTTATTAAAAAAACATTAAAAGAAATGAAAACTTTAAAGTTTTATATGGGAGTGAAAATGAATATGAAAAGACAAGATGAAGAACAAACTCCTTATATGAGGACAGATCTTCATTTTATAACATCATTTCAAGATTTTTTGAATAGTGGGGTTTATGAAGAACTATCAAGACAAGAGGAGGATGTTGATAATACAGTGGTAGGAAGTGGATTCAATATTAAAAAATCATCTTTTTAGATGTACACATTCTAAAATCAAACCCTCTTAAAGCTTCTTCTTATATTGAATTACCAAAAGAAATAAAACGAAAGAAGGCAGTTGTTAATATTAAGAATAATGATAATAAATGTTTTCTCTGGTCTGTTCTTGCTCACTTACATCCACCAAAATGTAATTCAGAAAGAGTAAAACAATATATGAAATATGAGAATACCTTGGACATTAAAGATTTTAATTTCCCAATGCCACTAACAGATATTCCTAAATTTGAGAAAAAGAATAATCTTTCTATTAATGTATATGGATTAACGGATACAAACAAAGTTCAAATATTAAAAATTTCAAACAACTTTAAAAATGAAGAAACACACATTGATCTTTTATATTTTAGTGTTGGAAATAATTCACATTACACATACATCAATAATTTATCAAGATTAATCTCTTCTCAGGTATTCAGAACAGCAAACAAAATATATCCTTGTAAGCGATGTCTTAATTCATTTCATACAAAAGAACGATTAGAACAACATTCAAAATATTGTAGTAATCATAAATCAGCTGTAATTACAATGCCTAAACCTGGTGAAAAGATTTCTTTGAAGATTATAATAAATCTATCATGCACCCATTTGTGATATACGCTGATTTTGAATGTATCCTTAAAAAGATAAATACTGCTTCTCCTAATCCAAAAGAACCATATACAAATAAATATCAAAAACATATTCCTTGTGGTTTCTGTTATTATATCAAATCATCTGTTGGAGAAAAGTATAATAAACTTGAACAGTATAGTGGAAAAAATGCTTCACAAGAGTTTGTAAAACGATTAGAAAAGGATTGTATAAGACTAAGTAAATTAATGAAAGAAACAAATGAACCGATGAAATTAACCATAGAAGAAAAATTAGAATTTAGAAAGAACAATATCTGTCATATTTGTGAGGAGGAAATTGAGGAGTCTAAAGTTAGGGATCATTGCCATCTTACTGGTAAATATAGAGGCCCCGCTCATTCCTGTTGTAATCTTAATTATAAATTACCTTCTTTTATTCCAGTCTTTCTTCACAACAGCGCCAACTATGATACACATCTATTTATAAATGAACTTTCAAAAACACCAGGGAATGTTTCTGCCATAACAAACACAAGTCAAAAGTATATTTCATTTACAAAAATGATATTCACAAAACCTATAACTCGTATTCGGTTTCTTGATTCTTACAAGTTTATGGGAACACCACTAGCCAACCTCGCATCAAATCTAAGCTCCACGGGCTCTTTTCCAAATCTTAATTCATTCTTTCCAAAAGAGGAAATTCTAACTAAAGAGGAAATTCAGATTAAAGAGAGAATTCAAAGTAAAGAGGAAATTCTAATTAATGAGGAAATGAATGAAGAAATTCTTACTGAAGATGAAATTCTAATTATACAGAAAATTCGAACAAAGAATGAAATTCTAACTAAAGAGGAAATTCTGATTATAGATGAAATTCTGATTAAAGAGGGAATTCTAACTAGAGGGGAAATTGAAACAAGGAATGAAATTCAAAGTAAAGAGAAAATTCTTACAAGTAAGGGAATTTATCCTTATGGTTATATGGATTCATTTATGAGATTTAAAGAAACACAACTTCCTTCAAAAGAAAGTTTCTATAATAACCTTTATGAAGAAGAGATAAGTGATAAGGAATATAAACACGCACAAGAAATTTGGAAAATATTTAAGATAAAGAACCTTGGAGAATATCATGATTTGTATCTAAAAACAGATGTTTTATTGTTAGCTGATGTGTTTGAAGCTTTTAGATCACTCTGCCATAATAAAAATTGTTATGGATTAGATCCTGCCCACTATTTCACAGCTCCTGGTTTAGCTTGGAGTGCAATGTTGAAAATGACAAAACAAGATATAGATTTAGTCAGTGATGTAGATATGCTTTTGATGATTGAGAAGTCTAAGAGAGGTGGAATATCACAAGTATGTTCAAAAAGATATGCTAAAGCAAATAATAAATATCTTCCAAATTATGAGAGTGAAAAAGATAGTAATTATTTGATGTACTTTGATGCTAATAATTTGTATGGATGGGCAATGTCTCAATCTCTGCCTTATGGTAAATTAGAGTGGGTGGAAGAAAAGGATTATGAAAAGGCTTTGATGAATATTGTTATTTCTTCTCAAGAGAAATTGAATGACAAAGAAGAAGGTTATTATTTTGAAGTTGATTTGAAGTACCCGAGTGATCTTCATAATAAGCATAAAGACCTTCTTTTTGCATGTGAGAAAGAAACCCCAAAGAAAGAATGGTTCAGTGATTATCATAAAAGTTTTAATATTAAAGGCAAATCAACAGAAAAGTTATTAACAACATTCTATGATAAAGAGGGATATGTTTTGCATCAAAGGAACTTGAGACAATATTTATCTGCTGGGTTGAGAGTAGCTAAAATTCATAGAGTTTTAAAATTTAAACAAAGTCCTTGGATGAAAAAGTATATTAAATTCAATACAGATATGAGAACAAATACAAAAGTAAAATTTGAAGGGGAATTCTATAAATTGATGAATAATGCTGTCTTTGGAAAGACAATGGAGAATGTTAGAAACAGGCAAAACATTAGATTTGCAACATCTTGGAAAGAAGCTTCTAGATTGATAAATAAACCAAGTTTTGAGAGAGAAGAGGTTTTTTCAGAGAACTTTTCTGCTATTCATATGAAAAAGGAAAGTATTGTCATGGATAAACCAATTTATATTGGAACAGCAGTTCTTGATTTATCAAAGATATTGATGTATGATTATTTGTATAATGATTTAAAGAAAGAGTATGGTGAAAATGCTTCATTGTTGTATATGGACACCGATAGTTTTATTCTAGATATAAAAACTGACGATGTTTATAAGGATATGAAGAAAAACATTGGAGTATATGATACAAGTAATTTTAGTAAGAAGAGTGAGTTATTTTCAAAAAGAATGAAAAGGTTATTGGCAAGTTTAAGGATGAGTTGGGTGGAAAAGTAATGAGTGAGTTTATTGGATTGAGAGCAAAGGCATATGCTTATAAGTATGGTGATCAGATTGATAAAAGGTTAAAGGGAATAAAGAAATATGTAATAAAGAAATCAATAACTTTTAGAAATTATTATAATTGTTTGATGAATAAGAAAGAAGAATATAGGAAAATGAATACAATAAGAAGTTATAAACATAAGATATATAGTGAAGAAGTAAATAAAAAGGCATTAGGAGCCTTTGATGATAAGAGATTTATTTTAGATAATGGAATAGATTGTGTTCCATATGGATATTGTATGATAGAGTGTATAAAATAGATTGTGTTCCATATGGGTATTGTATGATAGAGTGAATAGAATAGATTGTGTTCCATATGGACACAAGTTTTAACGATGGGAAGATGGGTTAGGGTTTTTAAGGGCCTCCGCCGCGTTTTTCACAATATATAAATGGTCGAACCAAGTATTAGTCAAACTAAAGAGTGGAGAAAAATCTCAGGCTTGGTATATAAATGGAAAACATAATGAATGTGAAAAATATCAAATAAGTCTTATTGAAAAAATATCTAAAACAAAGGTAAATAAAACAAATATGCGAATCAATTTAAAAACCAATAAGTTAGAGGATGTAAAGAAAATAATAAATATGTTTGAATGGACTGAAAAATTTGATGGTTATCAATTGAACAATGGAAAAATAATTTACTACAATATCAAAATGATATGCAACTCAGGAGGTGGTCAGATGAGATCATTAAGAGAAGTTTATCATTTCGTAATGGCACAAAAAGGGGTATCTTAAAAAATATAAAGATTCAAATGTTTTGTTTTTCAATATTTTAGATGGGGATTATTGTGCAAAGAAAATTAAACTATTGAAGGAATTTGAGAATGAACAAATGTTTATAGGTTCAATGAGTGAGCTAAACAATATGCATTGGTTATTTGATAAAGAGTGCCCCGAGGCTTAGACGTTTCAGATATTTCTTTAGAATCACCTTTAACAAATCTTTATCTTGTTGTATGGGCTATTTGAATAGAGAGCCCCTAGGTTAAAGGAAATAAAAAAATGGACCGTTTTACAGCCATTTTTCCCTGCTGTGCAGGGGTTGGCTTTTCTTGAGGCAATGTTTTATGGCCGGATGCCCTTCCTGACACCAACCCTGGTCGCCTCTTACGACACACAGGGATATGGTACACCTATTCTAACCGGGGCATACACCGGGACCAGTACACTGGCACTCATTTCGCCGACCTCGGAAGGATGGCAGGCTGAGTCAACCCCCTGGTGTTAATTCAGCAGCCAACGGGATTTGAACTCAGGACCCTGGGATCCCAAGCCGCCACCCTAACCACTAAGCCAACACCAGGCTCCAGGTTAAAAGGGGAGACAAATAAATATACCTTGGGCTAAAAAGGGGATTTATTTTTTCAGGGGAAAAAAAAAGAAAAATTTCATGGCTGAAAATCCCCCATTCATTTACATGGGGAAAAGTGAGCCAGAACCAGTATTCTTTCCCTACTTTCATTGAAGAAGGAGGAGCAAGATGTCTCCACAACTTTGACCACTTCTTTTTTTTTAATTTTTTTTTAATTTAAATATTGAAGAGGTTTATTATCTTGCCAAAACGAAGTTTTTTGCAAGATATGTTAGTCAGCTTGTATGTTTTTTTTTTTTTGTCTGTAATCACGTATAAAAATTTCTGCAGAGCACAGTTATCATCGGAAATTTTTGTAACTTCGCAGATCAGAGGCCTATAGAGGTCCCTTTCACTGCACAAAATTTTGAAGGTCAAGGTCAAAGGTCAAGGTCACTTTGGTGCAAATCAGGGGAGTCGACGAAACCCTTATTTTTTGAGTAATTTTTATCGGATCGTCTTCAAACTTCATGGGAATATACTTCATGGTCTGGCGCTCAGCTGATTAATTTTTGGTGGCGATTGGCCTTGACCTTCATATGTTTTTTTTTGTTGTTGTTGTTGTTTTTTTGGGGGGGTCTGTAATCACGTATAAATCACTCTGCAGAGCACAGTTGTCATTGGAAATTTTGTAACTTCGCATATCAGAGGCCTATAGAGGTCCCTTTCAGCGCATAAAATTTTGAAGGTCAAGGTCAAAGGTCAAGGTCACTTTGGTGCAAATCAGGGGAGTCGACGAAACCCTTATTTTTTGAGTAATTTTTATCGGATCGTCTTCAAACTTCATGGGAATATACTTCATGGTCTGGCGCTCAGCTGATTAATTTTTGGTGGCGATTGGCCTTGACCTTCATATGTTTTTTTTGTTGTTGTTGTTGTTTTTTTGGGGGGGTCTGTAATCACGTATAAATCACTCTGCAGAGCACAGTTGTCATTGGAAATTTTGTAACTTCGCATATCAGAGGCCTATAGAGGTCCCTTTCAGCGCATAAAATTTTGAAGGTCAAGGTCAAAGGTCAAGGTCACTTTGTCGCAAATCAGGGGAGTCGACGAAACCCTTATTTTTTGAGTAATTTTGATCGGATCGTCTTCAAACTTCATGGGAATATAGTTCATGGTCTGGCGCTCAGCTGATTAATTTTTGGTGGCGATTGGCCTTGACCTTCATGGTTAGCGCCTGAGGTCAAACATATTTGACACCAAGGTCAAATTTTCAAGTTTTAGGAACCATATCGTGTAGAACCTCAAATTGAACACCTCGATGAGTGCTTTCTAGATATGTCAAGCTTGAGACATTATGACATCATTTGGTGACGTTATGAGGCAAAAGCATATTTTTCATGGTTACTCTGTAGAACGATTCTCATCGGAATCTCTCGTAGGCAGATATTCCTCAAGGAGTCGCTCCTGGTGGATATCAGCTCTGTTCACCTCAGTGTGACCTTAAAGAAGTCACACGTGGTCATCTTTTGGCAAGATTTGGGTCACCCTGCGGGTGACATTGGTTTATTTTTATTTTAATATGTCTAGTAATTGTTTTTTTAATATCTCATCTGGAACGTAGTTCCGGGGAGCTTATGGGATGGTGCGTCCATCCATCCGTCCATCTGTCCATCCACAAGTACTTTCAACTTCTCTAAAAGTACACATACAATTTTGATGAAACTTTACTACAATGTTCATCACAGTGTACGTACCAAAGCTTGTTCATGGCATTAAAAAAATGGGCCCTATGGGGGCTTATGGGGGTTGCCCCCTAAAATAGATATTTGCTTTCTTCTTAGAAATTACACACACAATTCCGATGAAACTTGACGACGACCTTTATCACCCGTAATGTACGAAGTTTATTCACGGCATTAAAAAGAAAATCCATCGGTATTTACTTACTTCTCCGTTACATATATTCTGCATCATCCATGCCTTCCAGTGGTTCTCTGGTTATATTATACAGCTGCTACCAGGTGAGTGCCCAGGGGTATTGCCCCTATGTTTAGTATCTCTGTGAGGTTCTTTGTCATCATTCCTGTTTAGACCCATTCGACCCTGTTTGGATTCTTTAGATCCTTTAGATCTGTAATTAATGTTGAAACATACTATTTCAACCTTTAGAACTTTAAGACCACTTAGATCCATTGACCTTATAGACCACTTAGACCCCTTTACCCTTCAGACCACAAAGGCCCATAAGACCCACTAAGACCAATAAGTCCCTTTATGAATGCAAGAAGCCCCTTTATGAATGTAAGAACTCTGCAGACCCTACAGACCCTGTTAGACCATGTTAGACCCCGTTAGACCCCTTAGACCCATAAGACCTCTAAGATGCTTCAGAACCCTGTAGACCCTATTAGAACCCTTCGACCTTAGACCCTTAAGACCCTTTCGACCACATTCAACCTTTTAGAATTCTAAGACCCCCTTTAGACCCCAAATAACTGATAGAGCCTGTTAGACCATGTAGAACCCGAAGACCCCTGAAACCCTGAAGACCCTATAAACCCCGTTAGACACCTTAGACCTATAACTACTGTTTGAACATACCCTTTAGACTCCTTAGACCTTTGTAGAAGCTTTTAGTCCCTTTGGAGCTTTTAAGACCCTTTTGACCCCCTTCAATCCCTTGAACCTTCAGACAACTTAGACCTCTTGACCCTTTAGACCCTTTTAGACACCTTATATCCCTTAAGACCTTTTAAGACACTCTACCCCCTTGGACTCCTGAAGACATTTACATTCTTTAAACCACTTGGGCCACTTGACTCTTCGATATTTAAACCCTTTTAGACCCTAACGACTATTCGAAATACCTTTTAGATACTTATAAACCATTATAGACCCTGTAAGACCCTTTGGACCATTTAGACCCTTTAAAACTTTATACCCCTTAGATTCATCCTCCTCCTTCTTGGTGTGCAACATAAGGCTGCTAGTAGCATCATTGGCAGGGGTCGCGGCTGTGCCGTTGATGCAATGCCCCTGTTACCAGTACACTGGTACTCATTTTTCCGACCTCGGAAGGATGACAGGCTGACTTAACCCTATCTGGTGTTAATTCAATGGCTCGACAGGAGCTTGAACTCAAGACCCGAGGATGTTAAGGCAGCCACTGAACCATTAAGCCAACACCAGGCTTCCCCGAGACACCTTAGAGCTTCGACCCTTTATTTCCTTTATACCTGAAGACTCAGCCGTTAAACGCATACTACACGAACTTCTATCGAGTCTTCTTACAATATCCAGACTATACTTTTTTCACCAAGTAATGCAGAATTCCCAGTCACCCGGGGGGTGGGGACTTTGTAGGTTAAACAGAAATTGCATATTCGGTCACTGAATTGGTTCACCAATGAAAACATAGAAGCATATTGCTTTTGAGATCAAAAGGTCAAGGTCACATAAAATCATAAATTTTCATCCGATTGCCTTAAAATTTGAACAGGCTTTGCATGTTGGGTCACTAAAGCCTATTGTTTGAGGTCAAAAGTCAAAGCTCAGGTGATCACATAAAATAATTTTCATCCTATTAACTTGAAATTTGAACAAGATTTGTATATAGCATCAAGGACCTGGTTCACCAAACATCAGAATGATCGATTTTGCCTTTTTGACATGTCAACGGTCTTCATTTCACCCCATTCCAATGAAATGGCCCTTTTGTTGGATTTATTATTACCATATTTTTCAAGATATCAAATTGGAACTTACACAGCTTATTTGTACTTATGTGTCGTGTATATATATGTGAACGAAATTTGGTCAAACTTAGTCAAAGGTCAAGGTCATCCGAAAAATGTAAAACACCTATTAGGTCACAATTAGAAAATGTATCAACCAAATTTGTTCTGCACAACATTCAATCATGCAAAACACTTGATCGGTCAAAAATTTTTATTTATGTCCCGATGTATCCAAATACCAACAGGTGTACGCTTGCAATGTTGGTGGATATTGTGTTTTAGGAGTTATGTTTACGAATTGTCAGAAGAATAAGTACTTTGGTGCATCAAAAGAAGTGCATGGAAATGTTGAAATGCCTCTCCATTAGTCACACAATGCAAACTGATAAATACATTATACAGTAAAAGTTTGTTCATGGTCTTCTATTTCGTGATAATTATTTGCCGACGGGTGAAGGTTAGTTCATGGCATTCTGTGATAAGAACTTGCTACAATTGGAAAATATATTGGCTGGTGTTCAGAAGGTGTAAAAATCGTGTTAATTTGTTAATAGTTTAACACAGAGGGAATGCAACTGGAACAAGTCCAGATGATGTCGATCTGTGGTTTGAACCAGGCCCCATGGAGAAACCTCTGACAATCAGGTTGTGTTCCTCGACAGAGAACAACCTGTTTCTTGGCAATCAATTCACGCGGACATAGATATCATTTTAACACGCTCAAGCGGTATGTTCCATCATTCATTTCAAATTATGTCACGAAGGTACAATCGTGATGAGACCTGTATTGGCAGCATTAATTTTATCATTCCCCCCCCCCATTTGTAAAAAAAAAAAAAATGCATTGGCATTTTTGTGCCAATGGTCAAAGACAATTCGTAGCGGCTAATTTGGATATGGAGGATGGCTGTGGTTTGATGTTATAATTAGGAAGAGATTCCACTCTGCTTTCTTGGCAGCCGAGTGAATTGTTGATACGGTGTGAAACCCACTTTGTTCAACTTAGCATGAATATTTATTTCTATTTGCACAGCACAGTCTTGCCATATTTGCTTTTAATCAGTCAATGGGCTTTAACATTTGCACATAATGTGTTCCATTGCCCACAAAGGGGCTGTAGTGTGGCATTTTGAAAACTCATCAAAAGCTGACATGTTGAATCCATTTAGCATTGAATGACCCACTTGGCAAATGGGTAATGCATTCAGCTCAGTAAGCTTCCCCAAGAGAGTGTCTTGAGATTGATTCTGAAGTCACATGACAATTTACAAGCAAACTCTGTTGTGCAGCAGTTAAAATGCTCTCTTTCTTATGGCATTAAATGGTATGCAGTTTCCATATCGGCATCTGCATTTTATGCTTAATTTGTGCTGCTGACGAAGCCTGAAGGCAGAAGCACCTCTATCTCTATCTCTATCTCTATCTCTATCTCAATACCCATCTCCATCTCCATCTCCACCTCCATCTCACTTCGAAGAAGGAAGCTTAAAAATTCTAGCTTGACCAATAAGCTATTGCTGTTCTTAACCTTCGAGAGATTCTTTCACACTTGCACAAAATTATGCATGCTTCTTTGATCTTTGTTGTTCTTTTTTTGGGTGTGGTCTGCACTCTTAACTGAAGGTCCCATCGCCAAGTGGATTCATTTTGGTTGTGCCTTTTTTCTCCTCATTTTCCTTGTAAGTGTTTAATCTACCCTGCATTATTAATAATATGAAATGGTTGCAAAACTAACTCCCAAAAGCTTTATCTTTTACAACTTTCTGCTTGCTCTTTACTTTCATTTTTATATATATATTCTTAACTTAATTGTATCCAATATATATATATATATATATATATATATATATATATATATATATATATATATATATATATATATATATATATATATATATATATATATATATATATATATATACACAAATTCAACCTGTCGCTTGTTAAGGGCCCTGTCACACCTTGACGTTTTAGCCAGCGTATGGCAACGTATCAAAATGTATGTAAAACGCTGGCGTACGCTGAACTATTGATGTTTTATTCAGTTTTGGGCATATTTATAACGAGTTGGACGTATGCATAAAATATTAGTAATGTACACAGAACGTTCCAATAACTTATAGATAACTTATACCAACAAATGCTTAGCATGTTGTCGGCGTTCACAACCTATGCCCAACGATAGTCTAACTTATGCATAGCGCACGGCAGCGTATCGCCGACGACCACGTGGCGTAGCCTATTCATAGGCTGCGGCTCGAAGATTTAAATCATAATCGCACTAGAAATCGAAGTGACAACATGGATGTTTTCTCCCCTTTTTTTGTTACTTACAAAATCTAAGATTTTTCAACTGTATTGGTCAGTCGATTTTTTTTTTATTCTGTCCGTTTGTCACCTACAGATCACAATTTTATACTGAAATTCACGAAACTTCACCACATGGTAGAGTTTGACATAAGGAAGAAGCCTATTGTTTTTGAGGTCAAAAGGTAAACATAGGCCAAAGGTCAACAACTTCGGTGGGATTTCTAAAATCCTCAATTTTCAACCAATTGACCTGAAATTTGAAGAGGATTATCCTGGATCTTTATCCTCATCCAAATCCTCGATCTTTTCTTCCCTTGTTAATCTACCCCAAACCAACCTCCTTCAAATTCCCTGCTTTCCTTCCTGAAGGTCCCTGTAATGCCCATCTTGTATACCCCGTGTTCCCCGCCCCATCCATCCCCCTTCCACAGATCTCCTAATGTCTCTGTTCCCCACTGTTTTGTCTTTCCCTCTCCCGCCCCTCTTGTCTCATGCCCCCCCTCACTGTGCTTTCTGTGTTAGCTCTCATCTGAGCCTCGACAAGGTATACAAAAAAGAAAAAAATCTCAGGTCACTGAATTCAACCACCAATTATTGTTGAGGTCCACTTCGGCCAAAAGGTCAACAGAGGTCGAATTTCTAAGATTGTAAATTTTCATCCGATTGACTTGAAATTTGAAGAGGAGTTGCACATTTGGTCATTGAATTCAACCACCAATTATTTTTGAGGTCAAATTTGTGTTATGGATTTTGCAAGTATCGTGCTCTGCATGACGTTGTCTTCTTGTTGAGTGGTCGCTTGGCTACCGTTATTCTCAGGTTTTCTGTTGTCTGTATGTCTGTCTGTTTGTTTTTATGTTATGGACAGCTCTGGAGGCCAGAGGAGTCAACCAATTTTGATGAAACTTGACTGGTAGGTTCATACCAGGATCTAGTTGTATACTTTTGAGCACCGTTGCTATGAACACCTCCGTTGCCCAGCAACGGGACTTTAAAAATTTTGAAAAAATCCGAAAAAAAAACTTTTTCGAAAATCAAAAATCTGTTTCCACGCTTTTATGCGCACTATAATCAACCTCTTTGTCAAAAATTTTCAGCCCGATCCGTCAAAAACTGTATGACTAGTATGCAATTATATAGCGACCACCCATGTCGCCTTCTGGCTTGTTTGTTTGTTTGTCTGTCTGTGTACAAGATATCTCAAAAAGTTGTGCACAGATTTGGATGACATTTTGTGTACAGGTTGGGTGTGTGACAAGGATGAATTGATTTGATTTAGATGTAGATCCGAATCCGGATCTGACGACTCAAATTTTTTAAGTCATTCTTCACCATTGAGAGACGGGGCTCAAAAAACGATATATAGCGCGGTTTCAAAAACGTATTTGGCCAAATATATTCTCGTGGATCAGGCATTATGAGGTGGTGGTATGTGCTTTACCAAGTGCCCTGTTAATGTTTTGGCTCTGAGTATATATGTATGTATATATATATATATATATATATATATATATATATGTATGTATATATGTATATATATATATATGTATATATGTATATGTATGTATATATGTATATATATATATATATGTATGTATATATGTATATATATATATATGTATGTATATATGTATATATATATATATATATATATATATATATATGTATATATGTATGTATGTATATATATATATATATATATATATATATATATATATATATATATATATTTTTTTTTTTTTGAAGCAAAGTGAGAGTGGATCAACGAAGAACAGGCAGCCAACAGTGCCATGCCAGTGTGCTTTGTTTTATCGCCTGTGCTTTAGGAGCCGTACAAAATTTATCAACATTTTCAGTTGTACAAAGAGTAGCACTTTTCCAGACCCCACCCATCTCCCCAAAATGAATACTTTTCAACATTTATTTTTTCAGAAAAGACTTTTTGAGTCAAAACAAAAATAATAAACAGCATGGTGTAAGACTTTATAATTTTGGCCAAAACAAGATGTGACACTGTACAATCACTTTTTTTGCACTTAAGGGAGACATTTTTATTCTCCAAGAGACTTTTTGATATTTCACTTGAACAAATGTTTTCAAATTTCAAACTTTTGTCAATTGAGCTGCACCTCTGTTGTCAGATAGATTTATTATTACAGCAACAATACACAACAAAATATAGATTTTAATGTAGTTTGTAATCTTTGATATGAGAAACCTGCTTGACATTGAATAGTATTACACATTAAAAGGCCGTCCTTTCTTGAGTCGATGTACATGCACGCATTGACAAAATATTTGGAGAGATTTGCACTGTTTTTATGTATGACAGGTGGTGGATAATTTTGCAATGTATTTCACAATCTCTGCAATCTCGTCTCGCAACTAATGTGCCACCATGATGTTTTATATGCAGGTGTCCACAAATAACCGGTACCCTATCTACGTGCAATTGCGATGTAGACATAATGTCGTTTTAGGTAGCAATTAGATGCACTGTCGAACCAACGGTCATGAGTGCACACACTCATTGAACACTCTCTTGACATGAACCAATAAATCCACACACACACACAAGTAAAAGGTAATACAGCATACAAATAGCACTGGTTGGCCATTGACTCACAGTGTGGTCAGTTGCAGAGCAAGGCCTGCCAGTCAGTATCATGCATGTGGTGATTTCAATTGAGCTGCAAGCATGGTGAGAGGCCTGGTCCTAAATTGATGTTGTGCATTCCAGACGTATAAAGTTCAAGTTTATTTTCTCCATTTTATTGATTTGGATTTTTTTTTCTTCTTTTGTTTGGTTGATAATGCTGATTATTGCAGGCTTAAAATCGACATATTTAAAAAGCATTTAAAGTTGTATGCAATCAGCAACCCCATACCCCCCCCCACCATTCTCCCCCATTCCATCTCTTCCTACTCTTTGTACAACTGTAAAACTGTTGGTAATTTCAGACATCCCTTCATTTGTGACTTCTTTTTTATACAATGTGGAGGCTTATCGGGGAGCTAGAACATGGAATGGATTAGATGTAACAAAGCAAAATGAAGACCAGAAAGAGGGGGGAAACACAAAACAGAGCATATTGAGAGACAAAATAAAGAAAGACTTGGAGAAATAAGGCATGTGGGAAGAAGAATGTTGTTGAGGCGAGAACACGGAGTGGACAAGATGGGTACAGCCACAAATTCTCAGGTTGGGAAAATCGGAAGCTTTGAAAGAGGTGGGCTTGGGGAGGGCTAGTAAGGTTCGCAAAGATCATGGTTTTGGTTGGGGATGATCTGATATTGTGGTGAACAGCTGTTTTGAAGCCCTGGAGAGAAGAATGAGATGAAGAGAGTGCAGAAGCGAGTTCCACAGCTCAAAAAATGAGGAATGAATGAGTGGAGGGGTGAGCAGTGATTCTGGATTTTAGTAGTTTCACCAAGAAGTGTTTCTTTAGCAGAGCATGTGCACCCTCTAGAAACCTGGGTGGACAGAACATGGAAAATGCAGACATTGCACGACCATAAAGGAAGTAGCAGAATAGAAATACAGCGAGACCACTGATCTGTCTGTGATGTGAAATTGATAGGCCCATAGACTCAGATTCCAATGGTGTTGAAGGCCTTGGTTTCGACAGTGTCAAGGTGAACGAGTTGAGGTAGGACCACCAGCCCAGAGGTGAAAGCAGTACTCCATTAAGCTACCGATGAAAGCCTTGTAGGTGAATAAGAGTTCAGCTATGGACATTGCACGACAGACGATGCCAAGTCGGCAACTAGTTTTGGAGGCCAACTTACCCTAAATGGGTTTGGGGGTAGAGAAGTTGCAGCTGAAACCCAAATCCTATCCAGGTTCCTCCTGATGACTCCATCTTTGCTCTTCTAATGGCTCCAATGCAGTATTTGGTCTTCCTTTTGATTAGAAGTGTGGATTGCTCAAGAAAGATCATTGCTGATGGTGAGGTCCAACAGTTTGAGTAAAGGAACATCTTCCAGAGGATCGTTAAGAAGTAGATGGGAGGGTTTGCCAGATGGTCCTGAGAGAGAGAGAGAGAGAGAGAGAGAGAGAGAGAGAGAGAGAGAGAGAGAGAGAGAGAGAGAGAGAGAGAGAGAGAGACAGACAGACAGACAAACAGACAGACAGACAGACAGACAGACAGACAGACAGACAGACAGGCAGACAGACACACAGACACACAGACACACAGACACACAGACACACAGACACACAGACACACAGACACACAGACAGACAGACAGACAGACAGACAGACAGACAGACAGACAGACACACAGACACACAGACACACAGACACACAGACACACAGACACACAGACACACAGACACACAGACACACAGACACACAGACACACAGACACACAGACACACAGACACACAGACACACACAGAGAGAGATTGAGATTTGTCAGGATTTAAAGACATATTCTAGGTGCTTGACCAGCTTGTGATGTTGTCAAGGTCTGAAGAGAGGTAAGAGGCTGCTGTCTGTATGTCTAAAGGATGAGCGATGTCGCAGCAGAGGATGGAGTCATTAGCAAATATATAAAGTGGATTTTCCGGAGAGTCTGAGAGATCATTGATGAAGATTAGGAATAGGAATAGGCCCAGAACACTGCCTTGGGAGCACCCCATCCTTGACAGAGAGGGAGGAGATGAAAGGATTTTGGATGCCATTGTCAGAGAGTTTGGATGAGCAAGGCAGGATGCCAAACTGGATTGAATGCTTGAGATGTGTCTCGTGAGAGACAGCCCTGATCTCATATCTGGGATTGAGGACCTCCATCCATTATCAGGAGAGCAGAAACAGCATGTCAAAAGTAGAGTGACCTGCTCTGATTCCGATTTGATGATCTGAGATCAGGCCATTAGAAAAAAACATGAAGGATTTAATGTCAACTGCAATGATGGATTCCATGACCTTGCTAATAATTGGAAGTATGTATAAAGTTGATGGGTCTGCAGTTCGGGGGATAACTTTTTGCACATTTTTTGTGTATTGGGGTGATGTTGGCTGATTTTCAAGTGAATGGAAGATGACCTCGGACAAATGATAGAGTGAAAATGGTAGAAAGATTATGTGCAAGAGCAGCAGAGCAGGTTTATAGGACGCGTGAGCTGATGCTGTCCAGTCCAGTTGCAGAATCAAAGTTGGGGTTTGCCAGAAACTTCTCCACATTCTCAGGTGAAAAAGACTCAGAGTCCAAGAGCAGTTAGGTGTGACTGGCTGGAGTGAGTACAGAGAATGAGGGAATGGGGACACAACATTTTAAAGCCAACACAGAATTGAGGCATTTGGCCTTCTCACGAGCGGAGTCGGCTGTGGTGCCATTTTAGGAGAGGTAAGGGATGGAAGGGAGAGCTTACACCAGTGACAGACTTAACAACGTACCATCATGTCTTAGAGGAAAGATTATTATCTTGCCAAAACGAAGTTTCTGCAAGATATGTTAGTCAGCTTGTATGTTTTTTATTTTTTATTTTTATTTATTTTTATTTTTTTTGTTTGTCTGTAATCACGTATAAAAAATTCTGCAGAGCACAGTTATCATTGGAAATTTTTGTAACTTCGCATATCAGAGGCCTATAGAGGTCCCTTTCAGCACACAAAATTTTGAAGGTCAAGGTCAAAGGTCAAGGTCACTTTGTCGCAAATCAGGGGAGTCAACGAAACCCTTATTTTTTGAGTAATTTTGATCGGATCGTCTTCAAACTTCATGGGAATATAGTTCATGGTCTGGCACTCAGCTGATTAATTTTGGTGGCGATTGGCCTTGACCTTCATATGCTTTTTTTTTTTTTGTCTGTAATCACGTATAAAAATACTCTGCAGAGCACAGTTATCATTGGAAATTTTTGTAACTTCGCATATCAGAGGCCTATAGAGGTCCCTTTCAGCGCATACAATTTTGAAGGTCAAAGTCAAAGGTCAAGGTCACTTTGTCGCAAATCAGGGGAGTCAACGAAACCCTTATTTTTTGAGTAATTTTGATCGGATCGTCTTCAAACTTCATGGGAATATAGTTCATGGTCTGGCGCTCAGCTGATTAATTTTGGTGGCGATTGGCCTTGACCTTCATATGGTTTTTTTTTTTTGTCTGTAATCACGTATAAAAATACTCTGCAGAGCACAGTTATCATTGGAAATTTTTGTAGCTTCACATATCAGAGGCCTATAGAGGTCCCTTTCAGCGCATAAAATTTTGAAGGTCAAGGTCACTTTGTCGCAAATCAGGGGAGTCGACGAATCCCTTATTTTTTGAGTAATTTTAATCTAATCGTCTCCAAACTTTATGGGAAAGTAGTATATGGTCTGGCGCTCAGCTGATTATTTTTTGGTGGCGATTGGCCTTGACCTTCATGGTTAGCACCTGAGGTCAAACATATTTGACCCCAAGGTCAAATTTTCAAGTTTTAGGAACCATATCGTGTAGTACCTCAAATTGAACACCTCGATGAGTGCTTTCTGGATATGTCAAGCTTGAGACATTATGATGTCATTTGGTGACGTCATGAGGCAAACGCATATTTTTCATGGTTACTCTGTAGAACGATTCTCATCGGAATCTCTCGTAGGCAGATATTCCTCAAGGAGTCGCTCCTGGTGGATTGCAGCTCTGTTCACCTCAGTGTGACCTTAAAGAAGTCACACGTGGTCACCTTTTGGCAATATACGGGTCACCCTGCGGGTGACATTGGTTTATTTTTATATTCCTCTGTTTCCCACTTTCTAATATTGCTGTTGGTTTGAATTATGAAATAGTTTGTTGGTATGGTTCTTTATCTATTAATGACAGTTACTGCACTCTCGTCATGAAAAAACATGAATGGTGTGAAAAGGAGGAATCACCAGTGGCTGAGGAGGAGCTTTTAGCTAAACCAGATTTTCATGTCTTCTCTAACGTCTTTTGCTTTCACTTATATGAGATCCTTTCATGATTCTTTTACAACCTTTTGCTGTTTTTATACTGACTTTCCTCTCTTTTTTTTAATTTTCTTGACAGCAGTGGTTTTGCAACCTATTTGGGCTGTCCTTTGTGTCTTACTTTTTCTTCAGACAGCATTCAATAGCCTGGTTTTTTGAACCCTTTACTTGATTTTCCCATTACTCTGGTCCTTTTGCATTCATCATTGGGTTCTCATGTGCATGGTGAAACATTCTGTGGCTCTGATTCTGCAATAGTATGTACCTTGGCATCGTTATTTTCCCACCTGTCTAGATGCCATTTTCATTCTACTACTGCAGGAGCCCATGGCCCTTGTCAAGCAGACAGAGATTTAGTGCTGATCAATCTCCATTTGACATGTTCATTGGGCTTTGTGCTGTTCTCTCATCTGGCTTTGGAGAAGTTGTGTTTGTTTCTGCTTCATCGATTTGATTGCAGAATTGAGGGTTTACGTAGCTTCATGTATGGAGGACCCAGTGATCCACCTGTGCCTTTTAACATTTTTGTATCTGTGGCTTCTTCTTTCCATATCTATTCTATCTCATCGCCTTCCTCCAAATCACGCCATACATTTTACCATCTCCAATGAAATCCCTTTGTTCCCCGTACAGGAATCAAATGCAGAAGTAAAACTCCGTGCACACTGAGTTCAACTGAATTGTGCTTTCCTTTTGCTTTCTCCATTCCTTTCCCTTGTAAGGGCTGGCAGGATGGCCTGGAGGTATACACACTTGCCTCTAAGCTGTCTAGCCTGGGTTTGATTCCCAACTCAGCTATAAACTGTCAGCCTGGTGTTTTACAGTCTGGGTGATTCATCAATGTGCGGGCCATCCCTCGGATTGCGTTAAATGGGCTTCCTGTCTGCTAGCATTCGTCGGTGAACATTAAAGATCCCATGGTGTCCTTTGCGAAGAGTAGGTGAGCTATCTTTGGCACCATGGCCAAATTCTAAATTCCTGTCCTAACTAGTCCAACTTCAGGCGTGGCCAGCCGGTTCGTGAAGACTCGGGCCAAGCTTCCCCCGGCCGACACCACAAGAAATGTGGACTAATGGTGGCGTTGAAGAAGAAGAAGTAGATTCCTCTCCTTTGTACCTATTCTGCTTCTGCTTGTTGCGCGTAAACTGATCATTCATTTGCTTGTTTGTTTGTTTGGTTTTTGCATCATCGTTTAACTTTTACTTTCATGCATCACTCTCCCTCACCCTCTCCACCCTCCTTCAGCCCTCCCTCGCTCTCTCTGATAGTCTGATAAAGCATTTTGTGATGGAACTATCTCAGAAGCACCGGGGATATCAGAAAAATAATATCTCTTCACGGAGATTCAGAATATCCATCCACTCAATAAGCAGACTTGGGATGATGTCAAAACTGATGAATAGTAGCGAAATATTTTCTCAGGGAGAAATGTGATTGGTGTTTTGATTAAATAAAAGTTTTATTGATTCTATTAAAGTGAATTTGCATATTTGTTTATTTGCTTGTTTACATATGCTTCAAAAACGAAAGAAAAAGCTATTGAGCCAAATCCAACCAAATTTTACATGTTGCCTAAGGATACCCCAAGTATGGTTTCTGTCTGTGTAGCATATCTGGGGGAGGCAGTTTAAGGTGGGGGGGGGGGAAGACTCCAATTCTCTCAATGTAAATATGTATCGTAATATCACCACTGGTGGTACCTGGTATTTCAAATAATCTTCTTGCATTAAAAAGTTTAAACAACTTGAAACTATGCATTACGGTGATGTTGAAATCTGTGTGAGAATAATTGGAAATTTTCAAAATGTTTAATTTCACTCATTTTCAGTGGGGGTTCAAAACAAAGCACCTAACATTGAGCTTCGCAGCGAAGTGGAAATGATTTTTGCTCATGCAATGTATAAGCAGCAAGGATGGTTGATGAAGGTGATGTTAACTGACTTCCAAGCAGATGGAAGATGTCCTTGGCAAATTATAGTGAGTAGAGCAGAATGTTTGTGAAGTACAACATGTTGTCATTTTTTGATCAGGTACGTCAGCAAAGCGACTGGTTAAAAAAATACTTAGCAGAGTATAATTTGAAGGAAGTTTACAAGTTTATATTGAAAATGGATAATTCTGGAAACTTTTTGGTGATTCAATTTGATGTGGGTAACTTTTCAGCGATTGATGCTGAAAACCATTATGTGTTATATGGTGTATATATGCCATATATTGTTCAAGGAACAAACTCGAGCCAAGCCTCACCTTATGCTTTCCACTTTATAAATTGAAATAATTGTTGCTTAGTTACCTTTGTCATCGGTATTACCAAAACTTGTGCAATATTGTCTCACAGGCTCCAGCATAGAATGTATCATCATGCAATTTATTCAACCATTTGACTTTTTCAAAAAGCTAAAAACTATATATTGTTGTGGGCCGAGAGTCGGTGGCGAGGAACGGCCGCCAGGTGGAGCAGTAGAGCCGTCTCTCACCGAACACCTGAAATTTAGGTCGTGATTCTCGGACAACTCCAAAAGTGACGGGTCACTTAAGGACCGTGCTCGCCAATTCTCTGATGGCGTGGGGTAGGGTTAATAGCCAAATTTCAATATACCTAAGTACGCACGTCGTCAAATTACCGGGGAAGTCACACCCTCAATGGACTCTGTCGAACCGGGTCGCTCTAGCGACCTCGGTCTGGTGTAACCGAGCGGAATTACCAAAGTCCGTCGGACCCATTGACAAATTATGGCACAGACGGCCTCACTATTTCTCAAGCCCACACCGTGCTGGGTCAATGGAAGAAAACACGGACAACGAACTGGAACATTTAACAATTGGGGGTTTATTTATAATGGGGGCAATAATTGGGAAGGGAGATCCAGAGCAGAGTTACAACCGAATAAAATGTAATGTATAATGAAAAGAAAACACTTAAACAATTCTACCTAACAGACTGGCACCACACACACACACACACACACACACACACACACACACACACACACACACACACACACACACACACACACACACACACACACACACACACACACGAAATGGACCCCGTCGAGTCTTTATTGGACCCTTCGGCTCGAGAGGGAAGGCGAGCTGGGCGAACAGAGCCTGGCCAGGTACCTTTCTGCCTCGTCCGGTCACACCGACTCCAACCCACCACAGTGGGACTCGAACCGACGACCCGAAATCCACGAGCCCACAATCCTGGCTGCTCGACCACCACCACCACGAGGAGCCCCGCCAAAGACCGCAGACCATGATCGCGGACAACCACGACAACAGACCAAAGCAATGGCCACGATCACTGCTCCGACGCACACACAGAGCAGTCGCCACGATGAATTCTCTACTCTCCTTGACGAACACCCTCTCTTCCCTTTGGATGGGGCGAACACTTCATCTGGCTGGGGTGGAGTCTGCCCTGTGGTGATGAGCCTCCTGATTGGACGGGGCGTCTCGGGGGGGGGGTGTCGGGGCATCTCGGAGGCCGGCCCCCCGAAGAGGCTCTGTAGTAGTTTCCGGCACTCTGGCCTCCCATTGGCCGGAGCGCCTCGGCCGTGCTCGCCCTTCACCCATTGGCTGGAGGAAACGCTCCCTGCCCTTCCTCGGAGCCGAGTCTCAATCTGATGCGATGGAGGCTCCGCCCACGCCTTCAGCCAAAAACACGTGGGCAATGGAGTCGGTGGTGCGAAGAAGTGAAGGGGATTGATGTAAAAAACTAACTATAAGGAAACTTCACAGCGTACACATGTAATTCCCGTTAGACATAGGGGATGGGGCCCTAACTATTAACACATACTTATCGAAATAACTAAGCTTGGGGACTGCTGTCTGTTTATGTGCAAAAGGTTTCCAAATTCCTCGCAATATAGCATGATATCTCAAAACGTTTGGGATGGATTATGACAAAACTTGGTGAATGAGTTGGTTAGATGACAAGAACAAGCTCATGAGATTTTGGTTCAGGTCAGCACATCTGGCCTTATCAGTGAGATGCAAAACGTGAACTGTTCAGCCTGGCAGAATTATGTGCTGTTCTCGTATCCATCATGCAATTTATTCAACCATTTGACTTTTTCAAAAAGCTTGTTCTGAAGTTTGAATATTAGAAGAGGTAAAAGTTTATATTTTCTTTGTTTTAGATGAAGAATGCAATAACTAGTTTTAAACTATGGAGAAAGCTCTCGGGATTGCACATTTAGATAAGATTGAACTATCTTGAAGAAGAGGATGGTCAAGGAATAAGTCCAACAGTTATACAGGGTGTTTCCAAAAAGACCTGAACAACTTTGGTTGTTAATATATTTAGTACCACAAATGATACAAGAATACCCTTTGGTTTGTATGATACTGAAATTCAGAACGTTTTCTTTATTTTCAGGTCTGGTGGTTTAATGTAAAAGAAAATGGCGACTCCATAGGAGAAAGATCAGTGTGTCGAATGGTTCATCGAGACAAGATCCAACACGGAAGTTCAGTGTAATTTCCGTACAAGGTATGGAAGGAATCCACCATCACGGACTAGTACCAGAGAGTGGTACAGGAGGTTTAAGGAGACTGGAAGTTGTCAGAAACAGAAAAGGACCGCTTAACCAAGCACAAGTGCAGAGACGTTGAACGAGTGCGTGAATCATTTCAACAAAGTCCCAGAAAATCGATCTGATGTGCAGCCAGATAACTGGGACTACCAACCAGCACTGTACACAGGATTGTGCATAAAAGACTGAATTTTTATGCCTATAAGGTGCAGATTCTGCAGGAACTCAAACCAAATGATGAACCCAAATTCAAGGTGTTTGTCTTGGAAATGCTCAGTCACTTAGAGGATGATGAAGATTACCTGAAAACGGTCATGTTCACAGACAAAGCTTGCTCTCCCCAAGCAAAAAACGTGACAGTTAGAACTATAGTATATGATAGTTGTACTCTCATATACTGTAGTTGGTAAAAGGTCAACTACATTAGTCTGCAGAGAATTACTGCAGGAAAGGAATGCAATTTTTTCCTGGGATGTGTCGGGTAAGGTCAACCAGCACAATTTGAGGATCTGGGGCTCTGAAAACCCGACGTGGTCATTGAACACATACGTAATAGTCCAAAGGTCAGTGTGTAGTGTGGCCTTCTCCATGTCCGCTTGGTGGGTCCGTTTTTCTTTGCAGAGGATACCGTGACCTCAACAATTTACATGAACATGTTGGAAGGATTCGCCTTCCCACAGATTGAAGACCTGCAACCCGATATAATTTTTCAACAGGACGACGCTCCCCCTCAGTGGGCCTTAGTCGTTCGAGCCACCCTGAATGAAAAAATTCCAGGTAGCTGGATTGGCTGAGATGGACCAAATGCCTGGCCCTCACGATCACCAGACATAACCCCCTTAATTTTTTTTTAATGTCGCGGGTTTGTCAAATATGTTGTCTACAACACCAAGGTGGCAAACCTGCAGAATCTTCGTTCTCAGATCACAGATGTATGTGCACTGGTAGACGCAAACATGCTGATTCGAACATGGTAAGAACTCGTGTTCCGCCTTGATGTCCTGCGCACAACAAACGGAGCTCACATTGAAGTGTATTGATAGCGTGCACAAAACTTTATGAGTTTCTGTGTCATATAATCACCACTTTTGTTCATTTATTTAATTAATTTCGTTCATTCATAAACCAAAGGGTATTGTTGTATCATTTGTGGTTCTCAATATATTTACAACCAAAGTTGTCCGTGTCTTTTTGGAACACCCTGTACATCTACATTTGTGCATATTCCTATCTCATCTGTTCTAAAATGACTGACAGATTTGCTAAATTAACTATTAGTTCAATTAAACTTTCCTGGCAGATTCATAAACAATTTATGCTTTTGTCAGTGGCTAAAGTGTGAGTTGTTTTGATTATTTTTTTCTGAGGCATTTTTTTCCCCTGATGATAAGGAAAGCTCAGTTTCATTGTCATAGACTAACTGCAGGGCCATGAATTCTGAAGGAACTTTGAGAAGTTGGTAGCAGGATGGGAGTTGGAGAGAGTGGTGGCTGAAGAAAGTGAGCTGTAGAAAATTTTCAGGGTTGGAGAAGAAATAATTTGAAGGGAAAAATACAAGAAAAGGATTGGTCAGAGGTGAAGAGAGCAGGTGGAAGAGCAAAATGAAAAGAGAAACATTGAAGAATTTCCGTGCAGATATCAGAAAAGGGGAGAAAAAATAAAAGAATGGAAGTAAAATAAGTTACTGGTTGGAAATAAAGAGTGGGAGGTGAAAAACAAATCATTAACTAGAGGGGGAGCACTCGGTAGAGTGCAAAACCTCCGCCGCCAATACTGCTAGGTCACTCAAGTGAACCTGATATCCTATTCATTCAATTTGACGTCAACAGTGCTCAGAGTTATAGTTTGCAACTTTCCCTTTTACTTTTAACTTTTACATACTCAATTCATTCGTCATAACTAGATTCCTTGAGACAGAAATTTATTTTACTTGGGTATATCCACCTGAAGTTCCAAAATCAGCCGCAATTATAATCTTGGCATGTTTTTTTTGTTTGAAATCACTTATAACATGTAGAAATGCAAAAAAAAAAAAATCGAAATTTTGTTGAAAAAAAAAGTTGCAAAATTTTCTATTTTTTTTTCTCTAACAATTTTATTTTGTTGGGTGGGGGGGTTGGAAATCACTTAAAACATATAGAAATGCAAAAAATAAAATTCAAATTTTTTTTCAAAATGGCCGCCATAGCGGCCATATTGGATTTTGGACCAATTCCAAAATCTAATGGCATGATCCTTGGACCAAACCTAATCACCCCACCAAGTTTCGTCGAAATCCGTCGAGGAGTTTTTCCGTAATACTGTTCACAAACAAACAAACAAACAGAAAGGGGGTGAAAACAGTAACCTCCGATCTTCGATGGCAGAGGTTAAAAACCAGTGGAATTAGAATTAGGACTATGGTGTTATCTTTGTATCCAGAGTCAATGTGCCTGTAAGAAAGGTGACGAAGGGTAAAAGGAAATGCACTACCATTGGGACGGTGGGACAACATGTGGATGCACCAAGGGGGTGAATAAACATGAGTAGGAGAAAGAAGAGAGAAGGAACCAGCAAGGAGTTATGGAGAAGTATTGGAGGGTTCATGAGGATAGAAAATATCATGTGTCAGGATTGGTGATTGCAAGAGATGGTATTGTACTGCAAACCTGAAGCACTGGAGGGAAGAGTGGGATTCAATAGACTGAGAATGGAGGTTACACAAGCAGGAAAGAGGAACAAAAGTGGAGGTGAGTAGTATGCATGGATTATGGCAGTTTCACAAGGAAGGGGATGCTGGAAGAAATTGTGTAACCTGTAACAACTGAATAGGAATGAATGTATGAAAAAGCAGACGGTTCATGATGTGAGGAAAGTTGATGGAAAACTGAGGTTACTAATCTGTTCGCAATGAGAAAATAGTGGGTACAATGCGTCTGCTTCTGTGTGGGAGATTCTGTGACATTGAGAGCTTGGGATTCCACAGCAACCTGGATAGACAGGCGTGAAACAGAGGCACCTGTCCATATGGTAGAAGAGTACTGCATTGTGCTATGGAAAAAAAATAAGTGTTGGAGGCTGTGAGCCATGAATTCAGGTTTACCAAAGGAGGACTTTGCATGACAGAGGATTCAGTCTGCAGCCTGCTTTGAAGGTCAGCTTTAATATGTATGGTCTGCCCTGGAGAGGTTGTAACTGATGGTGAGGCTCTGAAGTTTCAAAGAGTGAACTGCTTCTAGTGGTTAATTGTGTAAATTGATAGGTGGGTTGATTTGGCAATCCTTCAGGAGAGACGATGAGAATTTGAGACTTGCTTGCGTGTTCCAAGTGTTATACCAGCATCTCATCTCTTCCATTAATTCTTTTAAGGGATATATTTGCAGCTGTAGTAATTTGGATATATTTTTAGTATTCACCTGTTCAAATTGTGAGTTATGAGCAGACACTGAAGGTTGATTTTTTTTTTTTACTCTAGATGACAAGCTCAGCGGCTGGATATAGACAAGCTGCAATGCTGAATTGACCACATTGTGTATTTTGAAACGTTTTTTTTTTGTAATCTCTTGTAAAAGATGTGAAGTAGGTTCATTTAATCTCCGAGTAGAACGAATAACTAGGCTTGCTTGAGAAGTCTAGTGTCATCACTTCAATGTTCTATTGCTCTGAATTATGGTTAACACGTCCAAAATGTCAGCTTCTGCTTCCTTCCCATGGCAGTTAGCATACCTCAATCAACGTTGTATTGATTCCATCCATACTTGAAGCTCTGATTTTAATTTCAACATAATAAATAAAGGACAGGTGTATTCATTTCAAAATTATTTCGTTTTTTTGAAAAACCTGAAAAGCTTCTTCAAATTTTGTACTAACACACGTACGTGAACAGAGTATTTTTTCTTAAGCAGTGATGTATGATGCTGGTCTTTATAGATGTTTTTTGGTATACATCATTGCAAATATATCTTCATAACCAACTTTACTCTTTTTTTTTTTTGATAAACCTGACAAGCATTCTTCATCCTGACTCCATCATTGGCTCCAAGTTATGTTTTGGTCTTCACCCAACAAAATCTATGTCGTAAAAATTTTCACTCACTATAAATTGTTATTTTTCAGATTCACCAAGCAAAATAATTGGAAACAAAGTCTGACTGTTTCTATCGATAACCATACCCCATATATAGGTGCTACCGTGCTGTATGTGAATGCCACGGATGCCGATGCATCTGTTGAGTACGGACAACACTCGGTCATCCACCTGCTCCAAGGCTCCAGCCAGTTTCGCATCAACCCTCGCTCAGGTTTGCTTCTCTGGAAGGATATAATTGCATGGGGAAACATTTGGAAGGTTAAAGTGAAACAATGATGACTTTATTACCTCTTATCAGCAAAATTAATCACTTTGCACTGTTAAATGAAAACTACACCATTAAACAGTAAATGCAACTTTAGTGAATTTCTTAGTAATTTCTATGGATGCTGCCACATCCCAACTTTTGTGAGTTTGTGATTGGCTGTTATGTGATGAGTTATAGACAAACGTTTGGCATTGCTCTTCTCTTATAGCTTCTCCCTTCTTTATTAGTTCTCATACGAGCCTCGACAAGGTATACCAAAAAAAAAAAAAATCGCAAAGGCAAGACAAGACTGCATTCACACATTTACTGCAAAATTCACTGAAGTTGAACTTGTTGCTTAATTGTACGTTTTATTTTTCATCCCAACTTATTATTTTAACTCTTTGTTTATTCCTGGCCCAATTGTCCCTTCTTTATTTGCTATTTCTCCTCTGCTCCAGTGTAGGTGTACCAGCTTGTCTGCCCTCAGTCATCACCTCTACCATGAGCATCCATCTTTGTAAAATAAGTTTTAAAAAATAATCATTATGATAGGATACTCCAATTTTGAGTTTTAACCGATAATATAAATAACAAAATGTTTCATCAGTTCTGTTTTGCACCAACACAGCACAGTTGGACAAAATCAGCAAAGCAGGCTGAAACCCATATTTTTTTTCTCAATAAGTTGTTCAGCTCTTTTCAGTCCTCTGTCCCTCCCCAGCAACACCAACATACACGAGTTCTTCCAATAACCCCATCCTGATTGAACATGCAAAATAGAGACTGACTGCACACCTTAACTCCTTTGTTTCTTGCCTCTCACATCGATTGACCCACTTTCCAGAGGCTGTTCTGTCTCGCTCTTTCCTCCAGTGCTTCAAACAGACAGTTCAACACCACCTCATGTCATCCACCAACCTGACTCATGATCTTTATTAACCCCATTAACTCTTGAAAACCCATCCCTCTTACTTGGTGATTTCAATGCTTCCTCCCCTTTCTCTCTCTTCCATTCCTGTTTGTTTATTCTCTTGCTAGTTGTGCCCCGTTGTTGCCCCACTACCCTTACTGTCAATTTAACCTTGCTCTTCTCTTCGCTTCACTCTCATGGAGAAAAAAAAACAAATAAAAACACCTGCCTTTGAGAGAATTATGTTGCCTCTCAATTAACCAAAAAAAATTCAAATTTTTTGTCAGTCGAAAATTGAGAAGCTGCTGTTGCAGCACACACCAAAAAAGCCTCAATAGTAGTTGGGGGACGCTTCCATCGGGAGCTTTATAGAGGTGAAATTGGTTCAGCGCACATGCGGTGACCTTTTTCAGTGCTGATTGACCTGAAAGCCTTTGGTTTGCTGTGACAAATGAAATCAAATATGACCGCAAGGTTCATTTCATCCATAACCGCTGGGGAAACAAGTTGTGACGCAAAGGATTTTGAAACTCTGTAGAAACCTAATCTGCTAAAATTAGCAGCCAATATCTTGAAGGAAATTGAGATGGAAAAGGAAGCTCCACAAATTAAGTCAAGGTAAAGCTAGGAAATGCTCCAAACTCATTCTTAGAAAAGAGACAATTATTCACAATCTCACGAGTCCAATTTAAAGGAGAACTATTTGCAATGATAACTAGAAAAGAGGAATGCATCGGATATTTTGGTGATATCACATGCAATGACACTATTCACTTGATGAAAACAGTAATATTGTAATCCACTGTTGGATTTTCATCTTTGAGATTTCAGTCAGTTCTTTCTATTTTTTTTTTTTTACTGTGCATTGGTATGAAAATATATATATATTGATTGCATTTAACCACTGCTGTATTGTTTCTTATCAAGTGGCTTATCTGTGCATTATTGTTTATATTTTTTCGGACATTGTTCTCTTCTTTTTTTTCACTTGATAATTTTTGTAAAGTGCCCTGAGACATCGTGTTAAAGGCACTTTATAAATATCTTGTTATTATTATTATTGTTATATTTCACCGCAGGAGAGATCTCAAGCACAGGACTGCTCGACAGGGAACTGTCTTCTCAGTATATTCTAATTATCCGTGCCGTGGATGGAGGAGTAGGTTTGAATCAGAAGACGGGCATTGCCACGGTGAGTACCTGTTTGGTAATGTCATCAAACTCACTGACTAACTGCTTGACTCACATTATTTTGCCTAACCTAAGAATATATGATTTCAATATTTTTTATCTCGCATCTAATTTTTTGAAACCATCCTTTCATGTCCATGTCTTCCATGATCCTCAATGTCTGTGGGCAAAAAAAAAAAAATCTGCAATTCCGAATAAACCCAGGTTACCATCTGATTTACAGGTGAACATTACCTTGCTGGATGTGAATGATAATGCTCCAGAGTGGAAAGACGAGCCATACATTGTGAATGTGGTGGAAAACACTCCAGGAGGGACCGACATATTCACCGTTGAGTACCCGGACATGCGTAATACACGCTTCACAGCATAATTTAATTGTGGCATTTGCTGATTCAGCCGTCTCAAAACGACACCATTTGCAATTATTTAATTAACATCTGAGAAAATAATTTCTCTTCCATAAGGTAAACATGCCGATCGAAAATTTATGATTCTTTCTTGTCGAGTTTCATATCCTGAAGTTTCAGACAATGCATTTCAATGAAATGTAATTTGTTAATTGTTTTTCTTTCGCACCGAATTACAAACTAGGATGTTCACTTTAAGGACACATTGTGAATCGAGTTTTTTTAATTTATTAGAGCACAAGCAAGCAAGTGCTATGAGTGTCAAATGAATGTGGATTTCCAAGAATATTTATATTGTGAAAAGGTAAAGAGGGAGTAATATATCAAGCAGGGAAAGCAGTTTGAATGCACCATCAATCTTTTATTGTGCTTCACACACAGAAACCTCAGAAACCTCCAGGAGCCCAGCCTCATCGTGCCACTATGTTCCCGCCTTGCGATGCACACACTTCTGGTTGATGTCCTACATGAATACATGACATCTCCCCCCTCCCATAAGTGTGAAAATGCATAAAAGATGAACACAAGAGTAATGAAGACACTAGTAAATAATACAAAGATCATGAATATATGAGTATTGGCTACAAATCGAGGCAGATAGGCGCCTTCGGAACTCTGGATGATCGTCGTGGTACAAAGCCAACAGATGGCCCCACTGGCGGCGCTGCAACAGCGTTATTGGGGTCAGCTTCAGGGAGTGGTGCAGTACCATCTGCAGCACTAACGTCACTCTTCACAGGTTCAGAAAGTGGTGAGACATCATTTGTGAAGATGACAGGATCACACGACCGATACCGGACATGATCAAGGTGCCTTCGGCTGACTCGATTGTCCTCTTGTTTGATCTTGTAGGACAACGGTCCCTCGTTTTTGTGAACCCTCCGTGGTAGCCCAGCCTTTCCGCGTCAAAAGTTTTTTTCACAAACACCGGGTCCCTGATGTTTATCGAGCGCCGTACTGCATGTTTGTCATGATGAAATCTGTTTCCACTGATTTTTGATGCACGAACGATGCCACGTCTGGTCTTAGACAATCCAGTCATGTATGCAAACGTCGTTTCATCAGCAGCTCAGCTGGTGTCACCCAGTTCTAGTGTCGGGAGTGATACGGTGAGCGAAAAGCAAACATGATAGTCTGGTCTGAAGGCTTCCACAGTGTCTCTTATTTAGACCAGACTTGATGAAATTCACGGAGTGTTCGGAGAGTCCATTTGAAGCTTGATGGTGTGGGCTCATAAACTTGTGAATTATCCCGTTCAGGCGGGTGAATTCAGTGAATTCAGAGCTTGAGAAACAGGTTCCATTGTCAGTGACTATCATGTGTGCAAACTATGAGTGGCAAAGCACTGGCACAGCCTCTCTATAGTAACGTGTGAGGTTGCTGTAGTACGGTTGGTAGCTTGGAAGCCTGCAGTCGATTGATGTGTTCCCAAATGAGTTTGACAACATCAAGCCAGTTTCATCCGAGAAGTGTGGGTCCATCCCTGGAGACGACCGAGAGTTGTGATTGGTGAGTTTTGTTGCTGTAGGTTACTGTGACATCACACGACTTGCAAGCTTGAATTGACTCACCGGTATATGTAGTGAGTCGGATTGGGTCCAACGGAGGGCTGGGTTGTTCAGAATTCCCCCACAGGTTATGGAAAGCTGCTTCACTCATGATTGAGACAGCAGCACCCATGTCTACTTCCATTTCCACAGTCTGTCCGTCGATATCTACTATAACCAATATAGGAATGGACTGTCTGCAAGACTTTATGTGGAAAAGGTCACACAACTGAACACTGTGGCTGTTAGGGCTGTCTCCATCAGTCATGTCTTCCTGGATATGCTCTGAGTCAAGGAGGTAGGTTTTGCATTCCTCTCTCCTTGCCCTCCGTTTTTGAGACAAGCAATCAGAGGCAATATGGCCCACCTTGTGGCAGTACTTGCAAGCGGAATTCTTGAAACTGCACGTAATGGGAGAATGCTCACCATTGCAGCGGAAACAGCATTTACCAGCACCAGCCACCAAGCAGTTTCCAGACGTTATGGCGTCGGATTTTCTGGTTGGATGTTGTTCCACGTGATTGGCAGATGACACGTCAGCTCCAAGCTGGTAAGCGATGGAGCGAGCAATATCTGCAGCATTTTTGGCTGCACACTCCATTGCAAAAGCGATGTCCTTAGCACTGGAACATGTCAGAGTCCGTTCTGCAAGTAGGCGCCGACGAATTCGATCTTGTTTTACTCCCACTATGAGCAAGTCCCTTAGCATGTCGTCAAATGTAGTAGCAAACTGGCAATGCTGGGCAAGGTGTTTCAGGTGAAATCTAAATACCGAAATGGACTGAGTCGAGGTTTGGCGGCACATGTAATAAAATAGCTCCGCAAAGCGGGTGTAACCCCTCAGCCCATGCATTGTCAAAGGAAGCAGTGATATCACGATGATGCAGTCAGTTAGAGCACGTTGGACGTCATATCGAAAATCAATCACACTTCAAGATGGCTACCGTGGCGGCTAGTGAAAATCGCAGCACGCCCATTTTCGAAAGGAACCTTCCTCTACTCAACTCCAACACACACACACTGCAAAAATGCATTGAATCGGACAAGCCAAGCCGTTCTCGAAATTGACGAAAACCAATTTCAAGACGACTGCTGTGGCGGCTACACTGAAAATCGCAGCGTGCCCATTTTCAAAAGGAACCTTCCGCTACTCAACCCCAACACACCCTGCAAAAATGGATTTAATCGGACAAGGCGTTCTCCTGGAAATCGACGGAAACCAATTTCAAGATGGCTGCCATGGAGGCCACATTGAAAATCGCAGCGCCCCCATTTTCGAAAGGAACCTTCCTCTGCTCAACCCCAACATACCCTGCAAAAATGGATTTAATCGGACAAGGCGTTCTCCTCGAAATTGACGGAAACTAAAAGTTGACGGATGCCAGAACACCGAAGTATGAACTTTGACCTCTGTAACCTTGAAAAGTAGGTCAAATCAAAAATCCGGGTTCTATATCATGTATCCTCGTCAGATATACCTGTGATAAAAATTTGGCGATGATCCAGCCATTTCTAGGTTTTCAGTTTTGGCCCCCTGGTGGCCTTGCCAAGAATCAAATTGCGCTCATTATCGAAAGGAACCTTCCACTACCCAGCCCCAACACACACTGCAAAAATGGATTTAATCGGACAAGGCGTTCTCCTCGAAATCGACGGAAACCAATTTCAAGATGGCTGTCGTGGCGGTCACATTGAAAATCACAGCGCGCCCATTTTCGAAAGGAACCTTCCTCTACTCAACCGCAACACACCCTGCAAAATGGATTTAATCGGACAAGGCGTTCTCCTTGAAATTGACGGAAACCAAAAGTTGACAGACGCCTGGACAACACCTGTGACGACAATACCCCGTTTTCAGCCCAATTCGGGCTGAGGGGAAAAAATTGAATCGACTCACAATGACAGAGGGTGTGGGTTCGCAGTGCTCCTTCATATCTGCCACAAGCTCGGCCTGTGTTAAATCCATCGTGGTCCTTGGCAAGGCGAGATTCTTCTTCAGAACGTCTCGCTGCCGCATGCCAACATCAGGATTTCTTTCTTCCTGGCATCATCCTCTATGCCGTTAGCTTGCTCGTAGTACTGTAGACGCTCAATATATGCCTCCCAGCTTGCTCCGCGCGGGTTGAACTCGTCAATACGGCCGAGGGACATGGTGATCAAGTAGCGTATGCAGGGAAATAACGAGTTGGTAGGCCAACAGCTAACTGCAATAAATAGCTCAGCTTACATTCCATGCGCTTATCAGAATCTCATCCTCATCAACATGTAATGTATCAATTAGGGAAAGCAGTTTGAATGCACCATCAATCTTTTATTGTGCTCCACACACAGAAACCTCAGAACCATCCATGAGCGAGGCTTCGTTGTGCCGCTTTGTTCCCGCCTCGCGATGACCACACTTCTGGTTGTTCTCCTACATGAATACATGATAAAGGGCATGTAATCAGCATCTGATGTAACTCTTCTATTTGCAATGAAAGAAGCTTAAAAAAAACAACCCTTCTCTGCAATATTGTTAGTGCATTCAGTTCAGATAGTGTTATAAAACCTTTCCTTCAGGCAGATGTGTATATATATATATATATATATATATATATATATATATATATATATATATATATATATATATATATATATATATATATATATATATATATATATATATATATATATATTGTTGCGGATTCGTGCCCGCCGGCGTGCGAACGGCCACGTAACTCGAATCGCGGCACGTCGCCCACCGGACGGACAATCCCGTCGTGACCCTCTCGGACTAACGCCGGGAACTAGTCACGGGTGGGCCTTTCGGCCTCACCACGATCGTGCCAATCGGCCCCCCGCGTGGGATAGGGTTGCTCGCCAAATTCGACCTACCTAAGTACCCACACGGAGGGTAGACCGGGCGATCGCACCTCGCCGCAGGTCGACTTCGGACACGGGCCACTTTAAGCGACCGGTTCCGTACTATCGGGATAACCGAGCGGTGTTATTCGTCAACCTCGACGGTTCGATTGATTTATCGGGCGTTTTTAGCCCACGACCAACCCTTTACGTGAAGTAAGATGGAGATTCAATTAAAGAAAAGACGAAGCGAAACGGGAGAAACAGTTCAACATAAAGCACATTTATTCCGCGGCAAACGGAAAGCACACATATACAATTATACACCAAAAGCAAATATAAAAGTGACACGACAATTCTGCACAAAAAGCAAATGTAAAAGTGACACGACAATTCTGCACAAAAAGCAAATGTAAAAGAGAAACACAATGCAGATCTACTACCGACTACCGAGCACACGGCAACACTTATACAGTTTTACTTCACAGACGGCGCCGCCAACACATATACTCAAAGCAAAAGAAAAAGGGACCATCCTCAACGATGAGGGGGGCAGACGGGCCTGGGGCCGAGACCGCGTCGAGCCTTCCCGTCTGGTGATGAGCCGCAAAATGGCAGTGGCGCCCCGACTCCGCGGGCCTCGCTGGCACTGCCTGGAAATGGGGTGGGAACGGGGCCCCCTTCTCACACTATCTCAGCGCGGGGGGAAACAGGAGGGGGTTGTTGATGCTCGGGGGAATGAGGATATCTCGCTGGCTCGGGTCCCGCGACGAGCGTCTCCACCGCGACCTCGGTCGCGTTACCGGCCTCCCCTCTCCGCAGCTCCTCGACTCTGACACGAGCGCCCTCTCGACTGCCTTCGCCGCCGCCACCTCTCCAACTCTCCACTCTTCTCAGCTCCGTCCAACTGCTTTCTCTGACTCTTCTCTTCTCAACTCTCCTTGACTGACTCAACTACTCCTTTTCGGCGAGCGAACGCGGCCCTTTATAGCCCCCGGGGCTGCGCTCCTTCACCTTCAACCCTTCACCTCTGGCTGGCTCCCCATTGGACAGAGGAAAAGTGGGCGTGAATGATTTTTGATCCGCGAATCTGCATATAGCGATTATACTCCGACGCACCTGGAGGCGGGGCTAAATCGCCCCACGTTCGCTGATAGGACGGAACAGAAGTGGGCGTGAATCGTTTTTGATCCGATTTCTTCGGAAAGGCTGGTGTTTTTGCACCCACTGCTCGGTGCGCGCCCTGCACGAGTCCAGGATCGGCGTCCACAAGCGGCGCGGGAATGGCGGTGATGCGATGGTTGCGAGAGCGAGATGTGACGGTAAAGGTCGTGGCTGTTGTTGTGAAGCGGCGTTGCGGTTGGTGGTTGTTGTGTGATGGCTGTTGAGACGTGGTTGGTGGTGGTTGTGGTGGTAGTAATGGCGGCTGGTCCAAAATAAAGACAGTAAAAGAAAAACGGCTATCCTGAAGGGTCGCAGCCCGCATGAATGACATTTATTCCCTCTAAACAACGGGTTTGGGCCTAACTACACATATACTTGCAGAGATATCTCACCTAAGGGACCTGAATGGTGGTTTGCGAATTTCGTCAACCACAACAATATATATATATATATATATATATATATATATATATATATATATATATATATATATATATATATACATATATATATATATATATATATATATATATATATATATATATGTCATGCACATAGCTTCTGGACAATCTTTATTGGTGAAAGCTTTCGGCAAAATTGGCCTTCTTCCACCTACAAGAACAGCAGGTATGCACAGAAGATATTGGTACGATATTGACATATGAAATATATACCAAAATTTCACGGCTGTAATGGCTCTCAACTTACTCAATGAGAGTCGTGGACAGAATTTTATTCTGAACTGGAAGGGCACCCAGTAGAGCGCATACTTCCGCCACATCATGCCTGATCCACGAGAACATATCGGGCCCAATACATTTTTTAAATGTGATACTATGTAATCGTTTTTGGCCCTATC